>NW_028263383.1:22422211-23622211 GCF_051168715.1 Poecilia mexicana
ACAAGGATTGGGTCTCAACTTCCTGCAGGATAATGCAATGAAATGAGTTTCATCAAAGTATTTTGATGCACTGATGTGGTCTAGTCAAAGCCCATTTGCAGAAATACTTAAAAATTGCTGTTTGTAGATGCTTTCTATCTGATCTGACAGAGCTTGCAGAGAAGAATTAGTTAAAATTGATTATATCATCTGCTTAGACTTTTTTTTAGTGCTAAGGAACTACATGTATACATTTATGTGCTGTTTCGATGTGTCAAACAACTTAATAGTCAACTTTAACACAAGATATATCTTAAGCTTTACAGGGTTTTCCTGTAAAGCACTGATCAGGGAACGAGCACCAATCACACCACTGGCACCTCTGCTTGATCTCTGAAGTTTACCTCGGCACAGATCGCGCACAAGGCGCTCAGTGGGGCCTCCTTTCACTCAAACTGGCTCATCTGTATGAACATTTATATCAACCCCCAGTGAGGACTGTTTCTTGGAGAATCTATCAAGGTATGAGCCAAGTTTAAAAGTCACCACTTTTGCTCTGCTAACAAAGCTCAAAGTGAACTGCAAATATAGCTGTGCATTTAGAGGTGTGCGTTGAGTGTGCAATGGGATGATATATCTTTGTGAACAAAGCACTATGTGTGGCGTCTGTGTTTAGGTCTCAACACACTGACTGTGTGTGTGCCGATACATTTTGCAGTATTAAAACTACGTATTAAAACTTTCGCTGTCCTAACATGAGACAGATAATCTCTAAAAAAATAATCGATCTCCTCCCTGTTCTGCATAATTACTCCTCTCAATCAGAAACAGCCACTCAGAACTAGCAGTAATCAGCTAGCTGCCATGCTATCAGGAAGTTTTCATTCAGTAACTCTGGATTGTTTATTGTAATGGAACCTGTTTTTGCCTTTGAATGTTAAGTTTTATACTTGAATTTATTTGGCAATGTTGAGGTTTTATTTGGGCTCTTTGCATTATTTAGCCTCTTCAGAGCCTGCATATGTTATCAGTCTGTTAAAGATAGTATTATCAATAGCAGTACAATTTGCACAATGCCTGTTTTGTTTAGTATTCTTCTTGAAAAAAGTTATTAAAAACAAGTTTTTGTCTAAATTAAGGTGAGTTCATGGTTCCTTTTTCCACATAATGTAACCGGTAGTGTTTAAGATAAAAAAATATAATAATAATAATTATGTGATCGGTATCGGTGATCGGCCCTCATGGGTGATCGGTATCGGTATCGGGAGGAAAAAACCTGATAGGCACAGCTCTAGTGGCAGCATATGCCAGTATTTATGTATCTATGTATGTATCTATCTATCTAATATGTCTCACTCTCACATTTGGCTTACACAGACCTAACATTAGACTTAATTTACTTGATTTACTTGTTGCAAAATATAGTTTTTAACTTGCATTGTTTCAAAATGAGCTTCATGTAGCACTGAGGATTAAATATAATTTCTTAACGTAGCACAAGAGTACCTGAAACCAAAGAAGTCACTTCCGATGGAGCCGGCCAAGGTCGACGAGACAAAGCATCAGCATTTTGATTGGACTTAGCAGGTCGATACTTTAACTCAAAGTTAAAAGAAGCAAGCTGGGCTGCCCAGCGCTGCTCCACTGCTCCAAGCTTAGCCGAATCCAAGTGGCTCAGAGGATTATTGTCTGTATAAACAATACACCTGTGGCCCAAGAGGTAATCTCTAAATTTGTCTGTCATTGCCCATTTCAGGCCCAACAGCTCCAGTTTCATTGAGCTGTAATTTGACATGTTTCGCTCGCTAGGTCTTAACCCACGGCTAGCAAAAGCAATGGGTCTTATCTTCCCCTCTTGTTCTTGGGACAAGACTGCTCCCAAACCACTATGGCTTGCATCCACCTCTAGAATGAAAGGGAGGGAAAAATCTGCATAAGCAAGGACTGGAGCAGATGTGAGCTTGGTTTTAATAGCCTCAAAACTCTGTTGACTAGTAGCTGGTCCCAGAACTTATCTTGGGTAGAGTATGCTATCAATGGATTACCATCAAGTGACACGGGTCTGTCACCATTTCATATTGTTTATGGCTATCAGCCGCCAATTCTCTCTGTTTAGGAGGGAGCCACCCAGGTTCCTGCTGCCCATTTATCAGTGCGTCACTGTCTCGGAGTCTGGAGAAGGGCCAGAGCTACTCTCTGCAAGACCTCTGCTGTTTATGTCCATAATGCCAATCGCCACAGATCCCAAGCCCCAAGATATCTGGTCGGTCAGAAGGTGTGGTTATCCACTAAGGATCTGCCCATCAAGGTAGAGAACCGCAAGTTGGCACCCTGTTTTGTGGGCCCATTTCCTGTTGCCAAGGTTGTTAACCTAGTAGCTGTGCGTCTCAAACTGCCTTCTTCATTGCGTGTACACCCCACCTTCCATGTCTCCAAGGTCAAACCATTGATGTCGTCCAGGTTTTGCCCTCCAGCCAAACCCCCTTCACCCCCCTGACTCATTTATGGAGCCCCTGCCTTTACTGTGAGGCGCTTGCTACGTTCCTGACGTTGGGGCCGTGGCATCCAATATCTTGTGGACTGGAAGGGCTATGGTCCTGAGGAAAGGTCCTGGATACCTTCTCGCCTGGTCCTGGACAAGGACCTCATCCGCAACTTCCACCGCTGGGATCCGGACCAGCCCAGAGGGGCATCAAGAGCCGTCCTTTGAGGGGGAGGTGATGTCATGATTTCAGCCCTTCAGCTCTACCTTGACTGTCCTGATTACTCATTACCCTCACCTGCACTGTGCTGCTCCCTATTTAAACAGCTGCTCGTCACCAGCTCAGTGAGAGATCGTCTGTTGCCACAGTCACAGCTTTCAAGCCTTGTTCCATGTTCTAATGAGTCTCCTGGTTTTCTGATCCTGCCCGTTTTTGACCACAGATTTTTGCCTTTTCCCTCTGCTGTAAGAAGATTTCTGACCTCCTGTTGCTGAACCCTACCTGGCTCTGACCCTGCCTCCAGTTTTCTGTCTATTGGATTTACATTGCCTGAGAAGCTCCCATGCATGACCCTGGATTGTGTCAACAACTAAGTCTCTGGTTTGTGGATTTTGTCCTTGTCTTCTGGTTGTCCCCTGAGCCCCTGAAGCCCCGCACTTCCCATTCACCCTCCCCTCCCCAGGCTGGCTTCCCGACCCCTGTGGTTTCCCCATTCCTGACTCACCAGTGTGACCACACCCTGTGGAGCCCCTTCTTCACCCTTATTTTGTAATAAACTTTTTGTGTACTGAGCACTTGTCTTGGCTGCATTTTGGGTTCTGGCTGACCCTAGCCCTATATAAAATCAAAAGTGTTCATGGATGAAAACCAAGTGTGCTATCAACTAGACTTGTATTTGAAGTCACTTAACCCAGGGCTGGAGTTGTTGTAGTTTCACCTGAAAGTATTATCTCAAAACAGACATTTACACACTTTTATATCACTGTCTATCATTTTATCTAATTTCTTCTGGAAGACAGTAAACAGAATCAACAAATTCAGGAATATTGTTCTATTCAACACTTGTTTAACAATGATGATTGAGGATACCAGTTTTACTAAACAATGTTAAATATAAAATCAATTCTAAAGTCACATCTGAGAAACTGACCCAATGAATTAAATCTTGGGTCAGTTTGAAGTGAAAATTTCCAAGTTGCTGTAAAGCAGCTGCATAGCTGCTCTCCTCTACATATAATGTTATGTGGAAATATTACAAGCTACATTCTCAAGGCCGGTCATTATCAAGCATAAAACTGAGGAATGAAAGTTAAAAGAAAGGCAGCACAATGGATGAGGAACATATGTAACCAGCCAAGAAAAACACCAGATCAGAATCTTGTAATAACTTATGACGAAACTTACAAGGCGAAGTTAGAGTTGCAGTCATTGTGTGTTCTTCTTTGTTATTGTTGATTGAAAACATTTAGAATGTCATAGTCTATAAATTGTATATATATTTTTTTATTTAGTGATGTTTGACATCTGGAAACGAATACCAGATAATAACACACACATCATCCCTATGTGGCAGGGATTTGATGCTGTACTTGACATGCGTCACCTGAGCAAGTGAAGCATTTTAGGGCTCTACCTACAATCAAATCAAAAAGTATTAAAAAATGCAGTTGTCATAAAAAAGATAATTATCCTGTTACAAACGCAATACAATAGAGAGAGTTCATTTTAATTTTCATACACTGCACAGGTAACCGGAATAACTGGGTGTGTTGCCATGTTTTCACAGTCAGAAATAAAAACCTGCGTCTTGTTTTTGTTTGTGAACACTCATGCTGACAACAATTTTAACACACCCTAACAACTTCTTTAAGACAGACAATGACTTAATGTGATGGAAATATTCAAACTATTTAAATTGCTCATATGACACAAACAGGTGTTTCAAATAATTTAGTCATTTGCTGATGGGCCAGCACTGTGGATGGCCCTGTTCAGCCCTGGTCAGATTTTCAGATTCTTTTAAATGGGGGAATTTTTCTGCCATAATTTGAGAGCACATATTTTCAGTCTGAACGCAGGATTGTGAAAGCAGTTCTACTGATCGCTAACAGCTACTGATCTTAGGCAGGAGTTTGTTCACCCAAGCAAAGAAAACGGATCCACAGATCCACAGTGTTACATCATAGTCACGACATTCTATCTATCTATCTATCTATCTATCTATCTATCTATCTATCTATCTATCTATCTATCTATCTATCTATCTATCTATCTATCTATCTATCTATCTATCTATCTATCTATCTATCTATCTATCTATCTATCTATCTATCTATCTATCTATTGGTATCTCTAAATAACAATTTATAGATAGATAAAATCCTTAAAGTCCTTAAATAAGTCCTAAATATTTTGTGTCTTTGTCTTCATTGTTCTAGATGTGGTGTTGCCCTTGTTGTTTGACAAGTCAAGAAACATGGAACCAATCTGGTAATTTTTTAATTCTAATTATGTCTGGTAGATTTAAATATTAAAAATATGTATTTCCTTCTCAGTGATCCATGAATCAGTATTCCTCTGAAATTGCCGACCAGCTGTTTGTTTGCATGTTTCCTCTAGGCTGGGCCACCAAGTATGGCTTCAAATCTAAAACATTTTGGCTTCAAACAGTAATTTGGAAGAAACAGATAATTGTTACATTAAGAAAAACAATCCATATATGAGCATATATTCCATTTTAAAGACATTTTACAACTGTTTTAATTCAAAAACTGTTTTAGTAGGTAATGTGAGCTATACAAACATTTTGTGTCTTTATTGAGACATTAAAACAAAGTAAAATATTTAAGGGGACTTTTATTTTCATTACCCTTTATTCCTATTTTTTCCTATATTTTGAATTGTCTAGAATGAAAGAAGAAACTCTGCATTTAAGAGTATCTTTCTTAAAGAGAATGAGAGATTAGATAATTTATTTCCTCTTAGGGAGAAACCTTTTCTTCACTTGACTGAAAGAAATTACATCATAGTACAAAAATGTCAACAGGTATTGCAGCCAGAATAAATAGTGACATAACAGATGATGCAGTTCCACACATGAATAGTCACTAAACTATCTCAGTAATTGAAGCAGTTCAATATAATATAATCTTCTGAATTACAAATATTTAATTCTGGGGGCACTGATGTATCACCAGTATCACCATAAGAACTAGATATGGATTTCATATGTTAAACATAATCTTTTTAGTTTCTTTTTATATAGCTGTTGCTGTTTTTCTTTAACTAAAAATAGTTTATTATGAAGTTTTATGGGAGTAAAGTATAACTAGCAACAAGCAGTCAAAAAGCTCTCCATGTCAAATGAAATAAGAACTCATTTAAAAAAAATCTAAAAATAAAATTATGTTCATCAGATTTATCAGTAAAAAGTTTTATTGCCATGTGACACATTCAAGCTGGACAGCAGTATTGTCAATTGTTGCTTTTTGATCTTCTTGACAACATTGAGAACAGAGCTTGTAATTCATCTTAATGCTTATTCTGAATTCCGTATTTTCTTACCAGATATTTTACCATTTAAGTTGTTTGGAAAAGCTCTCAGCTGTACTATGGAACTATGGAACTCCTAAAATGTCAACTATTGTGGACTTTTCTGTGATTACTTTTTATTTCTTCCTTTGTTCATGTTCTACCCCATGTTTTACTGCACAATGCAACAATTATAATCTTGTCCTTTTTCTTTGAATGACCCCATAGAAACTAAAAGTGTTTGTGTATTAAAAGTTATAATTGTTCATTTCAGTGAAGACCCAGAAACCCTCATAAAGGAGTACATGGTAAGGTTTTCTTTTTCTGTTTTCCACAGGTTTGCACTTTTAACATGTTACTAATCTTTACATTTTTAGAACTGTTAATCAAATGAGACAAAAATCTTATTTAACAAACATGACTGCAATTATATTAGTATAACTTTTTGGCTTGTTTTCAACATTTTTTGTAATTGTTTTCTTTAGTTATTATTATTTTCCTTGGAAAACAATGTATCTTTCATTTGATTTTTTGAAATTTCATTGTAAAACCCAAAGAATAAACTGTGAAAAGCAATGGCAATATATTCTGGAAGGTTTGGGGCTGAATACACAGTACAGAAATAGAGAATGTTTTTACTGTTATTTATTCTGGCTGAAGGAAAATGTCTTTTGTTTTTGAGCATGCAGAGAACAACAAGAAGGAAAAAATGCCAGGTGATTCTGGTAATCTTCACAGCCATACCTTTAATGTTGTCCAACACCTTCAGTGATTGATAGAGTATGATATTAAATTCTGTACTTACCTGGCTTTACTCGCCAGTCAAACGTCAAAAAACACATCATCTGGAATACTTCACAAGGACTCTAGCTCCACATAGTGGTCACCAAAAGTAACAACACGACCCAAAGCTAAAGTTACAAGGGAATTTGTTACATAAGACACCAATTGTGTCGTGGGCTGGAGATTATGGTGAACCAAACTCAGAAGAATCTGGAGTAGTTATGGATGAAGTTGGGGAATTCTGTTTAGTTATTTAAGAATTACTAATCAGATGTCCCAGGGACTTGACAAGAAGCCACAAATTGTAAAGGTCCACTGTTGTGTAATTAATTCGAATGCAAGCTTTGTTGTAGAAAAAATTACTTTAACAAGAGTCTGGATGAGAAGAAAATAAGAAATTTATTAAAACCTTGCAAGGTGAGAACAGAAATACAGAGTCAAAGGAGTCTGTCAGTCTGCTCTGACCAACAGTGGATGTGGACAGTGTATCTGGCTTCCTTTTATAGATTCTGGCCAGAGAAGAGAGACTTGATTGGACTAGATGTGTATCCCTGATTGTTATGTACCAAGAATTCTGTGGAGCCCAACACAGATGGTCTGGCCATTTGTCTATTGTTAAGGATAGGGGGTTGTTCTTTTATGCTAAAGAGGGCAGATAAGTTCTACGTTGGGGAAGTAACACTTAGATAGTCTCCAGGATCATAGAGCTCTCCCCTGCTGTTATGACACTGCAGAGGTTTCTTGATCAATCTCATGATTAGACTATGCAGATACACTAAAGGAGATGAGGGGCGAGAAACTCTGTCTTCATCTAATTATAATCAGACTGCTGTCCCAGTTCTTCCAGCAGCAGTGGAGAAGGCTAGATCTCAATATCCATGTACAAGTCTCGTGCCAACTCCAACTCTGGTCAGATTTGTCCATAGAACCTGGTTCCACATCAGACGGCACAAACCTCAATGTTATTTTGGCTGGATCCTTCTGTCATGAATTGGTGGTGAGGATAGACTCGATGGACCCAGGTTAAAGAGCAAATGATGGTTTTAATGATAAATCATAAAAAGTACAGAAGTCCAGGCAGCTCAGGTGAGAAATGAAGCAAGGTACTCAGACACTTGTAGCATTGGTAACACTAGACTGAAACACAACAAAATGACAAGACACAACAAGGATTCGATGAGGAGCAGGTGACAGGTGGGGTTAAATACATAGAGTGTAATCCAGGGAAAATGAGGGACAGCTGGAACCGATTGCAGTTTTCTGGCCGATTACTGGTCTATTAAAATTCCTGACTTGCTGATTCTGATTTTGGCCAATACAATTTTTTTTAAATCTAAAATCTTGCTAAGTGTAGCAAGAAAGTTGATGAATTACCAACAGTGAAATGACTATTGTTGCAAAACATATAGACCTGATCTGATGGGCTGGTCTGCTAGTCCAACCTCTCTCACAGCAGAGCAGAAGAAGGTAACAGTTGATTTAAATACCTTTGCCGAGGTAGATGAGTTCATACGTAAAAATCGACTGATTATCAATTTCCCAAAATTAGGGACATCGGCGCCAATAAATCAGCTGGCCAATAAATCAGCTGGCCAATAAATCAGCTAGCCAATAAATCGGTGCATCCCTACTGGAAACAATCAAAGGGTAGACGCGACAACATAGGAAACCGCAGAACACACAGAAAACCATATCCTCACATCACCAGAATTCTGTATTCATATGCTGGATATCTAGTGGTCCAACACAAAACTGAAGAACAGCAAAACCAAGGATAATAAGTGTGATATGCTGTTAAAAAAGTGAAAGGTGTTATGGTACACAGACAGAAACAAAATAGAAGACTCAATCACTTTAGTCTTCTATTTTGATTCCTCTTCCAGACACTCATTTTGCTCGAGTATTCTCTGCCAACCACAGATATGTTTTGATAGTGAAGACCAAATTAAGCTTTCTGAAGCTGTAATGGAAAATTTTATATTGTGCTCCTCACCACTCTTCAGACTTAGGTCTGAAGAGGGGGCATTAGGCATGGACAGAAAGTCTATCTATCACCCACAATAAAAAGATGGATCTCACAAAAAAAGTGCACCAACCACTTATATTTCATATAAATGCTTGATCCCAGGCAATGATCCCAAGAATATACCTTTTCTGTCCAATCATTGAAAACACAAAATAGAGACTTGTTTAGCACTATGAGTGTAAAGGGATTTTACCTGTCAGATGAAACAAAGGTTAAGATTCACCATCAAGTACTCATTTTTCATAAAAATGGGTCAATATGACAAGAACACACCAGTCCTCTACGTTTGCCTCAGTCCTCACACGCACAGGGGTAAGTATGGCTGAGGGTAGTGGATGCTGGGGGATGTTTTCTTTTCCATGATGGTAGGAAACCTGCTATAGAGGGCATAGCAGCTTAGATAATCTTCCACAAAATGTTGCTCCCTATTTTAACTAACTGTAGAGTGGGAGCATATTGAAATGTATTACATAATCATAGTTGTTGCTGTCAATTTACTATTGAAATTAACCTTTAAAAACAGGATTATTTATTTCCAGTCATATATAGAAACATGAATTGCAGACAAAGCTGAAGTTGGATTCCGATTCCAGCTTCCTATTCTGGAAATGACTAAAGGGCGATTCCACCAAATTTTTCACTACCTTTCGCATCTTTAATCAACTCTAGTTTAAAAACTACAACACCTGGACTCTTCAAACCTAGACTGGATTATTCTGCTCTAATAGCAGAATATTTAGAACCATGTTTGTGATTTGTGAAACTTTTATCTGATTTGTGAAACTTCAATAAAGGTTTATTTTACCGCTTTTCTGCATCTGGGTTGCACTAGAACTGCTCCATCTCCAAAAACTACAACACCTAGACACTTCCAACTTGGTCTGGAGTATTCTGTTCTAAAAGCAGAATATTTAAAACCATGTTTGTGATTTGTGAAACCTTTTTCTGATTTGTGAAATTTCAATAAAGGTTCATCTTACCACTTTTTTGCATCTGGATTATACTAGACCTGCTCCAATTCCTAAAATATAACACCTAGACTCTTCAAAACTGGACTGGATTATCTGGTCTACTAGCAGAATATTTAGAACCATGTTTGGGATTTGTGAAACGTTTATCTGATTTGTGAAACTTCAACAAAGGGCAATTTTTACCCTTTACACATAATTTCCAAGCCACATGTCTTGTTCTTTGGAATTGAACAACTTTCACCCTTCCCAGTAGAGACACTCCAGGACCACAGTAGTTATTAGAAGAAGAAAAAATTCCATACCAGAATTGTTTTTATGCTCACACATTTCAATTTCTCAAATTTTTCTTTTTTGCTGTTAACGCATGTGAACATGTTTCATTGTCAAATAATCATATTTTTCTTTCAAGAAATAAAATGGCTTTTTTCTTTTACTTTCACCTGAAGAAAATACAACAAGTGTTATCTTTGCTGGTGAAGGTCCAGGGGCCTCATGCACAAAGCGTGCATGTGCACAAAACATGTGCGGACCCATATTTTAAGCGGCATGAATAAAAATTAACATTGCGTCAAGGTTTACGTAAATATACACACACTTTGTTGCTGCTGTGAAAATGTGCAGCAGCCACGCAAACTTTTTCTGTGGACAATATCAAACCACAATGCGTCAAAACTCACCTAAATACACTGAAATCTGACTACATTTGGTGTTATTTAGCCCAAGAAGCACCAAACCGATGTTTTTCATGATTTTAATATTTAATGCTTAAACTTTTTCTTGTGAGGGCCACATAACTTTTCCCTTCTCTAGTGGGGGGCTGGAGTCAGTTTGTAACAGAAAAAGTGTGATAATTGCAGGAGTGTCTAAATGTAAAAATGTATTGTTTTCCAGAAAGTACAATCAAGTAACCGTCTCTGGGTTCTTCCCAGAAAAAATCCAGGAAATAACACTATTTATGAAATAAATACTGTATTTTCTGGACTATAAGCCGCACCCCCAAAGTTTAAAAAAAACAAAAAAAAAAACACGGTACACATACACACTCCACAATCTTTTGCTCAGATAATCCCATCTATGTTTACTTATGGGAGTGGAGAAAGTTTGCAAGTGAGTTCTGATAAACCAGTTTGTAAATTTCTTATTCATTATATTAGTTCCTTCAATTGAAATTGAGTCATGAAGGTTTAAATTGTTTGGATGTTTGGTTTGTGCTAAACAGAGCAAACTATGAGGAACAGCTTTAATAATAATTAAATAATAATAATTGTTGTTCATAAAATGCTCATAAGTATACCACTCACCATTGCTGTCAAGTAACTGATTTATCAAATTAATATTATTGTCAACCCACTTATGAAGAAATAATGATTTGTTTTTATATATTATATAAGCATTGTTCCATAAGATGCAGTAATGAGGAGAGTAGTTGTGTTTATATAGAAGATGCCAACATAGCAGAACCTGCTGATGAAATTTAACTAATTTGACTGGAACTTTTCCAACTGAGAAAGGACAACGCAATAAAAAATGTAGACCCCCCAGTTTAATGAACAGATGATATGGGAAAATATTAAACATTGAATTTTGATTTTTTAGAAATCTGTTAATCCAATTAATTTTTAACATTTGATTAAAGACAGTAAAAGTCAAAACATTTAAACCTCTAAAGCTAAAGAGTTTGAAAGAACAGATTGTTTTATTTTATGGGCTTTATTTTTTCATATAAACTTGAAGAGAATTTTATCCAGATCAGAACCAACACATCCTCACTCCCAACTCGTCACATATTGACGCAGAGGGCAGAGGGTACCCCCTTCGCGTCAATAATTGACGAGAAGGGTTCTGTCATTGAATGCTGTACCTCTCCCTAAGCGTCCAATACTGATGACCTAGGAACGATCTAGGATCTATTCTATTTTTTTTTTTTTTTTTTTTTAAACCTTTATTTACACTATATGTGCTAGTTTGAACAGGATATTAAGAATAATTACTACAAATACATGTCAGACGTATCGGTTAAAGGACTTTAATTCGGTATTTAAAAATAACTCAGTAAACTATAAAACCGGAGGGTTTTTGTTGTGGTTGTAACTTGATTTAAAAGCCTTTTTTAATTTACCAACTATTTTTGAGTATGATATCAATGATTTACACCAAATAAATTTAAGAAAAATTAAGATGCATTTTCTTTTTGCAAACTGTTCTGTAAACGTTTAATATTTTTGATTGAAATAATAAAAATAAGGACGAATCCCACAAAAACCCAAGAAGAAGAATAAGCTGACGTCATCCTATGCGACACTTACACTCTGGTGAGTGTAAGTGTTGAAATAATAAAAATAAGGACGAATCCCACAAAAACCCAAGAAGAAGAATAAGCTGACGTCATCCTATGCGACACTTACACTCTGGTGAGCACCTGTCAAAATGTTTTTGTACTCTAAAACCAAAAATAACTCCAAAGTGTCACGTTATAAAGTTACTGATTGTAGTTTTAGGACTTAATGGCAGTAGGACAGTGATGCAAATGGTTGAAGACACGTTTGTAACACTTTTTTTGCCGGGGAATATACGTGGAAGATAGCTAAATTAGCCTCTTGGAGGCTAATTGTACCTGTGCTTAATACGTTTAATTAGCCGTGATAAAGTCACATAATAGTATTTATAGTCATGCTTGTTGTTGCCACTTTGTACAATTGGAGGGTTCCTAAAAACATCAGTGCCCCTAGATGATCTTTAAAGTTTCGTTTATGAACCCTGTTTTAATACACTCATTGCAGCTAGGTCATTTACTTGAATTAAAAATGAACTTGCGTCAGTACAGGCATATTTCTTTCCTCCTGTCTATGTTATTTATTGCTGTTGCAAGCCAGATGAAGAGAAGTAAAGAGCTGAGAACCTGTTCTTTGAACAGACAGAGAACATAAGTCAGGAGCAGCCTGGGATGCTTACTGAGGAGCATCCAATGATGACACCAGAGAACCAGGAAGAGACTGTGATAGTGCTTGATCTTGTTCCTGTTTCTCCTCCTGTTGTCCCATCCTCTCAGTCTTTTCAGAAGAAGAAAAGACCCAGAAGCACCTCTCCAGCTGCCTCTCCTCCCATTCCATCATCTGTCTCACCCATAGATCAGCCACATCTGCATTCATGTCACCTGCTGACCATGCTGTCTCCTTAAGTCAGGGTGGTGACTTAAGGAGTCCAGCCCTAAAATGTCAAAATTCTCACAGAAACAGAAAACCTATAGAGACCATTTATAAGCAAAGACAACTTGTTTTGGGCTTAGTTTCCATTTATGTGGCCATTGTAAAGTGGTTAAAATCAATGTTAAACTAATTTGAGAAAATGTGTAAATCCATGTAAAGAAGAGTAAAGTTTAGAAGGATTATAAAATATGACAGTCACCACACTAGTTTTCAGTTTTCAAGTGTACACGCTTTGACTTCATTTCTTCTTTTGTTTTTAAAATTGTTTTTTCCTTTTCTTGTTATTTAGGTTGGTGGAAATGTAGTACACAAAATCAATCCCTGGGCGTAGAACTAATGCGGTAAGTCTAAAAGTTTAACTAATCCATCCTGTGACAGTACATCCCCACCAGTCAAACATGCCAAGGTACACTGAGAGACATTGCCACGTGTGAAGATGAGTAGATGGGGGCAGCGGTGATAAGGGAGGCAGTGGTCTGCAAAAAATAACCACAGTTGTTTACTTATAAACTTTGTGGCTTTAATTACTGACCTACCAGACTCCTTTCTTTGTCTGGTAGGTTTGTCTTTATTTTTTATGAGGACAAAAATGGGCATCACAACAGGAATCAGTAGTACTTATACCACATAAGTCACAACATCTTTAGGTGAAACAAATTCACATAAAGTCAGCATGTGCACAGAAACTTAGAAATATAGAGATAGAACTCCAAATATCGTAATTAGGCCGTTTATCAGCAAAGGAGTGCTGATTTTGATATTTGGACTTTTTAAAGGTGATTCAACACTTATTATTTAACACTGTGCCTTTTATAATTCATATAAGCCACACATTTAATCTGAAACTGTCACTTTTTTTCTGTTTTGATTTTTAGACTTTTCTAAGAAACTGAAGCGCTACAAGAGATTTTCATTGTTTGTGTAGTGGTAAAAATGACTGGAGTCAGTTTATCATTTAACACTTAATAAGTTGAGATAATATTGTATATTTGGGACAAAACAAGATGTAAGTACTAGTTGGCATTTGGGTGGATGTAGGCAGAGAACATACTTTAGCTACATTACCTCCTCTTAAAGTCAGGTATACATCTTAGAAAGAGAGATTTGTGAACCTTACAGCACAAAAAGTCCACATCCTGATATTATTGTTCTTTTCTAGCGGAAAAATCCGAAATTATACCTGGGGACCTGCAAGTAAATCCTCTCATGTTGCTGTCCACCAAGTGCCACTTACTTCAGACAGCAAACAAGTCCTTCCATAATGCTACTGTAACCCGCAGTTAGTCAATTAAGACTTTTATTTTTGCGGGCCCACTTCCTGTTTTCCCCAAACTCCTCAACTTATTTAAAGCCCCGCCTCCAGCCAGGTTAAACAACATCACCTGTTCACTGTGATTGTGGCTGGCTGTTGGCGTCCTGCTGATTTCACCCTGGAAATTCAACCCAACTCTCTGAAACTATTGATTTGCACTCTTGAACAGTTGCCGTTGTACCTGGGCTGTCACAGCTGATCGCTGTTGGGTGCGCCCCACTCCCTACTTTAAGGTCGGGTTTTTTTATATGATGGATCAGATCCTCTTCTGAACCAAAGGATGGTGAGCTAAAGGAAAAGAACTCTATGATCTTTGCATTTATTTTGAATTGTCTCTCACTGTGCATTTGTAATTGTTTTGTTTGTTTGTTTTTTTCTCCCCCTATGTTTTTCCCTGTTCCAAAAAAAAAAAAAAAAAATTCAATACATTGGCACGAAACACTAACTAAAACAGTTTCCTTGTGTTTTCATTCACACTTCAGGCTCCTCAAAGAACCGGTTTCTGATATCGCAGTTAGCTGCCTAGCCCATAACTGTTACATTTTGTGGCGAGCTAGCCAGGAGCCTGATGCTCTGAATGTTTTGGTGAATGTATTTTGTTTTTGGGTTGAAACATGGATTTGTTTGAAGGAATTGGTATCAATGTTGCTCATTCTGTTATCGTTAGTGGTGTAACGAACACTCAAGCAGATGATGAGATCATTAATTATTTACGCAGCTATGGTGATGTTAAGGTTTTCACTGTTACTGCACGTGAGAGTCCATTTTATAAAAACCTGGCCGTTGAATTTGTTAACCCTGCAGATTTGGAAAAGCTAAAATCGCTTTTACCATATATTTACCAATCTGAGGCTACAGATGATGTTATATTTGTTGTTAAACTACTTTCAAGAGAGTGCCTTGCCACAACCACAGTGGACACAACCCAAGCCCCTGATTACCTTTATGAACTAAAACGCATTTCCCAGCAGAGTGGACAATCATTTGATGATGTTCTGAGAGGAGTTTTTGAACAAATAAGTGCTCATTTAGGAATAGCGGCTACCGGAGGGGAGCCTGATGAGGCTGATGATGAAGAGACCGCAGTTGAAATACTTGCGACTGACAGAGTATCCAGTCAGACTCAGCCATTTACTCTCCCCTCAACCCAATCAGATCAGTCCACCACCTACCAACAAAGACCACAAACTCACACAAATCCAGCTACAAATGTGGGGCCGAGAATTTCTCTCTCAGGGAATGATCTAAACCCTCCTGGGGTCCAAAGGGTTGTAGTTGAACACATTGTGCGCAGAGATGATGTAAATCTTCAACCTCTGTCTTCCTTTAGACTACGTACCTTCTCAGGGAAACTTCCAAAACCTCAGCATGAGGCAGATTATGAATCCTGGAGGTCTCAAATAGAACTTTTAAATGCAGATCCAAGTCTTGCACCTCTACATGTTACAAGGCGCATTTTGGAAGGTTTACTACCTCCAGCTGCTGACCTAGTGAGAGGTTTGGGGCCCAATGCCCTGCCTGCAGAATTTTTGCAAGTACTTGATTCTGCATATGCTACTGTTGAGGACGGAGAAGAGCTGTTTGCAAAATTTTTAAACACGCTTCAGGACCATGGGGAATGACCATCTTCTTATCTGCAGAGACTCCAGTTAGCGCTCAGTACAGTGTTGCTGTAGTGGGATTCCAGCAACTGAAATGGACAAATATTTGTTAAAACAATTTTGTAGGGATTGCTGGGATAACAGCTTGATAAACAAACTTCAGCTAGAAAAGAAAAAAGACCAACCACCTCCCTTTTCAGAGTTTTTATTAACACTTAGAACAGAAGAAGACAGACAGTTGGCAAAAGAGATGTTGATGAAAAAACATATTCCAGCAGTCAAGCACCGTGTTAATGTACAAGCTCATACCACCAGTGCATGCTCATGTGGCCATCTGTCAGACTCGGGTGCTATTGAAGACTTGCGGAAGCAAATGCTAAAGCTGCAGAGTCAAATGTCAGCCCTGTTGTCCAAGGACTCCAATTCTGCTAAACCAGAAAATCAGCTGAAAAAACAGAAACCAAAATCTGGCCAAACCAGTAGTAGGCCAAAGCCCTGGTTCTGCTTTAAGTGCGGACAGGATGGTCGCATTGCTCCTAACTGTTCCAGTCAGCCAAATTCCAGCCTGGTTGAAGAAAAACGTCGACAGCTGAAACAAAAACAGCAGTCCTCGGAGAAAAGTAAACCGTTAAACTAGAAGCAGTTCCTACTGAGGGACAAGTGGGAGCTGCAACTAGTGAATGTCCCCACACCAAAGACTCATCTTCATATTTCCCATTACCTAAAGGATTAGTGGGCACAAGAAGTACGGGTGAGGTGAAGATTAAAGGGATCAATTTTCATTGCCTCTTTGACACAGGTTCCCAAGTCACCACGCTCTCGCATTCATTCTATAACACCCATCTGTCAGATCATAAGATAAAACCATTAAATGATCTTTTGGCGATAGAAGGTGCAAATGGTCAGAGGGTGCCTTATATTGGATATGTGGAACTCTGTCTGACATTTCCCTCTGAGTTTACAGGAGAAGAGATGGACATCAACACCTTGGCCTTGGTTGTTCCAGATCTGCGGTCATCACAACCTCCTGTTCTGATTGGCACCAACACTTTGGATGTTGTTTATGACCAGTGCTGTCAGTCACAGTCTGAGTTCCATCCTGTGCCTTTTGGATATAGAGCAGTGCATAAAATTTTGGAGATGAGGCATAAACTAACAACTGATGACTATCATGGCATTTTAAAAATGCAGTCATCCAGCCCACAGGTTGTTCCTGCTCAAAAGACTGCTGTGTTGGATGCTCTCCTGATATGTCCATTACTGCAAGGAGAAAGAGAAGTAATTATTCAGCATCCAACCTCATTCTCCCTACCTGGAGGTTTGATAGTAAAATCTAGCCTTATGGATCTACCTCCTGTACAGCCTGCTTCTCTGCCTGTGGTTATCACTAATGAATCTGACCATGACATTGTGATTCCAGCTAGAGCAGCCATCGCTGAAGTCAGTACCATCCAGACCATTCTTCACAAAGAGCAGAGTGTGCATCAACCTTCCCAGAGTGCAGAGTTAAATCCAACCAAGTTAAAGTACAACTTTGGAGACTCTCCGCTCTCAGCTGAGTGGAAACAACGCATAACAACCATGCTCAACAGTATGTCAGATGTTTTTTCAAAGCATGATCTTGATTTTGGTTGCACAGATAAGGTTAAGCATGAGATCAAGCTGTCAGATCCCACTGTTTTTAAACAGCGACCAAGACCCATCCACCCCCAAGATGTGGATGCTGTGCGTAAACACATTCAAGAACTGTTGCAGTCTGGTGTAATACGTGAATCTAACTCACCTTTTGCTTCTCCTATAGTTGTAGTGCGGAAGAAAAATGGTGCAGTACGGCTCTGTATTGATTACAGAAAGTTGAATGCCCAGACCATCAGAGATGCATACGCTTTGCCAAAACTGGAGGATACATTTTCAGCACTGTCTGGCTCGAAATGGTTCTCCACCTTGGATTTGAAATCAGGTTACTACCAGATTGAGATGAATGAATCAGACAAGAATAAAACTGCATTTGTCTGTCCACTTGGATTTTATGAATTTAACCGCATGCCTCAAGGAGTAACTAATGCTCCTAGCACCTTCCAACGTCTCATGGAGCGGTGCATGGGAGACATGAATTTAAAAGAAGTGCTTGTTTTCATTGATGACTTAATAGTGTTTGCACCAACTCTAGAGGAGCATGAACTCCGGCTGAAGAAAGTTCTTCAACGTCTGAAAGAATTTGGGTTGAAGTTGTCAGTTGAAAAGTGTGTTTTCTTTCAGACATCTGTTCGCTACCTTGGACATGTAGTCTCAAGTGATGGAGTGGAGACGGATCCAGACAAGATTTCCACGTTAACATCTTGGCCGGTTCCTCAGAACCTTAAAGAGCTCAGATCATTCCTTGGTTTTGCAGGATATTACCGCCGCTTTGTGGAAGGGTTCTCATCAGTGGTTAAACCTCTCAATGAGTTAACAGCTGGATATCCACCCTGTCAGAAAAAATCAAAACAAATGAAGATGCAACATTATCTTGACCCCAAAGAACCTTTTGCTGCGCGCTGGACGACTGCTTGCCAGCAGGCCTTTGAAGAGGTTATCCAGAAGCTGAGTACAGCACCAGTTCTTACATTTGCAGACCCAGGTAAACCTTACATCTTGCACACTGATGCTAGCTCTACTGGCCTTGGTGCAGTTTTGTACCAAGAACATGATGGGCGAAACAAGGTGATTGCATATGCCAGCAGAGGTCTGTCCCGCAGTGAAAGTCGATATCCTGCCCATAAACTTGAGTTTCTGGCTCTCAAATGGGCAGTTACAGAAAAATTCTATGACTACCTGTATGGCTCTGATTTCACTGTAGTTACAGATAGCAACCCACTGACATATCTGTTCACTTCTGCTAAATTGGATGCTACAAGCTACAGGTGGCTTTCAGCTCTTTCAACTTTTACTTTTAAGATCATTTATCGGGCTGGCAGGTTAAATGCGGATGCTGATGGTCTCTCTCGGCGACCTCATGCTGAACAGGTGGCTGATCCTTTATCTCTGAAGGAGAAAGAGAGAATATTGAAGTTTACTGAACAACATCTGGAACATCCATCCTGTATTTCCATTGACCAGCACTCAGTCCAAGCAATATGTGATAGACAACTGGTATACAGCTCACCCAACCTGGACCAGGTTGCTGCTCTTGTGCAAACTCTCTCCATTAACACTGACAGTTTACCAGACAGTTTTGTTAATGATCTGCAGTTCTCTTCACCTGTTGTGCCATCTTTTTCTGAAGGTGAAATTGCTGATCCAGTCATTCAGCACGTCATCGCTCAGTTGGAACGAGGGGAAAACCCACCGCCATCTCTGAGGGAACAGCTCCCCGATCTGCCATTACTCCTGCGAGAGCTTACACGGTTGGAGCTCCATAATAACGTTCTCGTCAGGAGAAGGAACATTGGAGGTGAGCTTACTTACCAACTTGTACTTCCAGAGGAATGGCGGTCTGAGGTCCTCAACCAGCTTCATGACCAGATGGGCCATTTGGGTACAGAGAGGACTCTGGACCTCGTGAGATCACGGTTCTACTGGCCACGTATGGCAGTTGATGTCTGTAACAAGCTTAAGAACTGTGAGAGATGCATTCGAAGAAAAGCACAACCTGAGAAAGCTGCACCCCTTGTTAACATTAAAACCACAAGACCACTCGAACTTGTCTGCATGGACTTTCTCTCAATAGAACCAGACCAAAGCAACACCAAAAATGTTCTAGTGATAACTGATCATTTCACAAAATACGCTGTTGCAGTCCCAACCCCAAATCAAAGAGCAAGAACTGTAGCAAAAGTGCTATGGGAGAACTTCCTTGTCCATTATGGAATGCCAGAGCGTCTCCATAGCGACCAAGGGACTGATTTTGAATCTCACACTATTAAAGAGCTCTGTCAGATCACAGGAATCCAAAAGATTAGGACTACACCTTATCACCCTCGTGGCAATCCTGTGGAGCGATTCAATCGAACACTCTTAAACATGTTGGGCACGCTGCAAGAAGAAGATAAAACTCATTGGAAAGATTTTGTGAAGCCGTTGGTACACGCTTACAACTGTACCAGAAATGACGTCACTGGATATTCCCCATATGAACTGATGTTTGGTCGACAACCCCGAGTTCCTGTTGACTTAGCTTTTGGACTGCCTGTGTCTGAAAAAACATCTACATCTCATTCACAGTATGTTGAAAAGCTCAAGTCACACCTCAAAGAAAGTTACAAGATTGCAACTGAAAATTCTGAGAAAGTCATGTGGAAGAACAAACTCAGATTCGACAAGCAAGTCACAGCTGCAGAACTCTCAGTTGGAGATAGAGTTCTGGTTAGGAATGTCAAATTACGAGGCAAGCACAAGCTCGCAGACCGGTGGGAGTCGGATGTGTATATTATTCAGAAGAAAGCCGGCACTCTTCCAGTATACACAGTTAAACCAGAGGGCAAAGATCGTCCCATCAGAACCCTCCACCGTGACCTGCTGTTGCCGTGTGGCTACCGTCTCCAGCCTACAAACCAGAACAAATAAAGCCAACAACAGTGACTGCACCCGTGACTTCAGAAAATGTAGATCTTCCAGATCCTGAAAATGAAGAAGTATTCTTACCTGATTTGTCTGATTACTCCAGATCTTATCTCACCAGAATTACAACTGAGGTTGACTTACCTGCTCCTCCATCTACTGCCGCTCCTGTGCCTGTGGATCCGCCTGGCCAGCGCTCACAGGGCTCCATGGAAGGAACTGTTGGTGAGGAACAGGGAGTGGAGTCTGGACCTGAACCTACTGCTGAACTGGACATGGAGCAAATGGCTGAAGATGAAGCAGATTCTGCCGACTCGGAGCTTCTCGAGGAAAACGCTTTCCCTCAATCAGGACCCGTCTCTCCTCACCCAGAAGCTGCATCCTCTCCAGAATAAACCAGCATGTTAAGTGATTCTACTGCGTCAAAACTCTCCAGTCCAGATCCTGAACCACCTGTCCGATGCTCGACTCGAACACGTCAGCCACCATCTCGTCTGCAGTATTCGAAACTTGGGCATCCACTTCTGCAAAGCATCCAGTACCTGTTTCAAGGACTCAGCACAGCCTTTACATCTGCTCTGGAACTGGATGAGACCTCCGTGACTTCTGCATCATGTGACAGTGTGGTGTGTCACCAGCCGCTTGCATGTGCGAGGATGCACATGAGTTTAGGGGCGGAACCTGTAACCCGTAGTTAGTCAATTAAGACTTTTATTTTTGCGGGCCCACTTCCTGTTTTCCCCAAACTCCTCAACTTATTTAAAGCCCCGCCTCCAGCCAGGTTAAACAACATCACCTGTTCACTGTGATTGTGGCTGGCTGTTGGCGTCCTGCTGATTTCACCCTGGAAATTCAACCCAAATCTCTGAAACTATTGATTTGCACTCTTGAACAGTTGCCATTGTACCTGGGCTGTCACAGCTGATCGCTGTTGGGTGCGCCCCACTCCCTACTTTAAGGTCGGGTTTTTTTATATGATGGATCAGATCCTCTTCTGAACCAAAGGATGGCGAGCTAAAGGAAAAGAACTCTATGATCTTTGCATTTATTTTGAATTGTCTCTCACTGTGCATTTGTAATTGTTTTGTTTGTTTGTTTTTTTCTCCCCTTATGTTTTTCCCTGTTCCAAAAAAAAAAAAATTCAATACATTGGCACGAAACACTAACTAAAACAGTTTCCTTGTGTTTTCATTCACACTTCAGGCTCCTCAAAGAACCGGTTTCTGATATCACAGTTAGCTGCCTAGCCCATAACTGTTACACTACTTTTTCTTTTTTCTGTTACAAAGTATTAATTTCTTTTTTTTTTTACTGCAGTTTGACCATTTTATGATGTTTTCTGTGTAATATTGTTTTTGGCCATTCACTGAAATGAATGTGATGGTTGTAATATAGTAGTTATGTAAGCTTATGTTGGGCTGTTTACTTACACATTTTTGTCAAGTTCTGTTAAAGGTATTGTGCCTGTATTAAGTCTTGAAATTTAAAACAGAATTGTTTGTAGATTTTGTAAATATAGTAAATATCTTAAAAACTTAAAAACTTTAAACATGGTATTGTACACATTTCTTTTTGAGAATTTCAACTTTTGAATTGGAAACTAATTGTGTCATGTATTTTGTCAAATGCATTTATTTTAATGTCATTCCAGTCTCGGGGTGGGGAGTTGTAGTTAACTCCCCCCTCGACCTTACATCCGGGCTCCTCCTTCTTGCCATAGCATTTGTGTTGTATCTCGTCAATCTCAAGTTGTGATAGCAGTTGCCGTTTGCAGATGTTGGAACACTGAGCTACTAGTTGTTTGGCAGTCATTGTAGACTTTGGGTGTCGAAGTAACCATTCCACCCTCAGTCTTTGCATGTAGCCCCTCTGACTAGGGTTACTTGAGTAGTAGCATTCCAACAGATCCATGTTTTCGTCTCTCGCCCATTTCCGTCTTGTTCCAGTAGCCCATTTTTCATCAAGTTGCTCTGGTTCCCCAGCACCTGACGCAGACCTTGTTTGGCCGGGCGACGTCTGAGCCGGCATGTTATGCATATCAATGTCTCTCATGGTATGAGGTAGGCTATATAGCTCCAAGGGTCTTGCCTAAGGACCCACACTGCATAGCTCAATTGCACTGTTGTAACTTGCCCCAGCCTGGATTCGAACCCCGGTCTCCCAGGTGGTAGACTGGTGTCTTACCCACTGTGCTATACAGTCAGTTAAAAATGGCTACAACACTACGTTAAGCAGTCCCAGTGATTCTGTAGTAACTAACATAGTCAAGACATCTTTTTGGATCTTCTACTTTTATTTGCTCTTTTTATTAATATGTGCACCTCTGACTTATTTCTTAATCCAAAGAATGCACAAAGTGTGTACTGGTGGAACAATTTCTTATCCTTGGTCAATTGAATGCAGTTCACTTTGTCTGTCAATGTCTTTATTAAAAAGAAATAAGTAAAATAAAATTTGAGTACTTGTCAAAATAATTTTTTAATGCGATATTCAGGTATGATTTTGTTTAATGACATGCATTTATACAAAAATCATAAAGGCATGATTTTATAAACAGCATCTAATTTAGTGGACTCTTCAGGACATGTTCTGTATCCATCAGCTGGTGACAAGTCAGTAATGAAGGATATTAAAATGTTGGACAAGCAAACGGAGATGCAGAATCAACGGAGGGCTGCGTGATGATACCCCGGGACGACTGCTCGCTGCCCAAGGAAGGAACAAGATCCGGTTCCGGGTACACAGATATTGGGATTTAATATACGAGCGGTGGTCTTTGACCCTCAGTAAGAGGATGAATGTGTTGATCTCCATACATATAACATATAGACCCCCCGCCCCTATCCCCACCCCATTTTAAACCCCCTCCTATCCTAAAACCGGAAGTCCCGCCTCAAATACCGGAAGTCCCGCCCACCTGTCGCTTTGATTGAGATGAAGGGTGTACTTAATATCTCTGATATTTTATGTTGTTTTGCACATAATTCTAATTTCTCTGCAACTATTGAAATGTTGTGTGATCTATGTACATTAAAACATTCTGCATCACCAGGTGTGGCTGCTGATCAGGTAAATGCAGTTATGTAAAGAATTTAGTCCTTGTCATGTCCTCAAGTGAACCAACTACAACTTCTAACAAATAAAATATGTAACAAATAACACAATTTCAATATTTTAATGAAAACAGAAGCAGGATTATGAACAATTTTTCAAATTGTAGATGGTCCTAAGCCTGGTCACATTGCTTTCTGTGGCAACAGTAGTTACTGGTGTCATTGGCAACTATGACAAACCTAAATGTTCACGCAAAGCACACCTAAGCTTCGCAACTGAGTTTATTTTCAAAGCCAAGTCACAACAAAAGCTAATCCATGACTCATCAAAGAAGTCCACAAATCTGATTCAAATCAATCCAAAACCCTCCATGTCAGGTTAGGAAGAAAGTTGTAGAGAAATCTAAATCAGGTTTAGATTATGAAACCATATCCCAGGCTTTGAACTTCTCACCCCATTTCAGACACTAATTGCTCTGGATCATCTAAATTAAATTGGAGAATTTCCTCCTTACCAAGTATCCTGCTAAAACCTGGAGAAAATCCATCCAGAAGTTGCTGGATATCAGAGGTCTGAAGTCTGACATGATCGGACTGTAAACCACATATATCCACAGCAAGGAGAATTAGGATTACAATTTCATTTCTGCTTGCGAACAGAGTTAGCATGTGGATGGAGGTTGTTTAGTCAGATGAGAACAAAATGTAGCTTTTTGACAGTGACAAACCTCTAGTGCTACACTTAAAGCTGAACAGTCAGTCCCCACTGTGAAACATAGTGGCATCATCATGCAGTGGGAATGTTTGTCTTCAGCATGGACAGGACACTGGATTACAACTGATAGAAGATGAATGGAGCTAAATTTCAAACATTCCTGACCAAAAGAATATAGCAAGAACAACAATGCAATGGTTTTAGATAAAAACATGTTTTTTTTTCAGCAGATTTTCTTCAGATTGAACAGAAGCTTTTTCAAAAGTGGATAAATATATGAAAAGTTCCAAATATCTGGTAGTTTAATCCATAAACTATCAGCAGTTTGCTTGAAACCTGGAGGTGAAAGAGGATTCTATTTTTTTAGCATCACAGTGAGTCAAAAGGTTCCTTAAAGTCAACAAAACAATAGAGTCCAGTACTATATCAGACAGGAAACCTTCAGATATGACTCAACATGGCTGTGGACAAGTGGTGTCCTCCCAATCTGATGCTTGACCTTACATTTGTAAGGTCAAGCATTGCAAATATAATCAAGATGTGGATAGACTTGATCAAAGACGGTTTATTGCTGAAATTCAAATGAAAGATGGTTCAGCAAGGTATAAGTTTAAGAATGTGCACACTATGGGTGTGGCTATTTTTCATACTTTACTCTCTTATATATCTATATGGACTTATGTTGCGTTGAAGTTGGAAAAAGGTTAACGAGTCATCACGGTTTCCCAATTTTGTGTGACAATTTTGGTTTTGGTTATTTAGTAATCTGTTTGGTTTTAGTTATGTTTTGTGTAATGCGATCAGTCATTTGCAGGCTGAAAATAAATCCTGTTGGACCACTTAAGGAAACTCAATCAATTTCGATTACAAGGTATATCTGGGACAGTGTATCAATTTCACACCTATCTTAGGAAGATGCTCCAGGCCATTATTAATGCTCTTAATGCTAGGTCACTGTGTGTTCTTGATCCAGAGCCTACAGAGGTGTCACACCCTTACTTAACTGACATGAACACTGTTGTAGTTTCTGTGTGGTCTGGTATTACTAAAGACAAAGTATTTAAAACTACACTTTTCTACCCTTTGTTGAAGCCATTAGTCACAGTCTATTGAGTCTTTCTGAACTGTAGAAGGGTTGACAAGATTCCTCAACATGATACTTTTTTTAACAGATTGTGACAAAAACAATTCAGTTTTTTTTTCTTTTAGCCTTGGGGAATATCTGAAACTGGATTACCAAGGTTCACCTCAATGGATTGGAAGATCATATAACATTTTCCCAAGTGACTCAAAGTAAAATTATTCTGTAAATTCAATGTACATGTACTCATAACTTTCATTTTGGACTAAACAGACTAATCAGTCTGAGACCTTTTCATTTCTTATTCTTTACACAGTTCTTGGTGGATTCTCTAGGAAGGTTTTTTTGGGGGGGGATCTCCAAAGTCTTGAAGTGGAGGAAACCAGAGCAAAACGGAACTCAAGTTTTAAAGGTTAAAGTAGAAATTGTAATGACGCCTTGTGGGCAAAAGAAGTCCAACAATTTCAAGCGCAGATTTCCATCTTCCAAACACATTATTGGATCAACATTTATTAGTATAGTTAATGTGCATCTTTATTTTCGACATAAAATTTGAAGCAAAAATAAATCAACCTGTTAATTTCTTACTGATGTATCAGTTTTTATATAACACAAGTTGATTAAAGTACAGCAGGGTTTTTATAAGTTCTCAAATGTGTTAATGAAAATGTCTTAAATTGTGCACAGTTAGCTTCCCATTTTTTCCTCTTCATCTTCCTCACCATCGCTCTCCTCCAACAGCCGTGATTGGAGAGCTAGCCGCTGAGCCACAGCGGTAACCATGGCAGCACCTTTCCCACTGCCGTCCTCAGAGACGAGAAACTTGATGTCGCAATTGGGGGCAAGGAGGTGCAATACTTTCTGGAGCTTGTCACTGTAACTGAGATATTTAGAGAGTAAACAGAGCTGCATCTTTTAGAGATGTTGACAGAGCAAAAAACTTATGAAATAAACAACTTTTTTCTGAACATAACATTTTATAAACACAGAAAGTCACTATGTTGAGACACATTTTAGGTAGTTAGATCAGAAAAGGATGTGGACTTATATCTCGCTCTGGAATTTATCAGTTAAACACCTGATCCAGGTGTTTAACTGATCAGTTAATCAGGTGTTTAACTGATCAGTTAAACACCTGATCAGGTGTTTAACTTTAGTGTATGTAAACCAAAAGTTTACATACACTAAAGTTATGTCTTTTTAATCAATAAATGTCTTTAGGTGTGAGTGTGTGTTATTTGCCCTGTGTGTCTCTGTGTTGCCCTGGGGCGGACGGGACGGGGAGACGAGGCGGATGACCCCGCCTCTCGGCCATCGCCCGCTGGAGATAGGCACCAGCACCCCTTGAGAACCCATGGATGGATGGAGTCTCTGACATATTGTTTCTCTCATATTGTGGAACTTAGCAAATAGAAATAATTTTGGTAATTATAACTGACCCTAAACAAGAGAGGTTTGATCTGATTTAACATCAAACTGTAAGGAAAAAAAGATGTCTTCATTCAATGTTTGTAAGCATCTGGTTTCACTTGTTAAGAATTCTTCACTATCTGATCAAACCAGAGAAGCAGCTAAAATGGCAAAATATTAATCTGAAAAGTGGCTATGTTTGACATATGTTGTCACAACACTGGGTCGGATCAGATGGTCACACACACACATACAACAATCCCTCAACTCGTGAAGCTGCCTTATCCTTACACAAGTCAGCTAACGTATGTTTGGGAAAATAAAAAGAAAACAACACTAATGGAGTTTTCTGTTAAAATTTTAAGCTGATGTACTGTATTGGAAAATTGTCATTACTTTTTTTTTGGTCCACTGCAAGACATTTACCTTAATAAGAATCAGTGTTTTGTGGAAAAACTTCAGGATTTCAGAATTGTCTGACACAAACTTTAAAATAGAACATTTGACCAACCTTCTCCTCTAACTACAAATATGCTGACTTAAAAAAACAATGCTTAAAAACACAAAACTTTTGTTTGTTGACAATTGGCGCAAGATTTTTAGTCAGTGATGCATAAGAGATCGTTGATGAATAAGAGATTGTCACTGATTGGCTGGCATTAACACAAGCATTTTGACTGGTCTAAGCACTGGAACCATTAGTTATTTAGCTATTTAGGACATAAAATAAGCAAAGTGTCTTAACAATTCCGAGTATTTTATGGTGTTTTCTGATATTGCATGATAATTACTAATACATTTGTGAAATATAAAAATAATTTTCTGTTTCTGATAAATTTGATCAGTTTCTGATATTTTTTCTGAGCAGAAACATAGCATTGCTTAAAAGAAGGAAACCCTGTCATTGCTAACACCTATTTGTCAGTTGGAAAACAGGAAATCAAATAAATGAAGGACTACTAGTTTGAAACATAATTTGACTTTTAATTACATAATTTGATGATTAATGAATTCCTATTTTTGGAACAACTCCATGAGCAACACATATGGTCTTTGGGGCCACCTTGTTGGTGACTTCTGTTCTATGATATGCCAAATAACCAGGTAGGAAATTTTAAAAACTGAAATTGAAAGACTTTCAAAGGGCCAGGAGAGCTGTTGATCATCATTTTGAGAGGTTAAGATAGATCAAGCACTTCGTCTTGTGTCTTACTTGGGATGTTTTTTGTAGACGGTCCCATCCACTCCCACTGTCGTCTTCAGATGAGGCAGCCCTCGGTTGGCAAGAATACGGTTGGCGATGGTTGCCAAGGCAGCGGCACAGAGACGAGCAGAACGTGAGGAGATGGTCTCGCAGACAAGTCGAACCACACGGGCGTCAACCAAATCCCACCTCAGACCCAATTCAGTCAGAATCTTTTTGGCATTTTCCAGACCACTGTCCGGCCTGAACCAATGACACACAAAGAAAAAAAACACAAATAAGTTATAGTAGTCAACTTGTCTGGTTAATAAGGATTCTGAATATATTTTTACTCACACTTACTCCTCAATCATAGAGATGAACTTTGTCTCAAACGTTCCTGGAGTACGCAGGGCCTCAGACGCTTCCCCTTTAAACAGCAGCTTCTTCTCCGTCAGCTTCATCAGCACTAGCCGAACGATTTCCCCCAAATACATCCCACTGATCATCTTCTCAAAGCTGCAGGACAACACATCATCAGGACAGTGACAAAAACAGATTACCGTATTTTCCACACTATAAGGCGCACCTAAAAACCTTCAATTTCCTCAAAAGCCGACAGTGCGCCTTATATATTGAGCCACAATAGGTCTAGCAACTACGGTAAGCAGCCGCCGACTTCATTTTCGCCGGTAGAAGAAGAAGCGCATGTTGCATGCTGGGATAGTTGTCAGAACGATGGTTTGTAATCCATTAATAAAGTTTGACTGACCTATCTACCTACCGACCGTCTAGAATCAGGTCATCTGCAGGTCATTTAGTACCACAAACATGCTGAGCGTGAACAGAGAACGGTGACCATCATCTAGCCACGCCCCGGCCCAGTCGCGGAAGGCTCTCCTTGCCAACCGGAGTCGGACTGTTTTGTTGACATTCCGTTTAGTGCAGCTTCATCTAGGGGATGCATAACATAACTCCAGCCTCTACTGTAGCGTCTATTCTATGCGCCTTATAATGCGGTGTGCCTTATATATGAAAAAAGTTTTAAAATAGGCCATTTATTGAAGGTACGCCTTATAATCCGGAGCACCTTATAGTACGGGAAATACGGTACCCAGTTTTTGTGATTTGCTGCCCTCTGATGGTTAAGCAATTTATACTGAAACTTTATGTTTTACATCATTCTCGAACTATGGTATGAGTCGGGATGCCATTAGTGATGCTCAGAAGTATTACTGTATTTTTGGGATTAAAAGTCACTTCATAGTATTGGTTGCTTCAGTCAAAAAATGCATCATGAAGAGAAAAAAATATTTAAGACACGCCTGAATATAAATCAGAGGAGCAGTCAAGCTACTAAAAAGTACTACTTATAGTCTGGAAAATGCAGTACTTTATTTTAAGGATATATACAAACAGTTGTGATACTGGATGACTGAACCAGGAACAAGTAATAGTGTTCCATTTAGCAAAGTTGAAGTTTGTATGTGGAAATGATTTTGAATTCAACTTAATTGTCCTTCAGTTAAATTTAATTCAACTTAACTTCAGTTCCAAGCTGGATGCTTTGTTTTGATATTGGTAATGTTAGATAAGCTTTGCTACTTAAAACTTGACAATTCTGATTTCTGCGTAAGATAAATAACCAACAATGCCTATTAATCAGTGTGCTATACCAACAGAAAATAATGTTAATTTTTTTTGTTTTTTTTGTTTTTCATTTTAGAATTTGTTTTCATGATGTACAAGTTAGCTACTCTTATTTGCAAGAATTGTGTTACATGGAAAACTTGAAATTTATGCTCATGTTTAGGGGCTGCATCCTCCATAGGATCTGTCCAGGCCATTTGCAAAGTCCGGAAGTAAGTGGCTATGCAATTAGAGGGTCTATTTTCACAATACCATAAACTTTTAATTTTTTAACCACCAGATTTGAATGTACTTGTATTTAAAAGTATTTATCTCCTCCTCCTTTGTTTGCGATCTCCTGCTTGGCCCATGCAAGGAATCTTCTGATAGTTTGATCAGTCTAGTTGTTGATAGGCAGGGGCGCGGTAAAGGGGTGATGACGATTCTAGGAGCCCTGACCAACAGGAGGTGCTCCACAATTTAATTATTTATATTTTGTTCACAGACATAAAGTAAAAAAAATCGGGGTCCTGTCAAATATAAAATTAATCATATTCAAAGATTCAAAGATTATTTTTAGTAGTAAAAATTTAATGTTACCCCTCCCAGACCAAAAAACACACATCCGTTTATGCCCTGAACCCCCCTATCTGCGTTAAATGGTTCGTTCCTACTTGGAGCACTTCACCATGACGTATGCTGCTACAGATAGTAGAAGCTGCAGCTGAATACAGCGTCGACTGTGGCAGTTACTGTGCTGCTAAGAAAAGTTATAAAATCAGGTTTTCAAAAACAAAATGGAGAGAAGGAGAGAGAGAAAAAGGCAAGAGTGTTAATTTATAACCCAGTTTTTCTCCGAGAGGTGGGCAGACTGTGTGAGATTATCAACTATTTAGCATAGTTAGCTTAGCTACAAACTACTGCTCGTCTCCATTTCACTAGCATTTAATGAATTAAGGAAAAAAATGACCAACATATTCATATATTTAACTTATTCCCAGTGCCTTTTACCACTCAACAGATGAGTGAGTGAGCAGAAGCTCTAATCCACGCCCCTCTTGACCCGTCCTCTCCCTAGTGAAATTAAAGCTGCAGTATGCCACTTTTATATAAATTGTTGTTGTGATAGTATGGTATGAGAGGTAATCTGTGAAAAATCTATTTCCTCTGCCTTCTTCCAGTGCTAGAAACAACTAGTCAGTGGCAGGAGAGTTTTAGTGCTGTCAATCACAATCTCATGTGGTGCTGCTCATCGTTCCTCCCCCTTGATTTGTGCCGTGCTGCAACTTGCATAGCACAGAGCTGTGCAGATTTGAACTGTAAATGCTCAGTTTAGTTAGAATAGCTACCAATGACGGCAGATAAACGGTTTCTTGTAATGATAAGGTGTTTCTCCACCATTAGCACATTTAGCAGTGAGTGAATGGGGCTAATTCACAGCGCTAAGAGCAGGGGTGTCCAAAGTCGGTTCTTGAGGGCCGGCATCCTGCATGTTTTAGTTCTCTCCCTAGTGGTAGCAACAATCTCCTCAGCAAGTCAATGTTCTCCTTAGGCCTTCTAATGAGCCATCATTTGATGCAGGTGTGTAAAACCAGGGAGAGAACTACAACATGCAGGATGCCGGCCCTCAAGGACCAACTTTGGGCACCCCTGGCTAAGAGCGTCCTACTAGTTCTGATTGGTTGTTTTGGTCAGAACGGTGCATTACTTTAACCAGTAATAGTAGTTCAGGAAGGAGATGGAGGAGATTGATTGTTTTCACAGATTATCTGTCTCATAACAAACTGCTAACTGGGCCACATAACTTTTCCCTTCTCTACTGGGGGGCCGGAGTCAGTTTGTAACAGAAAAAGTGTGACAATTGCAGGAGTGTCTAAATGTAAAAATGTATTGTTTTCCAGAAAGCACAGTCAAATAACCATAACCCTCTCTGGGTTCTTCACAGAAAAAATCCAGGAAATAACACTATTTATGAAATAAATACTGTATTTTCTGGACTATAAGCCGCACCCCCAAAGTTAAAAAAAAAAAAAAAAAAGAAAAAAAAAAAAAAAGCACGGTAAACATAACACATAAGCCGCACCGGGCTATAAGTCGCAGATATCTCTGCCGCTCTAGGTTTTCCACAATGATGCAGCAGCACGCAGCAGAGGGGGGCGGACATTCAAAATTTGAGTCATAACAGGTCAATTGAATATCTCATTTATTACGGTTGAAAAAGAAAAAGTTGCCAAGCTTAGATTTAACTGAACTGATTACGGTAGTTTCCGAACGGTAACTGTAACAGTAAAAGTGCTGATCCTTCATGTCTGCTACTAGCATGTGCTAAATGAAAATGGGCGCCTTCTTCTTTAGATTTCAACGGCAGCTTGCATCCATTATTGTTGCACTACTGCCATCTATTGGATCCTAATATCTATGCCTCAAATTGTCATAATGATCCCAGTATTATTTAAAAATACGAAAAATCTTCTTTTTCTCCTCAATGCTATTTAACTGATCAACAACATTCTCAAATTTCAATTCCCTATTAAAACCTAATTCCATTTTAATGGGTGCTTTCTTTTATTTCCAATTTTGACTTCCAATGATTCTCTTCCTGCTAAAGATCCCCCTGGTGGTTGAAGAAATATCTTCATATAAGCCGCACTGGGCTATAAACCGCAAGGTTCAAAGCTTAGGAAAAAAGTAGCGGCTTATAGTCAAGAAAAATATGGTATAAGAAAGAAAAAATCTAAATGCTCTCTGACATTGTTCAGGGGGCTGGACCAAATGTGGAGGCGGGCCGGATCCGGCTTGGGGACCACTGGCTTTAACAAATATGGAGAAACATATTTTTTATTAAAGTTATGTACTGCAGCTTGAATAAAATGCAACTACATAGCATTTTTGAGAAGTCTGGATTGCTTTATGTGTATTTTGCACGATGCTATTGACTGTTGCTCATGGGGAGAGACATTTCAGTAATCTAAAACTAATAGAAAAAATTAAACAACCTACTTGCATACTGGATGTGGACTGTTGGATGTTAAATTCATGAACAGTAAATATTGTGCTAATTATCAGTATTGAACCAAAGAAAGCAAGGCAGATGCAAGCATTTAAAATGGTGTTGCTTTTTATGGGTCAAATAGACTCAAAAAATTGTAAGAAAGCAAGGCAGATGCAAGCATTTAAAATGGTGTTGCTTTTTATGGGTCAAATAGACTCAAAAAATTGTAACAGCAGCTGCGCAGGGGGGCCCAAACAGATTTTTTGTCAGGGGGCCCAAGATTTCTGGCAGCTCCTCTTTGATAGGACCAAGTCTCTCTGTTGTTGATAATGAACAATGAAAAATAAAACTGTTTCTGTGCATCTTTAGAATCTCCTCCCAGCTACTAAACATGCTGCCTTGGTGTTACATGAGAAATGCATTGGGACATTTTTGAGAAGAGCAAAAGAAAAAATCTTGTTTTACTACTCAAACCTCAGTGTTCAATAAGCTTTCCACATGTTTACAGCTATTTTGTAAGAAGGTGAAGAAGAAAAAGACTGTCACTAGGGTAAAAAAAAATTATACTTTGAATTGCCTTGTTGCTGAAAATATGCTATATAAATAAAATTACCTTACCTTACTTTACCTTACCTTACCTTACCTTACCTTACCTTACCTTACCTTTTGACTGAAATATAATAGCTAAAACCTACGTGTGGACTCCGGGGTTGATTGAAGTCCTGTCCACCACCTTGTCAAACTCCGTCAGGATGTCTTCAAGGGAGCCATCATCTCCGAAGCCGCCCCACTCTGTGTTGATGCACATCCTTCCATCCTCTCCCTCCACACGCTTCACATTCTTCATCTCCTCCATGTAGCAGGCGTTGGTTCCCGTTCCTGTTGAGGAAGAGAAGTCATGCACAGGACACAGCACCTAAAGTTAATAAATTCATTTAGGCTTGTTTAATTTTTGCCTGTAGTCATTATTTTATAATTTGTGATCAATATGTCATTTTTAGGTCTTTTTGCAAAGATGTATCTGCAGCATGGCATCTTCAGTTCATTGATAAAACTGAAGAGGCCAGTTTTAGATTACTGGCTTAATCTAAAGTTACTTTAGATTAGACCAGTAAATTCCCTTAATGTGTTGAGAATTGTTACATTTTTTGTTCCCCCTAGGTTAAGAGTTTACAATACCAATAGGTTGGTAGTAATTAACATTTACTTAGTTACATTTATTTGAGTAACTTTTGAAGTGAAGTGATTTGAAAACGTTGGCTATACAAAGTAGAACCACAAAGAGGCTGAAGACAAACACAAGCACAAAATTTTTATAATTTTTTTTATTTATAAAAAAATAAAAACTGTAAAAAGTTCCCCCCGTGACAGACTGGCAACCTGTCCAGGGTGTACCCCGGCTCTCGACCGAAACGTTAGCTGGAGATAGGCACCAGCAACACTCCCGACCCCAGTAGGGTCGGGAGTGTTGCTGGGTGTACAGAAAATGGATGGATGGATGAAAAGTTCCCCCTCCATTTCACAATTATGCACTTTCTTGTTTTTATTGACCACATTTTTTCCTGTTTATTGTTATTTCATATTTTTACTATTATAGTTTTTCTAATTTAGTGTTTATTTTCTTTTGGTTTCAGTTTTATTTTCTTCACTGATCAGTGTTTATTTGAGGACAGATGATTTCTTTACCAATGATCATCCCAATCTCGCAGGTCTGATCCCGGTATCCGCAACTCATCATCGTACCCACTGTGTCGTTCACCATGGCAACTGAACTGATGTCATAGTCCTGTATAGAAAATGACATATATTGTATTAGACTGGGATCTGTCTCATGAGGAAAAGTTTTTAAATCGCATCAAAAAGAGGACAAAAGCAGCAAAATTATTTTGAAGAAAGTCAGAATATTTACAGACTAGTAAGCATTATGCGCTGACCCCTCTCCTATGGATGGCCTCTTTCAGTAGCTTCACCACATCCTCTCCTTCCACCCCGGAGCAGTTGAAGCCTTTAGTCCAGCGGATCAGGATGCTCTGCTCACATAAACACAAAAATATCATACATTATCAGTGGAACCAGTCTTCAACTCTGAGAAGTGACAAACCAACAAGTTTTGGGAGTCTGAGATTATAGACCTTGTCGATTTCTTTCTGTTCACAGGGAAAAGAGAAGGTGAAACCCAGTGGAAGAGTCTGTCCTTTTAGGTTCTGAGAGTCGAGGAACTCACTAAGACAGGCTGCGATGTGATCAAACAGCTGGAAGGACATAAGCACACACAAACATTTTGCTTAAAGCCAATTCATACCCACAAAACAGAGAAATGTGTTTGTTCTTCTAGTGCTGCAAGAAAAAATGACATTCTGTTCTTATAGCTACTTATGGTGTTCCACAGTGTTCCAGCCTAGTTCCTGTTTTATATTCCTTTCACATTAGATGATAGGAAGCTTAATTTTATATTGCTTTACTGATAACACCCAGTTTTATTTGTCCATAAAACCCAATGTTTCTGACTGCTGCCTGGCTCACAGGATTGTCACAAGAGAGACATTACCTTACATCACAGAGTACCCCTGTAAAGTTCATATTTCAGTACGAATTTTTTCTCACGACATGCAAAAAAACTCAACGGTCGAGCTCCGCTTCACAAGCATGTCTGTCAAGATGCACATTTGTCTCTGATCACTAGTTTTTCATCACCTTCTCCCTTTGCAGTTTTGTTATGGCTGTAGTTGAATTTTGAGTCCCAAATTAACCATATTACCATTGCAATTTCTTTTTGTTTGTTTATAAGTCTTGGTTTTGCCTTACTCCACACTTTCCCTTTTAGTTGCATTCAAAAAGTCAGATATTAATAAAGATGGATATGTGAATTACCTGTTCTCCGGTTCCCAACATGATTTCTTGAGGGATGGCACAGATCTGACTGTCCATCTTCAGCATTTTCTGCTCCTCCTCCATCACTCTGACGTGAAGCACCCGAAAATTTGTTCCACCCAAATCTAGTGCCAGGAAGTCTCCTTTCTCTGCATGCAGAAAACAAAGTACTGGTGATGGTTAAGCTTTAAACTATACCACACTCCCTATGTAGATTCAAATGTTATGGAATTTGATTCCAGGGTTTTCCAGGTCTGGATAACTGCGGAAAAAGAAAATAAAAGGATTGAAAGATATCTGCATTTCAGGTTTTGTTCCGTTGTTGTTTGTTAAAATTTTGTGCCCTTCCTTCTTTTGTTCTCAATGTTTTTCTGTCTTCTTTGTGCTCTGACTTCCATTCATTGTTGTATTTTTTTCTTTGGTCCTTCATTCCTTTTGTTCTATCTTCATCCTGTCATCCTTTCTTTCCTGTGTCCTACTTCTCTATGTTGTTTTCTGTTGTCTTGCCTCCAACCTTTCCTAGTGTCCTTCTATCTTTCCTTCCGAGTGTGCTAACTCCCCATTTTCTTTCCATTCTTTTTTCCTGTTCCACGTTCCTTGTGTTCTTTACTCTTTTTATCATTCCATCCTTCTTTTCTTCCTAGTGTCCTAACTTCAAATTTTCCCTTCCTTCTTTCTTTTTTCCTTCAGTGTCTCCTTCCTTTACTTTTGTTATTTTGTCTTTCCTTTCTAGTGTTTTTCTTTCTTTTCTAGTATCCCAACTCCCCATTTTCCTCAATCCTTCCTTATGTTAAACATTGTCTTTCTTTTATTCTTTCCTTTTTCTTTCTGTCCTTCCTATCTACAATCTTCCTTCCTTCCTGTTTTCCTTCCTCTTTTCCTTTCTTCCTTCCTTTGCCGACAGTTTACATGTAAAGTCGATCCGCTGTGAGGAAATTTACCATAAAGTCACAGCGAATGTTTGTATCTTAAATACAGTAATAATAATAAACAGTAATATACAGTAATAAACTGAGAAATCAATTGGCTCTGACTGAAAGTAAAACTCGTACCAGTCCCGTCCGGTGTTGCCCTTACGAAGGTGGGCAACATCTTGACGGCCGCTCTGTGATGCGCGTGTTTCTCCAGACCTCGGATCATGTCTTTCCGGAGTCGAGCAGAAACTTCATTCAGCTTCTCCAGGGAAAGAAGGAAAGGCTCCAAGTATTTCATTACCTGCATAGAGATACAAACAAACTATCAGATGCTATTTTACACACTTTACTAAATGTATAACTTCACAAGCAGTGAGGAAATATAAATGCGAATATAGCGCAAGCGCAACAATAAGTTGGTGTTCAGATCAAGTGCTCATTTCTCCACCAGATGGCAGCAAAGCACTGCTTTAGAGATTAGCCCAGCATGGCGAGTTGGCGATAATTTATTCACGTTAAGGCTGCCATGAACTAGTTACGGAAGAGGATTAGCGTCACTGGAAAAAACAAAACAGGTCTGACTTTAATCTCAGAATTCTTATTAAAGTCAGAATTGTTTTTCTTTTTTCCAGTGACCCTAATCCTCTTCCGTAACTAGTACACCAAAAAAGAGGGACAAACACAAATGTTCTTTAACATTTTAATATGTCAAATAAAGAAGGGCTCAGTCAGTGACTTGTCTCAGGAGGGAGTCTTAATTTGATACACTTTAAGAAAATCCAGACCAATTGCCTCCAGATTTGTCATTTGCATATTAGTTTCAGCTCTTCTGTGAAGGCCTCATATGTTTGATAAAGAACATAAGAGAACAAACAGCATCACCAAATACAGCATTATTCAGAGAGGCAGCCATGATGCTCTTGGTAACTGAGAAGAAGGCTGTTTCCCCTGAAAATAATGATGGGACACAGTAAACATCTGAAAGACGGTGCTCTGATCAGATGACAGCAAATCTGAACTTTTTGGCTGTTGTGTGGAAAACTAGTAACTTGAACACACCTTCCCCACAGTGACACATGGTGGTGGTAATATTATGATATGGGAAGCTAACCACAGTTTCTGAGAAGATGGAAGGAGCTACAAGCAGGACAGGTCTGCAAAAAAACCTGCCAGAGGCTGAAATGAACTTGGAGAGCATTAGGTTAAAATTTAATCTGGACAGTAGCCTCAAACACACATCCAGAGCAACCAATGCTTGGTTTCAATCTAGCTACTAGATTCTTGCACATTCATATGTTAGAATGTTTTGGTCTATATCTCAAATCCAAATCTAGACCAAAATCAAATTGATAATTATATACATCATAGGCGTAACTTCTGTGGACATGTCCCCACCAACTTTGGCCTTACGGGACAGTCCCCACCAATATTTCCTGCTCCTTTCTTTTTCTTAATGTGCCTGCACCATGTGCGGACAGTAACTCGGCAGCAGCTGCACGCTGTATTCAAAACATTAACAGTTAGTTTATGATTTTTAAAATTCTTTTGTAAAACGTAAATGGCAAGTCTGCTCAGTGATCTAGTGGACTGGACATCACGTGACTTACTGCGCTGTTGCTTTGCATTGAGTCGCGGTTATCGACTGCGGTAAAGCTAACCGGCTCTTCGAACAGCCGGCCCGCACAAGATATTCACGTGCAATCTTGAGCAGCTGTCTTGAGCTGTGCGCGACAGCTCAAGACATTATGGTACACCCATTTACGTGCTGCTTTCACAATAAATGCGCAAATCCGGTCCATGTTTGATATACTGCAAATAGATTTCCAGCCGCTGCAGTTGCAAAAAGAAATAATGTATCGTAAATAATTGGGGACATTATGCAATGCTGAAAAACTCTCTGTTTTCAGTGACTTCTCTTACTTCTGGGTGACAGAGGGACACCTCTAGAACATAACCAGAAAATATCAACCAGACCTGATGTATGATTCCAAAATAAAAGCATTTTTATTAGAATAAGAAAAAAAAAATTTCCCTCTAAGTTGCCATGCCCATTGCTGAAAAACTCTCTGTTTCCAGTGACTTCTCTCACTTCTGGGTAACAGAGGGACACCTCTAGAACACAACCAACAAATGTCAACCCTGTCTGATGTATAATTCCAAAATAAAAGCATTTTAAAATATGACACTTTTACTTTTGTCCCCTAAGTTCTAGAGGTGCCCATTGCTGAAAAACTCCCTGTTTTCAGTGACTTCTCTTACTTCTGGGTGACAGAGGGAGACCTCTAGAAGACAACTAGAAAATATCAACCGCATCTGATGTATAATTGCAAAATGAGACTTAAAACATCTTATTTTAAAAGGCTTTTATTTTGAAATTATACATCAGATGTGGTTGATATTTTCTGGTTGTGTTCCAGAGGTGTCCCTCTGACACTCAGAAGTGAGAGAAGTCACTGGAAACAGAGTTTTAAGCAATAAGCATGGCAACTTAGGGGGGAAGGGTGGGTTAAAATGTGTTTTTTTAATAGGTTTTTATTTTCAAATTATACATCAGATCTGGTTGACGTTTGCTGGTTGTGTTCTAGAGGTCTCCCTCTGTCACCCAGAAGTGAGAGAAGTCACTGGAAACATAGAGGTTTCAATCAATAAGCACGGCAAAGTAAAAACATGCTTTTTAATAGGCTTTTATTTTGGAATTAAACATCAGATCGTGTTGATATTTGCTGGTTTTGTTTCAAAGGTGTCAATTGTTAAGGAAGATTTCTCTGAATTAGTTAATTTTGGAAAGTTTGGCTCTCTCTCTTCCTTTATGATCCCAGGTCCTCTCGCAACGGGCCACGTGTAGCCACAGAGAAAAACAATGCGTGTTGATGTCACAGAATTACAGCGTTTAATCCAAAGAAGACAACACATAAAATTACAACAGAACAACAGAGACATACATTAATTTACCTGAGACAAAGGGGATAGGAAAAAGAGGCAAAGACGCGTCTTTGGAGAAAGAGCTGGTGCAAAAAGAGCAAATAAAAGCTTTTTCTGAATTAGTTTTGCTCCGAACTAACTTTTATAATGAGGCGTGTTTTTTCTCTCATATTCAAATGAGGCGTACCTCTGCTTGACCAACTGGAAGCTATCTTGGACACTCTGAGAAACTTAAAACTTCCCCTTTTTTACTGCTCAGATCAAAGGCTATTTGCCCCTTTCGTTTAAACAAAAGGAGCGGAGAGCTTGCTCTGGCCTCCTGCGGTTCTACGGCCATCTGGGGAAAGAAGAACAGAAAAAAGTATTTCACAGATGGCTGTGAAATTGGAAGTCTCTCCCGCTACCTCTCCTTACATAGATTCTCAGGAACAAACTTAAATTCGGCAATTTAGTTCAGGGAAAGGTTATCTTCACAAACCCAATTTTGCTCTTCTGCACTCAGCACCTCAAAAGATTGAGTCCTGCCTTAAACCAAAAAGTGGTACATACAATCAACAGAATAGAATGGAGTAAAATTCCTTTTTTTAACCTATCAAATATAACATTCAATCCTAAGTATAAAAGTTAACACAATCATTTTCCAAAACCCCATTCACCATAAACCTGAGCAATTTTCTAATACTAAACAAATCCTATTCCTTCACACCATTTCCATTTGAATCTGATCTAGTCACAGATAATACAATTTTCAAATACATTCAATTACTAGATTAGTAATTCTAAAACTAGATAATACAATTTTCATTAAAAGCATGCTATTAGTAACTGAGAAAAATGTCTTACAAATAAAATGTTAGTGGTTTTAAACATTCTATGTTGTATTCAGTTTTACACCGTCCCAGATGTTAGTTTTGGAAGACTTTTGATTTTCCGTGAACCGAGCAAACTTCTCTCTCCCACAGTCACCCAAGTGATACTGCCTTCCTGCAGATGCTAATTTTATGGCCTCCTGTCCTCTCTGATAACACAACAGGAGCCTCAGTGAGAGTTCCCGTTTGATCTCTATTTTCCTTTTGTACTTTGAATAATACCAGCAATAGTTTTTAGTTTTAAACCATTCCTTTTAAAACTGTTCTAAATTAAGAAATTTGTTCAAAATGACCATGCTCAATATACCTTTTACACATGCCGTAAGATTAACTGTATCAAACACTAAAAATTAGAGGTGTGCCGATCGATCGGTCACCGATCATAATCGGCCGATTTTCGTGAAAAAGTGCATGATCGGTGATCGGCGATCATTGTCTCTTTTACCGATACCAATCACCTGCTTCTCATTTCCCAGCCTGCCTGTGCAGCTGGTCTCCTCTTTCCTTCACTCTGTGCAAACGCGCAACAACAAATCCTAAGCGATGTGCAACTATAACGCACTGAGTGAATGGGGAAGTTTGCGTGTTGCGGCGGAAAATTGAAGCACGTCAAAATGCATCAACACAACGAAGCTAATACGACATAAAAACAATGCCATACTTGACGGAGTTTGGCTACATCGAGGCTCACTGCAGTAAAAAAGACATACGGAGGATCAGATAGCAGGTAAAGCAGCGCACAGCTACAAACACTCACCCGAATTAGCATGACGGTCAGAAAGCTAAACAAATAACCCGCAAAATTATTTAAGTCTTCGAGCTGCGATGTAAGACGCTGGTTCTGCTCTCCTGTTGAACCGCTGCTACGCTACAGCTGCTACGCTATATTTGACAGACGGAGCTTCGCTTCTGCTCCACCTGGTGGTGACTCTCACACCGAACCTGCTTAAAGCTGCAGCATCTAACTTAAAAAAAAATACATTTTACCTACGTATTAAAACTTCCGCTGTCCTAACATGAGACAAATAATCTCTGAAAAAATAATCGATCTCCTCCCTGATCTGCATAATTACTCCGCTCAGTCAGAAACAGCCAATCAGAACTAGCAGTAATCAGCTAGCCGCCATGCTAACAGGAAGTTTTCATTCAGTAACTCTGGATTGTTTATTGTAATGGAACCTGTTTTTGCCTTTGAATGTTAAGTTTTATACTTGAACTTTTTGGCAATGTTGAGAGGTTTTATTTTGACTCTTTGCATTATTTAGCCTCTTCAGAGCCTTCATATGTTTTCAGTCTGTTAAAGATAGTATTATCAATAGCAGTACAATTTGCACAATGCCTGTTTTGTTTAGTTTCCTTCTTGGAAAAAGTTATTAAAAACAAGTTTTTGTCTAAATTAAGGTGAATTCATGGTTCCTTTTTCCACATAATGTAACCGGTAGTGTTTATGATAAAAAATAAATAAATAAATAATAATTATGTGATCGGTATCGGTGATCGGTATCGGTGTATCGGCCATCATGGGTGATCGGTATCGGTATCGGGAGGAAAAAACCTGATCGGCACATCCCTACTAAAAATAATAATTTTTCCTCAACACCCTCTTCCACCCAGACATAAGAGAAATCACTGGAAACAGAGAGTTTTTCAGCATTGCATAATGTCCCCAGTTATTTCTGATATATTATTTCTTTTTTGCAACTACAGTGACTGGAAATCTACTTGCATTATATCAAACATGGACCGGATGTGCGCTTTTATTGTGAAAGCAGCACGTAAATGGGTGTACCATAATGTCTAGAGCTGTCGCGCATGTGAATATCTTGTGCGTGCGGCTGTTCGAAGCATAGACATAAATACGTAGACCCCTCATGGGGCGGGTCGGCCCGTTGCTGCAATATGTAACAGCGTCCGCCATATTGAATGTGGAATATGTACCTGTAAGCTAATACAAGTTAATGGACCGAACTTCACAAAGTGCCGTTCTACAAAGTATTTTAAATTGATACCTGTCATTGACACATTTTCTCACACACATTAATATATTTGGTAATCAAAGAAATGACTAAAGACAGGGTTTCTAACTTTTGATGTGATTATTTAATTGTTTTGGGGCATTTCTGAATCAGGAGCACAATGTTTTTATTTGATAAAAGTTATTCTGATAATTTTTATATTGACATTGATGAACAGACACTTTTACAGTGTTTAATTAAATGACATTTACATAATTCCATAATTTAATGTACATTTAACAAGAAACAAATTATTTTCTTGTATTTATTTTTTATACATTATTGAGAAGTGACTTTTTATTTATAAATCAGTCATTGTCAAACAATAAACTACATATTTTTCTTACTTTTTTTCCAGAGAAAAATATTTATTACAGAATGTCAACTCTGCTATTGACAGCAAAGAGTGAAAATAATTCTAACAGAGTAAATTATTTTTATTTCATTACATAAGCTGTATTAATACACTAATACTTCAGATTGAAATATTTAAAAATACACAAAAGTGAAAGAATAAAACATTTATTTATTATACTGGGAACACTGGTCACAGGCAGGGCTTCTGTCTTCTGGTCACACTGGGAGAACTCCAATGACTTCTGAGACGTCCTGGTTCACAGGCTAAAGCCAAGGATAAAAGAGAAATTATCCAAAAGTGAAATAGAAAATACATATATATTTCCTTCACATTCAGAAAAAGACATTTTCAGCATGTTGGGCTCTGACTCGTAGCATCTTTATAGCTAAATACTGACATGGGAAAGCTAAGCTGTGAAACAGAGACTGAAGAACAGCAGCTCCAGCTCTGATGCTGACTGATCTTTCCTCACTAAGTCCTCTGGTTTTTAATGAACTTCTCCTCTAACAGAGGAGCTCATCAGCTCTCTCTCATTAGAAAACTCAGTGTGAAAACGTTAGCTGCTACGCTAACAATCAGCGGTTACTTCGGGCCAATTAAGCTACATAGGAAATATTTCTCGGTTGTTTAGAAGTGAATTTCTAGCTGCAAAGTCAAGTAATTCTGATCTTTCATCCTTACCTGTGAAAGGTAATGCCAATTAATCCAGTTTGTTTCGTAAAACAGTTGAAACAAGTTCACACAGCACAGGACTTAAGGAGCTCCAATCGATCTGCTGCCACATAGAAGATGGCGGACGATGTTACGTAGGACTCAGCGCTCCATGAGGTGTCTACGTATATGATGTCTATGGTTCGAAGCATAGACATAATATAAGAGTAGACCCCTCATTGGCTGCTCCGGCGCAGGAAATACGGCAGCCATCTTGGAGCGGTATACCCTACTTTGCTCAATCAAAACAGCAGAAGATGCCTCAGCACTGAGGGATATTGTTGTTCGGATCTATGGATTATTGATGTGAGGGCTCCACAGACAACATTTCACAAGTAAGATGGACATATTATTGTGTATATATTGTGATTAGAATATTACTTTACTGTATTTATGTCCACCGGCGAGATACCAGCTAATATTAGCTACAGTGCTTGGTGTAATACGGGTTCAGCCCCGCTATGAAGGCTAACTGAGATTCCGTAAATCTAAAAAAATTAATTATTCTCTAACATTGACTTAAATTATCTGACACAAGGGCCTATATTAGAAATGAAACAATATAGCACATATTATAAAACTTATAATCTTAACTCGGTCATTCTCCACCACCTTTGGGGGTGTTCCCCACTTTGACCTCGGGGCTTCCAGTCCATATTCGGCACAGATGTTCCTGTACACTATGCCCACCACTTGGTTATGTCGTTCCATGTACGCTTTCCCTGCCAGCATCTTGCACCCTGCTGTTATGTGCTGGACTGTCTCAGAGGCCAGGATGAGGGCTTTCTCCAGCCATTGGTAGGATTTCCTGATATCAGCCACTTCAGTTATTTGTCGGTGGTACATCCCATGTAGGGGTTTGTCTTCCCATGATGGTTCCTCCAGCACCTCGTCCTCTGTTCCCCATTGCCTGAGACATTCGCTGAGCACATCGTCCGTTGAGGCTTTGTCCTTGATGTATTTATGGATCTTGGATGTTTCATCCTGGACAGTGGCTCTCACACTCACTAGTCCTCTGCCTCCTTCCTTACGGCTTGTGTACAGTCTCAGGGTGCTGGATTTGGGGTGGAACCCTCCATGCATGGTTAGTAGCTTCCGAGTCTTAATGTCCGTGGCCTTTATGTCTTCCATTGGCCAGCTAATTATTCCGGCAGGGTATCTGATTACTGGTAAGGCATAGCTGTTTATTGCACGGATCTTGTTCTTGCCATTGAGCTGGCTTCTCAGGACTTGCCTTATTCGTTGGAGGTATTTGGCTGTGGCTCCTTTCCTTGTGACCTCATCGAGGTTGCCATTTGCTTGTGGTATTCCCAGGTACTTGTAACTGTGCTCTATGTCTGCTATTGTTCCTTCTGGGAGTGAGACCCCTTCTGTGCGGACGACCTTCCCTCTCTTTGTAAGAGCATCTCCTTGGTATATGGATCAGGATTGTATGCCCTTCAGTTAACCATTCAGGGTGAGTCCCATTTTGTAGCAGCTGGTTCAGTTGAGCTGGTTGGGTGGAGAAGAGCCGGTTAATCCTCCTGGCTTCATTCTCTCTTGTGTATCTCTTTAGGCGGCTGGCCAAGGCTTGGAGTCTTTGTTTGGCAGTTTCGAGTGCTTCAGGTATGGGCATCTGGCTGTACTTCTTGGGTACTGGTCTTTTCATTGCACCCCTTAGGAGCTCTGACAGCTGGCTCACTTCCCTCCTTGTTATATATATATATATGTCCTCTCTCCGTATAAATCTATAAATAGTTTGGTTTCTGTCAGTTCTGTAAAGATACAAGAGAGAACAATGCAAATTTCTCTTTTATATTGACCAATAATTTAATTGTACTTAATTGTCGCTGTAGGAGCCATGGTTTAAAATTTAACAAATTTTGGCTCCTATATGCTTTATGAGATATTTCATCCTATTTGATAATTCATCTGAATATTGCCACGTCCAATCATGCAATTAGTCCAGGGAAAAATGCAGAAAAACGGGTGATTGTATTATTTTTCCCAGTCTGCCAGCCTAACTTCACGTAGACACCTTGCCATGGCAACCAACAACAACAGCCCCGGGAGTGCAGAGCAAAGATTACGTTCAAGTGGATCAGGAATTAACACTAAAACGCCACAAAACGTTTCCCACACAAAAGAGTACGTATAAACACCAAAGTGGTTTGCCTGAACACTTGCGGTGGTTGATTAGCTAACTTAAACACCTGCACTCCTTATTATATATCAGAAAATGTGTGTAGATCACCTTATTTAGTGTATATCAATATATATTTATATAACTATACAAACACTAATAAATAAAGATTAATAATGGCACAAATAAATAATGATTAATAGTGAATAATATATATATATATATACTACTCAAAAAAAATAAAGGGAACATTTCACTTTAATTTTGTGTGTGGCTCCAAATCCAGGCCTCCATTGGTTGATAAATTTGATTTCCATTGATTTCCATTGATGATTTTTGTGTGATTTTGTTGTCAGCACATTCAACTTTGTACAGAACAAAGTATTCAATATATATATATATATATATATATATATATGTATACGTATACGTATATATAGACTCATAGACTCAAGACTCAAGAATGGGGCCACAATCAGTCACCTCCTATAGGCAGAGGACTAGTGAGTGTGAGAGCCACTGTCCAGGATGAAACATCCAAGATCCATAAATACATCAAGGACAAAGCCTCAACGGACGATGTGCTCAACGAATGTCTCAGGCAATGGGGAACAGAGGACAAGGTGCTGGAGGAACCATCATGGGAGGACAAGCCCCTACATGGGATGTACCACCGACAAATAACTGAAGTGGCTGATATCAGGAAATCCTACCAATGGCTGGAGAAAGCTGGACTCAAGGACAGCACGGAGGCCCTCATCCTGGCCGCCCAGGAACAGGCCCTAAACACCAGAGCAATAGAGGCTCAGATCTACCACACCAGACAAGACCCAAGGTGTAGGTTGTGCAAGGAGGCCTCTGAGACAGTCCAGCACATAACAGCAGGGTGCAAGATGCTGGCAGGGAAAGCGTACATGGAACGACATAACCAAGTGGCGGGCATAGTGTACAGGAACATCTGTGCAGAATATGGACTGGAAGCCCCGAGGTCAAAGTGGGGGACACCCCCAAAGGTGGTGGAGAATGACCGAGCTAAGATCCTGTGGGACTTCCAGATCCAGACAGACAAGATGGTAATGGCGAACCAACCGGACATTGTGGTGGTGGACAAAGAACAGAGGAAAGCCGTTGTGGTGGATGTAGCAATACCAAGTGACCACAACATCAGGAAAAAGGAGCATGAGAAACTGGAGAAATACCAGGGCCTAAGAGAGGAACTGGAGAAGGCCTGGAAGGTGAAGACCACAGTGGTGCCTGTGGTCATCGGGGCCCTCGTGGCAGTCACCCCCAAACTGGAGCAGTGGCTACAACAGATCCCAGGAACAACATCAGACATCTCAGTCCAGAAATGTGCAGTTCTAGGCACAGCCAAGATACTGCGCAGAACCCTCAAGCTCCCAGGCCTCTGGTAGAGGACCCGAGCTCAGAGGATGAAAGAGACCACCCACGGAGGGTGAGAGGGGAATTATTCTACATGTCCAAACATCAGCATCTCAGCTTTAAGCAACATTTTATAGAATCCAATAATATCAATGGTCACTCTGCTCACCAAATGCCCCAACCAGCCCCAAAAAGGTTTTTGCATCTTTAATATTTGCTATATTAAAGCAAATATACTCAGCAAATACAGACTAATTCCATAAATTAGAATTTGACTGAAAAATTCCTTTGTTAGTAGTTCCATCACCAAGTGAAAGACATTATTAATTAGATGTTTTAAGATATTTATATTTCATGTATGTTTAATACCTGCTAAAAGGTTATTTGCGAAAGGTACTATTAATCTGACAAGCCTAATCAGGATGTATATCCTAATTTATTGAATAAGACTGTATGGCATTCGCATTTAAGTTTTGGCTTTATTCTTAGCACTAAAAAAGAAAAGGTCTACCAGTTACTGTGGGTGCATCAGCGCCCCCTCATTGACCCCCGTGTCCCCTCCTTGTCCCCACCAACTTGCAACACAAAGTTACCCCTTGATATACATATATCTGTCAGGCAGGCACGTGCAGAGGGGGGGCCAAGGGAGCTTGAGCACCTGCCCCTTTTGCTCCTTGCCCCCAAGTGCCCTTTTGGTACAATTTTTTTTTTTTTTTTTTTTTTTTTTGCTATTATTTCCTAAGCCCTCTTCTGACACATAATAACATGTAGAAAAATTATTTGGTTTTTGTTGGGGTTCTTTTTTGTATTTGTCAAGAAAAACAACATAATAAGCCCCCTGGTCACCTTGTTACCTTTGACCTTTTGTCCGTGACGCATGACGCAATTGCCTCTCGCACAGTGAGATAAGGTGGCTAACTGCAGAGCTTAACGTAGCAAACATTCCAGATTACAGAACAGTTTTTGGTGAATTAAAAAAAAAAGTTTTTGGTGAATAAAGTGGAGTAGACTTGATATCCGATATTCTAATTTCCTTTGGTGCGTAATGTACATTGCATTTATTCTAGCGTTACGTAAATGTATCTTGAAGGAAAATAGCACTTAAATAAAAGTCCAACAAGGATATTCATTTAGAATTAGAAATAACTCAGCCTGAACTACCATGATAGATATAATGTATGTAATAAAAGCGTGTCATTAATGAAGGGGGAAAAACTCAATCCAGACTTTAAGTATGTTTAGGGTCTGGTTTGTATGGAGAGCCATTTTAGCCAAAATTAAATAAATAAATAAATGGGTGAAAAAAATAAACAAATGAGTAAAATAAATCAATAAATGAAAAAAAATGAGTGAAATAAATAAAAAATGAGTTAAATAAATAATTGTCATTTTTATTCCCATTTATATTTGTTCATTTATACATTTATTTATTCCCAGATTAATTTAACCATTTTTATGTTCCCATTTTCATTTGTCCAATATTAAGTTTTCCCTTTCTTCTTTACCTATTTTTCATTTATCCCTTTATGCATTTACCCATTTTTCATTACTCTATTTTTCATTTAACCACTTTTCAATTTCCCTTTTTCATTAACCCAATTTTTTTTGTTTTTCATATTATCAAATTTTCCATTTCCCATTTTCATTTATGTTTTTCATTTATCCCTTTATCCATTTACCCATTTTTCATTATTCTATTTTCATTTAACCACTTTTCAATTTCCTTTTTTCATTAGCCCAATTTTTATTTATTTATTTTTCATATTATCTATTTTTCAATTTCCCCTTTTCATTTGTGAAAAGCCATAAAACAGCAGGAGTTCAGGAGAGTCTCTGCTCTCACTTCGTTTAAACAAAAGGGGACAGATGGCCTTAGACCGTGACTTGCAGGAATTTTAAGAAGGGTCAGAGATAGCTTCTGGTTGGATGAGCAAAGGTACGCCTTATTTGAATAAATTAAAGACAAGAATACACCTTTACTATAAAACTTTCTACACAGGAGTAACAAATCAGATTTGCTCTCGCAATTCTCCAAAGACGTCTTTGCACGTTTTTGCTTTCCTTTCTTTCTTCCTTCTTCTTTTCCATTTGTCTCAGGTAAATGAATGTATGTCTCGTTGTTCTGCAGTTTCGATTGTGATTTTATGCATTGTCTTCTATTGGATTAAACTCTGTAATTCTGTGATGTCTGCACTCGTTTTTTTGTGTGGCTACACGCCGTCCGCCGGGAGAACCTGGGATAGAAGATCGAGCCAAAGAGTTTTCTTAAGAAATATTATAACCTAAAATATTTTTCAACAACTGCAATATCCAGAGGCAGCTCTATGGAGCATCGAAGAAAGAGTTGTTTTTGTTGAGCTGAGAGGATGAGAGTGGCAAGCCTTAGAGATCTGCATTGGAGGCCATCTTTCAGACATGCACCGCTGCTGTTTGTCCAGGAGTCCTCCGGTTGCCCATACGTTGCACAGTAAGCTAACGCTGATGTTTGTTTTCCAACTACAGTCATATTTAATCAATAGGGGTGCTCAGTTACGGTCGCGGAAGGTTTTGAGTTGATCTCGGCAGTAGGTGACAAACTGAACACCGCCAGGATGTTGAGACCAGCACGTCCTCTGATCCAAGGATCAGAGGAAAACATTTTTAAGAAAAATTTTTTTAAGGAAAAAATCAACAAAACATGTTCAAATTAATGGCCCAACAAAATTAATAATCTCAGTAATTATTGTTTCAACAAGGTGTTGGGCCTTTCTGTGCATTTCTGTTCCATTACGAAAATAAAAAGGGACTCAAAGACCGACTGTCGAGCAGAGCAGAAGTTTAAATTGGCTAATCAACCACCGCTGTGTTCATGAGAGGAGATGCTTGTTAACCGAGAAATAAATATGAAGCCTGAAAACCTAATATCTTAACGGAATGAATGTTGTGTTTTTAACTAGTCTCTGCTGGGTTTGTGGGGCGCAGGCGATTGCCACAGCAACAGGTTTGCTTAAACGACAAAGAGAGACGGGGGAGTAAAAGGGTAGGAGAGGGAGAGGTTATTTTACCTTTGTTTACCTTTGCTGTGACGGATCACAGCCGCTGTAGTTTCTGAACGTTCAATAAATGACAAACTTGGACTAACTACCTCGTTTGTCTGCGAGTATATTTCATTAAGTAACAAATAAATGGCTTCTACCGTGATAATTATGTGAAATTAAATTGTCTATTTTTTTTTTTTTTAAGTTTTGTGCACTCTGGCATCTTGCTTTGAGTCTGAGAGGTTTTTCCTGTATCAAACATGCTATTTATTTAGTGGAAGTATTAATGTGATTAAACTCTCTCCAAAATAATAACCTTTTTCAACTTTTAAAGCTCCACTGTTGAAAATGAGAAGCTGACATTGAAAAATGACATTGAAATGAATTCTAGTCCAACTTCTGGTTTGTGGCAAGAGCCCAGACTCTGTACAAAGCGAGGTGTAGTTCAAGGGGCTGGATTTACCAGGCTACAGTTGTGGCCCTCTCTGAGCAGAGTGTTTAAAACAGAATGTTTCAAACCTCACATGCAGACATACAGCTTTTATCTTCTGAAAACAGAGAGCAGTAACTGGCACACTGCTGTACAGAAATGCATGAAGAAGTCATCATGACATAAACTAGAAAATATTTAGATTTTTACACAGATTAGCAAACACTATACTTTGAGATTTTTGCTTGTTTTAAAGTAGAGTGATACAAAAGAACAAGACCAGAAAAAACAATGAAAATTTTTTAGTTTTATGTTAAGTAAAGGCACTGAATGCTGTACCAATCCTTTATCACAAACTGGTGATCATGTAATTCCCATAATAAGAACCATAGAACCATTTTCTAATGGCTATTTCCCTCAGGATAATGCACCACGTCATCTCCAGTGCCTCTGCATCTCCAGATTTCAAGCCATCAGGGAACCTTTGCATGTGGTGGAACAGGAACTTTTTTCTTTATAAATTATGTGACGTTCTTACTTTTTTTTTATTTGTATTGGTTAATTTTGCAGCTATATTAGTACATGCTATGCAACTTGTGTATTTTTTGGAGAACTTTTTGTGTTATGTTTTATGTCCATTTGGAACAGTTTGTTTCCCTGCTGTTCAAATGTCTGAGCTTTTTGTGAAATACTTAAGAGATGGCGTATGCAGGAAGAAGGCCAGGCTGGTTCAGTGAGGTAACGATCCTCTGGAGATGGCAGCAACAATGCAGTCTTCTCTTCCTGTTTTTATCATATCCATCAGAGCTGGAAAATTATATGGCACAGTTCTATTAAACTAGTCTGTTTGCGAAAAAAAAGCATTTTATCAGCAGTAAAAGCATAGATGAAGATGGGACTAGGGTAAAACAAGATACCAGAAGCTTACTTATGATCATCATCTGCTTCTGCTGCTGTCAGACTCCACAGGTGTCCCATAGATGAATTGGACAGATAATGGAACCGTTTTCTATCTTAATGATTTATAAGTCAGTTAATGATTTATCCAATATAAAAACACAAATATCTTGCATTTAAAATGAGACTAAACAATAACTCAGCAAAATATATTACTCTGTTTTAAAGTCAATAATACATTAATATTGATGAAAAGGTACTACTTCCACTGGCAAATTATATAACTTCACTAAAACAATACATTCTTCCCATGTATTAAGTGAAATAACCTGCCAGTGGAACTAGTTCTTTATCTTTAATATTAAGGCGTTATTAACCTAAAACAAGGTACTATATCTTGGTTAGAAGTAATTTGTAAATTAGTTTAGTCTTTTTTCAAGTGTACTGAGATCCCTACATATTTCCTTAAGTTGTGTAGCTTGTCTGCACGTGATATGTTCTTTTTTATCAATGAGTGCAGCCTTTAATCTCTCTTAACTCACGTTTTTGAGATTCTAACTCCTTTCTCTGTCATTCCTCCAAAAGTTGGATCTTTTCTCTTTGCTTTTCTTCTTCTAAGAACACTTCATACTCTGCCTCCTTGGCCGCTAACTCTGCTGCAGCCTCTGCTCTCTTTACAGCTACTACTGACCTTGTAGAGTTTGAATTACTGGCAGCTGAGCGTTTACTTGAGTGTGTGATGGAAGAACTGTAAATGGATTGAGCATAGTCTGGATCAAGAAGTTCACCTGATCCAGACTATGCCTTCATTTTCCCACTGTCATAGGCATCTATGCCTGAGAGTCTTTCATATGCAACTCTGATAATGTCATTGGTGACTGCTTTGCATGCATCTATAAGTCGCCTTGTGTCACTGCAGGGAGTAATGATTTCCCTTATTTCTGTGTATAGGTCCTATATCTTGGTTAGAAGTAATTTGTAAATTAGTTTAGTCTTTTTTCAAGTTTACTGAGATCTGTGCAGCTCCTGCAGAGTTAGCATGGACCTTTTGGTTGCTTTTCTCATTAATGTTGTTCGTTCCGGACCTGTCAGTCCAAAATGACCTGAGGTCTTTGAAGGTTTGATATTGTTTTGAAACCTAATTCACCAGAAATGTCACCAGAGCTCAGTGTGTTGTGTTCCTTGGTCTCCATGATGCTGTTTGTTCCTTAATGTTCTCCTTTTTCTTCCATTTGAAAATGACGCTCTCCTTGAAATCTCAATAAAACACACTGAAGTTTACAAGTGTAATGTGACCAAATATTTCAAGGGGAAATTGGGCAATACGTTTGTATTTTAAATGTAGGTGTAAATGTAAATGCTCCAGGTCTCAGTTGTTGTTGTTAAAAGCGTCAAACTTTGAGGTTTAAACAGCAGAAATGATTTTGTATCCTCAGTGAGGCACAGCTCCAAACCCAACCTGAGTCATGTTATGAAACAAACTTAACAGGTTTCAACACAGAGACCACGTCTCATGTGAATTTATAAAGGTAAGTGTTTTAGTTGGCATCTGAAGCCCTGACATCATATGCTTTTCCCCCACAAGACAAGTTTCAACAGCTATGCAGCAGCATACTGGCAAGAATAAAGCTGAGGACAAATTATAACATGCATGAAGAAAGAATGTATTGTCATGACAACAAAAGGAGAAAACTACAGCTGGCAGCAACATTAAGTTTAAAGTCAGGTTGTGAAATATTTGTAGAGGCCTAAACTGGAGCCTTATAAATAAACACATTCATGATATTCAAACAGCATACAACTTTAAGGAGTCTCATGTTTTGAACTCTGTCTTTGCGTTGACCTGTGTGAGCTCTGGTAATTTTCCAGAGGTGTGTTTTATCAGAACATGTCTCTACATGCTGGATTCAAATTTAAATCCAAAGGACACAAGGTAAGGTGAGGTTAACCCTAGAGCCACTGGCTTCCACTATTAAAAGATGATTTCATAAGTGACCAAGAAAATCACTTGGAAAGAGAGAGAAACTGTTGAGCTTTATTATTAGTTTGTTTTACATGCTTCAGTACTTTCAGTTTAATATTTTCCATGTGAGCATGTTTAAATCAGTTAGGAAAGAATTGTGCTACAGAAGTTTCTGTTTGATTACGTTATCTCCTTCTGAGTATTTAATTTGTGCTTAAAACAGACGTTCTCACATTTTTTACTTTGTTCATAGTTAATAGTGAATGTATACAAATATGAAAAAGAAGAGTCTGGCTAAGTCAAAAAACTTTTTTAGTGGCTCTGCAGAATATGCAACTGGATCTATGAAAAGAAATTGAACTGGCATGTTAAAAACAGAAGAGTTAATGTATAAAACTAACAGGATCTAATCCCACAAACGGAGGAGGAGCAAGTGGGCGTGACACAGGTCTGCTTCTGCACACAATTCTCAGAAACCATTTCATCAGTGGAAGGTTGAAGACCGTTCTGTCACCAAAACCCTCATGGCAGGAGGAAATAGCTGCAGCATATGTTTTAATGGTGTTGAAAGCTAAATTTCTGTCGATCAGCTGCTGGAGAAATGACAGCATGCAGCCTAAAGGACATGAAATGGGCTCCACGCTCTCTCCCGAGCACCAGTGTTGAAAGGCTGACCACTTCGAAGCATATAATGCTGTGGTAGAAGCGGCTTGTGCACCCTGAATGGTGTGCACCATGTCCTGAGGGAGGCCGAGCCTCTCTCGGAGCTCCCATTCAGCTGCCAGACGCAGAGATGCTGGCCTATTTCTGTGTGGCTCCTGAACGCTCCCCCGGCCTGGAGGAGCGCACCTTCACGCCATAGAAGCTTCCACGGTCGACCTGACAGTTGCTGCAGACTGGGAAACCAGGCTGCGTTCTTGCGCTCGGGTGCATTACCAATTACCGACAGCTGTTCCACCCCTACTCGGTCCTGGAGCCGTGGAATCAATGGAACTGGGGGAAACGCATAAAGGAGCATTTTTAGCCATGGGCTGTGAGCAAAGGCGTCCACTCCTAATGGTGGGTTCTCCCGTGGGCTCAGTGAGAACCACAGCTAGCACTGCATGTTCTCCTGCATGGTGAACAGGTCTACTACCGCTCTGCTCCATATTTGAGCGACCAGCTCAGGATGGAGACTGCAGTCCCTATGGCGAGGACTGCCCCTGGACATGATGTCTGCTCCTCTGTTGAAGACGGCGGGGATGTACACCTCTTTGATCCAGAACAGGTTTACGCGCACCCAGCACAGCAGCTGTCTGGCGATGTTTAACAGCTGTCCGTGTGGATCAGAACACCTGCACAGCAGAGGAACAAAGTGCTGAGTCACCTTCAGCACCGTGAAGAGCTCCAGCATGAAGAGAAGATGTGGTCTGGCCACTGTGCTCCAATCACCTGACACAGACACGTTCCTCTCCATCCTGACAGGGATGCCTTTGTGAACACAGATACATATGACGTGGGTCTGCTGAGGGAAACCCCCTGTGCCAGAATGCTTGGGCTCCCCCAGTGATTCAGATTGGCTCCCACTGAAGGAGGAACAGAGATCATGCGCCTCTTCTGGTGCACAGGATCTATGCGCAGGTGAGTGATCCATCTCTGAAGGCGTCTCATGTGTAACAAATCCAGTGGAACTACAACGTGAGCTGCTGACATTCCCAGCAGCCACATGACTGACAGAGCGGTCACTACACTGCGAGGCCTGACATGGCAGAGCTGCGCTGACAGAGCCTCGATTCTTGGCCATGCCAATCAGTGTTCTCATCATAACCAAGTTCAGCTCCACTCCGATAAAAGATAATCTGAGATGGTATAACCAAACTCTTATCCCAGTTGCTTCTGGGTCTGAATGACGGCTTTCTCTCTGGACCGAGCCAGTAAAAGTAGGTCGTCCAGATAGAAGAGGACTCTCATCCCTGCCATGTGCAGTGGCTGCAGCGCTGTTTCCACACATTTGGAAAAATGTGCTTGGGGCGAGAGAATATCCGAACGAAGACAGTTGTACCAATACAGACGCTGAGCTGCTGACATTCCCAGCAGCCGCAGATACTTCCAGTGTGTCAGGATGATGGGGATGTGGAAGTATGCATCTTTTAAATTTATGGAGGTTGAACCAGACATCCTGGTGAACGTTTTCCAGCACTTGTCTCATTGTTAGCATGTGGAATGGCCTCTCCACGATCGAGCTGTTGAACAGGAACAGATCGAGAAAGAGTCTCACTCCCGGGGCCGGCAAGGGGCGCAACTACACATTATTCAGGTGGATGGGAAAACATAAATCGGCGCCCCCCCATCCCCCTCTCCCCCGAAGGAAGGTTGAAGGAGCGTGGAAAACATACGCTCGCTCCACCCCCTCCCCCCTCCTGCCCCCCCCACGAAGTTACGTGAAGGGTAAAACTCGCTACATTTACCTCGTCACGTGCGCGAGGTGAAGGAGCGTAAGGCGCGCTGAAGTGTATGGGAAAACATAATCGTGCGCTGCCCCCTCCAGACGGGGTTTTGACGGCCCCTCTGGTGCTGCGCCCCTATGCGTTGCATGCGCTGCATACCCCCCTTTTTGCGCCACTGTGGACACCTGCACTAAATAGATACGCTGGGCAAAAGGGGGCAGTGCCCTCTCAAACAAACGTCTTGCCCCCTCAAATGAAACTTGCCACAAATAACGAAACATTTTCTTTATCTGAGGTTCTGCTGCGCACCGTGCTGAGCAGGCTGTGGTCTTCTCCTGCCTGTCTGCGGTCAGGCTGCAGCTGAAACCCCTCAGCCGCTAGTAAACAGCCAATCAGCATTCAGTATTCAAACGAGCCTAACGCGAGCAAGATCCCGCTCCCTACTAGCCAACCTGCTTGCCAATGATGGCGACTTTATCTGCCAAGTTGTCTAAATCTTAAATGTGCACGAAAGGAACACAATGTTTTGTTAACACTACAGCTACAAAACAAGCCCCAAAGTTTCACAGGTCAGTAAAAGGTTTTAATGAAAAATTAAAGCTCCGCGGAGCCTCAAGCGGCCCTCGCAGCCAAGCGCCGCTCAGGCCTAGCCACCGCGGATGTTCCAGCACCGCCTCCCTTCAGCACCACCTCCCCCCATCAACCCTGTCCCCTCAGCACCACCTCCCACCAGCCACCGCCAACGCTCGCGCGCCGTCCTCCATGCGATCCGCTTTGATGCCTTCGGCAGCATTCCCTGGCGATGCACCCAAAATCTGGAGCAGATTGAGCCATGTGGCAAGGAGATACAGCTGTTTGATTAACATAGGGGGCGCAGTGGAGTCAAATTGCAATTAAACTCCATTGGGCTCCTTAGAGGTTCACAAGTGTCACTCATAAAAAGTCTGGTGTAAATCGGATGATATGTCTGTGAATAAGAGATGATCGTATGCATATGGCGAGGGACAGCCATGTTGCCACGCCCCCACGGGCCAGTAGGCATTTACAGAGATCATCATCATCTCATTTTATGTCAGTCTGCACAGTGTTGGAATCCATGACACACCAACATGTTTTAGAGTGTAAAAGTAAGACATACAGTAGAAAAAACAGGTGACTTCCTGTCGGAAGTGGGCGGGGCTAAGGTGATGTCATCAATCCACCACCTAACTGTGATGAAGGCTGGTCTATAATGAGACATAGAAGGTCTGATGCAGCTGTGACCTCGCATGTGCATGTTATCAGACTTTCATGATTTATGGGGAATAGTCAAAGTTTGGGACGATCGTATGCATATGGCGAGGGACAGCCATTTTGCCACGCCCCCACGGGTCAGTAGGCATTTACAGAGATCATCATCATCTCATTTTATGTCAGTCTGCACAGGGTTGGAATCCATGACACACCAACATGTTTTAGAGTGTAAAAGTAAGACATACAGTAGAAAAAACAGGTGACTTCCTCTCGGAAGTGGGCGGGGCTAAGTTGATGTCATCAATCGACCACCTAACCGTGATGAGGGCTGGTCTATAATGAGATATAGAAAGTCTGATGCAGCTGTGACCTTATATGTGCATGTTATGTCACTTTGATGCTTAATGGTGAATAGTCAAAGTTTGGGACGTAGCCACGCCCACATGCTTTGACACACAAAAATTCCTGTGATAACTTCTGACCTTTAATGTCTCAACTCTCTGCTCACTAAGTTTGAAGTCTGTATCTCAAAAGCTGTAGGAGGAGATAGATCAGATGTGACGTCTATGAAAAGGAGGAAATGGCGGATTTTAATCCAAAATGGCCGACTTCCTGTTGGGTTTGCACCATGGCTCCAAGAGACGTTTTTGTAGGTCCTGACATTATACACATGTGTACCAAGTTTCATAATTCTAGGTTAAAGCATGGCTTGGGGCTGATTATTTAAAAACTTCTAGAGGGCGCTGTAGAGAAATTAGGCCACGCCCATCAACGACTGTTATGGATCCCTGTTCGGGGATGAATACGGATGCATCCTAGTGAGTTTGGTGCAGCTGGGCTGAACGATGTGGAATCTAGAGCCAAACGTATGGCGGCGGCGTTCCCTCTGCTTCGCCGCGCTGCCACGGCCACGCCCTCTACTGAAATCACTTGGCGCTTTAAAGCAAGTGAGACCAACATGTTATCTGTCATCCAACACAGAATCATCTTGATTAGGTGGAGAGAGCCATAGATGGAGCTGTACAAGTAAAAAAAAGGCACTTCCTGTTCTGAGGGGGCGGGGCTTAGATGACGTCAGACTATGACGACATAGGATCGTCAGGCATCCCACCAGGATCACTCATGTCAAGTTTGGTGAGCTCTGGGCTCAAAATTGTGGAATCTGCAGCCAAACGTATGGACACGGCGTTACAGGTCACTTCGCCACGCAGCCACGCCCACCTGCTACATCCTAGCCAGATGGGGTTGTATTCCAATACACACTCACATGTCTTCTGTCTCTGGACACAGTTTCATGTTGATTAGGTCAAAGGGGTCAGATAGCGACAGTTTAGAGTAAAACATGACACTTCCTGTTCTCAGGGGGCGTGGCCTAAGTGATGTCATCATTTGACCATTGGGTATTGTAGGGGACCCGATGATGATCAATCACTGAAAGTTTGGTGCTGCTGTGAGTTTTTTTGTAAAAGTTATAACCGTTTTATTTTTCATGGCGACTAGGTGAACTTTGACCCCAGGTAACCCCCCTTCAGGAAGGTCGAAAACGCAAACCTTTGATAACTTTGGATCGGCCATGCCTTATGAACGATCTGACCAAGTTTGAAGCCGATCAATCGAAATCCCTAGGACAAGTTCGAAAAAATGCGAACCCTGTGAACGGCCAAAATCGGGTCAAAATCGGAACTTCAATCCAAAATGGCCGACAATCTGTGATACTTGTACTATGACATTAATTGTAAATTCAGAGTGTTTTGGGGAGCTCTACAAGTGTACCAAATTTCAAGTCTCTACGATAAAGTAAGTGAATAGGAAAGGGTCTTTTGAAAGTTGCTAGGTGGCGCCCTTGAGCCGTTTCTTTTGCGATTTTTCCGGGGACCATAAAATACGTAATTTTTCACCGGGCTCTATGCCCCCGCCACGTTTGGTGAGTTTTTGAATATGATAAAGCCCCCAAAAAGCCCTCCAAAGAGGGTGGCAGAAAAATAATAATAAACAGCGCGATTACAATAGGCCTTCGCAGCGCTAGGCCTTCGCAGCGCTTAGCTGCTCGGGCCTAAAAAATATCGAGTGAGTTGGAAGTAGGTCAGTTATGTTCCCTTGACTTCAACAACCTTAACATATTGTGCTTTTCAGTTCAGTGTGTTTGGTTCAATTTATAAGGTGACCCTCACACCAACTCTGTGACAGCATCAGTCAAGCAGGTTTTTAAGTTAGCTAATGAACTCTTCTGAGTTTACTTGTAGTAATCACAAAATACACATCAAGCCAGAAAAAAAAACTGTTACGGACTGAATGTTCTGTTCTTTGTGTGGGAAATGTTTGCGTTTTTGGCGCTGAATCCTGATTCTTAACGCAGTGCCTATTCTGTCAGCTATTGGATTTGTTGTTACTCATTTGTTATGGCAACGGATCTGCGTGTAAAGCATACATTTTGTCCAAACTAACTTTTGCAAGAAAATTAAAGAAGATGAACTAGGTGAGTTCCTGAGACAGTTCGAATTGTGTAAAAATTTTAATAATTCATCAAAGGGAAACTGCAAAGTTCTGCAAAGGCTACTGGAATAGGGGCGTTGCGTGGCGCAGTAGTTAGCACAGCGCGGTGCCCCTTTAGACCGCCGTAGTTCAGAATCTGACTCTCGTCCTCTGTTCTCTTGTCTCTCTCTCCTGACCCTTCTCTCTGCAACTTTTCTGTTGGATTGTTGTCATAAAGGCAAATAGTGCTGAAAACCTTATTTTAAAGAAAAATACTACTGGAGTAATGTGCAACAATTTGGTATGATGTCGGGCTTTTCCTCCATCCAATTGATTAGCGCCACTTTGCTGGTGAAGCTTCTAACCTGGCAGCTTTACGCTCTTATAAAAATACAATTTGACAACATCTGGAAACGAAGTTAAAGCTTCAATCTGAGGATCTGATAGAGGCGATCTCTGCCACAGTCTGTCTGCATGTTGGTTCATCCCGCAGAAGAGGGGTCAGCAGAGCGTTCTTTTGCGCATTGGGGTGGAGGAGCAGCAGGTGGCAGTGCAGAATTTAACAGTAACTAAACAGGATCCATTCATAAAAACTTTGGGTTGCGATGCACAAACCAAAAGCACCATTGTGTCACTGGTCATTGTGATAATTTGACTATTTGCAGCTGTCCAGCATATGCGATCATCAGTCCGACATCATCAGTGTCAGAGCTGCAGGATCACAAGTTTCTGCAGCTCTGACATGAGAGCGGCGTTCTGCTCCGGAGATGGTAGAAGTGTCTCCAGGGGACATGTGCGCTGCCACTCTGAATAATGTTTTGAAAGAAGGCGTGCATTCATGTGAGGTGCTGTGGTTCTCATGAACTCCAGCCAAGTCAGAGCCCCTACCGCCATCCCCTGCCTCGGAGATTCTCCGGTGGGGACCCATAGGGGGCTCGGCCAAAAAGGGGTGGTTGTTAGCCTCCAATGCCACATGATCCGACCGTGTCCATGTCAGGCCGAGGGCGAACCCGCGTGCTTCCTGAGGGTGAACAGGGTCAGGGTGCTTAAGACGCCGGCTCGCTGTGTGTGGGGAATGTGTGCGAGGAAGCTGCTGTGAGATCAGCTGATCTGACAGAGCTGCAACATGCATGGATTTTGCTCTCAGCAATGTTTGTATTTTATTTCAAAACATTATCACACACATTCCCCCCTGCTAGACATTTTTTAGCTTGCCTTCTCTGTGGTCATTGCCGCTGGCCGTTCTCGGATGGTTCGGGCTGACGTCCTCTAGGGAGACGCTAGGTCACAGGCTGTCACACCGGGAAGAACTACCGAGAGGTGGAGGAGGGTGGCGGAGTGGAACAGGAAGAAGCTACAGTCTCTGGTTTTGACGGCATCCATGTCGGTCCCTCCAGCAGCCGGAGGTGTGGGAGACCGTTTGCGGCCCCACCAGGCGGAGGACGGACTCCGAAACCTCCTGTGTCTTTTCAGACTCCGATAGGAGACTGGAAATTGGCACCCCATCAGGGGTGATGGGGCCATCCAGCAGGTCCTTCTGGAGCTTTTCGAAAATAGATGACAAGAGGCGGGGCCAGGTGGTCCTCCACTGAGGTGCCGCACAGATTGAGTATGGCATCAACCATCTTACAGAGAGAGCCCTTTAGCTCCTCTGGCAGCACAGCTTCCTCCACCCTCTTGGAGATGCCGTATGCCAACAAAGCGGCATTATTGGCCGCCAGTGCACCTATCAGCTTAGGTGCACTGGTGGGCCCAGTCAGAGAACCTGGAAATCAGCTGATTGTGCTTAGAAGGGGGCACAGGCCGCTGGACTAATTCTGACGTCCTGGCCCCAAACACGTCAGCGAGGCCAGGTGTTCTGATTGTCTGTCATTAATCCAGCATACTTTATGGTAATGCGCATGCGCACATCAATGTTACGTCACATACTGCTTACTCAGCAGATTTCTTATAAATTCGTCATACCTGTGTGTTATGTTTCTCAGACGTGTACAGTAAATTTTATTTAATTAAGCTGCTATGTTAATCAAACATATTAACATAAATGACTTTTGCTGTTTCCAATATTGTTACCATACTGTAAACAAGACATTAGTCCCGTTTACTGTCACTATTACTACAAATACTGTTTGACTACAAATTTGGCCTCTTGCAGGATATTTTGTCCCTATAGCTAATCTACCTTTTTAATATTTCTTTAGAAAACTGCACGGAATATGTTCTAAAAAAATTGCATGAATAATGCTGGATGCTGAATATGAGCACAGGAGCTGCAAGACGTTGGTGTGCTGGGGGCCCAGGCATCCCTCGCAGATCCAGAACTCGTCAAGGACATGATGTACCCTGTCTAACAAGACGGGCGCAAACGAACATTCGCTCTTAACACAGTGCTATCTTATGCTGAAGAAAAAGAGGGAGCCGTTTGTCCGGTCTGACCGTTATTTATACAGACCGGGATGGGGCCCACCCTATCCACCTTATTCCTTGGAGACTTACTGGGGAAAAGATTATGATGAGTCTTACTTCAGGCGCCCACCGGAAGTGGTAGTATTTCACTGTAATTTCCAGTTTATTTTGCTAGTCTATATTCATAATAGAAGTTACTGCTCTCTTTTCGGTTATAATACAATATTTAGTAAAACTTGTTTACGGACACACCGTCTGCTATCAGAGAGCTGCTCAGTACAGACGATCGTAATTGTGAGTTTAATTATGGGGAGTGACAGGAACACGATAGTTAAGTTTTGTAACAGAATGACCGTGAATTAGCAGCACTGCTAACAGCTCGTTCCTCTGAAGAACTGACAGTAATAAAGAGAAAAGCAGAGAAGCTGGTCAGAGATCTGAGCTGCAGGTTTGTGCCGACAGTATAAAACACCAGAACTACACAATATTAGCTTGGTGTGATGAGAATTTTATTTTTCGTTTGAATTTAGAAAATAATAAAGTTCATGATCTGAGTATTTATCATTGTGATTGGGCCAGGAAAATTTATTTATAAGACAAAATCAGAAATCTGGGATTATTTAGTCCATCACAACCAGAACCTCAAGGTTCTCCGTTGTTGAGTGTCGCTGCAAATCAGCGGAGAAATAACCAGAGCTACTGCGCTCCAGACCGTCATACGGAGAATCTCCCCACTGGACTAGAACCGAACCAAATCACACATTAACCTGTTATAGAGAGCAACTTTCCACTGGAAAGTGTCGTAAGATGCCCTTGTGGAGCTCGTGTAACTGTTGTGCTGTTCATGCAAGTGTGTTTTGAACGTGCTCCCAAAACAAAAGTGGTAGTTTTCATTGCCTACCAACAGATAAGCACACAAAAAAAATTGGCTAAAAATTCTAAACTTGAAGAGAGAACCCAAAATGCTTTATGTGTGTTCGTTTCATTGAGTGGACAAAAAGCCAACGGAAGAAAACCCGCATCTGCATCTGAAGCAACTGAGTGAGTTAAGTAGCTACATATGCTAGTGCGGGCAGCTACATATGCTATTGCGACTTGAAGAAATGCGGCCATTTCTTCAAGTTGTCATCCCTCCCCGCAATAGCTGTAGGTTGCAGTAAACCAATATTCTCACATGTAAGCTCTGATAGTTGATGTTCCCACATATTTATAGCCCAAAGGCTCTCACAAAAGCCAGTTAGCGAGTTGCTAACATGTAAACAAATGGGGTTTCCGGTTAGCGGAGGAAGTCGCACCCATAATTCACGCAAAGCATCATGGGTCGTAGGAATAAGGTGGATAGGTGGGCGTGGACTAAGCTTTTATCAGTGCTGCGCTGCACGCAAGGGATAAACCCACTAGCGATAGCCTTAAAGGGTGAAGCCTATGCGAAATAGAACTTATCGTGTTCTCTGAAAGAGCTAACTAATCTTAGCAAAAATAATCTAATTAATTTGTCTGTATCTGTAATATATAGTTTCAAACTTTGCAGGAAAGCATTCACAACCAAAGATTGAATCATATGATTTGATCAGATAAAAATATGTTTTATTTTTATCTGATCAAATCATATGATCAGATAAGTAAAAGTAAAAAGAAGTAAAAGTATTTTACTTCACTAAAAATACTTTTAGTGTAATAGATTACTATTGTCATTTAAATACTTCACTAAAAATACTTTTAGTGAAGTATTTAAATGACAATAGTAATCTATTACATTCTAAACACAGCTTTATCATATTAGGAGGTTTTGGTGCTTAGGAATCCTTCAGCTTTGGTGTTGGTACTCCAAAGGTGTTTGCAAATATTAGCAAATCCCCATAAACAAGAGGAGTTAGTTGCATGTAAAATCATATTGTGGTTATTTATTCCAGTGTTTTGTTATTGGGGTTAGCTAGAGTACCTAAAAAAATTTTTGCAGTTTATGCAAAAATACAGATTGTTAGCATACTAACATGCTAATAGAAGGGCCTCATGGTGAACAGTGTTATTTTTAGCAATAAGTGTTTGTCACATTAATTATTTGTTTCTAACTGATGATAATTTCCTTTTTCAAGCAACACATACCTCATTGAGCCTGTCTGGAGAGATGTCATCCAGATGAAGAGTAGCAGTGTCACTGCTGATGCCATTCATATTTGTTTCAGTGTTGCTCATCTGGACAGAGAAAATTAAAGTTATTTGAGAAGAGTTAGTTGCATGTAAAATCATATTGTGGTTATTTATTCCAGTGTTTTGTTATTGGGGTTAGCTAGAGTACCTAATTGTAGCAGCAAAGAGTAAAAGAATCACAAAGTTAATGGATGGATTGTGGTGAAATTTGTCACAGAAATTTGTTTTTCATGAAAGTTTTACTTTTGATTATTACTTTAAAGTGTGAGGTATTAATACCTACTCTGTTTTTACATTTTCTTATTTTCAACACAGTGTTATCCCATTTGTTTTAAAGAAAATGTTTAGATGATCCAGTTATCAAAAGTGATGTCTGATCCTGAGTTACATCTTAACCACATGGTTTGTCTTCAGGTGGATGATGGAACTGGTCCAGTATTTGCTTTACTATTGCAGTCTTACAGCCATACAAGTGCTTTAAACCTCTATCTAGTCCACAATATCGTTTAGTATATTATTAACTGATGAATATGAAAGTGTATATCTAGCAGTCCTTTGAGGCATTTTGGTTTTGTTAGCATTTTTATTCAGCTCTTGTGAAAAACAACAAGATTAAATGTCTGTGATCATATTTGTTTCAACATGTAGCTGCCTTTAAAAGTAATGACAATAAACTAGCAGAAAAGGTTTTTGTTCACTTAGAGCTTAAACTGATCAATAAAATGGAGATAGGCCTCTATTTAAAACAAAAATGTAAAATAAGAGGATTCTGTGAGTCGTGCTGAAGTGAAATATCACAAATAATTTTTTGTTACTAACGTGAATCTGAGTGTTAAATTCTACTTCTAAATTAAGGAAGACACAGCTTTACATAACAAGCATGAACTTCAGTCGAAGCATTATAATAAAAACTAATAAAACCAGTTGAAACATAAACATAGCAATGTGGAGTGAATTTAAACAAGCTGAATGCTACTGGATGAGGTGTGTCAATAAAACACATTTCACATATGACAAGTTATAACCTGAACACCTGAGGTAATAATCAGAGTTTTGATGAGAGTAGGAGGGGGTACCCAAAAGTTTCCAGAATGACGCTGGAAAAAAGCATCGGAAACCGTTCAAATGTTGAAGACTGCTTACAAAGATGACGTTATGTGTCAAGCTCAAGTTTACTCGTGGTTCACCCGCTTTAAAAATGGTGAAATGTCAATTGATGATCAACCGCTTTTTTTCCCAAGCAGGAAGAAAAACTTAACAGCCGTGCGCTGCTCATAAAACTTCTCCATGAAGAAAAACGACGGCTGGACAAAACAGCTCTTCCAAGAAAATTCACTGCGGGTAGACGAATCCTTCCACATCGCCGCTTGGCACACTGATTGAGAAGGCATGGTTGAACTAGCGGCAGAATCGTGTACGAAAACTGCGCATGCAGCAGCGTCATTCTGGAAACTTTTGGGTACAGGTGTTTTTTTTAGAAAACACCTGTATTCTGAGGCAAAGTAGCAAACTTTATTAATGTTTAGAATTTTTTCCCCCCAGAACCAGACTGAATTACAAAGTCATTAGAAAAATAGTAAATGTTTGTAAATGACGTAACAATGAAAAACATAGAGGTTTTTCTGTGTTTGTACTTTTGATGATTTGTAGTCACTGTTTGGCCTCAGTTACTATTTATTTTCTCTCTCCTTGTTTTAATTTAGATGAACTTTTGCCTCTTTCTTATGTTAGATCACTCTGTTCTTAGTTATTTAGGATAGATCATGTATTCGGTTATTCTTTATTAATTTAGATTCATGTTGTACCTGTTTCTCAGTTTGTTTACTTCTCCTTGCTCCACTCTGCCATCTCTCTCTATCTCTCTGCCTACCTCATGCTCTCTCCCCACAGCTGCATCCTATTTCTAATTAGCACCAGCCCATTGTCTAGCACAGGGGTCCCCAAACTTTTTCCTGTGAGGGCCACATAACTTTTCCCTTCTCTGGTGCGGGGCCGGAGTCAGTTTGTAACAGAAAAAGTGTGACGATTGCAGGAGTGTCTAAATGTAAAAATTTATTGTTTTCCAGAACGCACAATCAAATAACTCTCTCTGGGTTCTTCACAGAAAAATCCAGGAAATAACACTATTTATGAAATAAATACTGTATTTTCTGGACTATAAGCCGCACCCCCAAATTTAAAAAAAAAAAAAAAAAAAAAACAGTAAACATACACATATAAGCCGCACCGGGCTATAAGCCGCAGATATCTCTGCCGCTCTAGGTTTTCCACAATGATGCAGCAGCACGCAGCAGAGGGGGGCGGACATCCACAATTTGAGTCATAGCAGATCAATTGAATATCTACGGAAGCGCATTGCTATCACGCAGGAAAAAAAAAATTTCGAGCGCTATCACGTTATAACGTGATACGTATCTCGTTAAAACGTGATAGTATCTCGTTAAAACGTGATACGTATGTCGTTAAAACGTGATACGTATCTCGTTAAAACGTGATACGTATCTCGTTAAAACGTGATAGTTATCTCGTTAAAACGTGATACGTATGTCGTTAAAACGTGATAGTTATCTCGTTAAAACGTGATACGTATGTCGTTAAAACGTGATAGTTATCTCGTTAAAACGTGATAGTTATCTCGTTAAAACGTGATACGTATGTCGTTAAAACGTGATAGTTATCTCGTTAAAACGTGATAGTTATCTCGTTAAAACGTGATATTTATCTTGTTAAAACATGATAATTTTAGGTCCAGGAAGTGGCGGTATTATGCTAGGCTAGTACAGTGGCTAACATGAATTGGTCAGGTTTCCTTTCATGTTTGGTCTACAACATGTAGAGATACGGATGCTGCTTTGCACTGTGGTTAAAACCATTAATAGCATGCGTACTCTGAGCAGGATCCTAAACAGAACGGGACTGCACCGAAGGAAACGTCAGTCCGGTCCTCTAGCTGTAGCGGCGTTCCTGACTGGATCGAAGCTCAAGTTGGCTTCCGATTGTAGCTTCTGATTTGGGAAATGGCTAAAGGGAGATTATAACGGAGGCTCAGACGTATTTGCTGAACAGTTTCTGTTCAGATTTGTTTTAACAGTACACTTGCTGAACAACGGCAACGGCTGTTCGTAACCAAGCAACCGAAATCAACAGAAGGCTCAGTGGCAAAAGACAAAACTAGATCCTGTTAAGCATTCTTCAAAATAAAAGACTTCCTCTCTCCAAAATAAATCATAAATCAGCAAAAGCTGAATGGCCTCCTTTAAACGTCCTGAGAAACAATCACCTAATGATCGTGATTCATAAATCTCTACTCGGCTTGGCTCCAGCATCCTTAAACTTTCTTTTACATAGGTCTGTTAATTCCCATTCTTTACGTTTTAACAATATTTTTCTTTTACATGTTTCACTTTTCTGAACTGAAAAAGGGAAGCAAGCTTTTAGTGTGATGGCTCCTACAGCCTGGAATCAGCTCCAGTCTGAAATAAAGATGTCAAAGCTGGTTTCACTGGACTTATTTCGAGCGATTCTTAAAAACAGACGAGATTCTATTAAACAGTGTCACTGTTTTTAAATGCTTTTCTAATGTTTTACACTTCTGCATATGCATTAATTAATTTTATTTTGTAACCAGGTTGCTGTGTGTTGCAGACTTCTACCCAGGTCCCTCTTGAAAATAAGATAAGATGTGTATCTCAACAGGGTTTACCTGATAAAATAAAATAAATAAAATAAAAAAATAAAATAATAATATTTGTCAAATATTGGTCAACAATTTTTAATATTTGTCGACAAACAAGGAGCAAAGAAGAGACACCTCTCCTTTACCATATAGGTGACTTAAAATAATGTTTTCTAATGGAGACAAAGAGGGTAGATAAAGATTATTGTGTTGCTTTGATAAAATAAAACTCTGAACTTGAACGTAGTTATAGAAATATTTTGTAGGAATATCATGTTTGTTTTTAATTTCTTCAAGTTACATAAATACCTTCCCTGAAAAAAGATCAGACACTTTAGTTATATTCTTAGCAGTTTAAATCCTGCTCTACATGGATGAACATTACATCGGATAGTTGTTGCATTTCTCCCAAATAATCAAGTGTTTTTTGCCAGATCATCATTGTATTTTTCAGAAATGGGTATTTTGTTTGCTTAATTGACCTTTTCCTGCCTGATGAGTACATGTACAAGTCTATAGCAATAGAGATCCAGTGGGACACAATAGTAACCCATGCTGGGGGCTGTCTGGTAGTAAAGTAAAACATTGCTGCCCTGATCTGGGTTGAAATAACATAATAGGTTTGATAATTGTTAACACCCTCTGTCATATGGCTGATATAAGACAGACAGTTTCATTCTCGGGCGTTTACCATTTAAGTGAAGTTGGAAAAAGTTATATTTAGCTCCTTAAAGAAGAAGGGGAGTGAGGAAATTGAAACTGATTGGAAAACATATAAGAATTTTGGCAATATTGTAATTTTTATAATATTGATGTGACCAATTAAGGAGATGAGTAGCATCTTTAACTATTAAACTTTTAAAGCTAACATACTTAGACACTTCTGATCTGGAATAGATTATTCATCTCTGATGCTACGTTGCATCACTATAAATCGGAATCTGAAAAGTTGTTGGCATTATTATCCCAGCTGATGGATCCTTGTAAGCCACACAAAAAGGCAGGTGCTCTAGGACAAAAAAGTGAAAGAAAACAGAAGGTTAAAATAATAACAAATATTGTAAATGTGATAGGAGTTTATTTCTAATGCATTCCAGATGCAAACATATTTTTAAATCTCTCATTGCTGAGGTTTCAAATCAGATAAAGATTTCACAAATCACAAACTAGGTTTGAAATATTCTGCCATTAGCGTAGATTAGAATAATCTACTCCAGATTTGAAGTGTCGATGTATGTTCGTTTTTAAAGCAGAACAAATGATTTCTTAACATTTATATGTTAAATATAATTTCCATGATTAGTTACTTATTTACAGTCATATGTCAAGTCATATGTTAAGTATAATTTACATGATTATTATTATTCACCGAATTTAACTTGATTGTACACAATTCCAAAAGGTGACGTGAAAAATAATTAAATTCAAAGCTTTATGTATGATTTATTTTGGAGAGAGGAAGTCTTTTATTTTGAAGAATGCTTAACAGGATCTAGTTTTGTCTTTTGCCACTATCGAGCCTTCTGTTGATTTCGGTTGCTTGGTTACGAACAGCCGTTGCCGTTGTTCAGCAAGTGTACTGTTAAAACAAATCTGAACAGAAACTGTAAAGCAAATACGTCTGAGCCTCCGTTATAATCTCCCTTTAGCCATTTCCCAAATCAGAAGCTACAATCGGAAGCCAACTTGAGCTTCGATCCAGTCAGGAACGCCGCTACAGCTAGAGGACCGGACTGACGTTTCCTTCGGTGCAGTCCCGTTCTGTTTAGGATCCTGCTCAGAGTACGCATGCTATTAATGGTTTTAACCACAGTGCAAAGCAGCATCCGTATCTCTACATGTTGTAGACCAAACATGAAAGGAAACCTGACCAATTCATGTTAGCCACTGTACTAGCCTAGCATAATACCGCCACTTCCTGGACCTAAAATTATCATGTTTTAACAAGATAAATATCACGTTTTAACGAGATAACTATCACGTTTTAACGAGATAACTATCACGTTTTAACGACATACGTATCACGTTTTAACGAGATAACTATCACGTTTTAACGACATACATATCACGTTTTAACGACATACGTATCACGTTTTAACGAGATAACTATCACGTTTTAACGACATACGTATCACGTTTTAACGACATACATATCACGTTTTAACGAGATAACTATCACGTTTTAACGACATACGTATCACGTTTTAACGACATACGTATCACGTTTTAACGACATACGTATCACGTTTTAACGAGATACTATCACGTTTTAACGAGATACGTATCACGTTATAACGTGATAGCGCTCGAAATTTTTTTTTTCCTCCGTGATAGCAATGCGCTTCCGTAGAATATCACATTTTTTACGTTTGAAAAAGAAAAAGTTGCCAAGCTTAGATTTAACTGAACTGATTACGGTAGTTTCCAAATGGTAACTGTAACAGTAAAAGTGCTGATCCTTCATGTCTGCTACTAACATGAGCTAAATGAAAATGGGCGCCTTCTTCTTCTTCTTCTTTATACAACTCTTTATATAGAGGGATGGATAAATCACAGATTCAGCGACTTCAAATGATCCAGAACGCAGCACTACGGCTTCTTACAGGAACCAAGGAAGCATGACCATATAAGCCAGTGTAAAGATGCCAACTCTGGCATCTTTACACTGGCTGCCCGTCTTTTGTCAAATATATTTTAAGATTCTTTTGTTAACTTATAAAGTAAATGGGTAAAAGGTCCCGTTATCTTCAGGACCTTTTAAATTTCCGGTCTGTGTCCAGGACTTTACGATCAAATAATCAATTATTACTGACAGTTACTCGGACTCGACTTAAGAGAGAAAGGAGATCGAGCTTTTCTGTTGCTGCTCCTGTTTTATGGAATAACTTACCTTTCCAGATTAGATCTGCCCACAGCCTGGATCATTTTAAATCACTTCTTAAAACTCATTTTTACTCTTTGGCATTTAATTGCTGTATTGTTTTGTGCTCTGTTTTGTCATTTGTGTTGTCGTTCTTGTACAGCACTTTGGTGCAGTTTTATACCTGTTTTAAAGTGCTATATAAATAAATTTGACATTGACATAAATTTGACATTCTTCTCCTTTAGATTTCAACGACAGCTTGCATCCATTATTGTTGCGCTACTGCCATCTATTGGATCCTAATATCTATGCCTCAAATTCTCATAATGATCCCAGTATTATTTAAAAATATGAAAAATCTTCTTTTTCCCCTCAATGCTATTTAACTGATCAACAACATTCTCAAATTTCAATTCCCTATTAAGACCCAATTCCATTTTAATGGGTGCTTTCTTCTTTTATTTCCAATTTTGACTTCCAATGATTCACTTCCTGCTAAAGAGCCCCCTGGTGGTTGAAGAAAAATCTTCAACCACCAGTGCGGCACTGTGTCCAGCCGCACTGGGCTATAAGCAGCAAGGTTCAAAGCTTAGGAAAAAAGTAGCGGCTATAGTCTAGAAAACTACGGTATAAGAAAAAAAATCTAAATGCTCTCTGGCATTGTTCAGGGGGCTGGACCAAATGTGGAGGCGGGCCGGATCTGGCCCGCGGGCCGTAGTTTGGGGTCCGCTGGTCTAGTATTTAACCTGCTCCCTGTTTATTAATTTCCTGCTTGTTACTTCAGCTTGGTTCAAGTTACTTGGTTTAACTATGATCCTTCCCGATTTGTTAATAGTTTTGAATTTATTTTAATAAACTCCAATTATTCACCTGAACTTTGCATGACAGTCAACTAATTAAAAAGTAATTATTTTTCAACAAATTGAAAATACAAAATACAGGCAAAATTACAAAAAGTGACCACAATTCATCACACGTGATATCACTGTATTAGAAGCACAAAAAACATTTATTAATTTTATCTGGATGCAATAACTCAAAACCATCTCCTAGAAAGAATGTTAGTTTTGTGTAGACATGTTTCTACACAAAACATGTCACCACAAATTATATAGATGAACTTGTTCAGTAGGTTCTTGGCTGCTTTCCAAACACCAGCCAATAATTTATAAATTAGCACTGTGTCTAGTTAGCTCAGGCACCTAAACTGCATTTTGTTTTGATTTTTTTAGATATGCTCTATGAAAAAAAAATACTGAATAACTTGCAGTTGAGTTCAACAAAAAATCCAGGATTCCTAGACTGTGAATAATTGCAGGTCCACTGTCAACTGCGTCCTGGGTAAAATCCAACATCTGCTGCCTCACATACAATCACTTCCCAACAAAGTCCCTACTCCAACACAATGTTTTACAATTTAACTTATTAGAAAAAAATGAACTAAATACTCTTCTATTAACAGTTTTATATAGATAGTTTTCAGTCTTATCTTGATCTGAGAAGCTAAGAATGAAGCACAAAAAGCTCCTTGTTGTGTTTTCCGAAACAGAAAGCTGCCTTTTTATCAAACTGTGCTTTAAATGAACCCTTCCTCACTGTTTATTGAAGAATAATCTAGTTGAGGTCTGATCTGTATAACATTTTGAACTAAAGAAGTACAAAGTCATTGCAGGTTTTATTGAAAGTTGTTTAATTTAGTGAATAATTAGCTAAGGAGTCAATACCAACTTTAGCATCATAAAACATCTGTTGTGCACAGCAAAACCTAAAGTACTGATCCAATCATTCCCATTGATTGGACATGCAAAGAAAAGAACACTAATATAAAGGAGCAATTGAATATAACACTTCTTTTTTAACTATTGAATTCAGCTATGATTTCCCTTGTCTTAATCTCAGTTCATATCCAACATTTGGAAACAATGTTAAAGCTAAATTAACTAAATGTGGTGTGATTTAATTGCTTTAAAGTCACAGTAAAATATTTAAAGGGCAATAATCCATGCCCATGTGACAGTTCTTGGAACATGGGCATGGATACCAGTTAAACTCTAACAGGGATTGTGAAAATATCAACTCATGCCATTATTCTCTACTGAATCCTGATAGTAGAGAAGGTCATTTGGCATCTAGAATTACTATAAATTCTGAATTTAAGGTTGATGATCTGTGGGGTGCTGTGGTGGCACAGGGGCAAAGCACAACCCACATATGGAGATCTCAGTCCTCGACACGGATGTTACAGGTTTGAATCCCGGCCTAATGACCTTTGTGCATGTCTTCCCCTTTGTTACCCACTTTCCTGTCTAACCGCTCTCAAATAAAGGCTGATAGAGACAGTAAAACCTTTTCTTTTTGAAAAACAATCTGCACATCTGCAGATCAATTGGAGTTGGTTGGCAGAAAACTTTTACCTACACGGATCACTGGAACCATGACCTATTGACAAGGTTCCCAATGATTAAAAATAACCGTCTGTTATTTATTTATTTTTTTTCCGAAGAGTATAGCAAATTTGGAAAACAAGATTCTCATAACATAATATCTGAACTGTTGGTACATCCACCATAATTTAGTTGCAAGAAACTGTGTGTGAAGAGGTTTTGGGTTAAGGTCTAGATTAGAATTAGGTTTATTACAACCAAGAACAAAAGTTAAGAGGGTATAAAACAAGCAAAAAATGAAATAGAGAAAAAAATTGGAAATAAAAAGTATATATGAGAAAAAAAAATATTTAGGGATGCACAACAGTACACAGAGAAGGAAATAGTGCGCAGTTGCATAATTACTGTGTCAAATATTAGCTGCTTATGCTAATATTTGACTTCATCTGTCACTCCATTATCCTAAAAACTATCAAATGTTGGTTGTCGTATAAAATTTCAAGTTAAGAACTCTTGGTGTCCAAAAAAATAACAACTCAAGTAGTTTTTTAAAATTAGGAACAAATTGTAATTTCACTGAAATCTCTGGATGTTGCATTTAGTTGAAGACCAGGAGAGCTGAGCACTTGTCAAATAGCAAAAAACTTAAACAAGGATAAATTATGCAAACAGATGGCTTGAGAGTTTATATAAAATTTTTACAATAGGACAGAATTATTTTCAGCAACAAAAAGAAATCTATTAAAATCCAACAGAGACAAAGCGGACCATTTTTCATCTGAACCTCTGATCTTTTTTAAGTATTAAAGTTTAAACTACAGGAATTTATAGCATTTCTAAGGTCAGGTTTAGAAATAAAACCATAACTTTATTTTTACTTGAAGTACAAAATAAACAATGTTACAAAACATAGTTTTTGTTATTATATATTTGTTAACAGTAACATAGGTTACTGCTTCAACAATCTATCATTTGTCAACTGCTCCCCATGTTGTATTAAAACATCCCTATTTAACTGACTACAAAAGAGTCTGTGAACACAGCATTAGCATGTTGTGAAAGACCGGACAGTAAAAATAGCGAAGTAAAAACACAAAAGTCTGTAAAAAGTCAGAACCATTTCAGGTGTGATGAGTGTAATGAATGTAATTTAGACACTAATCAATCTATCAGTATCACAGACTTAACACAAAGGTTCGTTTGACTTAAACAATCTATCAAAATTGAAAATAGCTCCAGAGAATGGAGTTAAAAATCCCAAACTTTAACATCAAAGAAGAAGCTTAGGATGGAGTTTACTGTGAAAGTTTCTACATTTGACTCAGAAACAGAGGAAATGTGCAGCAAGTTATAGCAATTTAAAGTCTGTAATAAATATGTTCATTGTAATTAATACATATTTTAGGTTTATCAGAATGGGAATAGCTATGTTATGCTATTCAGGAAAGTCTGACAGAGTGACTACAAGTATAGAATCTTTATTCTCTTCCTTTATCAAAATATAGTTTTGTTGTTTTACTCTGGAGGAGCTACAGAGATCTGCAACTCAGTTGAGAGAATCTGTGAACAGAACCTGTTCACAGATTCTGTGTGTGTGTTCGTGTTTATGTGTGTGTATACATAAAGTTCATAGTATTAAGTTCAGAGTCAATACTCTGAACTCCAAAAAGCTTATCTTTGTGGAAAACAGTTGAAGGAAAGTTATAAGAATTCCAGTTTTATGTTTGTCATGTAAGAGACACTGTAGATATGTAGATGAAGACAGTTTATGCGAGTGAAATCAAAACAAGAATTTCTGGCTTACATGCAAGATACTGTATGTGGCAGACAGAAATCCCTAATGAACCTTATCCTGAATACATGATGATGCTAGTGTGGAGAATGATCCTTTCTCCATTTAGGTTCTTGAAGTATGAGTTTGAAGAAGAGTCAGTGAGTTGTATTCATGAATTCCATCTATTAAGACTCAAATCCATTTGTCCATTTGTCATGCTATCCTTACGGGCTCACATAGCAAAATGGCAAAAATAGTTTCTAATTCCTTTTGTTGGCCTCTATCAAAGCAACGCCCTAAAGAGGGTGTTGCCTAACGTACACACACAAGACATACACACACACACAAAGCATGTGCTTTGTGTGTGTGTGTATGTGTGTGTGTGTTTGCGTGTGCGCGCACGTGTTTATGTGTGTGTATGCAAATAGCTAGAAGAGAGAGAGAGAGGTATACACAAAATTATTTATTCCCAACAGTAGGGAAGCTGGTCAGAGTTGACAGGGAGACGGACGGAGCATAACAACAGGACAATCCTGGAAGTGAACTTGTGAGGAGCTGCAAAATATCTGAAGATCTTCATAGAAGCTCTTCATCCTGACTGAACTTGAGCTATTTTGCAAAGAGGAATGGACAAGATTTTCAAACTGTACATGTGCAATAAAGCTGATATTTAGAATACATTGCTTCACAATGAGGTGTAGAAATGCACACCACATTTCTGAAATTTCAGTTGTGAAATGAGTAAAAATCTTTTCACAACCTCACATCCACTTCACAATTATGGGCTCCGTTTTTGATCTGACATAACAGCCCAAAAAAGTACTTTGATTCTTGAGGTTGTAACCTGACAAATTATTTAGTGCAGAACATAAAATGTCTTCTGCTAATGCAAAATTATTCTGCTTGTGATTTTTCCAAAAGCATGTGCGAGTTGCAATTCCTTATTCAAGTGACCTCTGACCTGTTTCTTCTTCATCGCAGTTATAAACCTCCATGTTTTTGGAACCGATGAGAAAGTTACCTGTAAATCCATAACTGTTTTACTGTTTTTCTTGCTAATTTTCTTTTTGACTTTTCTGAGTTTTTGCCTGACTTTGAGGATTTTGTACTATTTATTTATATGAGACTCCTTAAGACTGAATAATTTGTTTTCTACCTTCTTGTAAATCTGAAGGGGGGAGGGGGTGTAGATATTCCAGAGGGATTTCTGAAAACATATCAGACTTTCTGAAATTCTGTTAAAAATATAATTTTTTGCTGTTCTGCTAGAATTTGACAGGTCAGCAAAATCTGATGTTTGACAGACTTTAACAAATTCTTCTGGGACATTCCTGAATAACGGCTGATGGTGCGTTCACTGATGAGTGAGGGGAGATGCATGCTCCACCCACCAACACCTGAACCGCCCACTTTTCATTCAGCCAAAGCACATCTTGTTCGACAGTCTTTCTGGTTCTACTTGATGAGTGGAACCATAGGTATACATAGATGCCTCATAGAGCGCTGATTCGTACATTACGTCGCCGCCATCTTCTATGTGGCAGCAGAGCAATCGGAGCTCCTTAAGTCCTGTGCTGTGTGGACTTCTTTCAACCGTTTTACTTAACAAACTGGATTCATTGGCATTACCTTTCACAGGTAAGGATGAAAAATCAGAATTACTTGACTTTGCAGCCAGAAATTCGCTTCTAAACAACCGAAAAATATTTCCTATGTAGCTAAATTGGCCCGAAATAACCGCTGATTGTTAGCGTAGCAGCTAATGCTTTCATACTGTTTTCTAATGAGAGAGAGCTGATGAGAAACCGCAGTTACAGGAGAAATTCATTAAAGACCAGGGGATTTTGTGAGGAAAGATCAGTCAGGATCAGAGCTGGAGCTGCTGTTCTTCAGTCTCTGTTTCACAGCTTAGCTTTCCCATGTCAGTATTTAGCTATAAAGATGCTACGAGTCAGAGCCCAACATGCTGAAAATGTCTTTTTCTGAATGTGAAGGAAACGCATATGTATTTTCTATTTCACTTTTGGATAATTTCTCTTTTAACCTTGGGTTTCGCCTGTGAGCAGGACGTCTCAGAAGTCATTGGAGTTCTCCCACTGTGACCAGCAGACTAAAGTCCTGCCTGTGGCCAGTGTTCCCAGTATAATAAATAAATGTTTTATTCGTTCACTTTTTGTGTATTTTTAAATATCTCAATCTGAAGTATTGGTGTATTAATACAGCTTATGTAATGAAATAAAAATAATTTACTCTGTTAGAATTATTTTCACTCTTTGCTGTCAATAGCAGAGTTGATGTATACTGTAATAAATATTTTTTTATCTGGAAAAAAGTAAGAAAAATATGCAGTTTAATGTTTGACAATGACTGATTTATAAATCAAAAGTAATTTCTCAATAATGTATAAAAAATAAATACAAGAAAATTACTTGTTCCTTGTCTTGAAATGTTAAATGTACATTAAATTATGGAATTATGTAAATATATTTTTAATAAAACACTGTAAAAGTGTGTCTGTTCATCAATGTCAATATAAAAATTATCAGAATAATTTCTATTAAACAAAAACATTGTGCTCTTTATTCAGAAATGCCCCAAACAATTAAATAATGACATCAAAAGTTAGAAACACTGTCTTTAGTCATTTCTTTGATTACCAAATATATTGGTGTGTGAGAAAATGTGTCAATGACAGAAAGGTATTAACTTAAAATACTTTGTAGAACGGCACTTTGTGAAGTTCGGTCAATTTACTTGGCTTACTGGCACATAATCCACATTCAATATGGCGGACGCTGTTACGTATTGCATCAACGGGCTGACCCGCTCCATGAGGCGTCTATGTATTAATGTCTATGATTAGAACTATTTCTAGCTCCAATTATTAACCCGGAAAAACACCATCAATCTCACGTGAAAAGTAAAGCTCCAGCTCAAGCTTTTTACATAAATGTCACCCGGATCAAGACATACTAAACCAGTGGGGTGAACAACTGACATAAGATAGTCCAAAACATTCACCAACATTCAGAAAACGCAGTTTTAAATGTGTTTCAGATTTCTTATCATCATTAAGGACACATTTAACTATTTCTGTTGTAGTTAACACTTTAAAACAACCCCTTTTTAAAATGATTGAAATAATAAAAAAAACTAAGCCCATCATCCACCTACACCGCTCAGTCTGATGTGCCAAACGATTTTTCTAAAGGAAAGAGACCAGCGAAGAAAGAGAAACTCACCTTTGCGTTTTATGCTGCGCCGCTCCAACTCTGACGATCTGACTTCCTCGGTGAATGAAAGGCTGAGGTAAGAGCCAAGTGCAGGACAGTGTTACACCCACCTCATCACCACTATTAGCAGCTCATGTCGCAACTGGATTGAAGAGTCGCGCAATGAGGCGCAGCAGGGCAGGGAGCCGATGGAGACGCCGCGCCCAGGATTCAAACGGCTGATTTATTCTAGAATACAGATCTAAAGACTTGAAAGCTGAAAGAAAAATAACCACTGGGATCTGGTTATTGTGGGGATGAAATTGAGTATGTACCAACTTCCGCAGTTTATTTGCAGAACTTTGTACACTTGCGTGTAAAAACGCGTCAAGATTCAAGGAATTTAGGGAAATAAATTATCTTCAGTTATTGCGCCACTTCTGGTGAGTCAGAGTAATACTTCATGCAGGATGTGTCATCATAAATCCCCCGTAATTTTTTTTTCCAAAAAAGCAATGATCCCCTCCCAATCTGCTTGGTGTCAAGTTATTTTCCACGATCAGTGATGATTTGGAGAGGCATGTCATCTGCTACTGTTGGTCTATGTATTTTATGAAGTCCAAAGTCAAAGCAATTTTAGAGTTAATGGTTTCTCTATTGACAAGGTTTATGAAGGTTTATTGACAAGGTTTACTTTTCCAGTAGGACTTGGTAGCTGCCCACACTGCCTGAGGAACCAGAATCTGCTTTAACAAGCCTGGTGTTACTGCACCAGCAGACCTTCACTGAAATGACAGCAAAAATAAATAAATAATAATAATAATAATTGGGAACGAATGTTCAGAGTAAATTTTAAGACAACGTTTGCTGAACGTCAGGTCCAAACATTCGACGTTTGACTTTCAGACTACGTTCAGGGATGTCATGCAAATATTTGCTTGCTACCTGGGGCCTTACATAAACCCCATAGAAAACTTATGAAGTATCAATAGGAAGATGAGATGTGAACCATGCAGATGAGCTGAAGCAAGCTGACGCAAATCGGGCTTCTTGAGCAACTTCAACCGCATTATTAGTGATTTTAAATTAGTCCATCTACTTGTAAAGAAAGTGCTGAATTCACCACACACACACACACACACACACACACACACACACACACACACATATATATATATATATATATATATATATATATATATATATATATATATATATAAAAATTCCCTCTGACCCTCCGTGGGTGGTCTCTTTCATCCTCTGAGCTCGGGTCCTCTACCAGAGGCCTGGGAGCTTGAGGGTTCTGCGCAGTATCTTGGCTGTGCCTATAACTGCACATTTCTGGACTGAGATGTCTGATGTTGTTCCTGGGATCTGTTTGAGCCACTGCTCCAGTTTGGGGGTGACTGCCCCGAGGGCCCCGATGACCACAGGCACCACTGTGGTCTTCACCTTCCAGGCCTTCTCCAGTTCCTCTCTGAGGCCCTGGTATTTCTCCAGTTTCTCATGCTCCTTTTTCCTGATGTTGTGGTCACTTGGTATTGCTACATCCACCACAACGGCTTTCCTCTGTTCTTTATCCACCACCACAATGTCCGGTTGGTTCGCCATTACCATCTTGTCTGTCTGGATCTGGAAGTCCCACAGGATCTTAGCTCGGTCATTCTCCACCACCTTTGGGGGTGTCCCCCACTTTGACCTCGGGGCTTCCAGTCCATATTCTGCACAGATGTTCCTGTACACTATGCCCGCCACTTGGTTATGTCGTTCCATGTACGCTTTCCCTGCCAGCATCTTGCACCCTGCTGTTATGTGCTGGACTGTCTCAGAGGCCTCCTTGCACAACCTACACCTTGGGTCTTGTCTGGTGTGGTAGATCTGAGCTTCTATTGCCCTGGTGTTTAGGGCCTGTTCCTGGGCGGCCAGGATGAGGGCCTCCGTGCTGTCCTTGAGTCCAGCTTTCTCCAGCCATTGGTAGGATTTCCTGATATCAGCCACTTCAGTTATTTGTCGGTGGTACATTCCATGTAGGGGCTTGTCCTCCCATGATGGTTCCTCCAGCACCTTGTCCTCTGTTCCCCATTGCCTGAGACATTCGCTGAGCACATCGTCCGTTGAGGCTTTGTCCTTGATGTATTTATGGATCTTGGATGTTTCATCCTGGACAGTGGCTCCAGGATGATGATTGAGATATATATATATATTAATTCTCCCTTAGAGATTTTGAAATTCTCAAAGTTTTCTGAAGGTGTTTTCTTTAATCTTTGCCTGCTTTCCTGACCATTGTAGAGTATTTCATAAGTCTTGCCTGTGAATCACTCTGGCATCAAAAGGCTTAAAGGCTTATTAACTCAGAGATATTTAAGTCAGAGCAGAACGCCAAAGTATCTTTCAAATATTTCCTCACCTCACCAGAATGAAGATACAGTTAGTTCCTAACTCTGGCCTGGTTGGCGCAACAGATTGTTGTGACACAAGTCTTACAAAACAGCATTTTAACTTTATGAAGTGTCTTAGCAGAAAGACAAACCTCAGGGGAATGAAAAACACAAACATAAAAAGGAGGAGCACAAATTCAAAAGGCGAGCTGCAGAAGCTTGAAGAGCTGCATCCAAGGACTAAAAATACAAATCATTCACACCAGATTCAGTTTGCCTTGTGCTAGTCACAATATTCTCTTTAAGAAGTTAGAAAAAAAGAACAAACTATTCTTATTTGCATTAGGGATGTACAAAACATCCCTAATGCAAAAACGTTTTTGCAGTACATTCCCCGGAGAAAGGGTGAAATTAAACTGCTGACCTTCACTTTAAAATTTAGCACCTAAAAGTGGAGGTAAATGTGATTTCCTTCCACATCCTGTTTTTAATAAGCTGGATGGGTTAAGGTCATTTTCAGAAGAGGATCGTGTCTGTAATCTTCACAGCTTGTTTGAGGTCTCCTCACCTTTTCAGACCCTGGGATATTTTGCAGAATAAAATTGATTTTTACCCTGAACAGCAGCCCTATGTTTGAATTATGTTCATTAAACGCAGAAGTCTTTTTTTTTTTTTTAGATTTTTTTGGCTCTAGTGCCAGAGAAGGGAGTAGACATGCAGCAAAAGTCACGAAGGCTGGGAATTGAACCTGTGACAGCTCCATTGAGAAGTAAGGGTTGTGGGTTGTGCTTAACACCTGTGCCACCACAGCACACCCAGAAGTCTTATTCTCAAGACTAATTTCACGTTGCTCAAAGTTAAAAACTTAAAATTTGTTTTAAAAAAAAAAAACACAGGCCAGCTTCTTTAAATGAAAAATCACCTATTGATGGGGTGCTGTGGTGGCGCAGGAGCAAGGCACAACCCATGCATTGAGGCCTTAGTCCTCATGCTGGTGGTCACAGGCTTGATTCCCAGCCTGGTGACATTTGCTGCATGTCTTCCCCCTCTTTCCTGTCAAACTACTTTCAAATAAAGGCCACTAGAGCCAATAAAACCTAAACAAAAATCACCTACTGACCATGTTGTTTTAATTCCTCAAATTTGAGCATGTTTCTTTAAAATCAGTCACAGCAACCTGAATAAGATGCAGAGACAGTGGACCTCTGCTTTTTGACTTTGAATATTTGTGGATCTTTCTGACAAATTTAACTCAAAATTATTCTGTGAAACTTTTCCTACAATTATATGCTACTAGCTGGCATTTGCAAACTGACTGACTTCTACAGAAGAGAAGTCAGTCATATGCAATAATACTGTGTATATTATTGCATATTAAGGTATTCTTGTTGTTTTAACTATTGAAAAAGGACATTTTAGAGAGGATCTGAAGTATTTATAGGCTAGCATAATTAGCAGCTATGTTCCCTAAACCTTGCAAATACTAATACTGTACTGAAAATACTACCATTTTCAACTGATGTGACAATTTATACAAGTTTAATTTAGTTAATTGTATCTAATTAACTGAATTAATTAGATACAATTATCTAATTAATTCAGGTTATGGAAACTAATGGGTCCATAACCACACAAGACCCAGGTGTGGTTATGGACTGAGAACTGAACTCAAACACATTTAGTATCTTACTAAATTAGCCCTCTACATCTCAAAACAATCCGAGCACCCGGGACTTCCTGTTGAAACAGGACACAGAAAAATGGCTGCATGGTTTTTTTTCAGTAGGTCAATTTCCATGCAGTTTGAATAACAAGCCCTGATTTTTGGCAATGACTGTTAAAAACATCCAGTTTCTATTACTATGTGGCAATGTTACAGCAATAAACAATGTTAACAATCTTACTGTGTCTAAAGATAGCACTGACCAACAGGTTTACATTCAGTTGAGTCTAGCCTGCTCAGGCCACAGGCAAACTGACACTTCTGGTTCATTTTCAGTGTGCTATGTCAGTTCTGTAAATTGATTAGAAATACACAGGAGGGAAATCAAAGGTTTAAATTAAGGTTCCAATCCTGGGGCGTACTGTGGAAGATCTGGAGATGGTGATGCAAAGAAGGACTTTACAAAATGTAGCGGCCTCTCGGATTGAACAGCCAGACGCAGGGAGTTTCAAACGGGTGCAATTTAATCTCAACCTTTCTTTCCATTGACACCGTGAAAACTGTAGCATAAAACAAAAGAATACAGAACGGTTGGACATACTCAGCTCTTGTATAAAATCAAAATATCAATATTCAGTTATACATAAAAAATACGTTATGTCCTTTAGCTCATTAATATACAATTTCGTTTATAAACCACGACATTCTACTGTTTCTTAAATAAACCTATAACATTTCTTATTACAAATCACAATTACATATATTTATACCTCATTCTGCTTTCCGAGGGCGCTATTTTAAAGATTTTCTCCGGGTTTCTTTATAATCTAATGTTGTTTCGTCTCGCAGGGTGTTGCTAGGTAACCACGGAATAAACAAATAAGAAATCTACCGTTCTTTAAATGAAAGCATAAATTAACCACTAGGAGTCACTGTCGGACCAATGAACAAGGAGAATTTTCCAATTAAGCAGTTATTTACACTCCCACCAAATCCTGTTACAATGAATGAACAAAGTAATACATAAAGAGTAAATGAATTGAACAGGATTTTTGACTCTACTAAATAATGTAAATTAAATATGGTTGCATAAAATTACCATGAAATAAATAAACTGTACTAAAGTTGTTCATCCTTTCTCATCAATTTTCCAAAGAAGAACTAAATTCTGAATTGGCCTCTCAATAATTGAAAGTTTAGAAGAAGAATTTGACTTTCGTTCACCGACTTGAACTTTGGCTCGACGGACCAATCCATCACTGCCTTGAACAGTGTCAACCACTCGTTCTAGTTGCCACTGATTTCTCGGAAGGTTATCGTCTTTGATAATGACAATGTCCTCCTTCTTGAGATTGCGTTGAGCTGAGTGCCATTTCTGTCTCATGGAAATGTTCATCAAATATTCCTTTTTCCAGCGACTCCAGAATTGTTCAATGAGATACTGCACTCTCCTCCACCTCTTTGTGGCATATAGGTCCTCTTTGATAAACACTCCAGTGGGAGGGAGAGCAACATTAGATTTCATCATAATGAGATGGTTTGGTGTTATGGGCTCCAATGCTTGAGGATCATTGATTCCATCCACTGTTAATGGGCGGCTATTGACAATAGCCATGGCTTCATATAACAATGTCCTGAGGGATGCGTCATCAAGTCGGCCTGAACACTGTGCGAAGGTAGCATTCAATACATTTCTGATGGTTCTGATTTGCCTTTCCCATACACCACCTGCATGACTGGCAGAGGGGGAATTGAAAACAAATTCTCACTGTTTGTCCACCAAGAAAACTTCCAGTAACTTGGTGTCACATTGTTTCAGTGCTTGTGTGAACTCGTTCCTGGCACCAACAAAATTAGTGCCTTGATCACAGTGCAGTTGTTGTACAGCTCCTCTAATGCTAATAAAGCATCTCAGTGCATTTATGAATGAGTCAGATGACAAATCTTCGAGCATTTCAATATGGACAGCTCTAGAGTAGAGACGTGAAAATTAGGCCATATCTTTTGTACTCTTTGCGGGCTTTCTTTACAATGAAAGGGCCAAAACAGTCCATGCCATTATATGTGAAGGGTGCAGAGGATTCAACACGTTCTTTAGGAAGGTCGGCCATTCTCTGCTTTTCCATTGGTCGCCTAAGTTTTCTGCAAAACACACAATCTCGTATCAGCTTGGCTACCAACTTGCTCCCACCAATGATCCAGAATCCATTGATCCTGAGCTCCATTTGTGTCTGGCCTCGACCTTGATGGTATGTCTTAGCATGGTACTGTGACACAATCAGCTTAGTAATATGACTGTTGTTGGGTAGTATTACTGGGTGTTTGACTTTAAAACAGAGAGATGACTGCTTCAATCTCCCACCCACGCGGAGAAGCCCTTCAGACCAGATGGGATCAAGAGTAAAAAGGGTGCTGGTGTTTGGAATGTTCTTTTCACCTTCTAGTATCATTACCTCAATTGGGAAGTTTTGTTGTTGAACAATCTTAATCACAGTTTCAGCTGCTCTTTGTACTTCTTCAACAGTTACATGTTTGCTGTGTTGTTGCTTTGAGCCTAGTCTCTTGCTTCTTGCAATCACCTTGAGAAGTGTTATCCAAGAGGAAAACCGATTCAGGCCTTCGAGGATGTCATTACTGCTTTTGACTTCACTTACAAGCACCTGAATTGTCTTCACTTCAGGATCACCGACAAGCAATTCTGTTGGAGTGCTGAGTGTTAAGTGTAACTCATGCTCCCAAAGAAACCTTGGTCCTTGCAACCAGTTTGTTGAATGAATATCTGAAGCACATAGACCTCTGGATGCATAATCGGCTGGATTTTCTGAGGTTTCAACATAATGCCACTGATTAGGATCACTGTTATCTCTAATCAGTTGAACACGGTTGGCAACAAATATGTGGAACCTGCGAGCATCATTATTGATGTACCCTAGTACAACTTGTGAGTCAGTCCAGAAAAATTCTTGTTCTATCTTCATATCAAGTTCACATCTTAGCATAACACTGACTTTTGTAGAAACCACTCCTGCTGCAAGTTCTAATCTTGGGATACTTGTGATCTTTGAAGGAGCAACTCTTGCCTTTGATATTACAAGACTGCAGTGGACTTCACCCTTGTCATTTATGTACCTCAGGTAAGAACATGCACCATATCCTACACAACTGGCGTCTGAAAAATGGTGCAGCTCTACTCGGACAACATTGTGGAAGTCAGCGGGATGATAACATCTCGGAATTGAGATCTCTTTCAGTCTCTGCAGATCATTTATCCATTTCTCCCACCGTGGCTTTATATCTTCTGGGAGAGGATCGTCCCACCCTATCCCTCTGTGACAAAGCTCTTGAAGAATAAGTTTTCCACTAAGGGTGAATGGAGCAATGAATCCGAGAGGATCATAAAGTGAAGCAATGATTGACAAGCAGCTGCGATGGGTAGAAGGTTGATCCTTTAAGCCGATGTTAAAAATGAAGGTGTCATTTTTTTATCAACCATTGAATGCCAAGTGCACGCTCCGATGAGGCTGGATCCAAACCATGGGGCTCGATGGCTGTTGCTACTTCTGAGGGACTCAAGCAGGCGAGAGCAGCTTCCTTGTTTGAGTTGAATTTGTGAAGCCGTAAGCCTCCTGTGACAGCTGACTCTACTGTCACACAGACCTGAATGGTAATCATTTTGTTTGTTTATCCTTTACATTAATTTAGATATTAATTAGTGAATAGTTTAGATTTTTATTAAAAATTATTTTCATTAGTCTGACCTTTTAGTTAACTATTTGCAGTGCACACATTTAGTTAACTTTATTTGCCAGTTCTTTATATTCTTGTTAAAAGCAACAAATTAATTTATTTGTTTTGAGTTACCAGTTTCCTTTGGAGCTGCTGCTGGAGGGTCACAGAAGAGCTCCAGCTAATTGATGTCCTTATATGGCTGGCAAACCTCCTCAGCGGGCCGTTCCATTTGTTTGCCAGGGGATGGGGAAATTTGGTTTTCTTTAATTTAATTTGACCATTTCTTTAATGTTTCTTCTATTTGGTAGTTTCAGTCTAATGTTTGTTTAATTTAAAGATTTGGTATTGTATTTGTTTAAGTTTTTGTATGTTTAAATTACCCCTTGTGTGTCAGCAGTGGTCTGATCAGCCACTATTTAAGTTCCCCTCATGTCTTGTTTGTTAGGTCAGTTTTGTGCTTGAGTTCTTTGTGTTAACACCTGAGTTGTAGTTTGTTATGTTGACCTCAGTTTTGGGCCCAATTCTTCATTGTTTGATTATTTTTGAACTTTTTTGTAATAAATTAAGATTATTTTTTGAATTCCATTCAGCGTCTCTCTGGGTGGTTAATGTGAGAACCCTCACACCTCCCTTTTTGCACAACTCTTGTGACTCAATGATCAGTTTTTTGGCTTCCTCTACTGATGGGACACTAACTAACCATCATCCACATAAAAGTTTTCCTCAATAAATGTGGCTGCTTGAGGATAGTTAGTCTTGTGCTAGATGCTTTAGCCCAAAATTGGCACATCCTGGAGAGGAAGCAGCTCCAAAGAGATGAACTGCCATCCTGTACTCCTGTGGTTCTTTCTCCAAAGCTCCTCCTTTCCACCAGAGGAATTTAAGATAATTTCTGGATTCAGGAGTGACAGAAAATTGGTAAAACATTCTATGTCACAGATTATTGCTATGGTTTCTTTCCTTGAAGCGACATAGCACTCCTAACAAAGGATTGATTAAATCAGGCCCAGTAAGCAGTGTGTCAGTAAGCGAAACACCATGGAATTTGGCTGAACAGTCAAAAACGACTCTCAGCTTATCTGGCTTCCTGGGATGGTAGATGCCATGATGTGGAAGGTACCACTCTGTTTCTCCCTCAGATGTTGAAGGGGCAGGCTCTGCATCACCCTTATTTATGGTTTCTTCCATGAATGTTTTGTATTGCTCGTAGTATTGTTTGTTGGCCTTTAATTTCCTCTTCAGACACTGCAGGCGAACTTGGGCTGGTCTTTTGTTGTTTAGTAGGGTAGGTAGACTGCTGCCTTTGAAAGGGAGAGGCATTTCGTAATGCCCATCATCTTTCTGTGTGATGTTGTTGCTGAGAAACTGTATAAAATTAACATAATCTTGAGACACATATTTATCTTCATAGCTTCTCTCCATGAAATCTGATTCTAAGACCTTTAAAATGTCAGTCGTCGATGGGATTGCTAGCTCCTTTACTGTGAGCCGATGCACAAAGCTTTGACTTCCTTGTCTGTCTAGGTGGGGGTTTGATGAGCCTATTAGGGTGCATTCACACTGCAGCCTGGATACAGGTCACATTACGTCAAAAAAATCGGAATTGAGTCACAATTCCGATTTTTTTGACGTAATGTGACCTGTATCCGATCTTTTCATGGCAGTGTGAACAGCACAGGTCGGATTCTTTTTCGAATCTGACCCATATCCGATACGTATCCGATTCAAATGCGACCTAACATCCAGGTTGCATTCATCCGAACTGAACGTCACTGATTCTCAACAAATCTCACTATTATGCGTCCTGATACGCGCAAGTGGGAAGAAAAACAACAACCATGACGGATTATATGAAGATTAAGTTGTTAATATGCTGCTCCGGCCGGACAACAACTTGAAATATGTAAGCTAAGCTCCACCGTTAGCCTCCATGTTTACTTCCGCAAACACTGAGCACTTCTTCTTTTTATGGCAGTTGGCAGAACACTTAGAACGCTGACGCTATTGCGCCCTCTACTGCGCATGCGGGACACTTTCAGGTCGTTTGCCCGTTTACACTGCAGAACGCATACAGGTCGCATTTACTGGCAGTGTGAACGCCCCGGCAAAAAAATCAGAATTGCCAAAAAATCGGAATTGAGTCACTTCAGGCTGCAGTGTGAACGCACCCATATACTCCATCCTAGTTCTGATCTTTGTGCAAAGGGTTGGTTTTTGTCACCTGTTATGACTTCTAGTGGAGCTAGGGCAGCTGGACAGTCGTATCCAATGAGAAGCCCTACATCACAGTCTTGAATGGGTGGTAACTTATCTGCCAAGTTTCTGAGATGAGGCCACATCAATGCAGTTTCTTTTGTTGGGATATAAGACTTGTCTATTGGGATGAAGTCTCTGCTGTAAGCTTGGTGTAGTTGGATATAACTCTGAGTTAAGTCCTCGAACTTGTAGACCAAGAACACTCTTGCTGGAAATAATTGTGTCGACAGCAGTCATAGTTCTGAGTTTCAACTTTGTTGGATGGAAATCCACAGTCTGTCAATGACATCTAACACAAATGTTGAGTCACTCTGTGTGTCCAGCATTGCATATGTTAGTATTTCTTTGTGCGGCTCTTGTAATGAAGACACAAGTACTGGTACAATACTGGTGGTGGCAGAAGCATGCTGTGTTGATGTATGGGACACGACTCTGTTTCTTGACTAGCATGTTCTGTGGAAGTGGAGCTATTTATTGTCTCCACAGGTCTTACCTTCCTCTGTTCATGTAAGCAGGTTGGATGATGACGTCTGCATATATTGCATGTGTGTCGTCTCTTACAATTCTTTGTCACATGACCTTTTCTCAGGCACCCAAAGCAGAGCCGATTTTCATGTATGAATGTCCTTTTGTCTTCAACACCTTTTGATGCGAAAGTAGGACACCCGGTGATGTTATGGGTTTCACTTTTACATACATAGCAAGGTGATATTGGTTCACAGCTATTTGTATCTTGTGTCTCATGACTGGAACCTTTTTGTGCATTTGTTTTGAACGTTTTGGCTCTTTTTGGGTTTCTGTCAGCTGGAAACTTGACATTTCCTCCCAACAGGGGTGAGGTGATGGGATTGCAACTCTGTGAAGCATTTAAAATTTGGATAATCACCTGATCCATCAAGTTTCTCTACAACTATTCGACTCCATTTGCAAACAATCCATTCAGGCAGTTTTGTGAGCAATTTATGGTTCTCTTCACAGTCATTGAAGATAGCTAATCCCTTGACATGTGGAATTGCTTCTTTGCAGCCTTGGAGGAAGTCAGAAAACTCACGTAGTGCAAGTGAGTCATTTGCGTTGATCTTTGGCCATCTTGCAAGTGTGGCGTTCAATGGTTTGGACTATACAATGTGGTTTGTTGCCAACAACGCCACCTGGGGTTTTCACCCAGGAATTAATGAAAGGACACAGGTCCGGTTTTGCAAAAAGCGAGAGACAGGCTTCAAGACAATAATTTATTATGACAGAGTAAAAATACCTGTATCTGAACAAAAAGAAAATTCACAAAATAAATCCAACTAGGCTTACCGGTGGATACGGCCAGGTCCTGGATGGTAGGCTCCAAAGCAAATAAATCAAAACAAACACCCGTGAAGTCACTCACTCCTTGTAATTCCGTCCTATTGGTATTGATCACTACACAGTCACACCAAAAAGGGACGCCGCATCCAGGCCCGAGCGCACCACTGGTGGTCTAGAAAATAAAAATAAGAAAAGACAATTTGTTAAAAATACAGGCAATAAAAGAAATAAGAATGTCTAAATAAAACCATAAAAATCCCTGTGCTCGATGGCACAGCAAAATGAGCAACCCAGTCCAATCCAATCCGAAATGAATGCGATCAGCCGCTCCTTATTTCGATTTCGGAAGGTCTCTCTCTCGCAACCGCTAAATAAGCAGTGACTTGGTGCAGGCAAAGCAGCAGCGTTATGTGTGGCAATCAGTCGAGATTCCTAGATAAAACAGTTTAAAATAAAGGAATAAAAAAACAAGATTTGTCACTCATTCCACCTACCGATTAGGCCAAGCTCTCCACACTTGCACCCAAATGGGAACGCTCAAATGTTGGCACTTTTTACAGGAACCACTTCACCCACAATCAACGTGGAGGTAAAGACGCCCGTCCGTTTCTGCTGATAAAAGGCTCTACATGACTACGATGTATAAGCAGCTGTAAATACGCAGGTAGCCAACCTCACCTGTACTCGGCGCACAGACAGCTCAACCGGAAGCGCGGTGCGCGATGTGTCAACAGCAAACAACGTCAGACTGGAGCTCACCTCTGCTTTTATACTGAGCGCCCTCTGGCGCCATTGGCCCACTTGCAATCACCCTGCCAGCAGGTGCAGTCTCCACCTCTTCCTGCCACACAAGGTTGTCGCGAAAGGCTTTCTGTATAATAAACGCATTTCCATATCTGTCTTGTAAGACTTTCCATGCTTCAATGTATGCACTTTTTGAGTCTCGATAAAAGAAACCTTCAACAGCTTTGCGTGCTTCTCCAGCAAGATAATTTCTGAGATAAAACATCTTCTCACTTGCTGGGATGGGCTTTCTGTCAATAAGAGTCATAAATTACATCTTCCAATCAGTAAACCTCAAAGGATCTCCACTAAATACTGTGGGCTCAGGGACTGGCAAGCGACTCATACTTAATGAGCTGGCGAATGCTTCAGCTAGATTGGATGCTTCTGGATTTATTGTCACCTCAGGATATGATTGGTAAGGTTGGAATGATGCAGCATCTGGATTTAAGCAGGGTTTAGCTCTAGAGAAGACAGAGTTAGTTCTGTAATTAATATCTTCAATTTCTTCAACATTGTTTTCACAGTGCTCAAATTCCTCATATGCTCTCACACAAGCCGCTGCTACAGCTATTTCCTTTTCTTCTTTTAACCGTTTCAGTTTTGCTCTTTCTTTTTCCAGTTGTTGCATTTCCACTTCCCTTTGCTTCATTTCTGACAGCATTTTTGACTCTTTTAAGTTTCCATTCATTTTCTAATTTTTGGAGTCGTGCTTGCTGTGCTTGAATTTCCTTTGTAGCCTTTGATTGCTCCACCTTAGCAGCAAGCTCTGCTTGTGCATCTGCCTTGCTGTTATTAGAACTAGATGAACTGGAATGTCTGCTTGAACTCTCTGATGACTTTGATGAGTTTATGGTTTCAGTTTGAGTGTGACCAAAGATGGATCCATATTCATCTTTGTTTAATGTTTCTCTTACTCTTTCTTTCTCAAGATGACTATGATAATCTTTATCAATAGTGTCTATATGATTGATTATGAGGTCACAGATTTCTTTTGTGAGTATAACACAGGCTTCCATCTTTTTGACAATCTCTGCTGTGGTGTTACTGTTACGTAGAATGGGTTCGTACTGCAGTCTTACAGCATCATACTTTGCTTGAATGCTTTCCTGTAAATCATTGAGTTCTTCTAATGTACAGAGGGCCTTTAGTTTTTTCCTAGTTTCTCTTGCTACCCACTTCCAAGAATCATAAACTTTGTTGAACGCTTTCTCACGTTTTTTGTTCTCTTGGATGAGCATCTCTTGGCCTTTTTCTGTTAGTTTTCTTTCTCTGGAACTAGACAGCATGTCAACAGGATTTTCTGTTTTCTCTGTTGGAAGTGACATTTTACTTGGTTTTTCTAACTGCTTTGGGTTCACAGAAAACCTTTTAACTATCCCTTGACACTACGCCAATTCAGTTATGCTGTGAGCTTGTCCTTGTGATTGTCCGTTTTAACTTTATGCTTTATCTTGCCTGTGTGAGATCATTGGTGCGAGAGGAGACAGCTTCGTTTCAGATGGGATGGTGTCAGCTTCACCGCAGAAAGATCTGGTCTCTTGCCATGAGTTTTCAAGCCTCTCGGATTGAACAGCCAGACGCAGGGAGTTTCAAACGGGTGCAATTTAATCTCAACCTTTCTTTCCATTGACAACGTGAAAACTGTAGCATAAAACAAAAGAATACAGAACGGTTGGACATACTCAGCTCTTGTATAAAATCAAAATATCAATATTCAGTTATACATAAAAAATACGTTATGTCCTTTAACTCATTAATATACAGTTTCGTTTATAAACCACGACATTCTACTGTTTCTTAAATAAACCTATAACATTTCTTATTACAAATCACAATTACATATATTTATACCTCATTCTGCTTTCCGAGGGCGCTATTTTAAAGATTTTCTCCGGGTTTCTTTATAATCTAATGTTGTTTCGTCTCGCAGGGTGTTGCTAGGTAACCACTGAATAAACAAAGAAGAAATCTACCGTTCTTTAAATGAAAGCATAAATTAACCACTAGGAGTCACTGTTGGACCAATGAACAAGGAGAATTGTCCAATTAAGCAGTTATTTACACAAAAGATCAATAAAGTTATGGGCAACTTCTTCATGAGACTGTCTTAGAAAACCAGAGTGTCTTTAGTCAGAGGCTCCTTTAAAGTGGCTCTAATGCATACCACTGCAGGATAGCTCTGTTGAATATCCTACTGATTTAATGACGAAAAGGAATCGGCTGGATTTTCAGATGAACTTTAGTGGATTAAGAATGAACGAAACATACAAACATGACAGAGAGTCGGAACTCAGCTAAGATACAAACTAACTGCGGCGGCTTTAGAAAAAGAATTATCATCACCATGGAAACAGGTTCCCGAGCAACATGGGATAAGGAGTCCGCTGTCTACAATAACTCTTTGAAGAATTTTGAATTAATGAGTGACAACATTTAATTTACCTTTGGTATAAACAAAATATTTTTTAATTGAATTATACTAATATACTATTTTTATCCATATAGTTCCAATGCAAAAACATGCAACACCATTCTGATTACACACGATTTCACATTTGCACAAACCTGTCTATAATGTCAAAAGAGTGGAATGATGAAAATTCCCCTTCAGGTTAATGCAGCAGATCCAGATGCCATAGCACTTCTCCAAAAAAAGACAGGGTCAGAGGTCTCTACCAGACTCAATGAAGCATTCAGTCTTTAACTATCATTAAAATGTGGCTAGAATAAACAGTTTCCTGCCAAAACAATATGCAGACAAATCATTCAATTCTGCATTGGCTGCCTGTGTGTACTGACAGACAATAAGACTCTGAATGGTTCTGGGCCAGAGTTTCTTTTCAGGTGTGAATTATACAGATCTGTCTGTTGATCAGAAACATGTTTAATCAATGTTACTATGAACAGTAGAAAGACTAGAGCAGGTGTCCACACTGTAAAAAAAAACGGCCTCATTTTACGGTAAAAACTGGCAGCTGAGTTGCCAGAAGTTTATCGTCTTTATACGGTAAAATTCTGGCAACCAAAACTGCCAGTTTTTTACTGTATTTCTAAAATACGGTGAAATTCTGGCAACCAAAGCTGCCAGTTTTTTACCGTATTTCTAAAATACGGTAAAATTCTGGCAACCAAAGCTGCCAGTTTTTTACCGTATTTCTAAAATACGGTAAAATTCTGGCAACCAAAGCTGCCAGTTTTTTACCGTATTTCTAAAATACGGTAAAATTCTGGCAACCAAAGCTGCCAGTTTTTTACCGTATTTTGTAAATGCAGGATTTTACCGTATTTTTAAAATACGGTAAAATTCTGGCAACCAAAGCTGCCAGTTTTTTACCGTATTTTGTAAATGCAGGATTTTACCGTATTTTAAAAATACGGTCAAATCCTGGCAACCACAGCTGCCAGTTTTTTACCGTATTTGCTAAATGCAGGATTTTACCGTATGTTTAAAATACGGTAAAATTCTGGCAACCACAGCTGCCAGTTTTTTACCGTATTTGCTAAATGCAGGATTTTACCGTATTTTTAAAATACGGTAAAATTCTGGCAACCAAAGCTGCCAGATTTTTACCGTATTTGCGAAATGCAGGATTTGACCGTATTTTTAAAATACGGTAAAATTCTGGCAACCACAGCTGCCAGATTTTTACCGTATTTTGTAAATGCAGGATTTTACCGTATTTCTAAAATACGGTAAAATTCTGGCAACCACAGCTGCCAGTTTTTTACCGTATTTGCTAAATGCAGGATTTTACCGTATTTTTAAAATACGGTAAAATTCTGACAACCAAAGCTGCCAGATTTTTACCGTATTTGCTAAATGCAGGATTTGACCGTATTTTTAAAATACGGTAAAATTCTGGCAACCACAGCTGCCAGTTTTTTACCGTATTTTGTAAATGCAGGATTTTACCGTATTTTTAAAATACGGTAAAATCCTGGCAACCACAGCTGCCAGTTTTTTACCGTATTTGCTAAATGCAGGATTTTACCGTATGTTTAAAATACGGTAAAATTCTGGCAACCACAGCTGCCAGTTTTTTACCGTATTTGCTAAATGCAGGATTTTACCGTATTTTTAAAATACGGTAAAATTCTGGCAACCAAAGCTGCCAGATTTTTACCGTATTTGCTAAATGCAGGATTTGACCGTATTTTTAAAATACGGTAAAATTCTGGCAACCAAAGCTGCCAGTTTTTTACCGTATTTTGTAAATGCAGGATTTTACCGTATTTTTAAAATACGGTAAAATACCGAACTTCCTAAAATATGTTAAAAAAATAAAATGTGGTTTTGCCGTAGTAAATACGGTCATGCTGACTGAGGCATAATATCTACATGAGTGAAAAACACATCCAGACTGTATGATATATTGACATTTTATTGTAAACCCTCCCCCCCAAAAAAAATAAAAACATATGGTAAATTACTGGTCACTGTTCCTACCAGAATTTTACCATACAAATTATAGCACAACACACAAGGAAGTGTAACTTGTCAAGCATTTCTATACAGAAAGTTATAAAGAAAATAATTTCAAATTAAACAAAAATACAGATTACGAGTAATCCACTTAAAGAAACAATTTCTATTTAAAAAGTCAGTTAAAAAAAGAACTGATTCTATTTTCTGTCCAGTTTCCTCACGGTATTACTGAGATCTGGAAAACAAAACAAACAAAATAAACAGTATGTGTCCACATAAGAAATAACATATTGTAGAAGAAAAAATGGTGATAAAAGGATTCTTGTTCTGGGTTGAGAGTCACAAGTCGCTGAGATCAGACTTTGCTCAGGATGGTTGTAGTCTTCCCAGTCACAGGTTGAAATTGAGACTCACATGTTGTCAATCGGGTGTTTCCTCTCTGCTGGAAAACAAACAAAGAAAAAGTTAGAAAGATGCACTACATGAACATCTTATTCGCTTAAATGTTTGTTTCACCTTTGTTGACTTTCATATGGACACAGGTACTTCAGCCAGGTGGTGTGATCATTTCTGACTGAAAATTCAGTAGTTAAACCTTTCTTTGTTGTCAACAGGTGTGATCCTCTGGTCTGCAACCAGACAAAATACACAAACAAAAAACAAATAAAAACAAATATAACTGTTTTAGGCAATTTATGAAATAGATACTCACCATTTATCTGAGTCTCATGAAGGCCAATAGGTTGTCTTCAACCATTTATGTAAGTTACATTTCCTGCAAGCTAGCAGAAACAAAGCTGTAAATGTGAACACTTTTCATACAGGCAAACAAATAGATACAGCTGAGACAATTTATGCTACATTAGTTTTCCTCAGTCACTTTTGGTGCATTTCTCAAGTCATTGTTGGCATTTACAAAACAGTAAGTGCATTTCTCAAAACAATTTGTAGAAACAGGAAAAATAGCATTTGTTTGCTTTAAAAATCCTTAGTTCAGCTCTTAAAATTCTGTCTGTTAACATATCAGTGACTCAAAATAATAAGTTATAGTTTCTCTATGTACAGATAAGACAGTCAAATTGATTAGTCATGGGAAGAGACTACAAAAGGATCATTTACGCCAGTGTTTATCAACCCTGGTCCTCACCGCCCCCCTGCTCTGCATGTTTTAGATGTGCCTCTACTCCAGAACAGCTGATTCAAATGATTGGATGACAATCAAGTACTGCAGAAGCCTGTTAATCAGATACAATTCAGGTGTGTGGCAGAAGGGAAACACCTAAACCTGCAGGACAGGGTGGCGCTGAAGACCAGGATTGAGAAACACTGATTTACGCTTTTGCTATAATTTATTGATGGACCATGCCATGGTGATTCAGAAAGAAAAAGACAGAAATGCAGAGAACAAAAAAAAGTAGAAAAGGAGCCACAGGACAATCTCCTCATGGAAAACTGTACAGTGCTGTAGAAATTACATTACATTTTAATTTCCATAGTCACTTTGTTCCTTAACTCCACTGAGGAATCTTTTTTCCTCAGTGGAGTTAAGGAATGAACAGTAGGGTGGGAGGACCTCCATCAGCATCATGTTGTGGGTCGCAGCCATGTCCTGGATGTTGGACTGATGGAAACTGGCAGATGTCCTCAGCCTCTTCTGACTCTTCTTCTGCTTTCCTCCCAACTATTTCCTCCTCAGACTCACTCCTCTTCTTCTCTCTGGCTGTTCACTCTGTCCAGATACTTGTTCATCAGTTCTCAGACATGTAACGTGTTGTGTTCTGGCTATATAGAGCATAATGTTGCCAACTGATGGTTCACAAGATGCACCTCCAATCTGTTTCAGAAAACTGGTTGATCGTTGGTTGAGCTAACGGTTCATACACTGACCTGTTAGAGAAACTCAGGACTCACTTGGGAGCAATTTACCAATTCAGGACAGATTTAGAAAATAATAGAATATAAATTAATTAATATATGATTCACATTATGACAACTTTAAGACTTATGCATGTTAAGACTTACACAATGAACTGATGCTATTTTGGAAGTTGAGAATTCAACACAGACACGTTGTTGTCCTGTTGTCCTCATTTTCTGTATACACCCTTTATCCTCCGGGTCAAAATGACCCGTCTTCACTAAACCCCCAATATAAGCAGCTTAATTGAATTTTAAACACCAAATTCTATCTTGTATATTGTCACTCACCACAAAATGTGTGAATACTTGAGTTTTCCCTCTCCATTTGAATTTCTATAGCTTAAGAAAAAAAATGTGCAAAATGAGTTTCGAATGCATTTTTATTCATCACAGTGACTAATTTTCTTTTACTTTTCTCCAGTGAACAAGAGGATGTACAATACAAAAATATGAAAAATAACATAACCCATTCAACTAATTGGCACATGTAGGGCAGTATGCAAGTGCACAGCCTTTGCAGATATATTTCTTACACCTGCAGCACACAGTATGTGTTTTACAGTCTGAGGGCAGAACTGACATCTCTTCCTCTTACTTGGCTTAGCTGGGGAAGTGGCTGTGGTAGATGGATCCTCAGGTTGATCAGGAGCTGCTGCACTCGGAATAGCTTTCACAACTGCTGCTGAGGCTTCTGTGCGGGGGACATGCTTCCTTCTTTCAATGAGTGGAGTTACAAGTGCCTTTCCTAGCTGCTCCAGGAACACCCTCCTCTTGTTGTGCTTGAGACATCCAGGTTGGGTTGATCTCTATCCAAATCACAAAGGCATTGTAGGAGGACACATCAATGATGTTGTGGAAGATGACCAGGGGCCAGCGGGCAGTCATTCTTCTGCAGCTATATGCTCCAATCACCTTATCTAGGTTGTCCACACCTCCTTTGTTTCGGTTGAATTCCAGGATGATGATTGGCTTCCTGTCCTCACGGTCACTAGTGTCGCCGTCTTTGTGCAGTGTGCTCAGAAGAACTACATTCTTGTTTTTCTTTGGGAGGTAGGAAACTAGAGTGGTGGTGGGTGTGAAGGCAAACTTTGAGGAGAAGACCTCTCTCTCCTTTGACCCAAGCAGTGCAGGTGGGAGCTCAGGCTTGTTCTTTCGAACTGTACCAACCATGGTGATCTTCCTCTTCAGGAGCTGCTGTCCGAGTTCATAAGAGTTGAAGAAATTGTCACGTCACATTGTGACCCCTCAGTCCCTCTGTCACATCAAGCACAACTCGCAACCCCTGGTTCTTCTCTGGGCATCCACTGGTTGACTTCCCAGTATAGACTTGCATTTTCCAAGCATAGCTTGATTCGGAAGCCACCCATGACTTGATCCCATATTTTGCTGGCTTGCCGGGCATATACTTCCGGAAAGGACAACAACCTTTGGACAAAAGACATTAGCATCAGTGATTAGTATCAGTGTCACAGAAAACAGTCAAAGAAATCAATAGTGAAAATCACTTTTATTACAAATATGAAAATAGATTACCTCTAAATGGAACCAGTTGCTCATCCACTGTTACATCAGGTTCTGGATTGTAAAGGTAGGGCAACCGCTCCACCCACTTGTCCCATACCTCTCTTATGACTGCAAGTTTGTCTGTCATACATCTTGCTGGTCTTGATTCACGGTCATCAAATCGCATCAGTCTTGAGTAGGTGTGAAAGAGTTTGAGTGGCATTGTGGCTCGGAAAATTGGCCTTCCACTCTCTGCTCACTTCTGCTACTGATTGATCTGAGACACAACTAAAACTTTGTAACATTTTATGGTTTGTAAATAACTCTGTGACCTTGATTTCAACTCCATTTGCCTCACGGGTCATTTTGACCTGAAGACCATCTTTGTACCTTTTTTTGTACAGCTTACATGGAAATGAGAATAAAAGCAACACTGAACTTTTTCTATTGTCTGGGCCAATATAGGAAAAGTCTTAAAATCTCAAGTTAAAAAAATTATATTTAGGGGATTTTGGGGGGGGGGGTGTTAACACAGTGGCGGGTCATTTTGACCCGAGGACAACAGGAGGGTTAACATAATATGATCAAGACGATAAAAGCAAATTACAATTATAAAAGCATAGAAGTGTACATAACCAGCTACATGATGTACAAAAGCAAAACTTGCAAAACTAATTTTTTTGATGTGCAGAAGTGACGCAGTAATTTGAAGATTGAACAGGTAGTTTTAGGAATTTCAATTCTGTTCTGAGAGATGCACCCAAACTGAGAAAAGCTGTAAAATATTAATATTTAAATTCTCTTATCTTAAAATCCTTCAACTGTCATGGACCCAGTGACTTTAGTGCAAGTATTTTGGGGGTGAGAGTCAAGAGGTCAAAGGAAAATATTAAATAATATCTCTGATGCCAAGCTTTATACTTCTAAGTATTACCAAAGTATTGAAACAAAAGCTAACATGTTCTTCAGAGATTTAACTTGCATGCATGAACATTTCACACTCAAAGTAATTCAAATTAATTATTGAACCAAACTTGGAAAAAGTTGCTTCTGCCATTAACAATAACTTTAAGCACATGTAGTCTAAAGTAGACCAGAAATATAATCTATGCAGCCGTTCCTACAGAAACATTAATGGAAGTGTTGCATCTGTGAAGATTAAATGTTCCGTATAGTAAAAATATATAGCTGCAGTGCATGTACATAAACAGCATGGCTCAGAAACTACACATTTCTTTGTCAGTTGGTTAAAGTTAGCTAACTTCAGTTAAAACCGTGAAAGGGATTCACCTGTGATGTGTTGCCCTTCTCCTCCTGAACGTGCAAAAATAGCAGAAATTTGATTTCTGCTATTTGACAAGGACCAGGCCTACTGGGCTCTCAGCACCCTAGTTAGCAACCTTAGTTAGCACAGTGGCTTTACTGTGTTGAGTCCAGGACACCACTACAGGAACAGAGTTAAAAGAATCTTGCTGCTGATGCTGAAGGATCAAGCAGCAATGCAAACTAGATAATTATTTGTTTACATGACAAATAACAGTCTCCATTTACTGTAAACCCTGCTATTTATCACAATAACAAAATGAAAAACTCTCTAGACCAGGGGTCCCCAAACTACGGCCTGCGTCATTTGGTCTGGCAATGCCGGATCTGGCCCGCCTCCTCATACCAGAGAGCATTCAGTGTATTTTTTCATATATTGTATTTTCCGGTTTGTGGATTTTTCTTCAACCACCAGGGGGCTCTTGAGCAGATGTTAAACTAACGTTCCCTCAAATAATACTAGTCAGTCCCAGTCACCGTTTCACTCACGGTTTTTTCCATTTCCATTCTGGGTAAAAATCTATCTAAAAGCTACCGCGAATGTGTCGTAGTCAGCAATCCCCCCCCGTCGACAGTTTCAAAGACAGAACAGCACCCCCCCCGCCCCCCGCCGACAATAATTTTCTAAGGTATCTTTCTCCAAAAACTAAGACCGGCCCCCGAGCAGAGAAAGGAACAGCTATGTGGCCCTCGCAGGAAAAAGTTTGGGGACCCCTGCTCTAGACTATTCTCTACTAATAGCACAATATTTAAAACCAAGTGTGGGATTTGTGAAACTTCAATGATGGGTGACTTTACAACTTGTATGATTTTGGATAACACTAGAATTGTTCTTTATTGAAGTTTCACAAATCAGATAAAGGTTTTACAAATCCCACACTTGGTTTTAAATATTCTGATATGAGTTGAGAATAATCTAGTCCAGATTTGAAGAGTCTAGGTGTTGTAGTTTTTAGCTAGAGTAAATTAAAGATGCTGATTGTAGTGAAAAATTAGGTGGAATTGCCCTTTAGCCATTTCCCAAATTGGAAGCAGCAATTGGAAACCAACTTCAGCTTCAATGAAGCAAGAGGGGCTAACATACAGTTCTCTTAATGTTAATGATCAAACGCTCTCATGAATGATAGTGGCATTGGCTGTAGGAGTTTGCTTTGCAATCGGTGGATCGCCAGATCGATGCCTGGTCTACTGTTGAGATTTCATTTTGGTGTATTTTAAAGCCGTGGAAATTATTCAATTTCACCTACGGTACCGTATTTTCCGGTCTAACGACGCTACTTTTTTCCTAAGCTTTGAACTATGCGGATTGTAGCCCGGTGAAGCTTTTCTGTGTATTTTTCTTCAACCACCAGGGGGCTCTCTAGCAGGAAGTGAATCATTAGAAGTCAAAAATGTAAATCAAAGAAGAACTCGTTGATTTTCATTTAGAACAACCACATGCTAGCAGCAGGCACGACGGAGAAATGTTTTCAAACTCATATGATGCAGCTTTTAAGTTGAGGACTGTCGATCTGGCACTACAGAGGGAAATAAAGCCGCTGCACTTAAGCTTTGTGTGAACGAAACCATGGTTCGACTTTGGAGACGTAGTGCTGCGTCCTTAATATATCCAGCAGATTTCATAGGACGCAGTTCTCTGCTGAGTCCTTACGGAAAACCGAGAGCAGCTTCCAGTTTTTTTTTTTTTTTTTTTTTCAAAAAAAAATTTGAAGGTGTTAGTATGGTGAGCTCTATAGTCTGCAAAATACGGTAATTGGTTTAAAAAGATATTTTGAAAATGAATTAATTATCTGCAAATAATGCCATCTTCGAGTGTCTGCTGTAGTAGTGACTAGCGGCGTAATGATGTAATTTTCTTACCACTAGATGGCAGTAGGTACAGAGCATTTTACATTAAAACAAGAGAATTAGTGATGCATGAATGTTACAGGTAGCGGTGAGAGCGTCGTATCTAGCTGTGACGACTGTGACGAAAACACGGTGAAGCTCAACAGTAGTTGGAAAGAACATGGGTCCATTTCCCACAACATGTCTGTGTGAAGTGAGCTTCTCAAGCCTGGATACTATAAAAACTGAAACCAGAGAGAGACTGAGAGCTGTTGAGGAAGAGCTTTGTCTTTCTTCAATTTCTGCCAGGAAATCAGCTGTTTTCATCCAAACATTCACAGGTTTCACACTAGATGGGTAAAATATACAGATATTAACATTTTGTACATGCAAATCTTCATATTGTAACAGTGAAATCTTTCCCAAATATTATTGCTTCTTTCAGAATAAGAATTATTTTCTGTATTCTGGCTAAAATAATGCTTGTGGGTTAGTTTGTAAAACACTGAAGTTTTCTACAACTTCTTTAAATTTAACACCACAGTGTTGTGTCCCTGTTCAGGTGTATTTTTGAAGTGGACATGTTATGTGCAATTTGAAATAAGAAATGTAAAATGTAAGAAAAATACATTTTTGTGTTTATTTGATTCCTATTCAAGACACTTTGATAAGAATGACTATATATGTAATATAGGCGACTACAGAGTATCTTTGTTTACAATTTTGGTTGGTGGTGTGCCTCGAGATTTTTTCAATTAAAAAAGTGTACCTTGGCTCAAAAGAGGTTGAAAAACACTGTATTAAAGGCATTATTTAAAAAGAAACCAAAATATCACACCAGCATTCTGTTCTTTGTAAAAAATTCTTTTGCAGTCTTGTTTACGCTTTTACATTGTAGATCTAAATATCAGCTAAATTTGTAATTTTGGCTGATTACTACTGTTAAGTTTAGGGTAATTAACTGCTGGCAATATTACAATTTTTTTTAAGAACTTTACAATTACTTATATTTTTACACTATATTTCTGTATTTTCTACATTCGTGACTGTCAAAATTACTTAGGATATATATTTATTCAGTTATGATAATGCCATGTATTTTCTACGGCAGTATAATGCTGTGAATATTACGGTCAGTAACTGCTGGTATTGTACTATTTTTTACCGTAAATTTACTGACTTTCTTTGCAGTTTCGACTTACGGTGGTTCCATGTAACTTCTACAGTAATGAAATGTTTTTGGATATGACGGTCAAAAACTGTTGGTCTTTTACCATTTCTTACCGTAAATTTACTGACTTTCTTTGCAGTTTCGAATTACGGTAGTTCCATGTAATTTCTACGGTAATGCAATGTTTTTGGATACGACGGTCAAAAACTGTTGGTTTTTTACCTTTTTTTTTACCGTAAATTTACTGACTTTTTTTACAGTGTGCTGCTCTCTTGAAGCATATACGATTTAGCCCTGATTACAGTTTGAAAAAGCCAGATCTACTGCTTCTCAGCATTTCGGAGCTGTCCCACATCTAATACAGCTAAAAATAAGACGTAGAGCTGCGAATTCACATATAGTCCATTTTTCACTTCTTCTAACCGTTTCTGAGATGTTCTAGACCTAATAAAGCTGAAAATAAGATGTAGAGCTACGAATTCACATATAGGCCATTTGTCACCTCTTCCGCCGAAATAAAGCGTTTTGCGCTTGCTAATCACTTGAAACATAAGATTTAGACTTGACTAAAGTTTGAAACAGCCAGACCAACAGCTCCTCAGCATTTCGGAGCTGTCCATTATCTAATAAGGCTGAAAATTGAATGTAAAGCTGCGAGTTCACAGATAGTCCATTTTTGACTTCTTTCGCTGAGATAAAGCGTTTTTGGCTTCTGGCTTGCTGATCACTTGTAACTTAAGCATTAGATAAAATTCCAATTTAATACAGCCAGATCTAGTGCTGCTCAGCATTTCGGAGCTGTCCAACTACTAACAAGGCTGAAAATTGAATGTTAAGCTGCAAATTCACAAATAGTCCATTTTTGACTTCTTTCGCTGAGATAAAGCGTTTTTGGCTTCTGCCTTGTAACTTAAGCATTAGACCAAATTCCGATTTAATACAGCCAGCTATAGTGCTGCTCAGCATTTCGGAGCTGTCCAACAACTAACAAGGCTGAAGATTGAATGTAAAGCTGCAAATTCACAGATAGTCCATTTTTGACTTCTTTCGCTGAGATAAAGCGTTTTTGGCTTCTGGCTTGCTGATCACTTGTAACTTAAGCATTAGACTAAATTCCAATTTAATACAGCCAGATCTAGTGCTGCTCAGCATTTCGGAGCTGTCCAGCAACTAACAAGGCTGAAAATTGAATGTAAAGCTGCAAATTCACAAATAGTCCATTTTTGACTTCTTTCGCTGAGATAAAGCGTTTTTGTCTTCTGGCTTGTAACTTAAGCATTAGACCAAATTCCGATTTAATACAGCCAGCTATAGTGCTGCTCAGTATTTCGGAGCTGTCCAACAAATAACAAGGCTGAAAATTGAATGTAAAGCTGCAAATTCACAGATAGTACATTTTTGACTTCTTTCGCTGAGATAAAGCGTTTTTGGCTTCTGGCTTGCTGATCACTTGTAACTTAAGCATTAGACCAAATTCCAATTTAATACAGCCAGATCTAGTGCTCCTCAGCATTTCGGAGCTGTCCAGCAACTAACAAGGCTGAAAATTGAATGTAAATCTGCAAATTCACAAATAGTCCATTTTTGACTTCTTTCGCTGAGATAAAGCGTTTTTGGCTTCTGGCTTGTAACTTAAGCTTTAGACCAAATTCCGATTTAATACAGCCAGCTATAGTGCTGCTCAGCATTTCGGAGCTGTCCAGCAACTAACAAGGCTGAAAATTGAATGTAAATCTGCAAATTCACAGATAGTCCATTTTTGACTTCTTTCGCTGAGATAAAGCGTTTTTGGCTTCTGGCTTGTAACTTAAGCTTTAGACCAAATTCCGATTTAATACAGCCAGCTATAGTGCTGCTCAGCATTTCGGAGCTGTCCAGCAACTAACAAGGCTGAAAATTGAATGTAAAGCTGCAAATTCACAGATAGTCCATTTTTGACTTCTTTCGCTGAGATAAAGCGTTTTTGGCTTCTGGCTTGTAACTTAAGCTTTAGACCAAATTCCGATTTAATACAGCCAGCTATAGTGCTGCTCAGCATTTCGGAGCTGTCCAGCAACTAACAAGGCTGAAAATTGAATGTAAATCTGCAAATTCACAAATAGTCCATTTTTGACTTCTTTCGCTGAGAAAAAGCGTTTTTGGCTGATGGCTTGCTGATCACTTGTAACTTAAGCATTAGACCAAATTCCAATTTAATACAGCCAGCTATAGTGCTGCTCAGCATTTCGGAGATGTCCAACAACTAACAAGGCTGAAAATTGAATGTAAAGCTGCAAATTCACAGATAGTCCATTTTTGTCTTCTTTCGTTGAGATAAAGCGTTTTTGGTTTCTGGCTTACTGATCACTTGTAACTTAGGCATTAGACCAAATTCCAATTTAATACAGCCAGATCTAGTGCTCCTCAGCATTTCGGAGCTGTCCAACAACTAACAAGGCTGAAAATTATATGTTAAGCTGCAAATTCACAAATAGTCAATGTTTGACTTCTTTCGCTGAGATAAAGCGTTTTTGGCTTCTGGCTTGCTGATCATTTCGAACATTAGCAAATCACCTAATTTCAGTCTCATACAGCCAGATCTAGTGCTGCTCAGCATTTCGGAGCTGTCCAAAAACTAACAAGGCTGAAAATTGAATGTTAAGCTGCAAATTCACAAATAGTCCATTTTTGACTTCTTTCGCTGAGATAAAGCGTTTTTGGCTTCTGCCTTGCTGATCACTTGTAACTTAAGCATTAGACCAAATTCCAATTTAATACAGCCAAATCTAGTGCTGCTCAGCATTTCGGAGCTGTCCAACAACTAACAAGGCTGAAAATTGAATGTAAAGCTGCAAATTCACAGATAGTCCATTTTTGACTTCTTTCGCTGAGATAAAGCGTTTTTGGCTTCTGGCTTGTAACTTAAGCATTAGACCAAATTCCGATTTAATACAGCCAGCTATAGTGCTGCTCAGCATTTCGGAGCTGTCCAACAAATAACAAGGCTGAAAATTGAATGTAGAGCTGCAAATTCACAGATAGTCCATTTTTGACTTCTTTCGCTGAGATAAAGCGTTTTTGGCTTCTGGCTTGCTGATCACTTGTAACTTAAGCATTAGACCAAATTCCAATTTAATACAACCAGATCTAGTGCTGCTCAGCATTTCGGAGCTGTCCAACAACTAACAAGGCTGAAAATTGAATGTAAAGCTGCAAATTCACAAATAGTCCATTTTTGACTTCGTTCGCTGAGATAAAGCGTTTTTGGCTTCTGGCTTGCTGATCACTTGTAACTTAAGCATTAGACCAAATTCCAATTTAATACAGCCAGATCTAGTGCTCCTCAGCATTTCGGAGCTGTCCAACAACTAACAAGGCTGAAAATTTAATGTTAAGCTGCAAATTCACAAATAGTCTATTTTTGACTTCTTTCGCTGAGATAAAGCGTTTTTGGCTTCTGGCTTGTAACTTAAGCATTAGACCAAATTCCGATTTAATACAGCCAGCTATAGTGCTGCTCAGTATTTCGGAGCTGTCCAACAAATAACAAGGCTGAAAATTGAATGTAAAGCTGCAAATTCACAGATAGTACATTTTTGACTTCTTTCGCTGAGATAAAGCGTTTTTGGCTTCTGGCTTGCTGATCACTTGTAACTTAAGCATTAGATAAAATTCCAATTTAATACAGCCAGATCTAGTGCTGCTCAGCATTTCGGAGCTGTCCAACTACTAACAAGGCTGAAAATTGAATGTAAAGCTGCAAATTCACAAATAGTCCATTTTTGACTTCTTTCGCTGAGATAAAGCGTTTTTGGCTTCTGGCTTGTAACTTAAGCATTAGACCAAATTCCGATTTAATACAGCCAGCTATAGTGCTGCTCAGCATTTCGGAGCTGTCCAACAACTAACAAGGCTGAAAATTGAATGTAAAGCTGCAAATTCACAGATAGTCCATTTTTGACTTCTTTCGCTGAGATAAAGCGTTTTTGGCTTCTGCCTTGTAACTTAAGCTTTAGACCAAATTCCGATTTAATACAGCCAGCTATAGTGCTGCTCAGCATTTCGGAGCTGTCCAGCAACTAACAAGGCTGAAAATTGAATGTAAATCTGCAAATTCACAAATAGTCCATTTTTGACTTCTTTCGCTGAGAAAAAGCGTTTTTGGCTGATGGCTTGCTGATCACTTGTAACTTAAGCATTAGACCAAATTCCAATTTAATACAGCCAGCTATAGTGCTGCTCAGCATTTCGGAGATGTCCAACAACTAACAAGGCTGAAAATTGAATGTAAATCTGCAAATTCACAAATAGTCAATGTTTGACTTCTTTCGCTGAGATAAAGCGTTTTTGGCTTCTGGCTTGCTGATCATTTCGAACATTAGCAAATCACCTAATTTCAGTCTCATACAGCCAGATCTAGTGCTGCTCAGCATTTCGGAGCTGTCCAACAAATAACAAGTCTGAAAATTGAATGTAGAGCTGCAAATTCACAGATAGTCCATTTTTGACTTCTTTCGCTGAGATAAAGCGTTTTTGGCTTCTGGCTTGCTGATCACTTGTAACTTAAGCATTAGACCAAATTCCAATTTAATACAACCAGATCTAGTGCTGCTCAGCATTTCGGAGCTGTCCAACAACTAACAAGGCTGAAAATTGAATGTAAAGCTGCAAATTCACAAATAGTCCATTTTTGACTTCGTTCGCTGAGATAAAGCGTTTTTGGCTTCTGGCTTGCTGATCACTTGTAACTTAAGCATTAGACCAAATTCCAATTTAATACAGCCAGATCTAGTGCTCCTCAGCATTTCGGAGCTGTCCAACAACTAACAAGGCTGAAAATTTAATGTTAAGCTGCAAATTCACAAATAGTCTATTTTTGACTTCTTTCGCTGAGATAAAGCGTTTTTGGCTTCTGGCTTGTAACTTAAGCATTAGACCAAATTCCGATTTAATACAGCTAGCTATAGTGCTGCTCAGCATTTCGGAGCTGTCCAGCAACTAACAAGGCTGAAAATTGAATGTAAATCTGCAAATTCACAAATAGTCCATTTTTGACTTCTTTCGCTGAGAAAAAGCGTTTTTGGCTGATGGCTTGCTGATCACTTGTAACTTAAGCATTAGACCAAATTCCAATTTAATACAGCCAGCTATAGTGCTGCTCAGCATTTCGGAGATGTCCAACAACTAACAAGGCTGAAAATTGAATGTAAAGCTGCAAATTCACAGATAGTCCATTTTTGTCTTCTTTCGTTGAGATAAAGCGTTTTTGGTTTCTGGCTTACTGATCACTTGTAACTTAGGCATTAGACCAAATTCCAATTTAATACAGCCAGATCTAGTGCTCCTCAGCATTTCGGAGCTGTCCAACAACTAACAAGGCTGAAAATTATATGTTAAGCTGCAAATTCACAAATAGTCAATGTTTGACTTCTTTCGCTGAGATAAAGCGTTTTTGGCTTCTGGCTTGCTGATCATTTCGAACATTAGCAAATCACCTAATTTCAGTCTCATACAGCCAGATCTAGTGCTGCTCAGCATTTCGGAGCTGTCCAACAAATAACAAGTCTGAAAATTGAATGTAGAGCTGCAAATTCACAGATAGTCCATTTTTGACTTCTTTCGCTGAGATAAAGCGTTTTTGGCTTCTGGCTTGCTGATCACTTGTAACTTAAGCATTAGACCAAATTCCAATTTAATACAACCAGATCTAGTGCTGCTCAGCATTTCGGAGCTGTCCAACAACTAACAAGGCTGAAAATTGAATGTAAAGCTGCAAATTCACAAATAGTCCATTTTTGACTTCGTTCGCTGAGATAAAGCGTTTTTGGCTTCTGGCTTGCTGATCACTTGTAACTTAAGCATTAGACCAAATTCCAATTTAATACAGCCAGATCTAGTGCTCCTCAGCATTTCGGAGCTGTCCAACAACTAACAAGGCTGAAAATTTAATGTTAAGCTGCAAATTCACAAATAGTCTATTTTTGACTTCTTTCGCTGAGATAAAGCGTTTTTGGCTTCTGGCTTGTAACTTAAGCATTAGACCAAATTCCGATTTAATACAGCCAGCTATAGTGCTGCTCAGTATTTCGGAGCTGTCCAACAAATAACAAGGCTGAAAATTGAATGTAAAGCTGCAAATTCACAGATAGTACATTTTTGACTTCTTTCGCTGAGATAAAGCGTTTTTGGCTTCTGGCTTGCTGATCACTTGTAACTTAAGCATTAGACCAAATTCCAATTCAATACAGCCAGATCTAGTGCTCCTCAGCATTTCGGAGCTGTCCAACAAATAACAAGGCTGAAAATTGAATGTAAAGCTGCAAATTCACAGATAGTCCATTTTTGACTTCTTTCGCTGAGATAAAGCGTTTTTGGCTTCTGGCTTGCTGATCACTTCTAACTAAAGCATTAGACCAAATTCCAATTTAATACAGCCAGATCTAGTGCTCCTCAGCATTTCGGAGCTGTCCAACAACTACCAAGGCTGCGAATTGAATGTTAAGCCGCAAATTCACAAATAGTCCATTTTTGACTTCTTTCGCTGAGATAAAGCGTTTTTGGCTTCTGGCTTGCTGATCATTTCGAACATTATCAAATCACATAATTTCAGTCTCATACAGCCAGATCTAGTGCTGCTCAGCATTTCGGAGCTGTCCAAAAACTAACAAGGCTGAAAATTGAATGTTAAGCTGCAAATTCACAAATAGTCCATTTTTGACTTCTTTCGCTGAGATAAAGCGTTTTTGGCTTCTGGCTTGCTGATCACTTGTAACTTAAGCATTAGACCAAATTCCAATTTAATACAGCCAGATCTAGTGCTCCTCAGCATTTCGGAGCTGTCCAAAAACTAACAAGGCTGAAAATTGAATGTTAAGCTGCAAATTCACAAATAGTCCATTTTTGACTTCTTTCGCTGAGATAAAGCGTTTTTGTCTTCTGGCTTGTAACTTAAGCATTAGACCAAATTCCGATTTAATACAGCCAGCTATAGTGCTGCTCAGTATTTCGGAGCTGTCCAACAAATAACAAGGCTGAAAATTGAATGTAAAGCTGTAAATTCACAGATAGTACATTTTTGACTTCTTTCGCTGAGATAAAGCGTTTTTGGCTTCTGGCTTGCTGATCACTTGTAACTTAAGCATTAGACCAAATTCCAATTTAATACAGCCAGATCTAGTGCTCCTCAGCATTTCGGAGCTGTCCAGCAACTAACAAGGCTGAAAATTGAATGTAAATCTGCAAATTCACAAATAGTCCATTTTTGACTTCTTTCGCTGAGATAAAGCGTTTTTGGCTGATGGCTTGCTGATCACTTCTAACTTAAGCATTAGACCAAATTCTAATTTAATACAGCCAGCTATAGTGCTGCTCAGCATTTCGGAGATGTCCAACAACTAACAAGGCTGAAAATTGAATGTAAAGCTGAAAATTCACAGATAGTCCATTTTTGTCTTCTTTCGTTGAGATAAAGCGTTTTTGGTTTCTGGCTTACTGATCACTTGTAACTTAGGCATTAGACCAAATTCCAATTTAATACAGCCAGATCTAGTGCTCCTCAGCATTTCGGAGCTGTCCAACAACTAACAAGGCTGAAAATTAAATGTTAAGCTGCAAATTCACAAAATAGTCAATGTTTGACTTCTTTCGCTGAGATAAAGCGTTTTTGGCTTCTGGCTTGCTGATCATTTCGAACATTAGCAAATCACCTAATTTCAGTCTCATACAGCCAGATCTAGTGCTGCTCAGCATTTCGGAGCTGTCCAAAAACTAACAAGGCTGAAAATTGAATGTTAAGCTGCAAATTCACAAATAGTCCATTTTTGACTTCTTTCGCTGAGATAAAGCGTTTTTGGCTTCTGGCTTGTAACTTAAGCATTAGACCAAATTCCGATATAATACAGCCAGCTATAGTGCTGCTCAGCATTTCGGAGCTGTCCAACAAATAACAAGGCTGAAAATTGAATGTAAAGCTGCAAATTCACAGATAGTCCATTTTTGACTTCTTTCGCTGAGATAAAGCGTTTTGCTGATCACATGTAACTTAAGCATTAGACCAAATTCCAATTTAATACAGCCAGATCTAGTGCTGCTCAGCATTTCGGAGCTGTCCAACAACTAACAAGGCTGAAAATTGAATGTAAAGCTGCAAATTCACAAATAGTCCATTTTTGACTTCGTTCGCTGAGATAAAGCGTTTTTGGCTTCTGGCTTGCTGATCACTTGTAACTTAAGCATTAGACCAAATTCCAATTTAATACAGCCAGATCTAGTGTCCCTCAGCATTTCGGAGCTGTCCAACAACTAACAAGGCTGAAAATTTAATGTTAAGCTGCAAATTCACAAATAGTCTATTTTTGACTTCTTTCGCTGAGATAAAGCGTTTTTGGCTTCTGGCTTGTAACTTAAGCATTAGACCAAATTCAGATTTAATACAGCCAGCTATAGTGCTGCTCAGCAATTCGGAGCTGTCCAACAAATAACAAGGCTGAAAATTGAATGTAAAGCTGCAAATTCACAGATAGTCCATTTTTGACTTCTTTCGCTGAGATAAAGCGTTTTTGGCTTCTGGCTTGCTGATCACTTGTAACTTAAGCATTAGACCAAATTCCAATTTAATACAGCCAGATCTAGTGCTCCTCAGCATTTCGGAGCTGTCCAACAAATAACAAGGCTGAAAATTGAATGTAAAGCTGCAAATTCACAGATAGTCCATTTTTGACTTCTTTCGCTGAGATAAAGCGTTTTTGGCTTCTGGCTTGCTGATCACTTCTAACTAAAGCATTAGACCAAATTCCAATTTAATACAGCCAGATGTAGTGCTCCTCAGCATTTCGGAGCTGTCCAACAACTACCAAGGCTGAGAATTGAATGTTAAGCCGCAAATTCACAAATAGTCCATTTTTGACTTCTTTCGCTGAGATAAAGCGTTTTTGGCTTCTGGCTTGCTGATCATTTCGAACATTAGCAAATCACCTAATTTCAGTCTCATACAGCCAGATCTAGTGCTGCTCAGCATTTCGGAGCTGTCCAAAAACTAACAAGGCTGAAAATTGAATGTTAAGCTGCAAATTCACAAATAGTCCATTTTTGACTTCTTTCGCTGAGATAAAGCGTTTTTGGCTTCTGGCTTGCTGATCACTTGTAACTTAAGCATTAGACCAAATTCCAATTTAATACAGCCAGATCTAGTGCCCCTCAGCATTTCGGAGCTGTCCAACAACTAACAAGGCTGAAAATTTAATGTTAAGCTGCAAATTCACAAATAGTCTATTTTTGACTTCTTTCGCTGAGATAAAGCGTTTTTGGCTTCTGGCTTGTAACTTAAGCATTAGACCAAATTCAGATTTAATACAGCCAGCTATAGTGCTGCTCAGCATTTCGGAGCTGTCCAACAAATAACAAGGCTGAAAATTGAATGTAAAGCTGCAAATTCACAGATAGTACATTTTTGACTTCTTTCGCTGAGATAAAGCGTTTTTGGCTTCTGGCTTGCTGATCACTTGTAACTTAAGCATTAGACCAAATTCCAATTTAATACAGCCAGATCTAGTGCTCCTCAGCATTTCGGAGCTGTCCAACAAATAACAAGGCTGAAAATTGAATGTAAAGCTGCAAATTCACAGATAGTCCATTTTTGACTTCTTTCGCTGAGATAAAGCGTTTTTGGCTTCTGGCTTGCTGATCACTTCTAACTAAAGCATTAGACCAAATTCCAATTTAATACAGCCAGATCTAGTGCTCCTCAGCATTTCGGAGCTGTCCAACAACTACCAAGGCTGAGAATTGAATGTTAAGCCGCAAATTCACAAATAGTCCATTTTTGACTTCTTTCGCTGAGATAAAGCGTTTTTGGCTTCTGGCTTGCTGATCATTTCGAACATTAGCAAATCACCTAATTTCAGTCTCATACAGCCAGATCTAGTGCTGCTCAGCATTTCGGAGCTGTCCAAAAACTAACAAGGCTGAAAATTGAATGTTAATCTGCAAATTCACAAATAGTCCATTTTTGACTTCTTTCGCTGAGATAAAGCGTTTTTGGCTTCTGGCTTGCTGATCACTTGTCACTTAAGCATTAGACCAAATTCCAATTTAATACAGCCAAATCTAGTGCTGCTCAGCATTTCGGAGCTGTCCAACAACTAACAAGGCTGAAAATTGAATGTAAAGCTGCAAATTCACAGATAGTCCATTTTTGACTTCTTTCGCTGAGATAAAGCGTTTTTGGCTTCTGCCTTGTAACTTAAGCTTTAGACCAAATTCCGATTTAATACAGCCAGATCTAGTGCCCCTCAGCATTTCGGAGCTGTCCAACAACTAACAAGGCTGAAAATTTAATGTTAAGCTGCAAATTCACAAATAGTCTATTTTTGACTTCTTTCGCTGAGATAAAGCGTTTTTGGCTTCTGGCTTGTAACTTAAGCATTAGACCAAATTCAGATTTAATACAGCCAGCTATAGTGCTGCTCAGCAATTCGGAGCTGTCCAACAAATAACAAGGCTGAAAATTGAATGTAAAGCTGCAAATTCACAGATAGTACATTTTTGACTTCTTTCGCTGAGATAAAGCGTTTTTGGCTTCTGGCTTGCTGATCATTTCGAACATTAACAAATCACCTAATTTCAGTCTCATACAGCCAGATCTAGTGCTGCTCAGCATTTCGGAGATGTCCAACAAATAACAAGGCTGAAAATTGAATGTAAAGCTGCAAATTCACAAATAGTCCATTTTTGACTTCTTTCGCTGAGATAAAGCGTTTTTGGCTTCTGGCTTGTAACTTAAGCATTAGACCAAATTCAGATTTAATACAGCCAGCTATAGTGCTGCTCAGCATTTCGGAGCTGTCCAACAGCTAACAAGGCTGAAAATTGAATGTAAAGCTGCAAATTCACTGATAGTCCATTTTTGACTTCTTTCGCTGAGATAAAGCGTTTTTGGCTTCTGGCTTGCTGATCACTTGTAACTTAAGCATTAGACCAAATTCCAATTTAATACAGCCAGATCTAGTGCTCCTCAGCATTTCGGAGCTGTCCAACAAATAACAAGGCTGAAAATTGAATGTAAAGCTGCAAATTCACAGATAGTCCATTTTTGACTTCTTTCGCTGAGATAAAGCGTTTTTGGCTTCTGGCTTGCTGATCACTTCTAACTAAAGCATTAGACCAAATTCCAATTTAATACAGCCAGATCTAGTGCTCCTCAGCATTTCGGAGCTGTCCAACAACTACCAAGGCTGAGAATTGAATGTTAAGCCGCAAATTCACAAATAGTCCATTTTTGACTTCTTTCGCTGAGATAAAGCGTTTTTGGCTTCTGGCTTGCTGATCATTTCGAACATTAGCAAATCACCTAATTTCAGTCTCATACAGCCAGATCTAGTGCTGCTCAGCATTTCGGAGCTGTCCAAAAACTAACAAGGCTGAAAATTGAATGTTAATCTGCAAATTCACAAATAGTCCATTTTTGACTTCTTTCGCTGAGATAAAGCGTTTTTGGCTTCTGGCTTGCTGATCACTTGTAACTTAAGCATTAGACCAAATTCCAATTTAATACAGCCAAATCTAGTGCTGCTCAGCATTTCGGAGCTGTCCAACAACTAACAAGGCTGAAAATTGAATGTAAAGCTGCAAATTCACAGATAGTCCATTTTTGAGTTCTTTCGCTGAGATAAAGCGTTTTTGGCTTCTGCCTTGTAACTTAAGCTTTAGACCAAATTCCGATTTAATACAGCCAGATCTAGTGCCCCTCAGCATTTCGGAGCTGTCCAACAACTAACAAGGCTGAAAATTTAATGTTAAGCTGCAAATTCACAAATAGTCTATTTTTGACTTCTTTCGCTGAGATAAAGCGTTTTTGGCTTCTGGCTTGTAACTTAAGCATTAGACCAAATTCAGATTTAATACAGCCAGCTATAGTGCTGCTCAGCAATTCGGAGCTGTCCAACAAATAACAAGGCTGAAAATTGAATGTAAAGCTGCAAATTCACAGATAGTACATTTTTGACTTCTTTCGCTGAGATAAAGCGTTTTTGGCTTCTGGCTTGCTGATCATTTCGAACATTAACAAATCACCTAATTTCAGTCTCATACAGCCAGATCTAGTGCTGCTCAGCATTTCGGAGATGTCCAAAAACTAACAAGGCTGAAAATTGAATGTTAAGCTGCAAATTCACAAATAGTCCATTTTTGACTTCTTTCGCTGAGATAAAGCGGTTTTGGCTTCTGGCTTGTAACTTAAGCATTAGACCAAATTCCGATATAATACAGCCAGCTATAGTGCTGCTCAGCATTTCGGAGCTGTCCAACAAATAACAAGGCTGAAAATTGAATGTAAAGCTGCAAATTCACAGATAGTCAATTTTTGACTTCTTTCGCTAAGATAAAGCGTTTTGCTGATCACATGTAACTTAAGCATTAGACCAAATTCCAATTTAATACAGCCAGATCTAGTGCTGCTCAGCATTTCGGAGCTGTCCAACAACTAACAAGGCTGAAAATTGAATGTAAAGCTGCAAATTCACAAATAGTCCATTTTTGACTTCGTTCGCTGAGATAAAGCGTTTTTGGCTTCTGGCTTGCTGATCACTTGTAACTTAAGCATTAGACCAAATTCCAATTTAATACAGCCAGATCTAGTGCCCCTCAGCATTTCGGAGCTGTCCAACAACTAACAAGGCTGAAAATTTAATGTTAAGCTGCAAATTCACAAATAGTCTATTTTTGACTTCTTTCGCTGAGATAAAGCGTTTTTGGCTTCTGGCTTGTAACTTAAGCATTAGACCAAATTCAGATTTAATACAACCAGCTATAGTGCTGCTCAGTATTTCTGAGCTGTCCAACAAATAACAAGGCTGAAAATTGAATGTAAAGCTGCAAATTCACAGATAGTACATTTTTGACTTCTTTCGCTGAGATAAAGCGTTTTTGGCTTCTGGCTTGCTGATCACTTGTAACTTAAGCATTAGACCAAATTCCAATTTAATACAGCCAGATCTAGTGCTCCTCAGCATTTCGGAGCTGTCCAGCAACTAACAAGGCTGACAATTGAATGTAAATCTGCAAATTCACAAATAGTCCATTTTTGACTTCTTTCGCTGAGATAAAGCGTTTTTGGCTGATGGATTGCTGATCACTTCTAACTTAAGCATTAGACCAAATTCTAATTTAATACAGCCAGATCTAGTGCTGCTCAGCATTTCGGAGATGTCCAACAACTAACAAGGCTGAAAATTGAATGTAAAGCTGAAAATTCACAGATAGTCCATTTTTATCTTCTTTCGTTGAGATAAATCGTTTTTGGTTTCTGGCTTACTGATCACTTGTAACTTAGGCATTAGACCAAATTCCAATTTAATACAGCCAGATCTAGTGCTCCTCAGCATTTCGGAGCTGTCCAACAACTAACAAGGCTGAAAATTAAATGTTAAGCTGCAAATTCACAAAATAGTCAATGTTTGACTTCTTTCGCTGAGATAAAGCGTTTTTGGCTTCTGGCTTGCTGATCATTTCGAACATTAGCAAATCACCTAATTTCAGTCTCATACAGCCAGATCTAGTGCTGCTCAGCATTTCGGAGCTGTCCAACAACTAACAAGGCTGAAAATTTAATGTTAAGCTGCAAATTCACAAATAGTCTATTTTTGACTTCTTTCGCTGAGATAAAGCGTTTTTGGCTTCTGGCTTGTAACTTAAGCATTAGACCAAATTCAGATTTAATACAGCCAGCTATAGTGCTGCTCAGCATTTCGGAGCTGTCCAACAAATAACAAGGCTGAAAATTGAATGTAAAGCTGCAAATTCACAGATAGTACATTTTTGACTTCTTTCGCTGAGATAAAGCGTTTTTGGCTTCTGGCTTGCTGATCACTTGTAACTTAAGCATTAGACCAAATTCCAATTTAATACAGCCAGATCTAGTGCTCCTCAGCATTTCGGAGCTGTCCAACAAATAACAAGGCTGAAAATTGAATGTAAAGCTGCAAATTCACAGATAGTCCATTTTTGACTTCTTTCGCTGAGATAAAGCGTTTTTGGCTTCTGGCTTGCTGATCACTTCTAACTAAAGCATTAGACCAAATTCCAATTTAATACAGCCAGATCTAGTGCTCCTCAGCATTTCGGAGCTGTCCAACAACTACCAAGGCTGAGAATTGAATGTTAAGCCGCAAATTCACAAATAGTCCATTTTTGACTTCTTTCGCTGAGATAAAGCGTTTTTGGCTTCTGGCTTGCTGATCATTTCGAACATTAGCAAATCACCTAATTTCAGTCTCATACAGCCAGATCTAGTGCTGCTCAGCATTTCGGAGCTGTCCAAAAACTAACAAGGCTGAAAATTGAATGTTAATCTGCAAATTCACAAATCGTCCATTTTTGACTTCTTTCGCTGAGATAAAGCGTTTTTGGCTTCTGGCTTGCTGATCACTTGTAACTTAAGCATTAGACCAAATTCCAATTTAATACAGCCAAATCTAGTGCTGCTCAGCATTTCGGAGCTGTCCAACAACTAACAAGGCTGAAAATTGAATGTAAAGCTGCAAATTCACAGATAGTCCATTTTTGACTTCTTTCGCTGAGATAAAGCGTTTTTGGCTTCTGGCTTGTAACTTAAGCTTTAGACCAAATTCCGATTTAATACAGCCAGATCTAGTGCCCCTCAGCATTTCGGAGCTGTCCAACAACTAACAAGGCTGAAAATTTAATGTTAAGCTGCAAATTCACAAATAGTCTATTTTTGACTTCTTTCGCTGAGATAAAGCGTTTTTGGCTTCTGGCTTGTAACTTAAGCATTAGACCAAATTCAGATTTAATACAGCCAGCTATAGTGCTGCTCAGCAATTCGGAGCTGTCCAACAAATAACAAGGCTGAAAATTGAATGTAAAGCTGCAAATTCACAGATAGTACATTTTTGACTTCTTTCGCTGAGATAAAGCGTTTTTGGCTTCTGGCTTGCTGATCACTTGTAACTTAAGCATTAGACCAAATTCCAATTTAATACAGCCAGATCTAGTGCTCCTCAGCATTTCGGAGCTGTCCAACAAATAACAAGGCTGAAAATTGAATGTAAAGCTGCAAATTCACAGATAGTCCATTTTTGACTTCTTTCGCTGAGATAAAGCGTTTTTGGCTTCTGGCTTGCTGATCATTTCGAACATTAGCAAATCACCTAATTTCAGTCTCATACAGCCAGATCTAGTGCTGCTCAGCATTTCGGAGCTGTCCAAAAACTAACAAGGCTGAAAATTGAATGTTAAGCTGCAAATTCACAAATAGTCCATTTTTGACTTCTTTCGCTGAGATAAAGCGTTTTTGTCTTCTGGCTTGTAACTTAAGCATTAGACCAAATTCCGATTTAATACAGCCAGCTATAGTGCTGCTCAGCATTTCGGAGCTGTCCAACAAATAACAAGGCTGAAAATTGAATGTAAAGCTGCAAATTCACAGATAGTCCATTTTTGACTTCTTTCGCTGAGATAAAGCGTTTTTGGCTTCTGGCTTGCTGATCACTTGTAACTTAAGCATTAGACCAAATTCCAATTTAATACAGCCAGATCTAGTGCTGCTCAGCATTTCGGAGCTGTCCAACAACTAACAAGGCTGAAAATTGAATGTAAAGCTGCAAATTCACAAATAGTCCATTTTTGACTTCGTTCGCTGAGATAAAGCGTTTTTGGCTTCTGGCTTGCTGATCACTTGTAACTTAAGCATTAGACCAAATTCCAATTTAATACAGCCAGATCTAGTGCTCCTCAGCATTTCGGAGCTGTCCAACAACTAACAAGGCTGAAAATTTAATGTTAAGCTGCAAATTCACAAATAGTCTATTTTTGACTTCTTTCGCTGAGATAAAGCGTTTTTGGCTTCTGGCTTGTAACTTAAGCATTAGACCAAATTCCGATTTAATACAGCCAGCTATAGTGCTGCTCAGTATTTCGGAGCTGTCCAACAAATAACAAGGCTGAAAATTGAATGTAAAGCTGCAAATTCACAGATAGTACATTTTTGACTTCTTTCGCTGAGATAAAGCGTTTTTGGCTTCTGGCTTGCTGATCACTTGTAACTTAAGCATTAGACCAAATTCCAATTTAATACAGCCAGATCTAGTGCTCCTCAGCATTTCGGAGCTGTCCAACAAATAACAAGGCTGAAAATTGAATGTAAAGCTGCAAATTCACAGATAGTCCATTTTTGACTTCTTTCGCTGAGATAAAGCGTTTTTGGCTTCTGGCTTGCTGATCACTTCTAACTAAAGCATTAGACCAAATTCCAATTTAATACAGCCAGATCTAGTGCTCCTCAGCATTTCGGAGCTGTCCAACAACTAACAAGGCTGAAAATTTAATGTTAAGCTGCAAATTCACAAATAGTCTATTTTTGACTTCTTTCGCTGAGATAAAGCGTTTTTGGCTTCTGGCTTGCTGATCATTTCGAACATTAGCAAATCACATAATTTCAGTCTCATACAGCCAGATCTAGTGCTGCTCAGCATTTCGGAGCTGTCCAAAAACTAACAAGGCTGAAAATTGAATGTTAAGCTGCAAATTCACAAATAGTCCATTTTTTACTTCTTTCGCTGAGATAAAGCGTTTTTGGCTTCTGGCTTGCTGATCACTTGTAACTTAAGCATTAGACCAAATTCCAATTTAATACAGCCAGATCTAGTGCTCCTCAGCATTTCGGAGCTGTCCAAAAACTAACAAGGCTGAAAATTGAATGTTAAGCTGCAAATTCACAAATAGTCCATTTTTGACTTCTTTCGCTGAGATAAAGCGTTTTTGTCTTCTGGCTTGTAACTTAAGCATTAGACCAAATTCCGATTTAATACAGCCAGCTATAGTGCTGCTCAGCATTTCGGAGCTGTCCAACAAATAACAAGGCTGAAAATTGAATGTAAAGCTGCAAATTCACAGATAGTCCATTTTTGACTTCTTTCGCTGAGATAAAGCGTTTTTGGCTTCTGGCTTGCTGATCACTTGTAACTTAAGCATTAGACCAAATTCCAATTTAATACAGTCAGATCTAGTGCTGCTCAGCATTTCGGAGCTGTCCAACAACTAACAAGGCTGAAAATTGAATGTAAAGCTGCAAATTCACAAATAGTCCATTTTTGACTTCGTTCGCTGAGATAAAGCGTTTTTGGCTTCTGGCTTGCTGATCACTTGTAACTTAAGCATTAGACCAAATTCCAATTTAATACAGCCAGATCTAGTGCTCCTCAGCATTTCGGAGCTGTCCAACAACTAACAAGGCTGAAAATTTAATGTTAAGCTGCAAATTCACAAATAGTCTATTTTTGACTTCTTTCGCTGAGATAAAGCGTTTTTGGCTTCTGGCTTGTAACTTAAGCATTAGACCAAATTCAGATTTAATACAGCCAGCTATAGTGCTGCTCAGTATTTCGGAGCTGTCCAACAAATAACAAGGCTGAAAATTGAATGTAAAGCTGCAAATTCACAGATAGTACATTTTTGACTTCTTTCGCTGAGATAAAGCGTTTTTGGCTTCTGGCTTGCTGATCACTTGTAACTTAAGCATTAGACCAAATTCCAATTTAATACAGCCAGATCTAGTGCTCCTCAGCATTTCGGAGCTGTCCAGCAACTAACAAGGCTGAAAATTGAATGTAAATCTGCAAATTCACAAATAGTCCATTTTTGACTTCTTTCGCTGAGATAAAGCGTTTTTGGCTGATGGCTTGCTGATCACTTCTAACTTAAGCATTAGACCAAATTCTAATTTAATACAGCCAGCTATAGTGCTGCTCAGCATTTCGGAGATGTCCAACAACTAACAAGGCTGAAAATTGAATGTAAAGCTGAAAATTCACAGATAGTCCATTTTTGTCTTCTTTCGTTGAGATAAAGCGTTTTTGGTTTCTGGCTTACTGATCACTTGTAACTTAGGCATTAGACCAAATTCCAATTTAATACAGCCAGATCTAGTGCTCCTCAGCATTTCGGAGCTGTCCAACAACTAACAAGGCTGAAAATTAAATGTTAAGCTGCAAATTCACAAAATAGTCAATGTTTGACTTCTTTCGCTGAGATAAAGCGTTTTTGGCTTCTGGCTTGCTGATCATTTCGAACATTAGCAAATCACCTAATTTCAGTCTCATACAGCCAGATCTAGTGCTGCTCAGCATTTCGGAGCTGTCCAAAAACTAACAAGGCTGAAAATTGAATGTTAAGCTGCAAATTCACAAATAGTCCATTTTTGACTTCTTTCGCTGAGATAAAGCGTTTTTGGCTTCTGGCTTGTAACTTAAGCATTAGACCAAATTCCGATATAATACAGCCAGCTATAGTGCTGCTCAGCATTTCGGAGCTGTCCAACAAATAACAAGGCTGAAAATTGAATGTAAAGCTGCAAATTCACAGATAGTCAATTTTTGACTTCTTTCGCTGAGATAAAGCGTTTTGCTGATCACATGTAACTTAAGCATTAGACCAAATTCCAATTTAATACAGCCAGATCTAGTGCTGCTCAGCATTTCGGAGCTGTCCAACAACTAACAAGGCTGAAAATTGAATGTAAAGCTGCAAATTCACAAATAGTCCATTTTTGACTTCGTTCGCTGAGATAAAGCGTTTTTGGCTTCTGGCTTGCTGATCACTTGTAACTTAAGCATTAGACCAAATTCCAATTTAATACAGCCAGATCTAGTGCCCCTCAGCATTTCGGAGCTGTCCAACAACTAACAAGGCTGAAAATTTAATGTTAAGCTGCAAATTCACAAATAGTCTATTTTTGACTTCTTTCGCTGAGATAAAGCGTTTTTGGCTTCTGGCTTGTAACTTAAGCATTAGACCAAATTCAGATTTAATACAGCCAGCTATAGTGCTGCTCAGCATTTCGGAGCTGTCCAACAAATAACAAGGCTGAAAATTGAATGTAAAGCTGCAAATTCACAGATAGTACATTTTTGACTTCTTTCGCTGAGATAAAGCGTTTTTGGCTTCTGGCTTGCTGATCACTTGTAACTTAAGCATTAGACCAAATTCCAATTTAATACAGCCAGATCTAGTGCTCCTCAGCATTTCGGAGCTGTCCAACAAATAACAAGGCTGAAAATTGAATGTAAAGCTGCAAATTCACAGATAGTCCATTTTTGACTTCTTTCGCTGAGATAAAGCGTTTTTGGCTTCTGGCTTGCTGATCACTTCTAACTAAAGCATTAGACCAAATTCCAATTTAATACAGCCAGATCTAGTGCTCCTCAGCATTTCGGAGCTGTCCAACAACTACCAAGGCTGAGAATTGAATGTTAAGCCGCAAATTCACAAATAGTCCATTTTTGACTTCTTTCGCTGAGATAAAGCGTTTTTGGCTTCTGGCTTGCTGATCATTTCGAACATTAGCAAATCACCTAATTTCAGTCTCATACAGCCAGATCTAGTGCTGCTCAGCATTTCGGAGCTGTCCAAAAACTAACAAGGCTGAAAATTGAATGTTAATCTGCAAATTCACAAATAGTCCATTTTTGACTTCTTTCGCTGAGATAAAGCGTTTTTGGCTTCTGGCTTGCTGATCACTTGTAACTTAAGCATTAGACCAAATTCCAATTTAATACAGCCAAATCTAGTGCTGCTCAGCATTTCGGAGCTGTCCAACAACTAACAAGGCTGAAAATTGAATGTAAAGCTGCAAATTCACAGATAGTCCATTTTTGACTTCTTTCGCTGAGATAAAGCGTTTTTGGCTTCTGGCTTGTAACTTAAGCTTTAGACCAAATTCCGATTTAATACAGCCAGCTATAGTGCTGCTCAGCATTTCGGAGCTGTCCAACAACTAACAAGGCTGAAAATTGAATGTAAAGCTGCAAATTCACAGATAGTCCATTTTTGACTTCTTTCGCTGAGATAAAGCTTTTTTGGCTTCTGGCTTGCTGATCACTTGTAACTTAAGCATTAGACCAAATTCCAATTTAATACAGCCAGATCTAGTGCTCCTCAGCATTTCGGAGCTGTCCAACAACTAACAAGGCTGAAAATTGAATGTTAAGCTGCAAATTCACAAATAGTCCATTTTTGACTTCTTTCGCTGAGATAAAGCGTTTTTGGCTTCTGGCTTGCTGATCACTTGTAACTTAAGCATTAGACCAAATTCCAATTTAATACAGCCAGATCTAGTGCTGCTCAGCATTTCGGAGCTGTCCAACAACTAACAAGGCTGAAAATTGAATGTAAAGCTGCAAATTCACAGATAGTCCATTTTTGACTTCTTTCGCTGAGATAAAGCGTTTTTGGCTTCTGGCTTGCTGATCATTTCGAACATTAGCAAATCACATAATTTCAGTCTCATACAGCCAGATCTAGTGCTGCTCAGCATTTCGGAGCTGTCCAAAAACTAACAAGGCTGAAAATTGAATGTTAAGCTGCAAATTCACAAATAGTCCATTTTTGACTTCTTTCGCTGAGATAAAGCGTTTTTGGCTTCTGGCTTGCTGATCACTTGTAACTTAAGCATTAGACCAAATTCCAATTTAATACAGCCAGATCTAGTGCTCCTCAGCATTTCGGAGCTGTCCAAAAACTAACAAGGCTGAAAATTGAATGTTAAGCTGCAAATTCACAAATAGTCCATTTTTGACGTCTTTCGCTGAGATAAAGCGTTTTTGGCTTCTGGCTTGCTGATCACTTGTAACTTAAGCATTAGACCAAATTCCAATTTCATACAGCCAGATCTAGTGCTGCTCAGCATTTCGGAGCTGTCCAACAACTAACAAGGCTGAAAATTGAATGTAAAGCTGCAAATTCACAGATAGTCCATTTTTGACTTCTTTCGCTGAGATAAAGCGTTTTTGGCTTCTGGCTTGTAACTTAAGCTTTAGACCAAATTCCGATTTAATACAGCCAGCTATAGTGCTGCTCAGCATTTCGGAGCTGTCCAACAATTAACAAGGCTGAAAATTGAATGTAAAGCTGCAAATTCACAGATAGTCCATTTTTGACTTCTTTCGCTGAGATAAACCGTTTTTGGCTTCTGGCTTGCTGATCACTTCTAACTAAAGCATTAGACCAAATTCCAATTTAATACAGCCAGATCTAGTGCTGCTCAGCATTTCGGAGCTGTCCAACAACTAACAAGGCTGAAAATTAAATGTTAAGCTGCAAATTCACAAATAGTCAATGTTTGACTTCTTTCGCTGAGATAAAGCGTTTTTGGCTTCTGGCTTGCTGATCATTTCGAACATTAGCAAATCACATAATTTCAGTCTCATACAGCCAGATCTAGTTCTGCTCAGCATTTCGGAGCTGTCCAAAAACTAACAAGGCTGAAAATTGAATGTTAAGCTGCAAATTCACAAATAGTCCATTTTTGACTTCTTTCGCTGAGATAAAGCGTTTTTGTCTTCTGGCTTGTAACTTAAGCATTAGAACAAATTCCGATTTAATACAGCCAGCTATAGTGCTGCTCAGCATTTCGGAGCTGTCCAACAAATAACAAGGCTGAAAATTGAATGTAAAGCTGCAAATTCACAGATAGTCCATTTTTCACTTCTTTCGCTGAGATAAAGCGTTTTTGGCTTCTGGCTTGCTGATCACTTGTAACTTAAGCATTAGACCAAATTCCAATTTAATACAGCCAGATCTAGTGCTGCTCAGCATTTCGGAGCTGTCCAACAAATAACAAGGCTGAAAATTGAATGTAAAGCTGCAAATTCACAGATAGTACATTTTTGACTTCTTTCGCTGAGATAAAGCGTTTTTGGCTTCTGGCTTGCTGATCACTTGTAACTTAAGCATTAGACCAAATTCCAATTTAATACAGCCAGATCTAGTGCTCCTCAGCATTTCGGAGCTGTCCAACAAATAACAAGGCTGAAAATTGAATGTAAAGCTGCAAATTCACAGATAGTCCATTTTTGACTTCTTTCGCTGAGATAAAGCGTTTTTGGCTTCTGGCTTGCTGATCACTTCTAACTAAAGCATTAGACCAAATTCCAATTTAATACAGCCAGATCTAGTGCTCCTCAGCATTTCGGAGCTGTCCAACAACTACCAAGGCTGCGAATTGAATGTTAAGCCGCAAATTCACAAATAGTCCATTTTTGACTTCTTTCGCTGAGATAAAGCGTTTTTGGCTTCTGGCTTGCTGATCATTTCGAACATTAGCAAATCACCTAATTTCAGTCTCATACAGCCAGATCTAGTGCTGCTCAGCATTTCGGAGCTGTCCAAAAACTAACAAGGCTGAAAATTGAATGTTAATCTGCAAATTCACAAATAGTCCATTTTTGACTTCTTTCGCTGAGATAAAGCGTTTTTGGCTTCTGGCTTGCTGATCACTTGTAACTTAAGCATTAGACCAAATTCCAATTTAATACAGCCAAATCTAGTGCTGCTCAGCATTTCGGAGCTGTCCAACAACTAACAAGGCTGAAAATTGAATGTAAAGCTGCAAATTCACAGATAGTCCATTTTTGACTTCTTTCGCTGAGATAAAGCGTTTTTGGCTTCTGGCTTGTAACTTAAGCTTTAGACCAAATTCCGATTTAATACAGCCAGCTTTCGCTGAGAAATGCTGCTCAGCATTTCGGAGCTGTCCAACAACTAACAAGGCTGAAAATTGAATGTAAAGCTGCAAATTCACAGATAGTCCATTTTTGACTTCTTTCGCTGAGATAAACCGTTTTTGGCTTCTGGCTTGCTGATCACTTCTAACTAAAGCATTAGACCAAATTCCAATTTAATACAGCCAGATCTAGTGCTGCTCAGCATTTCGGAGCTGTCCAACAACTAACAAGGCTGAAAATTAAATGTTAAGCTGCAAATTCACAAATAGTCAATGTTTGACTTCTTTCGCTGAGATAAAGCGTTTTTGGCTTCTGGCTTGCTGATCATTTCGAACATTAGCAAATCACATAATTTCAGTCTCATACAGCCAGATCTAGTTCTGCTCAGCATTTCGGAGCTGTCCAAAAACTAACAAGGCTGAAAATTGAATGTTAAGCTGCAAATTCACAAATAGTCCATTTTTGACTTCTTTCGCTGAGATAAAGCGTTTTTGTCTTCTGGCTTGTAACTTAAGCATTAGAACAAATTCCGATTTAATACAGCCAGCTATAGTGCTGCTCAGCATTTCGGAGCTGTCCAACAAATAACAAGGCTGAAAATTGAATGTAAAGCTGCAAATTCACAGATAGTCCATTTTTCACTTCTTTCGCTGAGATAAAGCGTTTTTGGCTTCTGGCTTGCTGATCACTTGTAACTTAAGCATTAGACCAAATTCCAATTTAATACAGCCAGATCTAGTGCTGCTCAGCATTTCGGAGCTGTCCAACAAATAACAAGGCTGAAAATTGAATGTAAAGCTGCAAATTCACAGATAGTACATTTTTGACTTCTTTCGCTGAGATAAAGCGTTTTTGGCTTCTGGCTTGCTGATCACTTGTAACTTAAGCATTAGACCAAATTCCAATTTAATACAGCCAGATCTAGTGCTCCTCAGCATTTCGGAGCTGTCCAACAAATAACAAGGCTGAAAATTGAATGTAAAGCTGCAAATTCACAGATAGTCCATTTTTGACTTCTTTCGCTGAGATAAAGCGTTTTTGGCTTCTGGCTTGCTGATCACTTCTAACTAAAGCATTAGACCAAATTCCAATTTAATACAGCCAGATCTAGTGCTCCTCAGCATTTCGGAGCTGTCCAACAACTACCAAGGCTGCGAATTGAATGTTAAGCCGCAAATTCACAAATAGTCCATTTTTGACTTCTTTCGCTGAGATAAAGCGTTTTTGGCTTCTGGCTTGCTGATCATTTCGAACATTAGCAAATCACCTAATTTCAGTCTCATACAGCCAGATCTAGTGCTGCTCAGCATTTCGGAGCTGTCCAAAAACTAACAAGGCTGAAAATTGAATGTTAATCTGCAAATTCACAAATAGTCCATTTTTGACTTCTTTCGCTGAGATAAAGCGTTTTTGGCTTCTGGCTTGCTGATCACTTGTAACTTAAGCATTAGACCAAATTCCAATTTAATACAGCCAAATCTAGTGCTGCTCAGCATTTCGGAGCTGTCCAACAACTAACAAGGCTGAAAATTGAATGTAAAGCTGCAAATTCACAGATAGTCCATTTTTGACTTCTTTCGCTGAGATAAAGCGTTTTTGGCTTCTGGCTTGTAACTTAAGCTTTAGACCAAATTCCGATTTAATACAGCCAGCTATAGTGCTGCTCAGCATTTCGGAGCTGTCCAACAACTAACAAGGCTGAAAATTGAATGTAAAGCTGCAAATTCACAGATAGTCCATTTTTGACTTCTTTCGCTGAGATAAAGCTTTTTTGGCTTCTGGCTTGCTGATCACTTGTAACTTAAGCATTAGACCAAATTCCAATTTAATACAGCCAGATCTAGTGCTCCTCAGCATTTCGGAGCTGTCCAACAACTAACAAGGCTGAAAATTGAATGTTAAGCTGCAAATTCACAAATAGTCCATTTTTGACTTCTTTCGCTGAGATAAAGCGTTTTTGGCTTCTGGCTTGCTGATCACTTGTAACTTAAGCATTAGACCAAATTCCAATTTAATACAGCCAGATCTAGTGCTGCTCAGCATTTCGGAGCTGTCCAACAACTAACAAGGCTGAAAATTGAATGTAAAGCTGCAAATTCACAGATAGTCCATTTTTGACTTCTTTTGCTGAGATAAAGCGTTTTTGGCTTCTGGCTTGCTGATCATTTCGAACATTAGCAAATCACATAATTTCAGTCTCATACAGCCAGATCTAGTGCTGCTCAGCATTTCGGAGCTGTCCAAAAACTAACAAGGCTGAAAATTGAATGTTAAGCTGCAAATTCACAAATAGTCCATTTTTGACTTCTTTCGCTGAGATAAAGCGTTTTTGGCTTCTGGCTTGCTGATCACTTGTAACTTAAGCATTAGACCAAATTCCAATTTAATACAGCCAGATCTAGTGCTCCTCAGCATTTCGGAGCTGTCCAAAAACTAACAAGGCTGAAAATTGAATGTTAAGCTGCAAATTCACAAATAGTCCATTTTTGACGTCTTTCGCTGAGATAAAGCGTTTTTGGCTTCTGGCTTGCTGATCACTTGTAACTTAAGCATTAGACCAAATTCCAATTTCATACAGCCAGATCTAGTGCTGCTCAGCATTTCGGAGCTGTCCAACAACTAACAAGGCTGAAAATTGAATGTAAAGCTGCAAATTCACAAATAGTCCATTTTTGACTTCGTTCGCTGAGATAAAGCGTTTTTGGCTTCTGGCTTGCTGATCACTTGTAACTTAAGCATTAGACCAAATTCCAATTTAATACAGCCAAATCTAGTGCTGCTCAGCATTTCGGAGCTGTCCAACAACTAACAAGGCTGAAAATTGAATGTAAAGCTGCAAATTCACAGATAGTCCATTTTTGACTTCTTTCGCTGAGATAAAGCGTTTTTGGCTTCTGGCTTGTAACTTAAGCTTTAGACCAAATTCCGATTTAATACAGCCAGCTATAGTGCTGCTCAGCATTTCGGAGCTGTCCAACAATTAACAAGGCTGAAAATTGAATGTAAAGCTGCAAATTCACAGATAGTCCATTTTTGACTTCTTTCGCTGAGATAAACCGTTTTTGGCTTCTGGCTTGCTGATCACTTCTAACTAAAGCATTAGACCAAATTCCAATTTAATACAGCCAGATCTAGTGCTGCTCAGCATTTCGGAGCTGTCCAACAACTAACAAGGCTGAAAATTAAATGTTAAGCTGCAAATTCACAAATAGTCAATGTTTGACTTCTTTCGCTGAGATAAAGCGTTTTTGGCTTCTGGCTTGCTGATCATTTCGAACATTAGCAAATCACATAATTTCAGTCTCATACAGCCAGATCTAGTTCTGCTCAGCATTTCGGAGCTGTCCAAAAACTAACAAGGCTGAAAATTGAATGTTAAGCTGCAAATTCACAAATAGTCCATTTTTGACTTCTTTCGCTGAGATAAAGCGTTTTTGTCTTCTGGCTTGTAACTTAAGCATTAGAACAAATTCCGATTTAATACAGCCAGCTATAGTGCTGCTCAGCATTTCGGAGCTGTCCAACAAATAACAAGGCTGAAAATTGAATGTAAAGCTGCAAATTCACAGATAGTCCATTTTTCACTTCTTTCGCTGAGATAAAGCGTTTTTGGCTTCTGGCTTGCTGATCACTTGTAACTTAAGCATTAGACCAAATTCCAATTTAATACAGCCAGATCTAGTGCTGCTCAGCATTTCGGAGCTGTCCAACAAATAACAAGGCTGAAAATTGAATGTAAAGCTGCAAATTCACAGATAGTACATTTTTGACTTCTTTCGCTGAGATAAAGCGTTTTTGGCTTCTGGCTTGCTGATCACTTGTAACTTAAGCATTAGACCAAATTCCAATTTAATACAGCCAGATCTAGTGCTCCTCAGCATTTCGGAGCTGTCCAACAAATAACAAGGCTGAAAATTGAATGTAAAGCTGCAAATTCACAGATAGTCCATTTTTGACTTCTTTCGCTGAGATAAAGCGTTTTTGGCTTCTGGCTTGCTGATCACTTCTAACTAAAGCATTAGACCAAATTCCAATTTAATACAGCCAGATCTAGTGCTCCTCAGCATTTCGGAGCTGTCCAACAACTACCAAGGCTGCGAATTGAATGTTAAGCCGCAAATTCACAAATAGTCCATTTTTGACTTCTTTCGCTGAGATAAAGCGTTTTTGGCTTCTGGCTTGCTGATCATTTCGAACATTAGCAAATCACATAATTTCAGTCTCATACAGCCAGATCTAGTGCTGCTCAGCATTTCGGAGCTGTCCAAAAACTAACAAGGCTGAAAATTGAATGTTAAGCTGCAAATTCACAAATAGTCCATTTTTTACTTCTTTCGCTGAGATAAAGCGTTTTTGGCTTCTGGCTTGCTGATCACTTGTAACTTAAGCATTAGACCAAATTCCAATTTAATACAGCCAGATCTAGTGCTCCTCAGCATTTCGGAGCTGTCCAAAAACTAACAAGGCTGAAAATTGAATGTTAAGCTGCAAATTCACAAATAGTCCATTTTTGACTTCTTTCGCTGAGATAAAGCGTTTTTGTCTTCTGGCTTGTAACTTAAGCATTAGACCAAATTCCGATTTAATACAGCCAGCTATAGTGCTGCTCAGCATTTCGGAGCTGTCCAACAAATAACAAGGCTGAAAATTGAATGTAAAGCTGCAAATTCACAGATAGTCCATTTTTGACTTCTTTCGCTGAGATAAAGCGTTTTTGGCTTCTGGCTTGCTGATCACTTGTAACTTAAGCATTAGACCAAATTCCAATTTAATACAGCCAGATCTAGTGCTGCTCAGCATTTCGGAGCTGTCCAACAACTAACAAGGCTGAAAATTGAATGTAAAGCTGCAAATTCACAAATAGTCCATTTTTGACTTCGTTCGCTGAGATAAAGCGTTTTTGGCTTCTGGCTTGCTGATCACTTGTAACTTAAGCATTAGACCAAATTCCAATTTAATACAGCCAGATCTAGTGCTCCTCAGCATTTCGGAGCTGTCCAAAAACTAACAAGGCTGAAAATTGAATGTTAAGCTGCAAATTCACAAATAGTCTATTTTTGACTTCTTTCGCTGAGATAAAGCGTTTTTGGCTTCTGGCTTGTAACTTAAGCATTAGACCAAATTCAGATTTAATACAGCCAGCTATAGTGCTGCTCAGCATTTCGGAGCTGTCCAACAAATAACAAGGCTGAAAATTGAATGTAAAGCTGCAAATTCACAAATAGTCCATTTTTGACTTCGTTCGCTGAGATAAAGCGTTTTTGGCTTCTGGCTTGCTGATCACTTGTAACTTAAGCATTAGACCAAATTCCAATTTAATACAGCCAGATCTAGTGCTCCTCAGCATTTCGGAGCTGTCCAAAAACTAACAAGGCTGAAAATTAATGTTAAGCTGCAAATTCACAAATAGTCTATTTTTGACTTCTTTCGCTGAGATAAAGCGTTTTTGGCTTCTGGCTTGTAACTTAAGCATTAGACCAAATTCAGATTTAATACAGCCAGCTATAGTGCTGCTCAGCATTTCGGAGCTGTCCAACAAATAACAAGGCTGAAAATTGAATGTAAAGCTGCAAATTCACAAATAGTCCATTTTTGACTTCGTTCGCTGAGATAAAGCGTTTTTGGCTTCTGGCTTGCTGATCACTTGTAACTTAAGCATTAGACCAAATTCCAATTTAATACAGCCAGATCTAGTGCTCCTCAGCATTTCGGAGCTGTCCAACAACTAACAAGGCTGAAAATTGAATGTAAAGCTGCAAATTCACAGATAGTCCATTTTTGACTTCTTTCGCTGAGATAAAGCGTTTTTGGCTTCTGGCTTGTAACTTAAGCTTTAGACCAAATTCCGATTTAATACAGCCAGCTATAGTGCTGCTCAGCATTTCGGAGCTGTCCAACAATTAACAAGGCTGAAAATTGAATGTAAAGCTGCAAATTCACAGATAGTCCATTTTTGACTTCTTTCGCTGAGATAAACCGTTTTTGGCTTCTGGCTTGCTGATCACTTCTAACTAAAGCATTAGACCAAATTCCAATTTAATACAGCCAGATCTAGTGCTGCTCAGCATTTCGGAGCTGTCCAACAACTAACAAGGCTGAAAATTAAATGTTAAGCTGCAAATTCACAAATAGTCAATGTTTGACTTCTTTCGCTGAGATAAAGCGTTTTTGGCTTCTGGCTTGCTGATCATTTCGAACATTAGCAAATCACATAATTTCAGTCTCATACAGCCAGATCTAGTTCTGCTCAGCATTTCGGAGCTGTCCAAAAACTAACAAGGCTGAAAATTGAATGTTAAGCTGCAAATTCACAAATAGTCCATTTTTGACTTCTTTCGCTGAGATAAAGCGTTTTTGTCTTCTGGCTTGTAACTTAAGCATTAGAACAAATTCCGATTTAATACAGCCAGCTATAGTGCTGCTCAGCATTTCGGAGCTGTCCAACAAATAACAAGGCTGAAAATTGAATGTAAAGCTGCAAATTCACAGATAGTCCATTTTTCACTTCTTTCGCTGAGATAAAGCGTTTTTGGCTTCTGGCTTGCTGATCACTTGTAACTTAAGCATTAGACCAAATTCCAATTTAATACAGCCAGATCTAGTGCTGCTCAGCATTTCGGAGCTGTCCAACAAATAACAAGGCTGAAAATTGAATGTAAAGCTGCAAATTCACAGATAGTACATTTTTGACTTCTTTCGCTGAGATAAAGCGTTTTTGGCTTCTGGCTTGCTGATCACTTGTAACTTAAGCATTAGACCAAATTCCAATTTAATACAGCCAGATCTAGTGCTCCTCAGCATTTCGGAGCTGTCCAACAAATAACAAGGCTGAAAATTGAATGTAAAGCTGCAAATTCACAGATAGTCCATTTTTGACTTCTTTCGCTGAGATAAAGCGTTTTTGGCTTCTGGCTTGCTGATCACTTCTAACTAAAGCATTAGACCAAATTCCAATTTAATACAGCCAGATCTAGTGCTCCTCAGCATTTCGGAGCTGTCCAACAACTACCAAGGCTGCGAATTGAATGTTAAGCCGCAAATTCACAAATAGTCCATTTTTGACTTCTTTCGCTGAGATAAAGCGTTTTTGGCTTCTGGCTTGCTGATCATTTCGAACATTAGCAAATCACATAATTTCAGTCTCATACAGCCAGATCTAGTGCTGCTCAGCATTTCGGAGCTGTCCAAAAACTAACAAGGCTGAAAATTGAATGTTAAGCTGCAAATTCACAAATAGTCCATTTTTTACTTCTTTCGCTGAGATAAAGCGTTTTTGGCTTCTGGCTTGCTGATCACTTGTAACTTAAGCATTAGACCAAATTCCAATTTAATACAGCCAGATCTAGTGCTCCTCAGCATTTCGGAGCTGTCCAAAAACTAACAAGGCTGAAAATTGAATGTTAAGCTGCAAATTCACAAATAGTCCATTTTTGACTTCTTTCGCTGAGATAAAGCGTTTTTGTCTTCTGGCTTGTAACTTAAGCATTAGACCAAATTCCGATTTAATACAGCCAGCTATAGTGCTGCTCAGCATTTCGGAGCTGTCCAACAAATAACAAGGCTGAAAATTGAATGTAAAGCTGCAAATTCACAGATAGTCCATTTTTGACTTCTTTCGCTGAGATAAAGCGTTTTTGGCTTCTGGCTTGCTGATCACTTGTAACTTAAGCATTAGACCAAATTCCAATTTAATACAGCCAGATCTAGTGCTGCTCAGCATTTCGGAGCTGTCCAACAACTAACAAGGCTGAAAATTGAATGTAAAGCTGCAAATTCACAAATAGTCCATTTTTGACTTCGTTCGCTGAGATAAAGCGTTTTTGGCTTCTGGCTTGCTGATCACTTGTAACTTAAGCATTAGACCAAATTCCAATTTAATACAGCCAGATCTAGTGCTCCTCAGCATTTCGGAGCTGTCCAAAAACTAACAAGGCTGAAAATTGAATGTTAAGCTGCAAATTCACAAATAGTCTATTTTTGACTTCTTTCGCTGAGATAAAGCGTTTTTGGCTTCTGGCTTGTAACTTAAGCATTAGACCAAATTCAGATTTAATACAGCCAGCTATAGTGCTGCTCAGCATTTCGGAGCTGTCCAACAAATAACAAGGCTGAAAATTGAATGTAAAGCTGCAAATTCACAAATAGTCCATTTTTGACTTCGTTCGCTGAGATAAAGCGTTTTTGGCTTCTGGCTTGCTGATCACTTGTAACTTAAGCATTAGACCAAATTCCAATTTAATACAGCCAGATCTAGTGCTCCTCAGCATTTCGGAGCTGTCCAAAAACTAACAAGGCTGAAAATTAATGTTAAGCTGCAAATTCACAAATAGTCTATTTTTGACTTCTTTCGCTGAGATAAAGCGTTTTTGGCTTCTGGCTTGTAACTTAAGCATTAGACCAAATTCAGATTTAATACAGCCAGCTATAGTGCTGCTCAGCATTTCGGAGCTGTCCAACAAATAACAAGGCTGAAAATTGAATGTAAAGCTGCAAATTCACAAATAGTCCATTTTTGACTTCGTTCGCTGAGATAAAGCGTTTTTGGCTTCTGGCTTGCTGATCACTTGTAACTTAAGCATTAGACCAAATTCCAATTTAATACAGCCAGATCTAGTGCTCCTCAGCATTTCGGAGCTGTCCAACAACTAACAAGGCTGAAAATTTAATGTTAAGCTGCAAATTCACAAATAGTCTATTTTTGACTTCTTTCGCTGAGATAAAGCGTTTTTGGCTTCTGGCTTGTAACTTAAGCATTAGACCAAATTCAGATTTAATACAGCCAGCTATAGTGCTGCTCAGTATTTCGGAGCTGTCCAACAAATAACAAGGCTGAAAATTGAATGTAAAGCTGCAAATTCACAGATAGTACATTTTTGACTTCTTTCGCTGAGATAAAGCGTTTTTGGCTTCTGGCTTGCTGATCACTTGTAACTTAAGCATTAGACCAAATTCCAATTTAATACAGCCAGATCTAGTGCTCCTCAGCATTTCGGAGCTGTCCAGCAACTAACAAGGCTGAAAATTGAATGTAAATCTGCAAATTCACAAATAGTCCATTTTTGACTTCTTTCGCTGAGATAAAGCGTTTTTGGCTGATGGCTTGCTGATCACTTCTAACTTAAGCATTAGACCAAATTCTAATTTAATACAGCCAGCTATAGTGCTGCTCAGCATTTCGGAGATGTCCAACAACTAACAAGGCTGAAAATTGAATGTAAAGCTGAAAATTCACAGATAGTCCATTTTTGTCTTCTTTCGTTGAGATAAAGCGTTTTTGGTTTCTGGCTTACTGATCACTTGTAACTTAGGCATTAGACCAAATTCCAATTTAATACAGCCAGATCTAGTGCTCCTCAGCATTTCGGAGCTGTCCAACAACTAACAAGGCTGAAAATTAAATGTTAAGCTGCAAATTCACAAAATAGTCAATGTTTGACTTCTTTCGCTGAGATAAAGCGTTTTTGGCTTCTGGCTTGCTGATCATTTCGAACATTAGCAAATCACCTAATTTCAGTCTCATACAGCCAGATCTAGTGCTGCTCAGCATTTCGGAGCTGTCCAAAAACTAACAAGGCTGAAAATTGAATGTTAAGCTGCAAATTCACAAATAGTCCATTTTTGACTTCTTTCGCTGAGATAAAGCGTTTTTGGCTTCTGGCTTGTAACTTAAGCATTAGACCAAATTCCGATATAATACAGCCAGCTATAGTGCTGCTCAGCATTTCGGAGCTGTCCAACAAATAACAAGGCTGAAAATTGAATGTAAAGCTGCAAATTCACAGATAGTCAATTTTTGACTTCTTTCGCTGAGATAAAGCGTTTTGCTGATCACATGTAACTTAAGCATTAGACCAAATTCCAATTTAATACAGCCAGATCTAGTGCTGCTCAGCATTTCGGAGCTGTCCAACAACTAACAAGGCTGAAAATTGAATGTAAAGCTGCAAATTCACAAATAGTCCATTTTTGACTTCGTTCGCTGAGATAAAGCGTTTTTGGCTTCTGGCTTGCTGATCACTTGTAACTTAAGCATTAGACCAAATTCCAATTTAATACAGCCAGATCTAGTGCCCCTCAGCATTTCGGAGCTGTCCAACAACTAACAAGGCTGAAAATTTAATGTTAAGCTGCAAATTCACAAATAGTCTATTTTTGACTTCTTTCGCTGAGATAAAGCGTTTTTGGCTTCTGGCTTGTAACTTAAGCATTAGACCAAATTCAGATTTAATACAGCCAGCTATAGTGCTGCTCAGCATTTCGGAGCTGTCCAACAAATAACAAGGCTGAAAATTGAATGTAAAGCTGCAAATTCACAGATAGTACATTTTTGACTTCTTTCGCTGAGATAAAGCGTTTTTGGCTTCTGGCTTGCTGATCACTTGTAACTTAAGCATTAGACCAAATTCCAATTTAATACAGCCAGATCTAGTGCTCCTCAGCATTTCGGAGCTGTCCAACAAATAACAAGGCTGAAAATTGAATGTAAAGCTGCAAATTCACAGATAGTCCATTTTTGACTTCTTTCGCTGAGATAAAGCGTTTTTGGCTTCTGGCTTGCTGATCACTTCTAACTAAAGCATTAGACCAAATTCCAATTTAATACAGCCAGATCTAGTGCTCCTCAGCATTTCGGAGCTGTCCAACAACTACCAAGGCTGAGAATTGAATGTTAAGCCGCAAATTCACAAATAGTCCATTTTTGACTTCTTTCGCTGAGATAAAGCGTTTTTGGCTTCTGGCTTGCTGATCATTTCGAACATTAGCAAATCACCTAATTTCAGTCTCATACAGCCAGATCTAGTGCTGCTCAGCATTTCGGAGCTGTCCAAAAACTAACAAGGCTGAAAATTGAATGTTAATCTGCAAATTCACAAATAGTCCATTTTTGACTTCTTTCGCTGAGATAAAGCGTTTTTGGCTTCTGGCTTGCTGATCACTTGTAACTTAAGCATTAGACCAAATTCCAATTTAATACAGCCAAATCTAGTGCTGCTCAGCATTTCGGAGCTGTCCAACAACTAACAAGGCTGAAAATTGAATGTAAAGCTGCAAATTCACAGATAGTCCATTTTTGACTTCTTTCGCTGAGATAAAGCGTTTTTGGCTTCTGGCTTGTAACTTAAGCTTTAGACCAAATTCCGATTTAATACAGCCAGCTATAGTGCTGCTCAGCATTTCGGAGCTGTCCAACAACTAACAAGGCTGAAAATTGAATGTAAAGCTGCAAATTCACAGATAGTCCATTTTTGACTTCTTTCGCTGAGATAAAGCGTTTTTGGCTTCTGGCTTGCTGATCACTTGTAACTTAAGCATTAGACCAAATTCCAATTTAATACAGCCAGATCTAGTGCTCCTCAGCATTTCGGAGCTGTCCAACAACTAACAAGGCTGAAAATTGAATGTTAAGCTGCAAATTCACAAATAGTCCATTTTTGACTTCTTTCGCTGAGATAAAGCGTTTTTGGCTTCTGGCTTGCTGATCACTTGTAACTTAAGCATTAGACCAAATTCCAATTTAATACAGCCAGATCTAGTGCTGCTCAGCATTTCGGAGCTGTCCAACAACTAACAAGGCTGAAAATTGAATGTAAAGCTGCAAATTCACAGATAGTCCATTTTTGACTTCTTTCGCTGAGATAAAGCGTTTTTGGCTTCTGGCTTGCTGATCATTTCGAACATTAGCAAATCACATAATTTCAGTCTCATACAGCCAGATCTAGTGCTGCTCAGCATTTCGGAGCTGTCCAAAAACTAACAAGGCTGAAAATTGAATGTTAAGCTGCAAATTCACAAATAGTCAATTTTTGACTTCTTTCGCTGAGATAAAGCGTTTTTGGCTTCTGGCTTGCTGATCACTTGTAACTTAAGCATTAGACCAAATTCCAATTTAATACAGCCAGATCTAGTGCTCCTCAGCATTTCGGAGCTGTCCAAAAACTAACAAGGCTGAAAATTGAATGTTAAGCTGCAAATTCACAAATAGTCCATTTTTGACTTCTTTCGCTGAGATAAAGCGTTTTTGTCTTCTGGCTTGTAACTTAAGCATTAGACCAAATTCCGATTTAATACAGCCAGCTATAGTGCTGCTCAGCATTTCGGAGCTGTCCAACAAATAACAAGGCTGAAAATTGAATGTAAAGCTGCAAATTCACAGATAGTCCATTTTTGACGTCTTTCGCTGAGATAAAGCGTTTTTGGCTTCTGGCTTGCTGATCACTTGTAACTTAAGCATTAGACCAAATTCCAATTTAATACAGCCAGATCTAGTGCTGCTCAGCATTTCGGAGCTGTCCAACAACTAACAAGGCTGAAAATTGAATGTAAAGCTGCAAATTCACAAATAGTCCTATTTTGACTTCGTTCGCTGAGATAAAGCGTTTTTGGCTTCTGGCTTGCTGATCACTTGTAACTTAAGCATTAGACCAAATTCCAATTTAATACAGCCAAATCTAGTGCTGCTCAGCATTTCGGAGCTGTCCAACAACTAACAAGGCTGAAAATTGAATGTAAAGCTGCAAATTCACAGATAGTCCATTTTTGACTTCTTTCGCTGAGATAAAGCGTTTTTGGCTTCTGGCTTGTAACTTAAGCTTTAGACCAAATTCCGATTTAATACAGCCAGCTATAGTGCTGCTCAGCATTTCGGAGCTGTCCAACAATTAACAAGGCTGAAAATTGAATGTAAAGCTGCAAATTCACAGATAGTCCATTTTTGACTTCTTTCGCTGAGATAAACCGTTTTTGGCTTCTGGCTTGCTGATCACTTCTAACTAAAGCATTAGACCAAATTCCAATTTAATACAGCCAGATCTAGTGCTGCTCAGCATTTCGGAGCTGTCCAACAACTAACAAGGCTGAAAATTAAATGTTAAGCTGCAAATTCACAAATAGTCAATGTTTGACTTCTTTCGCTGAGATAAAGCGTTTTTGGCTTCTGGCTTGCTGATCATTTCGAACATTAGCAAATCACATAATTTCAGTCTCATACAGCCAGATCTAGTTCTGCTCAGCATTTCGGAGCTGTCCAAAAACTAACAAGGCTGAAAATTGAATGTTAAGCTGCAAATTCACAAATAGTCCATTTTTGACTTCTTTCGCTGAGATAAAGCGTTTTTGTCTTCTGGCTTGTAACTTAAGCATTAGAACAAATTCCGATTTAATACAGCCAGCTATAGTGCTGCTCAGCATTTCGGAGCTGTCCAACAAATAACAAGGCTGAAAATTGAAGGTAAAGCTGCAAATTCACAGATAGTCCATTTTTGACTTCTTTCGCTGAGATAAAGCGTTTTTGGCTTCTGGCTTGCTGATCACTTGTAACTTAAGCATTAGACCAAATTCCAATTTAATACAGCCAGATCTAGTGCTGCTCAGCATTTCGGAGCTGTCCAACAACTAACAAGGCTGAAAATTGAATGTAAAGCTGCAAATTCACAAATAGTCCATTTTTGACTTCGTTCGCTGAGATAAAGCGTTTTTGGTTTCTGGCTTGCTGATCACTTGTAACTTAAGCATTAGACCAAATTCCAATTTAATACAGCCAGATCTAGTGCTCCTCAGCATTTCGGAGCTGTCCAACAACTAACAAGGCTGAAAATTTAATGTTAAGCTGCAAATTCACAAATAGTCTATTTTTGACTTCTTTCGCTGAGATAAAGCGTTTTTGGCTTCTGGCTTGTAACTTAAGCATTAGACCAAATTCCGATTTAATACAGCCAGCTATAGTGCTGCTCAGTATTTCGGAGCTGTCCAACAAATAACAAGGCTGAAAATTGAATGTAAAGCTGCAAATTCACAGATAGTACATTTTTGACTTCTTTCGCTGAGATAAAGCGTTTTTGGCTTCTGGCTTGCTGATCACTTGTAACTTAAGCATTAGACCAAATTCCAATTTAATACAGCCAGATCTAGTGCTCCTCAGCATTTCGGAGCTGTCCAACAAATAACAAGGCTGAAAATTGAATGTAAAGCTGCAAATTCACAGATAGTCCATTTTTGACTTCTTTCGCTGAGATAAAGCGTTTTTGGCTTCTGGCTTGCTGATCACTTCTAACTAAAGCATTAGACCAAATTCCAATTTAATACAGCCAGATCTAGTGCTCCTCAGCATTTCGGAGCTGTCCAACAACTACCAAGGCTGCGAATTGAATGTTAAGCCGCAAATTCACAAATAGTCCATTTTTGACTTCTTTCGCTGAGATAAAGCGTTTTTGGCTTCTGGCTTGCTGATCATTTCGAACATTAGCAAATCACATAATTTCAGTCTCATACAGCCAGATCTAGTGCTGCTCAGCATTTCGGAGCTGTCCAAAAACTAACAAGGCTGAAAATTGAATGTTAAGCTGCAAATTAGTCCATTTTTTACTTCTTTCGCTGAGATAAAGCGTTTTTGGCTTCTGGCTTGCTGATCACTTGTAACTTAAGCATTAGACCAAATTCCAATTTAATACAGCCAGATCTAGTGCTCCTCAGCATTTCGGAGCTGTCCAAAAACTAACAAGGCTGAAAATTGAATGTTAAGCTGCAAATTCACAAATAGTCCATTTTTGACTTCTTTCGCTGAGATAAAGCGTTTTTGTCTTCTGGCTTGTAACTTAAGCATTAGACCAAATTCCGATTTAATACAGCCAGCTATAGTGCTGCTCAGCATTTCGGAGCTGTCCAACAAATAACAAGGCTGAAAATTGAATGTAAAGCTGCAAATTCACAGATAGTCCATTTTTGACTTCTTTCGCTGAGATAAAGCGTTTTTGGCTTCTGGCTTGCTGATCACTTGTAACTTAAGCATTAGACCAAATTCCAATTTAATACAGCCAGATCTAGTGCTGCTCAGCATTTCGGAGCTGTCCAACAACTAACAAGGCTGAAAATTGAATGTAAAGCTGCAAATTCACAAATAGTCCATTTTTGACTTCGTTCGCTGAGATAAAGCGTTTTTGGCTTCTGGCTTGCTGATCACTTGTAACTTAAGCATTAGACCAAATTCCAATTTAATACAGCCAGATCTAGTGCTCCTCAGCATTTCGGAGCTGTCCAAAAACTAACAAGGCTGAAAATTGAATGTTAAGCTGCAAATTCACAAATAGTCTATTTTTGACTTCTTTCGCTGAGATAAAGCGTTTTTGGCTTCTGGCTTGTAACTTAAGCATTAGACCAAATTCAGATTTAATACAGCCAGCTATAGTGCTGCTCAGCATTTCGGAGCTGTCCAACAAATAACAAGGCTGAAAATTGAATGTAAAGCTGCAAATTCACAAATAGTCCATTTTTGACTTCGTTCGCTGAGATAAAGCGTTTTTGGCTTCTGGCTTGCTGATCACTTGTAACTTAAGCATTAGACCAAATTCCAATTTAATACAGCCAGATCTAGTGCTCCTCAGCATTTCGGAGCTGTCCAACAAATAACAAGGCTGAAAATTTAATGTTAAGCTGCAAATTCACAGATAGTCCATTTTTGACTTCTTTCGCTGAGATAAAGCGTTTTTGGCTTCTGGCTTGCTGATCACTTCTAACTAAAGCATTAGACCAAATTCCAATTTAATACAGCCAGATCTAGTGCTGCTCAGCATTTCGGAGCTGTCCAACAACTACCAAGGCTGAGAATTGAATGTTAAGCCGCAAATTCACAAATAGTCCATTTTTGACTTCTTTCGCTGAGATAAAGCGTTTTTGGCTTCTGGCTTGCTGATCACTTGTAACTTAAGCATTAGACCAAATTCCAATTTAATACAGCCAGATCTAATGCTCCTCAGCATTTCGGAGCTGTCCAAAAACTAACAAGGCTGAAAATTGAATGTTAAGCTGCAAATTCACAAATAGTCCATTTTTGACTTCTTTCGCTGACATAAAGCGTTTTTGTCTTCTGGCTTGTAACTTAAGCATTAGACCAAATTCCGATTTAATACAGCCAGCTATAGTGCTGCTCAGCATTTCGGAGCTGTCCAACAAATAACAAGGCTGAAAATTGAATGTAAAGCTGCAAATTCACAGATAGTCCATTTTTGACTTCTTTCGCTGAGATAAAGCGTTTTTGGCTTCTGGCTTGCTGATCACTTGTAACTTAAGCATTAGACCAAATTCCAATTTAATACAGCCAGATCTAGTGCTGCTCAGCATTTCGGAGCTGTCCAACAACTAACAAGGCTGAAAATTGAATGTAAAGCTGCAAATTCACAAATAGTCCATTTTTGACTTCTTTCGCTGAGATAAAGCGTTTTTGGCTTCTGGCTTGCTGATCACTTCTAACTTAAGCATTAGACCAAATTCTAATTTAATACAGCCAGCTATAGTGCTGCTCAGCATTTCGGAGATGTCCAACAACTAACAAGGCTGAAAATTGAATGTAAAGCTGAAAATTCACAGATAGTCCATTTTTGTCTTCTTTCGTTGAAATAAAGCGTTTTTGGTTTCTGGCTTACTGATGACTTGTAACTTAGGCATTAGACCAAATTCCAATTTAATACAGCCAGATCTAGTGCTCCTCAGCATTTCGGAGCTGTCCAACAACTACCAAGGCTGAGAATTGAATGTTAAGCCGCAAATTCACAAATAGTCCATTTTTGACTTCTTTCGCTGAGATAAAGCGTTTTTGGCTTCTGGCTTGCTGATCATTTCGAACATTAGCAAATCACCTAATTTCAGTCTCATACAGCCAGATCTAGTGCTGCTCAGCATTTCGGAGCTGTCCAAAAACTAACAAGGCTGAAAATTGAATGTTAAGCTGCAAATTCACAAATAGTCTATTTTTGACTTCTTTCGCTGAGATAAAGCGTTTTTGGCTTCTGGCTTGTAACTTAAGCATTAGACCAAATTCAGATTTAATACAGCCAGCTATAGTGCTGCTCAGCATTTCGGAGCTGTCCAACAAATAACAAGGCTGAAAATTGAATGTAAAGCTGCAAATTCACAAATAGTCCATTTTTGACTTCGTTCGCTGAGATAAAGCGTTTTTGGCTTCTGGCTTGCTGATCACTTGTAACTTAAGCATTAGACCAAATTCCAATTTAATACAGCCAGATCTAGTGCTCCTCAGCATTTCGGAGCTGTCCAACAACTAACAAGGCTGAAAATTTAATGTAAAGCTGCAAATTCACAAATAGTCTATTTTTGACTTCTTTCGCTGAGATAAAGCGTTTTTGGCTTCTGGCTTGTAACTTAAGCATTAGACCAAATTCCGATTTAATACAGCCAGCTATAGTGCTGCTCAGTATTTCGGAGCTGTCCAACAAATAACAAGGCTGAAAATTGAATGTAAAGCTGCAAATTCACAGATAGTACATTTTTGACTTCTTTCGCTGAGATAAAGCGTTTTTGGCTTCTGGCTTGCTGATCACTTGTAACTTAAGCATTAGACCAAATTCCAATTTAATACAGCCAGATCTAGTGCTCCTCAGCATTTCGGAGCTGTCCAACAAATAACAAGGCTGAAAATTGAATGTAAAGCTGCAAATTCACAGATAGTCCATTTTTGACTTCTTTCGCTGAGATAAAGCGTTTTTGGCTTCTGGCTTGCTGATCACTTCTAACTAAAGCATTAGACCAAATTCCAATTTAATACAGCCAGATCTAGTGCTCCTCAGCATTTCGGAGCTGTCCAGCAACTAACAAGGCTGAAAATTGAATGTAAATCTGCAAATTCACAAATAGTCCATTTTTGACTTCTTTCGCTGAGATAAAGCGTTTTTGGCTGATGGCTTGCTGATCACTTCTAACTTAAGCATTAGACCAAATTCTAATTTAATACAGCCAGCTATAGTGCTGCTCAGCATTTCGGAGATGTCCAACAACTAACAAGGCTGAAAATTGAATGTAAAGCTGAAAATTCACAGATAGTCCATTTTTGTCTCCTTTCGTTGACATAAAGCGTTTTTGGTTTCTGGCTTACTGATCACTTGTAACTTAGGCATTAGACCAAATTAAAATTTAATACAGCCAGATCTAGTGCTCCTCAGCATTTCGGAGCTGTCCAACAACTAACAAGGCTGAAAATTAAATGTTAAGCTGCAAATTCACAAAATAGTCAATGTTTGACTTCTTTCGCTGAGATAAAGCGTTTTTGGCTTCTGTCTTGCTGATCATTTCGAACATTAGCAAATCACCTAATTTCAGTCTCATACAGCCAGATCTAGTGCTTCTCAGCATTTCGGAGCTGTCCAAAAACTAACAAGGCTGAAAATTGAATGTTAAGCTGCAAATTCACAAATAGTCCATTTTTGACTTCTTTCGCTGAGATAAAGCGTTTTTGGCTTCTGGCTTGTAACTTAAGCATTAGACCAAATTCCGATATAATACAGCCAGCTATAGTGCTGCTCAGCATTTCGGAGCTGTCCAACAAATAACAAGGCTGAAAATTGAATGTAAAGCTGCAAATTCACAGATAGTCCATTTTTGACTTCTTTCGCTGAGATAAAGCGTTTTGCTGATCACATGTAACTTAAGCATTAGACCAAATTCCAATTTAATACAGCCAGATCTAGTGCTGCTCAGCATTTCGGAGCTGTCCAACAACTAACAAGGCTGAAAATTGAATGTAAAGCTGCAAATTCACAAATAGTCCATTTTTGACTTCGTTCGCTGAGATAAAGCGTTTTTGGCTTCTGGCTTGCTGATCACTTGTAACTTAAGCATTAGACCAAATTCCAATTTAATACAGCCAGATCTAGTGCCCCTCAGCATTTCGGAGCTGTCCAACAACTAACAAGGCTGAAAATTTAATGTTAAGCTGCAAATTCACAAATAGTCTATTTTTGACTTCTTTCGCTGAGATAAAGCGTTTTTGGCTTCTGGCTTGTAACTTAAGCATTAGACCAAAATCAGATTTAATACAGCCAGCTATAGTGCTGCTCAGCATTTCGGAGCTGTCCAACAAATAACAAGGCTGAAAATTGAATGTAAAGCTGCAAATTCACAGATAGTACATTTTTGACTTCTTTCGCTGAGATAAAGCGTTTTTGGCTTCTGGCTTGCTGATCACTTGTAACTTAAGCATTAGACCAAATTCCAATTTAATACAGCCAGATCTAGTGCTCCTCAGCATTTCGGAGCTGTCCAGCAACTAACAAGGCTGTAAATTGAATGTAAATCTGCAAATTCACAAATAGTCCATTTTTGACTTCTTTCGCTGAGATAAAGCGTTTTTGGCTGATGGCTTGCTGATCACTTCTAACTTAAGCATTAGACCAAATTCTAATTTAATACAGCCAGCTATAGTGCTGCTCAGCATTTCGGAGATGTCCAACAACTAACAAGGCTGAAAATTGAATGTAAAGCTGAAAATTCACAGATAGTCCATTTTTGTCTTCTTTCGTTGAGATAAAGCGTTTTTGGTTTCTGGCTTACTGATCACTTGTAACTTAGGCATTAGACCAAATTAAAATTTAATACAGCCAGATCTAGTGCTCCTCAGCATTTCGGAGCTGTCCAACAACTAACAAGGCTGAAAATTAAATGTTAAGCTGCAAATTCACAAAATAGTCAATGTTTGACTTCTTTCGCTGAGATAAAGCGTTTTTGGCTTCTGGCTTGCTGATCATTTCGAACATTAGCAAATCACCTAATTTCAGTCTCATACAGCCAGATCTAGTGCTGCTCAGCATTTCGGAGCTGTCCAAAAACTAACAAGGCTGAAAATTGAATGTTAAGCTGCAAATTCACAAATAGTCCATTTTTGACTTCTATCGCTGAGATAAAGCGTTTTTGGCTTCTGGCTTGTAACTTAAGCATTAGACCAAATTCCGATATAATACAGCCAGCTATAGTGCTGCTCAGCATTTCGGAGCTGTCCAACAAAGAACAAGGCTGAAAATTGAATGTAAAGCTGCAAATTCACAGATAGTCCATTTTTGACTTCTTTCGCTGAGATAAAGCGTTTTGCTGATCACATGTAACTTAAGCATTAGACCAAATTCCAATTTAATACAGCCAGATCTAGTGCTCCTCAGCATTTCGGAGCTGTCCAAAAACTAACAAGGCTGAAAATTGAATGTTAAGCTGCAAATTCACAAATAGTCTATTTTTGACTTCTTTCGCTGAGATAAAGCGTTTTTGGCTTCTGGCTTGTAACTTAAGCATTAGACCAAATTCAGATTTAATACAGCCAGCTATAGTGCTGCTCAGCATTTCGGAGCTGTCCAACAAATAACAAGGCTGAAAATTGAATGTAAAGCTGCAAATTCACAAATAGTCCATTTTTGACTTCGTTCGCTGAGATAAAGCGTTTTTGGCTTCTGGCTTGCTGATCACTTGTAACTTAAGCATTAGACCAAATTCCAATTTAATACAGCCAGATCTAGTGCTCCTCAGCATTTCGGAGCTGTCCAACAAATAACAAGGCTGAAAATTTAATGTTAAGCTGCAAATTCACAGATAGTCCATTTTTGACTTCTTTCGCTGAGATAAAGCGTTTTTGGCTTCTGGCTTGCTGATCACTTCTAACTAAAGCATTAGACCAAATTCCAATTTAATACAGCCAGATCTAGTGCTGCTCAGCATTTCGGAGCTGTCCAACAACTACCAAGGCTGAGAATTGAATGTTAAGCCGCAAATTCACAAATAGTCCATTTTTGACTTCTTTCGCTGAGATAAAGCGTTTTTGGCTTCTGGCTTGCTGATCACTTGTAACTTAAGCATTAGACCAAATTCCAATTTAATACAGCCAGATCTAATGCTCCTCAGCATTTCGGAGCTGTCCAAAAACTAACAAGGCTGAAAATTGAATGTTAAGCTGCAAATTCACAAATAGTCCATTTTTGACTTCTTTCGCTGACATAAAGCGTTTTTGTCTTCTGGCTTGTAACTTAAGCATTAGACCAAATTCCGATTTAATACAGCCAGCTATAGTGCTGCTCAGCATTTCGGAGCTGTCCAACAAATAACAAGGCTGAAAATTGAATGTAAAGCTGCAAATTCACAGATAGTCCATTTTTGACTTCTTTCGCTGAGATAAAGCGTTTTTGGCTTCTGGCTTGCTGATCACTTGTAACTTAAGCATTAGACCAAATTCCAATTTAATACAGCCAGATCTAGTGCTGCTCAGCATTTCGGAGCTGTCCAACAACTAACAAGGCTGAAAATTGAATGTAAAGCTGCAAATTCACAAATAGTCCATTTTTGACTTCTTTCGCTGAGATAAAGCGTTTTTGGCTTCTGGCTTGCTGATCACTTGTAACTTAAGCATTAGACCAAATTCCAATTTAATACAGCCAGATCTAGTGCTCCTCAGCATTTCGGAGCTGTCCAGCAACTAACAAGGCTGAAAATTGAATGTAAATCTGCAAATTCACAAATAGTCCATTTTTGACTTCTTTCGCTGAGATAAAGCGTTTTTAGCTGATGGCTTGCTGATCACTTCTAACTTAAGCATTAGACCAAATTCTAATTTAATACAGCCAGCTATAGTGCTGCTCAGCATTTCGGAGATGTCCAACAACTAACAAGGCTGAAAATTGAATGTAAAGCTGAAAATTCACAGATAGTCCATTTTTGTCTTCTTTCGTTGAAATAAAGCGTTTTTGGTTTCTGGCTTACTGATCACTTGTAACTTAGGCATTAGACCAAATTCCAATTTAATACAGCCAGATCTAGTGCTCCTCAGCATTTCGGAGCTGTCCAACAACTAACAAGGCTGAAAATTAAATGTTAAGCTGCAAATTCACAAAATAGTCAATGTTTGACTTCTTTCGCTGAGATAAAGCGTTTTTGGCTTCTGGCTTGCTGATCATTTCGAACATTAGCAAATCACCTAATTTCAGTCTCATACAGCCAGATCTAGTGCTGCTCAGCATTTCGGAGCTGTCCAAAAACTAACAAGGCTGAAAATTGAATGTTAAGCTGCAAATTCACAAATAGTCTATTTTTGACTTCTTTCGCTGAGATAAAGCGTTTTTGGCTTCTGGCTTGTAACTTAAGCATTAGACCAAATTCAGATTTAATACAGCCAGCTATAGTGCTGCTCAGCATTTCGGAGCTGTCCAACAAATAACAAGGCTGAAAATTGAATGTAAAGCTGCAAATTCACAAATAGTCCATTTTTGACTTCGTTCGCTGAGATAAAGCGTTTTTGGCTTCTGGCTTGCTGATCACTTGTAACTTAAGCATTAGACCAAATTCCAATTTAATACAGCCAGATCTAGTGCTCCTCAGCATTTCGGAGCTGTCCAACAACTAACAAGGCTGAAAATTTAATGTAAAGCTGCAAATTTACAAATAGTCTATTTTTGACTTCTTTCGCTGAGATAAAGCGTTTTTGGCTTCTGGCTTGTAACTTAAGCATTAGACCAAATTCCGATTTAATACAGCCAGCTATAGTGCTGCTCAGTATTTCGGAGCTGTCCAACAAATAACAAGGCTGAAAATTGAATGTAAAGCTGCAAATTCACAGATAGTACATTTTTGACTTCTTTCGCTGAGATAAAGCGTTTTTGGCTTCTGGCTTGCTGATCACTTGTAACTTAAGCATTAGACCAAATTCCAATTTAATACAGCCAGATCTAGTGCTCCTCAGCATTTCGGAGCTGTCCAACAAATAACAAGGCTGAAAATTGAATGTAAAGCTGCAAATTCACAGATAGTCCATTTTTGACTTCTTTCGCTGAGATAAAGCGTTTTTGGCTTCTGGCTTGCTGATCACTTCTAACTAAAGCATTAGACCAAATTCCAATTTAATACAGCCAGATCTAGTGCTCCTCAGCATTTCGGAGCTGTCCAGCAACTAACAAGGCTGAAAATTGAATGTAAATCTGCAAATTCACAAATAGTCCATTTTTGACTTCTTTCGCTGAGATAAAGCGTTTTTGGCTGATGGCTTGCTGATCACTTCTAACTTAAGCATTAGACCAAATTCTAATTTAATACAGCCAGCTATAGTGCTGCTCAGCATTTCGGAGATGTCCAACAACTAACAAGGCTGAAAATTGAATGTAAAGCTGAAAATTCACAGATAGTCCATTTTTGTCTCCTTTCGTTGAGATAAAGCGTTTTTGGTTTCTGGCTTACTGATCACTTGTAACTTAGGCATTAGACCAAATTAAAATTTAATACAGCCAGATCTAGTGCTCCTCAGCATTTCGGAGCTGTCCAACAACTAACAAGGCTGAAAATTAAATGTTAAGCTGCAAATTCACAAAATAGTCAATGTTTGACTTCTTTCGCTGAGATAAAGCGTTTTTGGCTTCTGTCTTGCTGATCATTTCGAACATTAGCAAATCACCTAATTTCAGTCTCATACAGCCAGATCTAGTGCTGCTCAGCATTTCGGAGCTGTCCAAAAACTAACAAGGCTGAAAATTGAATGTTAAGCTGCAAATTCACAAATAGTCCATTTTTGACTTCTTTCGCTGAGATAAAGCGTTTTTGGCTTCTGGCTTGTAACTTAAGCATTAGACCAAATTCCGATATAATACAGCCAGCTATAGTGCTGCTCAGCATTTCGGAGCTGTCCAACAAATAACAAGGCTGAAAATTGAATGTAAAGCTGCAAATTCACAGATAGTCCATTTTTGACTTCTTTCGCTGAGATAAAGCGTTTTGCTGATCACATGTAACTTAAGCATTAGACCAAATTCCAATTTAATACAGCCAGATCTAGTGCTGCTCAGCATTTCGGAGCTGTCCAACAACTAACAAGGCTGAAAATTGAATGTAAAGCTGCAAATTCACAAATAGTCCATTTTTGACTTCGTTCGCTGAGATAAAGCGTTTTTGGCTTCTGGCTTGCTGATCACTTGTAACTTAAGCATTAGACCAAATTCCAATTTAATACAGCCAGATCTAGTGCCCCTCAGCATTTCGGAGCTGTCCAACAACTAACAAGGCTGAAAATTTAATGTTAAGCTGCAAATTCACAAATAGTCTATTTTTGACTTCTTTCGCTGAGATAAAGCGTTTTTGGCTTCTCGCTTGTAACTTAAGCATTAGACCAAAATCAGATTTAATACAGCCAGCTATAGTGCTGCTCAGCATTTCGGAGCTGTCCAACAAATAACAAGGCTGAAAATTGAATGTAAAGCTGCAAATTCACAGATAGTACATTTTTGACTTCTTTCGCTGAGATAAAGCGTTTTTGGCTTCTGGCTTGCTGATCACTTGTAACTTAAGCATTAGACCAAATTCCAATTTAATACAGCCAGATCTAGTGCTCCTCAGCATTTCGGAGCTGTCCAGCAACTAACAAGGCTGTAAATTGAATGTAAATCTGCAAATTCACAAATAGTCCATTTTTGACTTCTTTCGCTGAGATAAAGCGTTTTTGGCTGATGGCTTGCTGATCACTTCTAACTTAAGCATTAGACCAAATTCTAATTTAATACAGCCAGCTATAGTGCTGCTCAGCATTTCGGAGATGTCCAACAACTAACAAGGCTGAAAATTGAATGTAAAGCTGAAAATTCACAGATAGTCCATTTTTGTCTTCTTTCGTTGAGATAAAGCGTTTTTGGTTTCTGGCTTACTGATCACTTGTAACTTAGGCATTAGACCAAATTAAAATTTAATACAGCCAGATCTAGTGCTCCTCAGCATTTCGGAGCTGTCCAACAACTAACAAGGCTGAAAATTAAATGTTAAGCTGCAAATTCACAAAATAGTCAATGTTTGACTTCTTTCGCTGAGATAAAGCGTTTTTGGCTTCTGGCTTGCTGATCATTTCGAACATTAGCAAATCACCTAATTTCAGTCTCATACAGCCAGATCTAGTGCTGCTCAGCATTTCGGAGCTGTCCAAAAACTAACAAGGCTGAAAATTGAATGTTAAGCTGCAAATTCACAAATAGTCCATTTTTGACTTCTATCGCTGAGATAAAGCGTTTTTGGCTTCTGGCTTGTAACTTAAGCATTAGACCAAATTCCGATATAATACAGCCAGCTATAGTGCTGCTCAGCATTTCGGAGCTGTCCAACAAAGAACAAGGCTGAAAATTGAATGTAAAGCTGCAAATTCACAGATAGTCCATTTTTGACTTCTTTCGCTGAGATAAAGCGTTTTGCTGATCACATGTAACTTAAGCATTAGACCAAATTCCAATTTAATACAGCCAGATCTAGTGCTGCTCAGCATTTCGGAGCTGTCCAACAAATAACAAGGCTGAAAATTGAATGTAAAGCTGCAAATTCACAGATAGTCCATTTTTGACTTCTTTCGCTGAGATAAAGCGTTTTTGGCTTCTGGCTTGCTGATCACTTCTAACTAAAGCATTAGACCAAATTCCAATTTAATACAGCCAGATCTAGTGCTCCTCAGCATTTCGGAGCTGTCCAACAACTACCAAGGCTGAGAATTGAATGTTAAGCCGCAAATTCACAAATAGTCCATTTTTGACTTCTTTCGCTGAGATAAAGCGTTTTTGGCTTCTGGCTTGCTGATCACTTGTAACTTAAGCATTAGACCAAATTCCAATTTAATACAGCCAGATCTAGTGCTGCTCAGCATTTCGGAGCTGTCCAACAACCAACAAGGCTGAAAATTGAATGTAAAGCTGCAAATTCACAGATAGTCCATTTTTGACTTCTTTCGCTGAGATAAAGCGTTTTTGGCTTCTGGCTTGCTGATAACTTGTAACTTAAGCATTAGACAAAATTCCAATTTAATACAGCCAGATCTAGTGCTCCTCAGCATTTCGGAGCTGTCCAGCAACTAACAAGGCGGAAAATTGAATGTAAATCTGCAAATTCACAATTAGTCCATTTTTGACTTCTTTCGCTGAGATAAATTGTTTTTGGCTTCTGGCTTGCTGATCACTTGTAACTTAAGCATTAGACCAAGTTCCAATTTAATACAGCCAGCTATAGTGCTGCTCAGCATTTCGGAGCTGTCCAACAGCTAACAAGGCTGAAAATTGAATGTAAAGCCGCAAATTCACTGATAGTCCATTTTTGACTTCTTTCGCTGAGATAAAGCGTTTTTGGCTTCTGGCTTGCTGATCACTTGTAACTTAAGCATTAGACCAAATTCCAATATAATACAGCCAGATCTAGTGCTGCTCAGCATTTCGGAGCGGTCCAACAACTAACAAGGCTGAAAATTGAATGTAAAGCTGCAAATTCACAGATAGTCCATTTTTCACTTCTTTCGCTGAGATAAAGCGTTTTTGGCTTCTGCCTTACTGATCACTTGTAACTTAAGCATTAGACCAAATTCCAATTTAATACAGCCAGATCTAGTGCTCCTCAGGATTTCGGAGCTGTCCAGCAACTAACAAGGCTGAAAATTGAATGTAAAGCTGCAAATTCACAAATAGTCCATTTTTGACTTCTTTCGCTGAGATAAAGCGTTTTTGGCTTCTGGCTTACTGATCACTTGTAACTTAGGCATTAGACCAAATTAAAATTTAATACAGCCAGATCTAGTGCTCCTCAGCATTTCGGAGCTGTCCAACAAATAACAAGGCTGAAAATTGAATGTAAAGCTGCAAATTCACAGATAGTACATTTTTGACTTCTTTCGCTGAGATAAAGCGTTTTTGGCTTCTGGCTTGCTGATCACTTGTAACTTAAGCATTAGACCAAATTCCAATTTAATACAGCCAGATCTAGTGCTCCTCAGCATTTCGGAGCTGTCCAGCAACTAACAAGGCTGTAAATTGAATGTAAATCTGCAAATTCACAAATAGTCCATTTTTGACTTCTTTCGCTGAGATAAAGCGTTTTTGGCTGATGGCTTGCTGATCACTTCTAACTTAAGCATTAGACCAAATTCTAATTTAATACAGCCAGCTATAGTGCTGCTCAGCATTTCGGAGATGTCCAACAACTAACAAGGCTGAAAATTGAATGTAAAGCTGAAAATTCACAGATAGTCCATTTTTGTCTTCTTTCGTTGAGATAAAGCGTTTTTGGTTTCTGGCTTACTGATCACTTGTAACTTAGGCATTAGACCAAATTAAAATTTAATACAGCCAGATCTAGTGCTCCTCAGCATTTCGGAGCTGTCCAACAACTAACAAGGCTGAAAATTAAATGTTAAGCTGCAAATTCACAAAATAGTCAATGTTTGACTTCTTTCGCTGAGATAAAGCGTTTTTGGCTTCTGGCTTGCTGATCATTTCGAACATTAGCAAATCACCTAATTTCAGTCTCATACAGCCAGATCTAGTGCTGCTCAGCATTTCGGAGCTGTCCAAAAACTAACAAGGCTGAAAATTGAATGTTAAGCTGCAAATTCACAAATAGTCCATTTTTGACTTCTATCGCTGAGATAAAGCGTTTTTGGCTTCTGGCTTGTAACTTAAGCATTAGACCAAATTCCGATATAATACAGCCAGCTATAGTGCTGCTCAGCATTTCGGAGCTGTCCAACAAAGAACAAGGCTGAAAATTGAATGTAAAGCTGCAAATTCACAGATAGTCCATTTTTGACTTCTTTCGCTGAGATAAAGCGTTTTGCTGATCACATGTAACTTAAGCATTAGACCAAATTCCAATTTAATACAGCCAGATCTAGTGCTGCTCAGCATTTCGGAGCTGTCCAACAAATAACAAGGCTGAAAATTGAATGTAAAGCTGCAAATTCACAGATAGTCCATTTTTGACTTCTTTCGCTGAGATAAAGCGTTTTTGGCTTCTGGCTTGCTGATCACTTCTAACTAAAGCATTAGACCAAATTCCAATTTAATACAGCCAGATCTAGTGCTCCTCAGCATTTCGGAGCTGTCCAACAACTACCAAGGCTGAGAATTGAATGTTAAGCCGCAAATTCACAAATAGTCCATTTTTGACTTCTTTCGCTGAGATAAAGCGTTTTTGGCTTCTGGCTTGCTGATCACTTGTAACTTAAGCATTAGACCAAATTCCAATTTAATACAGCCAGATCTAGTGCTGCTCAGCATTTCGGAGCTGTCCAACAACCAACAAGGCTGAAAATTGAATGTAAAGCTGCAAATTCACAGATAGTCCATTTTTGACTTCTTTCGCTGAGATAAAGCGTTTTTGGCTTCTGGCTTGCTGATAACTTGTAACTTAAGCATTAGACAAAATTCCAATTTAATACAGCCAGATCTAGTGCTCCTCAGCATTTCGGAGCTGTCCAGCAACTAACAAGGCGGAAAATTGAATGTAAATCTGCAAATTCACAATTAGTCCATTTTTGACTTCTTTCGCTGAGATAAATTGTTTTTGGCTTCTGGCTTGCTGATCACTTGTAACTTAAGCATTAGACCAAGTTCCAATTTAATACAGCCAGCTATAGTGCTGCTCAGCATTTCGGAGCTGTCCAACAGCTAACAAGGCTGAAAATTGAATGTAAAGCCGCAAATTCACTGATAGTCCATTTTTGACTTCTTTCGCTGAGATAAAGCGTTTTTGGCTTCTGGCTTGCTGATCACTTGTAACTTAAGCATTAGACCAAATTCCAATATAATACAGCCAGATCTAGTGCTGCTCAGCATTTCGGAGCGGTCCAACAACTAACAAGGCTGAAAATTGAATGTAAAGCTGCAAATTCACAGATAGTCCATTTTTCACTTCTTTCGCTGAGATAAAGCGTTTTTGGCTTCTGCCTTACTGATCACTTGTAACTTAAGCATTAGACCAAATTCCAATTTAATACAGCCAGATCTAGTGCTCCTCAGGATTTCGGAGCTGTCCAGCAACTAACAAGGCTGAAAATTGAATGTAAAGCTGCAAATTCACAAATAGTCCATTTTTGACTTCTTTCGCTGAGATAAAGCGTTTTTGGCTTCTGGCTTACTGATCACTTGTAACGTAAGCATTAGACCAAATTCCAATTTAATACAGCCAGCTATAGTGCTGCTCAGCATTTCGGAGCTGTCCAACAGCTAACAAGGCTGAAAATTGAATGTAAAGCTGCAAATTCACTGATAGTCCATTTTTGACTTCTTTCGCTGAGATAAAGCGTTTTTGGCTTCTGGCTTGCTGATCACTTGTAACTTAAGCATTAGACAAAATTCCAATTTAATACAGCCAGATCTAGTGCTCCTCAGGATTTCGGAGCTGTCCAGCAACTAACAAGGCTGAAAATTGAATGTAAAGCTGCAAATTCACAAATATTCCATTTTTGACTTCTTTCGCTGAGATAAAGCGTTTTTGGCTTCTGCCTTACTGATCACTTGTAACTTAAGCATTAGACCAAATTCCAATTTAATACAGCCAGATCTAGTGCTCCTCAGCATTTCGGAGCTGTCCAACAACTAACAAGGCTGAAAATTGAATGTAAAGCTGCAAATTCACAGATAGTCCATTTTTCACTTCTTTCGCTGAGATAAAGCGTTTTTGGCTTCTGGCTTGCTGATCACTTGTAACTTAAGCATTAGACCAAATTCCAATTTAATACAGCCAGATCTAGTGCTGCTCAGCATTTCGGAGCTGTCCAACAACTAATAAGGCTGAAAATTGAATGTAAAGCTGCAAATTCACAAATAGTCCATTTTTGACTTCTTTCGCTGAGATAAAGCGTTTTTGGCTTCTGGCTTACTGATCACTTGTAACTTAAGCATTAGACCAAATTCCAATTTAATACAGCCAGCTATAGTGCTGCTCAGCATTTCGGAGCTGTCCAACAGCTAACAAGGCTGAAAATTGAATGTAAAGCTGCAAATTCACTGATAGTCCATTTTTGACTTCTTTCGCTGAGATAAAGCGTTTTTGGCTTCTGGCTTGCTGATCACTTGTAACTTAAGCATTAGACAAAATTCCAATTTAATACAGCCAGATCTAGTGCTCCTCAGGATTTCGGAGCTGTCCAGCAACTAACAAGGCTGAAAATTGAATGTAAAGCTGCAAATTCACAAATATTCCATTTTTGACTTCTTTCGCTGAGATAAAGCGTTTTTGGCTTCTGCCTTACTGATCACTTGTAACTTAAGCATTAGACCAAATTCCAATTTAATACAGCCAGATCTAGTGCTCCTCAGCATTTCGGAGCTGTCCAACAACTAACAAGGCTGAAAATTGAATGTAAAGCTGCAAATTCACAGATAGTCCATTTTTCACTTCTTTCGCTGAGATAAAGCGTTTTTGGCTTCTGGCTTGCTGATCACTTGTAACTTAAGCATTAGACCAAATTCCAATTTAATACAGCCAGATCTAGTGCTGCTCAGCATTTCGGAGCTGTCCAACAACTAATAAGGCTGAAAATTGAATGTAAAGCTGCAAATTCACAAATAGTCCATTTTTGACTTCTTTCGCTGAGATAAAGCGTTTTTGGCTTCTGGCTTACTGATCACTTGTAACTTAAGCATTAGACCAAATTCCAATTTAATACAGCCAGCTATAGTGCTGCTCAGCATTTCGGAGCTGTCCAACAACTAACAAGGCTGAAAATTGAATGTAAAGCTGCAAATTCACAAATAGTCCATTTTTGACTTCTTTCGCTGAGATAAAGCGTTTTTGGCTTCTGGCTTACTGATCACTTGTAACTTAAGCATTAGACCAAATTCCAATTTAATACAGCCAGCTATAGTGCTGCTCAGCATTTCGGAGCTGTCCAACAGCTAACAAGGCTGAAAATTGAATGTAAAGCTGGAAATTCACTGATAGTCCATTTTTGACTTCTTTCGCTGAGATAAAGCGTTTTTGGCTTCTGGCTTGCTGATCACTTGTAACTTAAGCATTAGACCAAATTCCAATTTAATACAGCCAGATCTATTGCTCCTCAGCATTTCGGAGCTGTCCAACAACTAACAAGGCTGAAAATTGAATGTAAAGCTGCAAATTCACAGATAGTCCATTTTTCACTTCTTTCGTTGAGATAAAGCGTTTTTGGCTTCTGGCTTGCTAATCAGTTGTAACTTAAGCATTAGACCAAGTTCCAATTTAATACAGCCAGCTATAGTGCTGCTCAGCATTTCGGAGCTGTCCAACAACTAACAAGGCTGAAAATTGAATGTAAAGCTGAAAATTCACAGATAGTCCATTTTTCACTTCTTTCGCTGAGATAAAGCGTTTTTGGCTTCTGGCTTACTGATCACTTGTAACTTAAGCATTAGACCAAATTCCAATTTAATACAGCCAGCTATAGTGCTGCTCAGCATTTCGGAGCTGTCCAACAGCTAACAAGGCTGAAAATTGAATGTAAAGCTGCAAATTCACTGATAGTCCATTTTTGACTTCTTTCGCTGAGATAAAGCGTTTTTGGCTTCTGGCTTGCTGATCACTTGTAACTTAAGCATTAGACCAAATTCCAATTTAATACAGCCAGATCTAGTGCTCCTCAGGATTTCGGAGCTGTCCAACAACTAACAAGGCTGAAAATTGAATGTAAAGCTGAAAATTCACGGATAGTCAATTTTTGACTTCTTTCGCTGAGATAAAGCGTTTTTGGCTTCTGGCTTGCTGATCACTTGTAACTTAAGCATTAGACCAAATTCCAATTTAATACAGCCAGCTATAGTGCTGCTCAGCATTTCGGAGCTGTCCAACAGCTAACAAGGCTGAAAATTGAATGTAAAGCTGCAAATTCACTGATAGTCCATTTTTGACTTCTTTCGCTGAGATAAAGCGTTTTTGGCTTCTGGCTTACTGATCACTTGTAACGCAAGCATTAGACCAAATTCCAATTTAATACAGCCAGCTATACTGCTGCTCAGCATTTCGGAGCTGTCCAACAGCTAACAAGGCTGAAAATTGAATGTAAAGCTGCAAATTCACTGATAGTCCATTTTTGACTTCTTTCGCTGAGATAAAGCGTTTTTGGCTTCTGGCTTGCTGATCACTTGTAACTTAAGCATTAGACAAAATTCCAATTTAATACAGCCAGATCTAGTGCTCCTCAGGATTTCGGAGCTGTCCAGCAACTAACAAGGCTGAAAATTGAATGTAAAGCTGCAAATTCACAAATATTCCATTTTTGACTTCTTTCGCTGAGATAAAGCGTTTTTGGCTTCTGCCTTACTGATCACTTGTAACTTAAGCATTAGACCAAATTCCAATTTAATACAGCCAGATCTAGTGCTCCTCAGCATTTCGGAGATGTCCAACAACTAACAAGGCTGAAAATTGAATTTAAAGCTGCAAATTCACAGATAGTCCATTTTTCACTTCTTTCGCTGAGATAAAGCGTTTTTGGCTTCTGGCTTGCTGATCACTTGTAACTTAAGCATTAGACCAAATTCCAATTTAATACAGCCAGATCTAGTGCTGCTCAGCATTTCGGAGCTGTCCAACAACTAATAAGGCTGAAAATTGAATGTAAAGCTGCAAATTCACAAATAGTCCATTTTTGACTTCTTTCGCTGAGATAAAGCGTTTTTGGCTTCTGGCTTACTGATCACTTGTAACTTAAGCATTAGACCAAATTCCAATTTAATACAGCCAGCTATAGTGCTGCTCAGCATTTCGGAGCTGTCCAACAACTAACAAGGCTGAAAATTGAATGTAAAGCTGCAAATTCACAAATAGTCCATTTTTGACTTCTTTCGCTGAGATAAAGCGTTTTTGGCTTCTGGCTTACTGATCACTTGTAACTTAAGCATTAGACCAAATTCCAATTTAATACAGCCAGCTATAGTGCTGCTCAGCATTTCGGAGCTGTCCAACAACTAACAAGGCTGAAAATTGAATGTAAAGCTGCAAATTCACAAATAGTCCATTTTTGACTTCTTTCGCTGAGATAAAGCGTTTTTGGCTTCTGGCTTACTGATCACTTGTAACTTAAGCATTAGACCAAATTCCAATTTAATACAGCCAGCTATAGTGCTGCTCAGCATTTCGGAGCTGTCCAACAGCTAACAAGGCTGAAAATTGAATGTAAAGCTGCAAATTCACTGATAGTCCATTTTTGACTTCTTTCGCTGAGATAAAGCGTTTTTGGCTTCTGGCTTGCTGATCACTTGTAACTTAAGCATTAGACCAAATTCCAATTTAATACAGCCAGATCTATTGCTCCTCAGCATTTCGGAGCTGTCCAACAACTAACAAGGCTGAAAATTGAATGTAAAGCTGCAAATTCACAGATAGTCCATTTTTCACTTCTTTCGTTGAGATAAAGCGTTTTTGGCTTCTGGCTTGCTAATCAGTTGTAACTTAAGCATTAGACCAAGTTCCAATTTAATACAGCCAGATCTAGTGCTGCTCAGCATTTCGGAGCTGTCCAACAACTAACAAGGCTGAAAATTGAATGTAAAGCTGGAAATTCACTGATAGTCCATTTTTGACTTCTTTCGCTGAGATAAAGCGTTTTTGGCTTCTGGCTTGCTGATCACTTGTAACTTAAGCATTAGACCAAATTCCAATTTAATACAGCCAGATCTAGTGCTGCTCAGCATTTCGGAGCTGTCCAACAACTAATAAGGCTGAAAATTGAATGTAAAGCTGCAAATTCACAAATAGTCCATTTTTGACTTCTTTCGCTGAGATAAAGCGTTTTTGGCTTCTGGCTTACTGATCACTTGTAACTTAAGCATTAGACCAAATTCCAATTTAATACAGCCAGCTATAGTGCTGCTCAGCATTTCGGAGCTGTCCAACAACTAACAAGGCTGAAAATTGAATGTAAAGATGCAAATTCACAAATAGTCCATTTTTGACTTCTTTCGCTGAGATAAAGCGTTTTTGGCTTCTGGCTTACTGATCACTTGTAACTTAAGCATTAGACCAAATTCCAATTTAATACAGCCAGCTATAGTGCTGCTCAGCATTTCGGAGCTGTCCAACAGCTAACAAGGCTGAAAATTGAATGTAAAGCTGGAAATTCACTGATAGTCCATTTTTGACTTCTTTCGCTGAGATAAAGCGTTTTTGGCTTCTGGCTTGCTGATCACTTGTAACTTAAGCATTAGACCAAATTCCAATTTAATACAGCCAGATCTATTGCTCCTCAGCATTTCGGAGCTGTCCAACAACTAACAAGGCTGAAAATTGAATGTAAAGCTGCAAATTCACAGATAGTCCATTTTTCACTTCTTTCGTTGAGATAAAGCGTTTTTGGCTTCTGGCTTGCTAATCAGTTGTAACTTAAGCATTAGACCAAGTTCCAATTTAATACAGCCAGATCTAGTGCTGCTCAGCATTTCGGAGCTGTCCAACAACTAACAAGGCTGAAAATTGAATGTAAAGCTGGAAATTCACTGATAGTCCATTTTTGACTTCTTTCGCTGAGATAAAGCGTTTTTGGCTTCTGGCTTGCTGATCACTTGTAACTTAAGCATTAGACCAAATTCCAATTTAATACAGCCAGATCTATTGCTCCTCAGCATTTCGGAGCTGTCCAGCAACTAACAAGGCTGAAAATTGAATGTAAAGCTGAAAATTCACAAATAGTCCATTTTTGACTTCTTTCGCTGAGATAAAGCGTTTTTGGCTTCTGGCTTACTGATCACTTGTAACTTAAGCATTAGACCAAATTCCAATTTAATACAGCCAGCTATAGTGCTGCTCAGCATTTCGGAGCTGTCCAACAGCTAACAAGGCTGAAAATTGAATGTAAAGCTGGAAATTCACTGATAGTCCATTTTTGACTTCTTTCGCTGAGATAAAGCGTTTTTGGCTTCTGGCTTGCTGATCTCTTGTAACTTAAGCATTAGACCAAATTCCAATTTAATACAGCCAGATCTAGTGCTCCTCAGCATTTCGGAGCTGTCCAACAGCTAACAAGGCTGAAAATTGAATGTAAAGCTGCAAATTCACAAATAGTCCATTTTTGAATTCTTTCGCTGAGATAAAGCGTTTTTGGCTTCTGGCTTACTGATCACTTGTAACTTAAGCATTAGACCAAATTCCAATTTAATACAGCCAGCTATAGTGCTGCTCAGCATTTCGGAGCTGTCCAACAACTAACAAGGCTGAAAATTGAATGTAAAGCTGCAAATTCACAAATAGTCCATTTTTGACTTCTTTCGCTGAGATAAAGCGTTTTTGGCTTCTGGCTTACTGATCACTTGTAACTTAAGCATTAGACCAAATTCCAATTTAATACAGCCAGCTATAGTGCTGCTCAGCATTTCGGAGCTGTCCAACAGCTAAAAAGGCTGAAAATTGAATGTAAAGCTGGAAATTCACTGATAGTCCATTTTTGACTTCTTTCGCTGAGATAAAGCGTTTTTGGCTTCTGGCTTGCTGATCACTTGTAACTTAAGCATTAGACCAAATTCCAATTTAATACAGCCAGATCTATTGCTCCTCAGCATTTCGGAGCTGTCCAACAACTAACAAGGCTGAAAATTGAATGTAAAGCTGCAAATTCACAGATAGTCCATTTTTCACTTCTTTCGTTGAGATAAAGCGTTTTTGGCTTCTGGCTTGCTAATCAGTTGTAACTTAAGCATTAGACCAAGTTCCAATTTAATACAGCCAGATCTAGTGCTGCTCAGCATTTCGGAGCTGTCCAACAACTAACAAGGCTGAAAATTGAATGTAAAGCTGGAAATTCACTGATAGTCCATTTTTGACTTCTTTCGCTGAGATAAAGCGTTTTTGGCTTCTGGCTTGCTGATCACTTGTAACTTAAGCATTAGACCAAATTCCAATTTAATACAGCCAGATCTAGTGCTGCTCAGCATTTCGGAGCTGTCCAACAACTAACAAGGCTGAAAATTGAATGTAAAGCTGGAAATTCACTGATAGTCCATTTTTCACTTCTTTCGCTGAGATAAAGCGTTTTTGGCTTCTGGCTTGCTGATCACTTGTAACTTAAGCATTAGACCAAATTCCAATTTAATACAGCCAGATCTAGTGCTGCTCAGCATTTCGGAGCTGTCCAACAACTAATAAGGCTGAAAATTGAATGTAAAGCTGCAAATTCACAGATAGTCCATTTTTCACTTCTTTCGCTGAGATAAAGCGTTTTTGGCTTCTGGCTTGCTGATCACTTGTAACTTAAGCATTAGACCAAATTCCAATTTAATACAGCCAGATCTAGTGCTGCTCAGCATTTCGGAGCTGTCCAACAACTAACAAGGCTGAAAATTGAATGTAAAGCTGCAAATTCACAAATAGTCCATTTTTGACTTCTTTCGCTGAGATAAAGCGTTTTTGGCTTCTGCCTTACTGATCACTTGTAACTTAAGCATTAGACCAAATTCCAATTTAATACAGCCAGATCTAGTGCTCCTCAGCATTTCGGAGCTGTCCAACAGCTAACAAGGCTGAAAATTGAATGTAAAGCTGCAAATTCACAAATAGTCCATTTTTGAATTCTTTCGCTGAGATAAAGCGTTTTTGGCTTCTGGCTTACTGATCACTTGTAACTTAAGCATTAGACCAAATTCCAATTTAATACAGCCAGCTATAGTGCTGCTCAGCATTTCGGAGCTGTCCAACAACTAACAAGGCTGAAAATTGAATGTAAAGCTGCAAATTCACAAATAGTCCATTTTTGACTTCTTTCGCTGAGATAAAGCGTTTTTGGCTTCTGGCTTACTGATCACTTGTAACTTAAGCATTAGACCAAATTCCAATTTAATACAGCCAGCTATAGTGCTGCTCAGCATTTCGGAGCTGTCCAACAGCTAAAAAGGCTGAAAATTGAATGTAAAGCTGGAAATTCACTGATAGTCCATTTTTGACTTCTTTCGCTGAGATAAAGCGTTTTTGGCTTCTGGCTTGCTGATCACTTGTAACTTAAGCATTAGACCAAATTCCAATTTAATACAGCCAGATCTATTGCTCCTCAGCATTTCGGAGCTGTCCAACAACTAACAAGGCTGAAAATTGAATGTAAAGCTGCAAATTCACAGATAGTCCATTTTTCACTTCTTTCGTTGAGATAAAGCGTTTTTGGCTTCTGGCTTGCTAATCAGTTGTAACTTAAGCATTAGACCAAGTTCCAATTTAATACAGCCAGATCTAGTGCTGCTCAGCATTTCGGAGCTGTCCAACAACTAACAAGGCTGAAAATTGAATGTAAAGCTGGAAATTCACTGATAGTCCATTTTTGACTTCTTTCGCTGAGATAAAGCGTTTTTGGCTTCTGGCTTGCTGATCACTTGTAACTTAAGCATTAGACCAAATTCCAATTTAATACAGCCAGATCTAGTGCTGCTCAGCATTTCGGAGCTGTCCAACAACTAACAAGGCTGAAAATTGAATGTAAAGCTGGAAATTCACTGATAGTCCATTTTTCACTTCTTTCGCTGAGATAAAGCGTTTTTGGCTTCTGGCTTGCTGATCACTTGTAACTTAAGCATTAGACCAAATTCCAATTTAATACAGCCAGATCTAGTGCTGCTCAGCATTTCGGAGCTGTCCAACAACTAATAAGGCTGAAAATTGAATGTAAAGCTGCAAATTCACAGATAGTCCATTTTTCACTTCTTTCGCTGAGATAAAGCGTTTTTGGCTTCTGGCTTGCTGATCACTTGTAACTTAAGCATTAGACCAAATTCCAATTTAATACAGCCAGATCTAGTGCTGCTCAGCATTTCGGAGCTGTCCAACAACTAACAAGGCTGAAAATTGAATGTAAAGCTGCAAATTCACAAATAGTCCATTTTTGACTTCTTTCGCTGAGATAAAGCGTTTTTGGCTTCTGCCTTACTGATCACTTGTAACTTAAGCATTAGACCAAATTCCAATTTAATACAGCCAGATCTAGTGCTCCTCAGCATTTCGGAGATGTCCAACAACTAACAAGGCTGAAAATTGAATGTAAAGCTGCAAATTCACAGATAGTCCATTTTTCACTTCTTTCGCTGAGATAAAGCGTTTTTGGCTTCTGGCTTGCTGATCACTTGTAACTTAAGCATTAGACCAAATTCCAATTTAATACAGCCAGATCTAGTGCTGCTCAGCATTTCGGAGCTGTCCAACAACTAATAAGGCTGAAAATTGAATGTAAAGCTGCAAATTCACAAATAGTCCATTTTTGACTTCTTTCGCTGAGATAAAGCGTTTTTGGCTTCTGGCTTACTGATCACTTGTAACTTAAGCATTAGACCAAATTCCAATTTAATACAGCCAGCTATAGTGCTGCTCAGCATTTCGGAGCTGTCCAACAACTAACAAGGCTGAAAATTGAATGTAAAGCTGCAAATTCACAGATAGTCCATTTTTCACTTCTTTCGTTGAGATAAAGCGTTTTTGGCTTCTGGCTTGCTAATCAGTTGTAACTTAAGCATTAGACCAAGTTCCAATTTAATACAGCCAGATCTAGTGCTGCTCAGCATTTCGGAGCTGTCCAACAACTAACAAGGCTGAAAATTGAATGTAAAGCTGGAAATTCACTGATAGTCCATTTTTGACTTCTTTCGCTGAGATAAAGCGTTTTTGGCTTCTGGCTTGCTGATCACTTGTAACTTAAGCATTAGACCAAATTCCAATTTAATACAGCCAGATCTAGTGCTGCTCAGCATTTCGGAGCTGTCCAACAACTAATAAGGCTGAAAATTGAATGTAAAGCTGCAAATTCACAAATAGTCCATTTTTGACTTCTTTCGCTGAGATAAAGCGTTTTTGGCTTCTGGCTTACTGATCACTTGTAACTTAAGCATTAGACCAAATTCCAATTTAATACAGCCAGCTATAGTGCTGCTCAGCATTTCGGAGCTGTCCAACAACTAACAAGGCTGAAAATTGAATGTAAAGCTGCAAATTCACAAATAGTCCATTTTTGACTTCTTTCGCTGAGATAAAGCGTTTTTGGCTTCTGGCTTGCTGATCACTTGTAACTTAAGCATTAGACCAAATTCCAATTTAATACAGCCAGATCTAGTGCTGCTCAGCATTTCGGAGCTGTCCAACAACTAACAAGGCTGAAAATTGAATGTAAAGCTGCAAATTCACAAATAGTCCATTTTTGACTTCTTTCGCTGAGATAAAGCGTTTTTGGCTTCTGGCTTACTGATCACTTGTAACTTAAGCATTAGACCAAATTCCAATTTAATACAGCCAGCTATAGTGCTGCTCAGCATTTCGGAGCTGTCCAACAACTAACAAGGCTGAAAATTGAATGTAAAGCTGCAAATTCACAAATAGTCCATTTTTGACTTCTTTCGCTGAGATAAAGCGTTTTTGGCTTCTGGCTTACTGATCACTTGTAACTTAAGCATTAGACCAAATTCCAATTTAATACAGCCAGCTATAGTGCTGCTCAGCATTTCGGAGCTGTCCAACAACTAACAAGGCTGAAAATTGAATGTAAAGCTGCAAATTCACAAATAGTCCATTTTTGACTTCTTTCGCTGAGATAAAGCGTTTTTGGCTTCTGGCTTACTGATCACTTGTAACTTAAGCATTAGACCAAATTCCAATTTAATAAAGCCAGCTATAGTGCTGCTCAGCATTTCGGAGCTGTCCAACAGCTAACAAGGCTGAAAATTGAATGTAAAGCTGGAAATTCACTGATAGTCCATTTTTGACTTCTTTCGCTGAGATAAAGCGTTTTTGGCTTCTGGCTTGCTGATCACTTGTAACTTAAGCATTAGACCAAATTCCAATTTAATACAGCCAGATCTATTGCTCCTCAGCATTTCGGAGCTGTCCAACAACTAACAAGGCTGAAAATTGAATGTAAAGCTGCAAATTCACAGATAGTCCATTTTTCACTTCTTTCGTTGAGATAAAGCGTTTTTGGCTTCTGGCTTGCTAATCAGTTGTAACTTAAGCATTAGACCAAGTTCCAATTTAATACAGCCAGATCTAGTGCTGCTCAGCATTTCGGAGCTGTCCAACAACTAACAAGGCTGAAAATTGAATGTAAAGCTGGAAATTCACTGATAGTCCATTTTTGACTTCTTTCGCTGAGATAAAGCGTTTTTGGCTTCTGGCTTGCTGATCACTTGTAACTTAAGCATTAGACCAAATTCCAATTTAATACAGCCAGATCTAGTGCTGCTCAGCATTTCGGAGCTGTCCAACAACTAATAAGGCTGAAAATTGAATGTAAAGCTGCAAATTCACAAATAGTCCATTTTTGACTTCTTTCGCTGAGATAAAGCGTTTTTGGCTTCTGGCTTACTGATCACTTGTAACTTAAGCATTAGACCAAATTCCAATTTAATACAGCCAGCTATAGTGCTGCTCAGCATTTCGGAGCTGTCCAACAACTAACAAGGCTGAAAATTGAATGTAAAGCTGCAAATTCACAAATAGTCCATTTTTGACTTCTTTCGCTGAGATAAAGCGTTTTTGGCTTCTGGCTTGCTGATCACTTGTAACTTAAGCATTAGACCAAATTCCAATTTAATACAGCCAGATCTAGTGCTGCTCAGCATTTCGGAGCTGTCCAACAACTAACAAGGCTGAAAATTGAATGTAAAGCTGCAAATTCACAAATAGTCCATTTTTGACTTCTTTCGCTGAGATAAAGCGTTTTTGGCTTCTGGCTTACTGATCACTTGTAACTTAAGCATTAGACCAAATTCCAATTTAATACAGCCAGCTATAGTGCTGCTCAGCATTTCGGAGCTGTCCAACAACTAACAAGGCTGAAAATTGAATGTAAAGCTGCAAATTCACAAATAGTCCATTTTTGACTTCTTTCGCTGAGATAAAGCGTTTTTGGCTTCTGGCTTACTGATCACTTGTAACTTAAGCATTAGACCAAATTCCAATTTAATACAGCCAGCTATAGTGCTGCTCAGCATTTCGGAGCTGTCCAACAACTAACAAGGCTGAAAATTGAATGTAAAGCTGCAAATTCACAGATAGTACATTTTTGACTTCTTTCGCTGAGATAAAGCGTTTTTGGCTTCTGGCTTGCTGATCACTTGTAACTTAAGCATTAGACCAAATTCCAATTTAATACAGCCAGATCTAGTGCTCCTCAGCATTTCGGAGCTGTCCAACAAATAACAAGGCTGAAAATTGAATGTAAAGCTGCAAATTCACAGATAGTCCATTTTTGACTTCTTTCGCTGAGATAAAGCGTTTTTGGCTTCTGGCTTGCTGATCACTTCTAACTAAAGCATTAGACCAAATTCCAATTTAATACAGCCAGATCTAGTGCTCCTCAGCATTTCGGAGCTGTCCAGCAACTAACAAGGCTGAAAATTGAATGTAAATCTGCAAATTCACAAATAGTCCATTTTTGACTTCTTTCGCTGAGATAAAGCGTTTTTGGCTGATGGCTTGCTGATCACTTCTAACTTAAGCATTAGACCAAATTCTAATTTAATACAGCCAGCTATAGTGCTGCTCAGCATTTCGGAGATGTCCAACAACTAACAAGGCTGAAAATTGAATGTAAAGCTGAAAATTCACAGATAGTCCATTTTTGTCTCCTTTCGTTGAGATAAAGCGTTTTTGGTTTCTGGCTTACTGATCACTTGTAACTTAGGCATTAGACCAAATTAAAATTTAATACAGCCAGATCTAGTGCTCCTCAGCATTTCGGAGCTGTCCAACAACTAACAAGGCTGAAAATTAAATGTTAAGCTGCAAATTCACAAAATAGTCAATGTTTGACTTCTTTCGCTGAGATAAAGCGTTTTTGGCTTCTGTCTTGCTGATCATTTCGAACATTAGCAAATCACCTAATTTCAGTCTCATACAGCCAGATCTAGTGCTGCTCAGCATTTCGGAGCTGTCCAAAAACTAACAAGGCTGAAAATTGAATGTTAAGCTGCAAATTCACAAATAGTCCATTTTTGACTTCTTTCGCTGAGATAAAGCGTTTTTGGCTTCTGGCTTGTAACTTAAGCATTAGACCAAATTCCGATATAATACAGCCAGCTATAGTGCTGCTCAGCATTTCGGAGCTGTCCAACAAATAACAAGGCTGAAAATTGAATGTAAAGCTGCAAATTCACAGATAGTCCATTTTTGACTTCTTTCGCTGAGATAAAGCGTTTTGCTGATCACATGTAACTTAAGCATTAGACCAAATTCCAATTTAATACAGCCAGATCTAGTGCTGCTCAGCATTTCGGAGCTGTCCAACAACTAATAAGGCTGAAAATTGAATGTAAAGCTGCAAATTCACAAATAGTCCATTTTTGACTTCTTTCGCTGAGATAAAGCGTTTTTGGCTTCTGGCTTACTGATCACTTGTAACTTAAGCATTAGACCAAATTCCAATTTAATACAGCCAGCTATAGTGCTGCTCAGCATTTCGGAGCTGTCCAACAGCTAACAAGGCTGAAAATTGAATGTAAAGCTGGAAATTCACTGATAGTCCATTTTTGACTTCTTTCGCTGAGATAAAGCGTTTTTGGCTTCTGGCTTGCTGATCACTTGTAACTTAAGCATTAGACCAAATTCCAATTTAATACAGCCAGATCTATTGCTCCTCAGCATTTCGGAGCTGTCCAACAACTAACAAGGCTGAAAATTGAATGTAAAGCTGCAAATTCACAGATAGTCCATTTTTCACTTCTTTCGTTGAGATAAAGCGTTTTTGGCTTCTGGCTTGCTAATCAGTTGTAACTTAAGCATTAGACCAAGTTCCAATTTAATACAGCCAGATCTAGTGCTGCTCAGCATTTCGGAGCTGTCCAACAACTAACAAGGCTGAAAATTGAATGTAAAGCTGGAAATTCACTGATAGTCCATTTTTGACTTCTTTCGCTGAGATAAAGCGTTTTTGGCTTCTGGCTTGCTGATCACTTGTAACTTAAGCATTAGACCAAATTCCAATTTAATACAGCCAGATCTAGTGCTGCTCAGCATTTCGGAGCTGTCCAACAACTAATAAGGCTGAAAATTGAATGTAAAGCTGCAAATTCACAAATAGTCCATTTTTGACTTCTTTCGCTGAGATAAAGCGTTTTTGGCTTCTGGCTTACTGATCACTTGTAACTTAAGCATTAGACCAAATTCCAATTTAATACAGCCAGCTATAGTGCTGCTCAGCATTTCGGAGCTGTCCAACAACTAACAAGGCTGAAAATTGAATGTAAAGCTGCAAATTCACAAATAGTCCATTTTTGACTTCTTTCGCTGAGATAAAGCGTTTTTGGCTTCTGGCTTGCTGATCACTTGTAACTTAAGCATTAGACCAAATTCCAATTTAATACAGCCAGATCTAGTGCTGCTCAGCATTTCGGAGCTGTCCAACAACTAACAAGGCTGAAAATTGAATGTAAAGCTGCAAATTCACAAATAGTCCATTTTTGACTTCTTTCGCTGAGATAAAGCGTTTTTGGCTTCTGGCTTACTGATCACTTGTAACTTAAGCATTAGACCAAATTCCAATTTAATACAGCCAGCTATAGTGCTGCTCAGCATTTCGGAGCTGTCCAACAACTAACAAGGCTGAAAATTGAATGTAAAGCTGCAAATTCACAAATAGTCCATTTTTGACTTCTTTCGCTGAGATAAAGCGTTTTTGGCTTCTGGCTTACTGATCACTTGTAACTTAAGCATTAGACCAAATTCCAATTTAATACAGCCAGCTATAGTGCTGCTCAGCATTTCGGAGCTGTCCAACAGCTAACAAGGCTGAAAATTGAATGTAAAGCTGGAAATTCACTGATAGTCCATTTTTGACTTCTTTCGCTGAGATAAAGCGTTTTTGGCTTCTGGCTTGCTGATCACTTGTAACTTAAGCATTAGACCAAATTCCAATTTAATACAGCCAGATCTATTGCTCCTCAGCATTTCGGAGCTGTCCAACAACTAACAAGGCTGAAAATTGAATGTAAAGCTGCAAATTCACAGATAGTCCATTTTTCACTTCTTTCGCTGAGATAAAGCGTTTTTGGCTTCTGGCTTGCTAATCAGTTGTAACTTAAGCATTAGACCAAATTCCAATTTAATACAGCCAGATCTAGTGCTGCTCAGCATTTCGGAGCTGTCCAACAACTAATAAGGCTGAAAATTGAATGTAAAGCTGCAAATTCACAAATAGTCCATTTTTGACTTCTTTCGCTGAGATAAAGCGTTTTTGGCTTCTGGCTTACTGATCACTTGTAACTTAAGCATTAGACCAAATTCCAATTTAATACAGCCAGCTATAGTGCTGCTCAGCATTTCGGAGCTGTCCAACAACTAACAAGGCTGAAAATTGAATGTAAAGCTGCAAATTCACAAATAGTCCATTTTTGACTTCTTTCGCTGAGATAAAGCGTTTTTGGCTTCTGGCTTGCTGATCACTTGTAACTTAAGCATTAGACCAAATTCCAATTTAATACAGCCAGATCTAGTGCTGCTCAGCATTTCGGAGCTGTCCAACAACTAACAAGGCTGAAAATTGAATGTAAAGCTGCAAATTCACAAATAGTCCATTTTTGACTTCTTTCGCTGAGATAAAGCGTTTTTGGCTTCTGGCTTACTGATCACTTGTAACTTAAGCATTAGACCAAATTCCAATTTAATACAGCCAGCTATAGTGCTGCTCAGCATTTCGGAGCTGTCCAACAACTAACAAGGCTGAAAATTGAATGTAAAGCTGCAAATTCACAAATAGTCCATTTTTGACTTCTTTCGCTGAGATAAAGCGTTTTTGGCTTCTGGCTTACTGATCACTTGTAACTTAAGCATTAGACCAAATTCCAATTTAATACAGCCAGCTATAGTGCTGCTCAGCATTTCGGAGCTGTCCAACAACTAACAAGGCTGAAAATTGAATGTAAAGCTGCAAATTCACAGATAGTACATTTTTGACTTCTTTCGCTGAGATAAAGCGTTTTTGGCTTCTGGCTTGCTGATCACTTGTAACTTAAGCATTAGACCAAATTCCAATTTAATACAGCCAGATCTAGTGCTCCTCAGCATTTCGGAGCTGTCCAACAAATAACAAGGCTGAAAATTGAATGTAAAGCTGCAAATTCACAGATAGTCCATTTTTGACTTCTTTCGCTGAGATAAAGCGTTTTTGGCTTCTGGCTTGCTGATCACTTCTAACTAAAGCATTAGACCAAATTCCAATTTAATACAGCCAGATCTAGTGCTCCTCAGCATTTCGGAGCTGTCCAGCAACTAACAAGGCTGAAAATTGAATGTAAATCTGCAAATTCACAAATAGTCCATTTTTGACTTCTTTCGCTGAGATAAAGCGTTTTTGGCTGATGGCTTGCTGATCACTTCTAACTTAAGCATTAGACCAAATTCTAATTTAATACAGCCAGCTATAGTGCTGCTCAGCATTTCGGAGATGTCCAACAACTAACAAGGCTGAAAATTGAATGTAAAGCTGAAAATTCACAGATAGTCCATTTTTGTCTCCTTTCGTTGAGATAAAGCGTTTTTGGTTTCTGGCTTACTGATCACTTGTAACTTAGGCATTAGACCAAATTAAAATTTAATACAGCCAGATCTAGTGCTCCTCAGCATTTCGGAGCTGTCCAACAACTAACAAGGCTGAAAATTAAATGTTAAGCTGCAAATTCACAAAATAGTCAATGTTTGACTTCTTTCGCTGAGATAAAGCGTTTTTGGCTTCTGTCTTGCTGATCATTTCGAACATTAGCAAATCACCTAATTTCAGTCTCATACAGCCAGATCTAGTGCTGCTCAGCATTTCGGAGCTGTCCAAAAACTAACAAGGCTGAAAATTGAATGTTAAGCTGCAAATTCACAAATAGTCCATTTTTGACTTCTTTCGCTGAGATAAAGCGTTTTTGGCTTCTGGCTTGTAACTTAAGCATTAGACCAAATTCCGATATAATACAGCCAGCTATAGTGCTGCTCAGCATTTCGGAGCTGTCCAACAAATAACAAGGCTGAAAATTGAATGTAAAGCTGCAAATTCACAGATAGTCCATTTTTGACTTCTTTCGCTGAGATAAAGCGTTTTGCTGATCACATGTAACTTAAGCATTAGACCAAATTCCAATTTAATACAGCCAGATCTAGTGCTGCTCAGCATTTCGGAGCTGTCCAACAACTAATAAGGCTGAAAATTGAATGTAAAGCTGCAAATTCACAAATAGTCCATTTTTGACTTCTTTCGCTGAGATAAAGCGTTTTTGGCTTCTGGCTTACTGATCACTTGTAACTTAAGCATTAGACCAAATTCCAATTTAATACAGCCAGCTATAGTGCTGCTCAGCATTTCGGAGCTGTCCAACAACTAACAAGGCTGAAAATTGAATGTAAAGCTGCAAATTCACAAATAGTCCATTTTTGACTTCTTTCGCTGAGATAAAGCGTTTTTGGCTTCTGGCTTACTGATCACTTGTAACTTAAGCATTAGACCAAATTCCAATTTAATACAGCCAGCTATAGTGCTGCTCAGCATTTCGGAGCTGTCCAACAGCTAACAAGGCTGAAAATTGAATGTAAAGCTGGAAATTCACTGATAGTCCATTTTTGACTTCTTTCGCTGAGATAAAGCGTTTTTGGCTTCTGGCTTGCTGATCACTTGTAACTTAAGCATTAGACCAAATTCCAATTTAATACAGCCAGCTCTATTGCTCCTCAGCATTTCGGAGCTGTCCAACAACTAACAAGGCTGAAAATTGAATGTAAAGCTGCAAATTCACAGATAGTCCATTTTTCACTTCTTTCGTTGAGATAAAGCGTTTTTGGCTTCTGGCTTGCTAATCAGTTGTAACTTAAGCATTAGACCAAGTTCCAATTTAATACAGCCAGATCTAGTGCTGCTCAGCATTTCGGAGCTGTCCAACAACTAACAAGGCTGAAAATTGAATGTAAAGCTGGAAATTCACTGATAGTCCATTTTTGACTTCTTTCGCTGAGATAAAGCGTTTTTGGCTTCTGGCTTGCTGATCACTTGTAACTTAAGCATTAGACCAAATTCCAATTTAATACAGCCAGATCTAGTGCTGCTCAGCATTTCGGAGCTGTCCAACAACTAATAAGGCTGAAAATTGAATGTAAAGCTGCAAATTCACAAATAGTCCATTTTTGACTTCTTTCGCTGAGATAAAGCGTTTTTGGCTTCTGGCTTACTGATCACTTGTAACTTAAGCATTAGACCAAATTCCAATTTAATACAGCCAGCTATAGTGCTGCTCAGCATTTCGGAGCTGTCCAACAACTAACAAGGCTGAAAATTGAATGTAAAGCTGCAAATTCACAAATAGTCCATTTTTGACTTCTTTCGCTGAGATAAAGCGTTTTTGGCTTCTGGCTTGCTGATCACTTGTAACTTAAGCATTAGACCAAATTCCAATTTAATACAGCCAGATCTAGTGCTGCTCAGCATTTCGGAGCTGTCCAACAACTAACAAGGCTGAAAATTGAATGTAAAGCTGCAAATTCACAAATAGTCCATTTTTGACTTCTTTCGCTGAGATAAAGCGTTTTTGGCTTCTGGCTTACTGATCACTTGTAACTTAAGCATTAGACCAAATTCCAATTTAATACAGCCAGCTATAGTGCTGCTCAGCATTTCGGAGCTGTCCAACAACTAACAAGGCTGAAAATTGAATGTAAAGCTGCAAATTCACAAATAGTCCATTTTTGACTTCTTTCGCTGAGATAAAGCGTTTTTGGCTTCTGGCTTACTGATCACTTGTAACTTAAGCATTAGACCAAATTCCAATTTAATACAGCCAGCTATAGTGCTGCTCAGCATTTCGGAGCTGTCCAACAGCTAACAAGGCTGAAAATTGAATGTAAAGCTGGAAATTCACTGATAGTCCATTTTTGACTTCTTTCGCTGAGATAAAGCGTTTTTGGCTTCTGGCTTGCTGATCACTTGTAACTTAAGCATTAGACCAAATTCCAATTTAATACAGCCAGATCTATTGCTCCTCAGCATTTCGGAGCTGTCCAACAACTAACAAGGCTGAAAATTGAATGTAAAGCTGCAAATTCACAGATAGTCCATTTTTCACTTCTTTCGCTGAGATAAAGCGTTTTTGGCTTCTGGCTTGCTAATCAGTTGTAACTTAAGCATTAGACCAAGTTCCAATTTAATACAGCCAGATCTAGTGCTGCTCAGCATTTCGGAGCTGTCCAACAGCTAACAAGGCTGAAAATTGAATGTAAAGCTGCAAATTCACTGATAGTCCATTTTTAACGTCTTTCGCTGAGATAAAGCGTTTTTGGCTTCTGGCTTGCTGATCACTTGTAACTTAAGCATTAGACCAAATTCCAATTTAATACAGCCAGATCTAGTGCTCCTCAGCATTTCGGAGCTGTCCAACAACTAACAAGGCTGAAAATTGAATGTAAAGCTGCAAATTCACAAATAGTCCATTTTTGACTTCTTTCGCTGAGATAAAGCGTTTTTGGCTTCTGGCTTACTGATCACTTATAACTTAAGCATTAGACCACATTCCAATTTAATACAGCCAGCTATAGTGCTGCTCAGCATTTCGGAGCTGTCCAACAGCTAACAAGGCTGAAAATTGAATGTAAAGCTGGAAATTCACTGATAGTCCATTTTTGACTTCTTTCGCTGAGATAAAGCGTTTTTGGCTTCTGGCTTACTGATCACTTGTAACTTAAGCATTAGACCAAATTCCAATTTAATACAGCCAGCTATAGTGCTGCTCAGCATTTCGGAGCTGTCCAACAGCTAACAAGGCTGAAAATTGAATGTAAAGCTGGAAATTCACTGATAGTCCATTTTTCACTTCTTTCGTTGAGATAAAGCGTTTTTGGCTTCTGGCTTGCTAATCAGTTGTAACTTAAGCATTAGACCAAGTTCCAATTTAATACAGCCAGATCTAGTGCTGCTCAGCATTTCGGAGCTGTCCAACAACTAACAAGGCTGAAAATTGAATGTAAAGCTGGAAATTCACTGATAGTCCATTTTTGACTTCTTTCGCTGAGATAAAGCGTTTTTGGCTTCTGGCTTGCTGATCACTTGTAACTTAAGCATTAGACCAAATTCCAATTTAATACAGCCAGATCTATTGCTCCTCAGCATTTCGGAGCTGTCCAACAACTAACAAGGCTGAAAATTGAATGTAAAGCTGCAAATTCACAGATAGTCCATTTTTCACTTCTTTCGCTGAGATAAAGCGTTTTTGGCTTCTGGCTTGCTAATCAGTTGTAACTTAAGCATTAGACCAAGTTCCAATTTAATACAGCCAGATCGAGTGCTGCTCAGCATTTCGGAGCTGTCCAACAGCTAACAAGGCTGAAAATTGAATGTAAAGCTGCAAATTCACTGATAGTCCATTTTTAACGTCTTTCGCTGAGATAAAGCGTTTTTGGCTTCTGGCTTGCTGATCACTTGTAACTTAAGCATTAGACCAAATTCCAATTTAATACAGCCAGATCTAGTGCTCCTCAGCATTTCGGAGCTGTCCAACAACTAACAAGGCTGAAAATTGAATGTAAAGCTGCAAATTCACAAATAGTCCATTTTTGACTTCTTTCGCTGAGATAAAGCGTTTTTGGCTTCTGGCTTACTGATCACTTATAACTTAAGCATTAGACCACATTCCAATTTAATACAGCCAGCTATAGTGCTGCTCAGCATTTCGGAGCTGTCCAACAGCTAACAAGGCTGAAAATTGAATGTAAAGCTGGAAATTCACTGATAGTCCATTTTTGACTTCTTTCGCTGAGATAAAGCGTTTTTGGCTTCTGGCTTGCTGATCTCTTGTAACTTAAGCATTAGACCAAATTCCAATTTAATACAGCCAGATCTAGTGCTCCTCAGCATTTCGGAGCTGTCCAACAACTAACAAGGCTGAAAATTGAATGTAAAGCTGCAAATTCACAAATAGTCCATTTTTGACTTCTTTCGCTGAGATAAAGCGTTTTTGGCTTCTGGCTTACTGATCACTTGTAACTTAAGCATTAGACCAAATTCCAATTTAATACAGCCAGCTATAGTGCTGCTCAGCATTTCGGAGCTGTCCAACAACTAACAAGGCTGAAAATTGAATGTAAAGCTGCAAATTCACAAATAGTCCATTTTTGACTTCTTTCGCTGAGATAAAGCGTTTTTGGCTTCTGGCTTACTGATCACTTGTAACTTAAGCATTAGACCAAATTCCAATTTAATACAGCCAGCTATAGTGCTGCTCAGCATTTCGGAGCTGTCCAACAACTAACAAGGCTGAAAATTGAATGTAAAGCTGGAAATTCACTGATAGTCCATTTTTCACTTCTTTCGCTGAGATAAAGCGTTTTTGGCTTCTGGCTTGCTGATCACTTGTAACTTAAGCATTAGACCAAATTCCAATTTAATACAGCCAGATCTAGTGCTGCTCAGCATTTCGGAGCTGTCCAACAACTAATAAGGCTGAAAATTGAATGTAAAGCTGCAAATTCACAGATAGTCCATTTTTCACTTCTTTCGCTGAGATAAAGCGTTTTTGGCTTCTGGCTTGCTGATCACTTGTAACTTAAGCATTAGACCAAATTCCAATTTAATACAGCCAGATCTAGTGCTGCTCAGCATTTCGGAGCTGTCCAACAACTAACAAGGCTGAAAATTGAATGTAAAGCTGCAAATTCACAAATAGTCCATTTTTGACTTCTTTCGCTGAGATAAAGCGTTTTTGGCTTCTGGCTTACTGATCACTTGTAACTTAAGCATTAGACCAAATTCCAATTTAATACAGCCAGCTATAGTGCTGCTCAGCATTTCGGAGCTGTCCAACAGCTAACAAGGCTGAAAATTGAATGTAAAGCTGGAAATTCACTGATAGTCCATTTTTGACTTCTTTCGCTGAGATAAAGCGTTTTTGGCTTCTGGCTTGCTGATCACTTGTAACTTAAGCATTAGACCAAATTCCAATTTAATACAGCCAGATCTATTGCTCCTCAGCATTTCGGAGCTGTCCAACAACTAACAAGGCTGAAAATTGAATGTAAAGCTGCAAATTCACAGATAGTCCATTTTTCACTTCTTTCGCTGAGATAAAGCGTTTTTGGCTTCTGGCTTGCTAATCAGTTGTAACTTAAGCATTAGACCAAATTCCAATTTAATACAGCCAGATCTAGTGCTCCTCAGGATTTCGGAGCTGTCCAGCAACTAAGAAGGCTGAAAATTGAATGTAAAGCTGCAAATTCACAAATAGTCCATTTTTGACTTCTTTCGCTGAGATAAAGCGTTTTTGGCTTCTGGCTTACTGATCACTTGTAACTTAAGCATTAGACCAAATTCCAATTTAATACAGCCAGATCTAGTGCTCCTCAGGATTTCGGAGCTGTCCAGCAACTAACAAGGCTGAAAATTGAATGTAAAGCTGCAAATTCACAAATAGTCCATTTTTGACTTCTTTCGCTGAGATAAAGCGTTTTTGGCTTCTGGCTTACTGATCACTTGTAACTTAAGCATTAGACCAAATTCCAATTTAATACAGCCAGCTATAGTGCTGCTCAGCATTTCGGAGCTGTCCAACAGCTAACAAGGCTGAAAATTGAATGTAAAGCTGCAAATTCACTGATAGTCCATTTTTGACTTCTTTCGCTGAGATAAAGCGTTTTTGGCTTCTGGCTTGCTGATCACTTGTAACTTAAGCATTAGACCAAATTCCAATTTAATACAGCCAGATCTAGTGCTGCTCAGCATTTCGGAGCTGTCCAGCAACTAACAAGGCTGAAAATTGAATGTAAAGCTGCAAATTCACAAATATTCCATTTTTGACTTCTTTCGCTGAGATAAAGCGTTTTTGGCTTCTGGCTTACTGATCACTTGTAACTTAAGCATTAGACCAAATTCCAATTTAATACAGCCAGATCTAGTGCTGCTCAGCATTTCGGAGCTGTCCAACAACTAACAAGGCTGAAAATTGAATGTAAAGCTGCAAATTCACAGATAGTCCATTTTTCACTTCTTTCGCTGAGATAAAGCGTTTTTGGCTTCTGGCTTGCTAATCAGTTGTAACTTAAGCATTAGACCAAATTCCAATTTAATACAGCCAGATCTAGTGCTCCTCAGGATTTCGGAGCTGTCCAGCAACTAACAAGGCTGAAAATTGAATGTAAAGCTGCAAATTCACAAATAGTCCATTTTTGACTTCTTTCGCTGAGATAAAGCGTTTTTGGCTTCTGGCTTACTGATCACTTGTAACTTAAGCATTAGACCAAATTCCAATTTAATACAGCCAGCTATAGTGCTGCTCAGCATTTCGGAGCTGTCCAACAGCTAACAAGGCTGAAAATTGAATGTAAAGCTGCAAATTCACTGATAGTCCATTTTTGACTTCTTTCGCTGAGATAAAGCGTTTTTGGCTTCTGGCTTGCTGATCACTTGTAACATAAGCATTAGACCAAATTCCAATTTAATACAGCCAGATCTAGTGCTCCTCAGGATTTCGGAGCTGTCCAACAACTAACAAGGCTGAAAATTGAATGTAAAGCTGAAAATTCACTGATAGTCCATTTTTGACTTCTTTCGCTGAGATAAAGCGTTTTTGGCTTCTGGCTTACTGATCACTTGTAACTTAAGCATTAGACCAAATTCCAATTTAATACAGCCAGCTATAGTGCTGCTCAGCATTTCGGAGCTGTCCAACAACTAACAAGGCTGAAAATTGAATGTACAGCTGCAAATTCACAGATAGTCCATTTTTCACTTCTTTCGCTGAGATAAAGCGTTTTTGGCTTCTGGCTTACTGATCTTTTGTAACTTAAGCATTAGACCAAATTCCAATTTAATACAGCCAGATCTAGTGCTCCTCAGGATTTCGGAGCTGTCCAGCAACTAACAAGGCTGAAAATTGAATGTAAAGCTGAAAATTCACAAATAGTCCATTTTTGACTTCTTTCGCTGAGATAAAGCGTTTTTGGCTTCTGGCTTACTGATCACTTGTAACTTAAGCATTAGACCAAATTCCAATTTAATACAGCCAGCTATAGTGCTGCTCAGCATTTCGGAGCTGTCCAACAGCTAACAAGGCTGAAAATTGAATGTAAAGCTGCAAATTCACTGATAGTCCATTTTTGACTTCTTTCGCTGAGATAAAGCGTTTTTGGCTTCTGGCTTGCTGATCACTTGTAACTTAAGCATTAGACCAAATTCCAATTTAATACAGCCAGATCTAGTGCTGCTCAGCATTTCGGAGCTGTCCAGCAACTAACAAGGCTGAAAATTGAATGTAAAGCTGCAAATTCACAAATATTCCATTTTTGACTTCTTTCGCTGAGATAAAGCGTTTTTGGCTTCTGGCTTACTGATCACTTGTAACTTAAGCATTAGACCAAATTCCAATTTAATACAGCCAGATCTAGTGCTGCTCAGCATTTCGGAGCTGTCCAACAACTAACAAGGCTGAAAATTGAATGTAAAGCTGCAAATTCACAGATAGTCCATTTTTCACTTCTTTCGCTGAGATAAAGCGTTTTTGGCTTCTGGCTTGCTAATCAGTTGTAACTTAAGCATTAGACCAAATTCCAATTTAATACAGCCAGCTATAGTGCTGCTCAGCATTTCGGAGCTGTCCAGCAACTAACAAGGCTGAAAATTGAATGTAAAGCTGAAAATTCACTGATAGTCCATTTTTGACTTCTTTCGCTGAGATAAAGCGTTTTTGGCTTCTGGCTTGCTGATCACTTGTAACATAAGCATTAGACCAAATTCCAATTTAATACAGCCAGATCTAGTGCTCCTCAGGATTTCGGAGCTGTCCAACAACTAACAAGGCTGAAAATTGAATGTAAAGCTGAAAATTCACTGATAGTCCATTTTTGACTTCTTTCGCTGAGATAAAGCGTTTTTGGCTTCTGGCTTACTGATCACTTGTAACTTAAGCATTAGACCAAATTCCAATTTAATACAGCCAGCTATAGTGCTGCTCAGCATTTCGGAGCTGTCCAACAACTAACAAGGCTGAAAATTGAATGTACAGCTGCAAATTCACAGATAGTCCATTTTTCACTTCTTTCGCTGAGATAAAGCGTTTTTGGCTTCTGGCTTACTGATCTTTTGTAACTTAAGCATTAGACCAAATTCCAATTTAATACAGCCAGATCTAGTGCTCCTCAGGATTTCGGAGCTGTCCAGCAACTAACAAGGCTGAAAATTGAATGTAAAGCTGCAAATTCACAAATAGTCCATTTTTGACTTCTTTCGCTGAGATAAAGCGTTTTTGGCTTCTGGCTTACTGATCACTTGTAACTTAAGCATTAGACCAAATTCCAATTTAATACAGCCAGATCTAGTGCTCCTCAGGATTTCGGAGCTGTCCAGCAACTAACAAGGCTGAAAATTGAATGTAAAGCTGAAAATTCACAAATAGTCCATTTTTGACTTCTTTCGCTGAGATAAAGCGTTTTTGGCTTCTGGCTTACTGATCACTTGTAACTTAAGCATTAGACCAAATTCCAATTTAATACAGCCAGCTATAGTGCTGCTCAGCATTTCGGAGCTGTCCAACAGCTAACAAGGCTGAAAATTGAATGTAAAGCTGCAAATTCACTGATAGTCCATTTTTGACTTCTTTCGCTGAGATAAAGCGTTTTTGGCTTCTGGCTTGCTGATCACTTGTAACTTAAGCATTAGACCAAATTCCAATTTAATACAGCCAGATCTAGTGCTGCTCAGCATTTCGGAGCTGTCCAGCAACTAACAAGGCTGAAAATTGAATGTAAAGCTGCAAATTCACAAATATTCCATTTTTGACTTCTTTCGCTGAGATAAAGCGTTTTTGGCTTCTGGCTTACTGATCACTTGTAACTTAAGCATTAGACCAAATTCCAATTTAATACAGCCAGATCTAGTGCTGCTCAGCATTTCGGAGCTGTCCAACAACTAACAAGGCTGAAAATTGAATGTAAAGCTGCAAATTCACAGATAGTCCATTTTTCACTTCTTTCGCTGAGATAAAGCGTTTTTGGCTTCTGGCTTGCTAATCAGTTGTAACTTAAGCATTAGACCAAATTCCAATTTAATACAGCCAGATCTAGTGCTCCTCAGGATTTCGGAGCTGTCCAGCAACTAACAAGGCTGAAAATTGAATGTAAAGCTGCAAATTCACAAATAGTCCATTTTTGACTTCTTTCGCTGAGATAAAGCGTTTTTGGCTTCTGGCTTACTGATCACTTGTAACTTAAGCATTAGACCAAATTCCAATTTAATACAGCCAGCTATAGTGCTGCTCAGCATTTCGGAGCTGTCCAACAGCTAACAAGGCTGAAAATTGAATGTAAAGCTGCAAATTCACTGATAGTCCATTTTTGACTTCTTTCGCTGAGATAAAGCGTTTTTGGCTTCTGGCTTGCTGATCACTTGTAACATAAGCATTAGACCAAATTCCAATTTAATACAGCCAGATCTAGTGCTCCTCAGGATTTCGGAGCTGTCCAACAACTAACAAGGCTGAAAATTGAATGTAAAGCTGAAAATTCACTGATAGTCCATTTTTGACTTCTTTCGCTGAGATAAAGCGTTTTTGGCTTCTGGCTTACTGATCACTTGTAACTTAAGCATTAGACCAAATTCCAATTTAATACAGCCAGCTATAGTGCTGCTCAGCATTTCGGAGCTGTCCAACAACTAACAAGGCTGAAAATTGAATGTACAGCTGCAAATTCACAGATAGTCCATTTTTCACTTCTTTCGCTGAGATAAAGCGTTTTTGGCTTCTGGCTTGCTAATCAGTTGTAACTTAAGCATTAGACCAAATTCCAATTTAATACAGCCAGCTATAGTGCTGCTCAGCATTTCGGAGCTGTCCAGCAACTAACAAGGCTGAAAATTGAATGTAAAGCTGAAAATTCACTGATAGTCCATTTTTGACTTCTTTCGCTGAGATAAAGCGTTTTTGGCTTCTGGCTTGCTGATCACTTGTAACATAAGCATTAGACCAAATTCCAATTTAATACAGCCAGATCTAGTGCTCCTCAGGATTTCGGAGCTGTCCAACAACTAACAAGGCTGAAAATTGAATGTAAAGCTGAAAATTCACTGATAGTCCATTTTTGACTTCTTTCGCTGAGATAAAGCGTTTTTGGCTTCTGGCTTACTGATCACTTGTAACTTAAGCATTAGACCAAATTCCAATTTAATACAGCCAGCTATAGTGCTGCTCAGCATTTCGGAGCTGTCCAACAACTAACAAGGCTGAAAATTGAATGTACAGCTGCAAATTCACAGATAGTCCATTTTTCACTTCTTTCGCTGAGATAAAGCGTTTTTGGCTTCTGGCTTACTGATCTTTTGTAACTTAAGCATTAGACCAAATTCCAATTTAATACAGCCAGATCTAGTGCTCCTCAGGATTTCGGAGCTGTCCAGCAACTAACAAGGCTGAAAATTGAATGTAAAGCTGCAAATTCACAAATAGTCCATTTTTGACTTCTTTCGCTGAGATAAAGCGTTTTTGGCTTCTGGCTTACTGATCACTTGTAACTTAAGCATTAGACCAAATTCCAATTTAATACAGCCAGATCTAGTGCTCCTCAGGATTTCGGAGCTGTCCAGCAACTAACAAGGCTGAAAATTGAATGTAAAGCTGAAAATTCACAAATAGTCCATTTTTGACTTCTTTCGCTGAGATAAAGCGTTTTTGGCTTCTGGCTTACTGATCACTTGTAACTTAAGCATTAGACCAAATTCCAATTTAATACAGCCAGCTATAGTGCTGCTCAGCATTTCGGAGCTGTCCAACAGCTAACAAGGCTGAAAATTGAATGTAAAGCTGCAAATTCACTGATAGTCCATTTTTGACTTCTTTCGCTGAGATAAAGCGTTTTTGGCTTCTGGCTTGCTGATCACTTGTAACTTAAGCATTAGACCAAATTCCAATTTAATACAGCCAGATCTAGTGCTGCTCAGCATTTCGGAGCTGTCCAGCAACTAACAAGGCTGAAAATTGAATGTAAAGCTGCAAATTCACAAATATTCCATTTTTGACTTCTTTCGCTGAGATAAAGCGTTTTTGGCTTCTGGCTTACTGATCACTTGTAACTTAAGCATTAGACCAAATTCCAATTTAATACAGCCAGATCTAGTGCTGCTCAGCATTTCGGAGCTGTCCAACAACTAACAAGGCTGAAAATTGAATGTAAAGCTGCAAATTCACAGATAGTCCATTTTTCACTTCTTTCGCTGAGATAAAGCGTTTTTGGCTTCTGGCTTGCTAATCAGTTGTAACTTAAGCATTAGACCAAATTCCAATTTAATACAGCCAGATCTAGTGCTCCTCAGGATTTCGGAGCTGTCCAGCAACTAACAAGGCTGAAAATTGAATGTAAAGCTGCAAATTCACAAATAGTCCATTTTTGACTTCTTTCGCTGAGATAAAGCGTTTTTGGCTTCTGGCTTACTGATCACTTGTAACTTAAGCATTAGACCAAATTCCAATTTAATACAGCCAGCTATAGTGCTGCTCAGCATTTCGGAGCTGTCCAACAGCTAACAAGGCTGAAAATTGAATGTAAAGCTGCAAATTCACTGATAGTCCATTTTTGACTTCTTTCGCTGAGATAAAGCGTTTTTGGCTTCTGGCTTGCTGATCACTTGTAACATAAGCATTAGACCAAATTCCAATTTAATACAGCCAGATCTAGTGCTCCTCAGGATTTCGGAGCTGTCCAACAACTAACAAGGCTGAAAATTGAATGTAAAGCTGAAAATTCACTGATAGTCCATTTTTGACTTCTTTCGCTGAGATAAAGCGTTTTTGGCTTCTGGCTTACTGATCACTTGTAACTTAAGCATTAGACCAAATTCCAATTTAATACAGCCAGCTATAGTGCTGCTCAGCATTTCGGAGCTGTCCAACAACTAACAAGGCTGAAAATTGAATGTACAGCTGCAAATTCACAGATAGTCCATTTTTCACTTCTTTCGCTGAGATAAAGCGTTTTTGGCTTCTGGCTTACTGATCTTTTGTAACTTAAGCATTAGACCAAATTCCAATTTAATACAGCCAGCTATAGTGCTGCTCAGCATTTCGGAGCTGTCCAACAGCTAACAAGGCTGAAAATTGAATGTAAAGCTGCAAATTCACTGATAGTCCATTTTTGACTTCTTTCGCTGAGATAAAGCGTTTTTGGCTTCTGGCTTGCTGATCACTTGTAACTTAAGCATTAGACCAAATTCCAATTTAATACAGCCAGATCTAGTGCTGCTCAGCATTTCGGAGCTGTCCAGCAACTAACAAGGCTGAAAATTGAATGTAAAGCTGCAAATTCACAAATATTCCATTTTTGACTTCTTTCGCTGAGATAAAGCGTTTTTGGCTTCTGGCTTACTGATCACTTGTAACTTAAGCATTAGACCAAATTCCAATTTAATACAGCCAGATCTAGTGCTGCTCAGCATTTCGGAGCTGTCCAACAACTAACAAGGCTGAAAATTGAATGTAAAGCTGCAAATTCACAGATAGTCCATTTTTCACTTCTTTCGCTGAGATAAAGCGTTTTTGGCTTCTGGCTTGCTAATCAGTTGTAACTTAAGCATTAGACCAAATTCCAATTTAATACAGCCAGCTATAGTGCTGCTCAGCATTTCGGAGCTGTCCAGCAACTAACAAGGCTGAAAATTGAATGTAAAGCTGAAAATTCACTGATAGTCCATTTTTGACTTCTTTCGCTGAGATAAAGCGTTTTTGGCTTCTGGCTTGCTGATCACTTGTAACATAAGCATTAGACCAAATTCCAATTTAATACAGCCAGATCTAGTGCTCCTCAGGATTTCGGAGCTGTCCAACAACTAACAAGGCTGAAAATTGAATGTAAAGCTGAAAATTCACTGATAGTCCATTTTTGACTTCTTTCGCTGAGATAAAGCGTTTTTGGCTTCTGGCTTACTGATCACTTGTAACTTAAGCATTAGACCAAATTCCAATTTAATACAGCCAGCTATAGTGCTGCTCAGCATTTCGGAGCTGTCCAACAACTAACAAGGCTGAAAATTGAATGTACAGCTGCAAATTCACAGATAGTCCATTTTTCACTTCTTTCGCTGAGATAAAGCGTTTTTGGCTTCTGGCTTACTGATCTTTTGTAACTTAAGCATTAGACCAAATTCCAATTTAATACAGCCAGATCTAGTGCTCCTCAGGATTTCGGAGCTGTCCAGCAACTAACAAGGCTGAAAATTGAATGTAAAGCTGAAAATTCACAAATAGTCCATTTTTGACTTCTTTCGCTGAGATAAAGCGTTTTTGGCTTCTGGCTTACTGATCACTTGTAACTTAAGCATTAGACCAAATTCCAATTTAATACAGCCAGCTATAGTGCTGCTCAGCATTTCGGAGCTGTCCAACAGCTAACAAGGCTGAAAATTGAATGTAAAGCTGCAAATTCACTGATAGTCCATTTTTGACTTCTTTCGCTGAGATAAAGCGTTTTTGGCTTCTGGCTTGCTGATCACTTGTAACTTAAGCATTAGACCAAATTCCAATTTAATACAGCCAGATCTAGTGCTGCTCAGCATTTCGGAGCTGTCCAGCAACTAACAAGGCTGAAAATTGAATGTAAACCTGCAAATTCACAAATATTCCATTTTTGACTTCTTTCGCTGAGATAAAGCGTTTTTGGCTTCTGGCTTACTGATCACTTGTAACTTAAGCATTAGACCAAATTCCAATTTAATACAGCCAGATCTAGTGCTGCTCAGCATTTCGGAGCTGTCCAACAACTAACAAGGCTGAAAATTGAATGTAAAGCTGCAAATTCACAGATAGTCCATTTTTCACTTCTTTCGCTGAGATAAAGCGTTTTTGGCTTCTGGCTTGCTAATCAGTTGTAACTTAAGCATTAGACCAAATTCCAATTTAATACAGCCAGCTATAGTGCTGCTCAGCATTTCGGAGCTGTCCAACAACTAACAAGGCTGAAAATTGAATGTAAAGCTGCAAATTCACAGATAGTCCATTTTTCACTTCTTTCGCTGAGATAAAGCGTTTTTGGCTTCTGGCTTGCTGATCACTTGTAACATAAGCATTAGACCAAATTCCAATTTAATACAGCCAGATCTAGTGCTCCTCAGGATTTCGGAGCTGTCCAACAACTAACAAGGCTGAAAATTGAATGTAAAGCTGAAAATTCACTGATAGTCCATTTTTGACTTCTTTCGCTGAGATAAAGCGTTTTTGGCTTCTGGCTTACTGATCACTTGTAACTTAAGCATTAGACCAAATTCCAATTTAATACAGCCAGCTATAGTGCTGCTCAGCATTTCGGAGCTGTCCAACAACTAACAAGGCTGAAAATTGAATGTACAGCTGCAAATTCACAGATAGTCCATTTTTCACTTCTTTCGCTGAGATAAAGCGTTTTTGGCTTCTGGCTTACTGATCTTTTGTAACTTAAGCATTAGACCAAATTCCAATTTAATACAGCCAGATCTAGTGCTCCTCAGGATTTCGGAGCTGTCCAGCAACTAACAAGGCTGAAAATTGAATGTAAAGCTGAAAATTCACTGATAGTCCATTTTTGACTTCTTTCGCTGAGATAAAGCGTTTTTGGCTTCTGGCTTGCTGATCACTTGTAACATAAGCATTAGACCAAATTCCAATTTAATACAGCCAGATCTAGTGCTCCTCAGGATTTCGGAGCTGTCCAACAACTAACAAGGCTGAAAATTGAATGTAAAGCTGAAAATTCACTGATAGTCCATTTTTGACTTCTTTCGCTGAGATAAAGCGTTTTTGGCTTCTGGCTTACTGATCACTTGTAACTTAAGCATTAGACCAAATTCCAATTTAATACAGCCAGCTATAGTGCTGCTCAGCATTTCGGAGCTGTCCAACAACTAACAAGGCTGAAAATTGAATGTACAGCTGCAAATTCACAGATAGTCCATTTTTGACTTCTTTCGCTGAGATAAAGCGTTTTTGGCTTCTGGCTTACTGATCACTTGTAACTTAAGCATTAGACCAAATTCCAATTTAATACAGCCAGATCTAGTGCTGCTCAGCATTTCGGAGCTGTCCAACAACTAACAAGGCTGAAAATTGAATGTAAAGCTGCAAATTCACAGATAGTCCATTTTTCACTTCTTTCGCTGAGATAAAGCGTTTTTGGCTTCTGGCTTGCTAATCAGTTGTAACTTAAGCATTAGACCAAATTCCAATTTAATACAGCCAGCTATAGTGCTGCTCAGCATTTCGGAGCTGTCCAACAACTAACAAGGCTGAAAATTGAATGTAAAGCTGCAAATTCACAGATAGTCCATTTTTCACTTCTTTCGCTGAGATAAAGCGTTTTTGGCTTCTGGCTTACTGATCTCTTGTAACTTAAGCATTAGACCAAATTCCAATTTAATACAGCCAGATCTAGTGCTCCTCAGGATTTCGGAGCTGTCCAGCAACTAACAAGGCTGAAAATTGAATGTAAAGCTGCAAATTCACAAATAGTCCATTTTTGACTTCTTTCGCTGAGATAAAGCGTTTTTGGCTTCTGGCTTACTGATCACTTGTAACTTAAAGCATTAGACCAAATTCCAATTTAATACAGCCAGCTATAGTGCTGCTCAGCATTTCGGAGCTGTCCAACAGCTAACAAGGCTGAAAATTGAATGTAAAGCTGCAAATTCACTGATAGTCCATTTTTGACTTCTTTCGCTGAGATAAAGCGTTTTTGGCTTCTGGCTTGCTGATCACTTGTAACATAAGCATTAGACCAAATTCCAATTTAATACAGCCAGATCTAGTGCTCCTCAGGATTTCGGAGCTGTCCAACAACTAACAAGGCTGAAAATTGAATGTAAAGCTGAAAATTCACTGATAGTCCATTTTTGACTTCTTTCGCTGAGATAAAGCGTTTTTGGCTTCTGGCTTACTGATCACTTGTAACTTAAGCATTAGACCAAATTCCAATTTAATACAGCCAGCTATAGTGCTGCTCAGCATTTCGGAGCTGTCCAACAACTAACAAGGCTGAAAATTGAATGTACAGCTGCAAATTCACAGATAGTCCATTTTTCACTTCTTTCGCTGAGATAAAGCGTTTTTGGCTTCTGGCTTACTGATCTTTTGTAACTTAAGCATTAGACCAAATTCCAATTTAATACAGCCAGATCTAGTGCTCCTCAGGATTTCGGAGCTGTCCAGCAACTAACAAGGCTGAAAATTGAATGTAAAGCTGAAAATTCACAAATAGTCCATTTTTGACTTCTTTCGCTGAGATAAAGCGTTTTTGGCTTCTGGCTTACTGATCACTTGTAACTTAAGCATTAGACCAAATTCCAATTTAATACAGCCAGCTATAGTGCTGCTCAGCATTTCGGAGCTGTCCAACAGCTAACAAGGCTGAAAATTGAATGTAAAGCTGCAAATTCACTGATAGTCCATTTTGGACTTCTTTCGCTGAGATAAAGCGTTTTTGGCTTCTGGCTTGCTGATCACTTGTAACTTAAGCATTAGACCAAATTCCAATTTAATACAGCCAGATCTAGTGCTGCTCAGCATTTCGGAGCTGTCCAGCAACTAACAAGGCTGAAAATTGAATGTAAAGCTGCAAATTCACAAATATTCCATTTTTGACTTCTTTCGCTGAGATAAAGCGTTTTTGGCTTCTGGCTTACTGATCACTTGTAACTTAAGCATTAGACCAAATTCCAATTTAATACAGCCAGATCTAGTGCTGCTCAGCATTTCGGAGCTGTCCAACAACTAACAAGGCTGAAAATTGAATGTAAAGCTGCAAATTCACAGATAGTCCATTTTTCACTTCTTTCGCTGAGATAAAGCGTTTTTGGCTTCTGGCTTGCTAATCAGTTGTAACTTAAGCATTAGACCAAATTCCAATTTAATACAGCCAGCTATAGTGCTGCTCAGCATTTCGGAGCTGTCCAACAACTAACAAGGCTGAAAATTGAATGTAAAGCTGCAAATTCACAGATAGTCCATTTTTCACTTCTTTCGCTGAGATAAAGCGTTTTTGGCTTCTGGCTTACTGATCTCTTGTAACTTAAGCATTAGACCAAATTCCAATTTAATACAGCCAGATCTAGTGCTCCTCAGGATTTCGGAGCTGTCCAGCAACTAACAAGGCTGAAAATTGAATGTAAAGCTGCAAATTCACAAATAGTCCATTTTTGACTTCTTTCGCTGAGATAAAGCGTTTTTGGCTTCTGGCTTACTGATCACTTGTAACTTAAGCATTAGACCAAATTCCAATTTAATACAGCCAGCTATAGTGCTGCTCAGCATTTCGGAGCTGTCCAACAACTAACAAGGCTGAAAATTGAATGTAAAGCTGCAAATTCACAGATAGTCCATTTTTCACTTCTTTCGCTGAGATAAAGCGTTTTTATCTCAGATAAAAGCGTTTTATCTGAAGATAAAGCGTTTTTGGCTTTATCTCCAAAACGCTATCTTATCTAATGCTTAAGTTACAATCAGTTGTAACTTAAGCATTAGACCAAATTCCAATTTAATACAGCCAGCTATAGTGCTGCTCAGCATTTCGGAGCTGTCCAACAACTAACAAGGCTGAAAATTGAATGTAAAGCTGCAAATTCACAGATAGTCCATTTTTCACTTCTTTCGCTGAGATAAAGCGTTTTTGGCTTCTGGCTTACTGATCTCTTGTAACTTAAGCATTAGACCAAATTCCAATTTAATACAGCCAGATCTAGTGCTCCTCAGGATTTCGGAGCTGTCCAGCAACTAACAAGGCTGAAAATTGAATGTAAAGCTGCAAATTCACAAATAGTCCATTTTTGACTTCTTTCGCTGAGATAAAGCGTTTTTGGCTTCTGGCTTACTGATCACTTGTAACTTAAGCATTAGACCAAATTCCAATTTAATACAGCCAGCTATAGTGCTGCTCAGCATTTCGGAGCTGTCCAACAGCTAACAAGGCTGAAAATTGAATGTAAAGCTGCAAATTCACTGATAGTCCATTTTTGACTTCTTTCGCTGAGATAAAGCGTTTTTGGCTTCTGGCTTGCTGATCACTTGTAACATAAGCATTAGACCAAATTCCAATTTAATACAGCCAGATCTAGTGCTCCTCAGGATTTCGGAGCTGTCCAACAACTAACAAGGCTGAAAATTGAATGTAAAGCTGAAAATTCACTGATAGTCCATTTTTGACTTCTTTCGCTGAGATAAAGCGTTTTTGGCTTCTGGCTTACTGATCACTTGTAACTTAAGCATTAGACCAAATTCCAATTTAATACAGCCAGCTATAGTGCTGCTCAGCATTTCGGAGCTGTCCAACAACTAACAAGGCTGACAATTGAATGTACAGCTGCAAATTCACAGATAGTCCATTTTTCACTTCTTTCGCTGAGATAAAGCGTTTTTGGCTTCTGGCTTACTGATCTTTTGTAACTTAAGCATTAGACCAAATTCCAATTTAATACAGCCAGACCTAGTGCTCCTCAGGATTTCGGAGCTGTCCAGCAACTAACAAGGCTGAAAATTGAATGTAAAGCTGAAAATTCACAAATAGTCCATTTTTGACTTCTTTCGCTGAGATAAAGCGTTTTTGGCTTCTGGCTTACTGATCACTTGTAACTTAAGCATTAGACCAAATTCCAATTTAATACAGCCAGCTATAGTGCTGCTCAGCATTTCGGAGCTGTCCAACAGCTAACAAGGCTGAAAATTGAATGTAAAGCTGCAAATTCACTGATAGTCCATTTTTGACTTCTTTCGCTGAGATAAAGCGTTTTTGGCTTCTGGCTTGCTGATCACTTGTAACTTAAGCATTAGACCAAATTCCAATTTAATACAGCCAGATCTAGTGCTGCTCAGCATTTCGGAGCTGTCCAGCAACTAACAAGGCTGAAAATTGAATGTAAAGCTGAAAATTCACAAATAGTCCATTTTTGACTTCTTTCGCTGAGATAAAGCGTTTTTGGCTTCTGGCTTACTGATCACTTGTAACTTAAGCATTAGACCAAATTCCAATTTAATACAGCCAGCTATAGTGCTGCTCAGCATTTCGGAGCTGTCCAACAGCTAACAAGGCTGAAAATTGAATGTAAAGCTGCAAATTCACTGATAGTCCATTTTTGACTTCTTTCGCTGAGATAAAGCGTTTTTGGCTTCTGGCTTGCTGATCACTTGTAACTTAAGCATTAGACCAAATTCCAATTTAATACAGCCAGATCTAGTGCTGCTCAGCATTTCGGAGCTGTCCAGCAACTAACAAGGCTGAAAATTGAATGTAAAGCTGCAAATTCACAAATATTCCATTTTTGACTTCTTTCGCTGAGATAAAGCGTTTTTGGCTTCTGGCTTACTGATCACTTGTAACTTAAGCATTAGACCACATTCCAATTTAATACAGCCAGATCTAGTGCTGCTCAGCATTTCGGAGCTGTCCAACAACTAACAAGGCTGAAAATTGAATGTAAAGCTGCAAATTCACAGATAGTCCATTTTTCACTTCTTTCGCTGAGATAAAGCGTTTTTGGCTTCTGGCTTGCTAATCAGTTGTAACTTAAGCATTAGACAAAATTCCAATTTAATACAGCCAGCTATAGTGCTGCTCAGCATTTCGGAGCTGTCCAACAACTAACAAGGCTGAAAATTGAATGTAAAGCTGCAAATTCACAGATAGTCCATTTTTCACTTCTTTCGCTGAGATAAAGCGTTTTTGGCTTCTGGCTTACTGATCACTTGTAACTTAAGCATTAGACCAAATTCCAATTTAATACAGCCAGCTATAGTGCTGCTCAGCATTTCGGAGCTGTCCAACAGCTAACAAGGCTGAAAATTGAATGTAAAGCTGCAAATTCACTGATAGTCCATTTTTGACTTCTTTCGCTGAGATAAAGCGTTTTTGGCTTCTGGCTTGCTGATCACTTGTAACTTAAGCATTAGACCAAATTCCAATTTAATACAGCCAGATCTAGTGCTCCTCAGGATTTCGGAGCTGTCCAGCAACTAACAAGGCTGAAAATTGAATGTAAAGCTGAAAATTCACAAATAGTCCATTTTTGATTTCTTTCGCTGAGATAAAGCGTTTTTGGCTTCTGGCTTACTGATCACTTGTAACTTAAGCATTAGACCAAATTCCAATTTAATACAGCCAGCTATAGTGCTGCTCAGCATTTCGGAGCTGTCCAACAGCTAACAAGGCTGAAAATTGAATGTAAAGCTGCAAATTCACTGATAGTCCATTTTTGACTTCTTTCGCTGAGATAAAGCGTTTTTGGCTTCTGGCTTGCTGATCACTTGTAACTTAAGCATTAGACCAAATTCCAATTTAATACAGCCAGATCTAGTGCTCCTCAGGATTTCGGAGCTGTCCAGCAACTAACAAGGCTGAAAATTGAATGTAAAGCTGAAAATTCACAAATAGTCCATTTTTGATTTCTTTCGCTGAGATAAAGCGTTTTTGGCTTCTGGCTTACTGATCACTTGTAACTTAAGCATTAGACCAAATTCCAATTTAATACAGCCAGCTATAGTGCTGCTCAGCATTTCGGAGCTGTCCAACAGCTAACAAGGCTGAAAATTGAATGTAAAGCTGCAAATTCACTGATAGTCCATTTTTGACTTCTTTCGCTGAGATAAAGCGTTTTTGGCTTCTGGCTTGCTGATCACTTGTAACTTAAGCATTAGACCAAATTCCAATTTAATACAGCCAGATCTAGTGCTGCTCAGCATTTCGGAGCTGTCCAACAACTAACAAGGCTGAAAATTGAATGTAAAGCTGAAAATTCACAAATAGTCCATTTTTGATTTCTTTCGCTGAGATAAAGCGTTTTTGGCTTCTGGCTTACTGATCACTTGTAACTTAAGCATTAGACCAAATTCCAATTTAATACAGCCAGCTATAGTGCTGCTCAGCATTTCGGAGCTGTCCAACAGCTAACAAGGCTGAAAATTGAATGTAAAGCTGCAAATTCACTGATAGTCCATTTTTGACTTCTTTCGCTGAGATAAAGCGTTTTTGGCTTCTGGCTTGCTGATCACTTGTAACTTAAGCATTAGACCAAATTCCAATTTAATACAGCCAGATCTAGTGCTCCTCAGGATTTCGGAGCTGTCCAGCAACTAACAAGGCTGAAAATTGAATGTAAAGCTGAAAATTCACAAATAGTCCATTTTTGATTTCTTTCGCTGAGATAAAGCGTTTTTGGCTTCTGGCTTACTGATCACTTGTAACTTAAGCATTAGACCAAATTCCAATTTAATACAGCCAGCTATAGTGCTGCTCAGCATTTCGGAGCTGTCCAACAGCTAACAAGGCTGAAAATTGAATGTAAAGCTGCAAATTCACTGATAGTCCATTTTTGACTTCTTTCGCTGAGATAAAGCGTTTTTGGCTTCTGGCTTGCTGATCACTTGTAACTTAAGCATTAGACCAAATTCCAATTTAATACAGCCAGATCTAGTGCTGCTCAGCATTTCGGAGCTGTCCAACAACTAACAAGGCTGAAAATTGAATGTAAAGCTGCAAATTCACAAATAGTCCATTTTTGACTTCTTTCGCTGAGATAAAGCGTTTTTGGCTTCTGGCTTACTGATCACTTGTAACTTAAGCATTAGACCAAATTCCAATTTAATACAGCCAGCTATAGTGCTGCTCAGCATTTCGGAGCTGTCCAACAACTAACAAGGCTGAAAATTGAATGTAAAGCTGCAAATTCACAAATAGTCCATTTTTGACTTCTTTCGCTGAGATAAAGCGTTTTTGGCTTCTGGCTTACTGATCACTTGTAACTTAAGCATTAGACCAAATTCCAATTTAATACAGCCAGCTATAGTGCTGCTCAGCATTTCGGAGCTGTCCAACAACTAACAAGGCTGAAAATTGAATGTAAAGCTGCAAATTCACAGATAGTCCATTTTTGACTTCTTTCGCTGAGATAAAGCGTTTTTGGCTTCTGGCTTACTGATCTCTTGTAACTTAAGCATTAGACCAAATTCCAATTTAATACAGCCAGATCTAGTGCTCCTCAGGATTTCGGAGCTGTCCAGCAACTAACAAGGCTGAAAATTGAATGTAAAGCTGCAAATTCACAAATAGTCCATTTTTGACTTCTTTCGCTGAGATAAAGCGTTTTTGGCTTCTGGCTTACTGATCACTTGTAACTTAAGCATTAGACCAAATTCCAATTTAATACAGCCAGCTATAGTGCTGCTCAGCATTTCGGAGCTGTCCAACAACTAACAAGGCTGAAAATTGAATGTAAAGCTGCAAATTCACAGATAGTCCATTTTTCACTTCTTTCGCTGAGATAAAGCGTTTTTGGCTTCTGGCTTGCTAATCAGTTGTAACTTAAGCATTAGACCAAATTCCAATTTAATACAGCCAGCTATAGTGCTGCTCAGCATTTCGGAGCTGTCCAACAACTAACAAGGCTGAAAATTGAATGTAAAGCTGCAAATTCACAGATAGTCCATTTTTCACTTCTTTCGCTGAGATAAAGCGTTTTTGGCTTCTGGCTTACTGATCTCTTGTAACTTAAGCATTAGACCAAATTCCAATTTAATACAGCCAGATCTAGTGCTCCTCAGGATTTCGGAGCTGTCCAGCAACTAACAAGGCTGAAAATTGAATGTAAAGCTGCAAATTCACAAATAGTCCATTTTTGACTTCTTTCGCTGAGATAAAGCGTTTTTGGCTTCTGGCTTACTGATCACTTGTAACTTAAGCATTAGACCAAATTCCAATTTAATACAGCCAGCTATAGTGCTGCTCAGCATTTCGGAGCTGTCCAACAGCTAACAAGGCTGAAAATTGAATGTAAAGCTGCAAATTCACTGATAGTCCATTTTTGACTTCTTTCGCTGAGATAAAGCGTTTTTGGCTTCTGGCTTGCTGATCACTTGTAACATAAGCATTAGACCAAATTCCAATTTAATACAGCCAGATCTAGTGCTCCTCAGGATTTCGGAGCTGTCCAACAACTAACAAGGCTGAAAATTGAATGTAAAGCTGAAAATTCACTGATAGTCCATTTTTGACTTCTTTCGCTGAGATAAAGCGTTTTTGGCTTCTGGCTTACTGATCACTTGTAACTTAAGCATTAGACCAAATTCCAATTTAATACAGCCAGCTATAGTGCTGCTCAGCATTTCGGAGCTGTCCAACAACTAACAAGGCTGAAAATTGAATGTACAGCTGCAAATTCACAGATAGTCCATTTTTCACTTCTTTCGCTGAGATAAAGCGTTTTTGGCTTCTGGCTTACTGATCTTTTGTAACTTAAGCATTAGACCAAATTCCAATTTAATACAGCCAGACCTAGTGCTCCTCAGGATTTCGGAGCTGTCCAGCAACTAACAAGGCTGAAAATTGAATGTAAAGCTGAAAATTCACAAATAGTCCATTTTTGACTTCTTTCGCTGAGATAAAGCGTTTTTGGCTTCTGGCTTACTGATCACTTGTAACTTAAGCATTAGACCAAATTCCAATTTAATACAGCCAGCTATAGTGCTGCTCAGCATTTCGGAGCTGTCCAACAGCTAACAAGGCTGAAAATTGAATGTAAAGCTGCAAATTCACTGATAGTCCATTTTTGACTTCTTTCGCTGAGATAAAGCGTTTTTGGCTTCTGGCTTGCTGATCACTTGTAACTTAAGCATTAGACCAAATTCCAATTTAATACAGCCAGATCTAGTGCTGCTCAGCATTTCGGAGCTGTCCAGCAACTAACAAGGCTGAAAATTGAATGTAAAGCTGCAAATTCACAAATATTCCATTTTTGACTTCTTTCGCTGAGATAAAGCGTTTTTGGCTTCTGGCTTACTGATCACTTGTAACTTAAGCATTAGACCACATTCCAATTTAATACAGCCAGATCTAGTGCTGCTCAGCATTTCGGAGCTGTCCAACAACTAACAAGGCTGAAAATTGAATGTAAAGCTGCAAATTCACAGATAGTCCATTTTTCACTTCTTTCGCTGAGATAAAGCGTTTTTGGCTTCTGGCTTGCTAATCAGTTGTAACTTAAGCATTAGACAAAATTCCAATTTAATACAGCCAGCTATAGTGCTGCTCAGCATTTCGGAGCTGTCCAACAACTAACAAGGCTGAAAATTGAATGTAAAGCTGCAAATTCACAAATATTCCATTTTTGACTTCTTTCGCTGAGATAAAGCGTTTTTGGCTTCTGGCTTACTGATCACTTGTAACTTAAGCATTAGACCAAATTCCAATTTAATACAGCCAGCTATAGTGCTGCTCAGCATTTCGGAGCTGTCCAACAGCTAACAAGGCTGAAAATTGAATGTAAAGCTGCAAATTCACTGATAGTCCATTTTTGACTTCTTTCGCTGAGATAAAGCGTTTTTGGCTTCTGGCTTGCTGATCACTTGTAACTTAAGCATTAGACCAAATTCCAATTTAATACAGCCAGATCTAGTGCTCCTCAGGATTTCGGAGCTGTCCAGCAACTAACAAGGCTGAAAATTGAATGTAAAGCTGAAAATTCACAAATAGTCCATTTTTGATTTCTTTCGCTGAGATAAAGCGTTTTTGGCTTCTGGCTTACTGATCACTTGTAACTTAAGCATTAGACCAAATTCCAATTTAATACAGCCAGCTATAGTGCTGCTCAGCATTTCGGAGCTGTCCAACAGCTAACAAGGCTGAAAATTGAATGTAAAGCTGCAAATTCACTGATAGTCCATTTTTGACTTCTTTCGCTGAGATAAAGCGTTTTTGGCTTCTGGCTTGCTGATCACTTGTAACTTAAGCATTAGACCAAATTCCAATTTAATACAGCCAGATCTAGTGCTCCTCAGGATTTCGGAGCTGTCCAGCAACTAACAAGGCTGAAAATTGAATGTAAAGCTGAAAATTCACAAATAGTCCATTTTTGATTTCTTTCGCTGAGATAAAGCGTTTTTGGCTTCTGGCTTACTGATCACTTGTAACTTAAGCATTAGACCAAATTCCAATTTAATACAGCCAGCTATAGTGCTGCTCAGCATTTCGGAGCTGTCCAACAGCTAACAAGGCTGAAAATTGAATGTAAAGCTGCAAATTCACTGATAGTCCATTTTTGACTTCTTTCGCTGAGATAAAGCGTTTTTGGCTTCTGGCTTGCTGATCACTTGTAACTTAAGCATTAGACCAAATTCCAATTTAATACAGCCAGATCTAGTGCTGCTCAGCATTTCGGAGCTGTCCAACAACTAACAAGGCTGAAAATTGAATGTAAAGCTGCAAATTCACAAATAGTCCATTTTTGACTTCTTTCGCTGAGATAAAGCGTTTTTGGCTTCTGGCTTACTGATCACTTGTAACTTAAGCATTAGACCAAATTCCAATTTAATACAGCCAGCTATAGTGCTGCTCAGCATTTCGGAGCTGTCCAACAACTAACAAGGCTGAAAATTGAATGTAAAGCTGCAAATTCACAAATAGTCCATTTTTGACTTCTTTCGCTGAGATAAAGCGTTTTTGGCTTCTGGCTTACTGATCACTTGTAACTTAAGCATTAGACCAAATTCCAATTTAATACAGCCAGCTATAGTGCTGCTCAGCATTTCGGAGCTGTCCAACAACTAACAAGGCTGAAAATTGAATGTAAAGCTGCAAATTCACAGATAGTCCATTTTTCACTTCTTTCGCTGAGATAAAGCGTTTTTGGCTTCTGGCTTACTGATCTCTTGTAACTTAAGCATTAGACCAAATTCCAATTTAATACAGCCAGATCTAGTGCTCCTCAGGATTTCGGAGCTGTCCAGCAACTAACAAGGCTGAAAATTGAATGTAAAGCTGCAAATTCACAAATAGTCCATTTTTGACTTCTTTCGCTGAGATAAAGCGTTTTTGGCTTCTGGCTTACTGATCACTTGTAACTTAAGCATTAGACCAAATTCCAATTTAATACAGCCAGCTATAGTGCTGCTCAGCATTTCGGAGCTGTCCAACAACTAACAAGGCTGAAAATTGAATGTAAAGCTGCAAATTCACAGATAGTCCATTTTTCACTTCTTTCGCTGAGATAAAGCGTTTTTGGCTTCTGGCTTGCTAATCAGTTGTAACTTAAGCATTAGACCAAATTCCAATTTAATACAGCCAGCTATAGTGCTGCTCAGCATTTCGGAGCTGTCCAACAACTAACAAGGCTGAAAATTGAATGTAAAGCTGCAAATTCACAGATAGTCGATTTTTCACTTCTTTCGCTGAGATAAAGCGTTTTTGGCTTCTGGCTTACTGATCTCTTGTAACTTAAGCATTAGACCAAATTCCAATTTAATACAGCCAGATCTAGTGCTCCTCAGGATTTCGGAGCTGTCCAGCAACTAACAAGGCTGAAAATTGAATGTAAAGCTGCAAATTCACAAATAGTCCATTTTTGACTTCTTTCGCTGAGATAAAGCGTTTTTGGCTTCTGGCTTACTGATCACTTGTAACTTAAGCATTAGACCAAATTCCAATTTAATACAGCCAGCTATAGTGCTGCTCAGCATTTCGGAGCTGTCCAACAGCTAACAAGGCTGAAAATTGAATGTAAAGCTGCAAATTCACTGATAGTCCATTTTTGACTTCTTTCGCTGAGATAAAGCGTTTTTGGCTTCTGGCTTGCTGATCACTTGTAACATAAGCATTAGACCAAATTCCAATTTAATACAGCCAGATCTAGTGCTCCTCAGGATTTCGGAGCTGTCCAACAACTAACAAGGCTGAAAATTGAATGTAAAGCTGAAAATTCACTGATAGTCCATTTTTGACTTCTTTCGCTGAGATAAAGCGTTTTTGGCTTCTGGCTTACTGATCACTTGTAACTTAAGCATTAGACCAAATTCCAATTTAATACAGCCAGCTATAGTGCTGCTCAGCATTTCGGAGCTGTCCAACAACTAACAAGGCTGAAAATTGAATGTACAGCTGCAAATTCACAGATAGTCCATTTTTCACTTCTTTCGCTGAGATAAAGCGTTTTTGGCTTCTGGCTTACTGATCTTTTGTAACTTAAGCATTAGACCAAATTCCAATTTAATACAGCCAGACCTAGTGCTCCTCAGGATTTCGGAGCTGTCCAGCAACTAACAAGGCTGAAAATTGAATGTAAAGCTGAAAATTCACAAATAGTCCATTTTTGACTTCTTTCGCTGAGATAAAGCGTTTTTGGCTTCTGGCTTACTGATCACTTGTAACTTAAGCATTAGACCAAATTCCAATTTAATACAGCCAGCTATAGTGCTGCTCAGCATTTCGGAGCTGTCCAACAGCTAACAAGGCTGAAAATTGAATGTAAAGCTGCAAATTCACTGATAGTCCATTTTTGACTTCTTTCGCTGAGATAAAGCGTTTTTGGCTTCTGGCTTGCTGATCACTTGTAACTTAAGCATTAGACCAAATTCCAATTTAATACAGCCAGATCTAGTGCTGCTCAGCATTTCGGAGCTGTCCAGCAACTAACAAGGCTGAAAATTGAATGTAAAGCTGCAAATTCACAAATATTCCATTTTTGACTTCTTTCGCTGAGATAAAGCGTTTTTGGCTTCTGGCTTACTGATCACTTGTAACTTAAGCATTAGACCACATTCCAATTTAATACAGCCAGATCTAGTGCTGCTCAGCATTTCGGAGCTGTCCAACAACTAACAAGGCTGAAAATTGAATGTAAAGCTGCAAATTCACAGATAGTCCATTTTTCACTTCTTTCGCTGAGATAAAGCGTTTTTGGCTTCTGGCTTGCTAATCAGTTGTAACTTAAGCATTAGACAAAATTCCAATTTAATACAGCCAGCTATAGTGCTGCTCAGCATTTCGGAGCTGTCCAACAACTAACAAGGCTGAAAATTGAATGTAAAGCTGCAAATTCACAGATAGTCCATTTTTCACTTCTTTCGCTGAGATAAAGCGTTTTTGGCTTCTGGCTTACTGATCACTTGTAACTTAAGCATTAGACCAAATTCCAATTTAATACAGCCAGCTATAGTGCTGCTCAGCATTTCGGAGCTGTCCAACAGCTAACAAGGCTGAAAATTGAATGTAAAGCTGCAAATTCACTGATAGTCCATTTTTGACTTCTTTCGCTGAGATAAAGCGTTTTTGGCTTCTGGCTTGCTGATCACTTGTAACTTAAGCATTAGACCAAATTCCAATTTAATACAGCCAGATCTAGTGCTCCTCAGGATTTCGGAGCTGTCCAGCAACTAACAAGGCTGAAAATTGAATGTAAAGCTGAAAATTCACAAATAGTCCATTTTTGATTTCTTTCGCTGAGATAAAGCGTTTTTGGCTTCTGGCTTACTGATCACTTGTAACTTAAGCATTAGACCAAATTCCAATTTAATACAGCCAGCTATAGTGCTGCTCAGCATTTCGGAGCTGTCCAACAGCTAACAAGGCTGAAAATTGAATGTAAAGCTGCAAATTCACTGATAGTCCATTTTTGACTTCTTTCGCTGAGATAAAGCGTTTTTGGCTTCTGGCTTGCTGATCACTTGTAACTTAAGCATTAGACCAAATTCCAATTTAATACAGCCAGATCTAGTGCTGCTCAGCATTTCGGAGCTGTCCAACAACTAACAAGGCTGAAAATTGAATGTAAAGCTGCAAATTCACAAATAGTCCATTTTTGACTTCTTTCGCTGAGATAAAGCGTTTTTGGCTTCTGGCTTACTGATCACTTGTAACTTAAGCATTAGACCAAATTCCAATTTAATACAGCCAGCTATAGTGCTGCTCAGCATTTCGGAGCTGTCCAACAACTAACAAGGCTGAAAATTGAATGTAAAGCTGCAAATTCACAAATAGTCCATTTTTGACTTCTTTCGCTGAGATAAAGCGTTTTTGGCTTCTGGCTTACTGATCACTTGTAACTTAAGCATTAGACCAAATTCCAATTTAATACAGCCAGCTATAGTGCTGCTCAGCATTTCGGAGCTGTCCAACAACTAACAAGGCTGAAAATTGAATGTAAAGCTGCAAATTCACAGATAGTCCATTTTTCACTTCTTTCGCTGAGATAAAGCGTTTTTGGCTTCTGGCTTACTGATCTCTTGTAACTTAAGCATTAGACCAAATTCCAATTTAATACAGCCAGATCTAGTGCTCCTCAGGATTTCGGAGCTGTCCAGCAACTAACAAGGCTGAAAATTGAATGTAAAGCTGCAAATTCACAAATAGTCCATTTTTGACTTCTTTCGCTGAGATAAAGCGTTTTTGGCTTCTGGCTTACTGATCACTTGTAACTTAAGCATTAGACCAAATTCCAATTTAATACAGCCAGCTATAGTGCTGCTCAGCATTTCGGAGCTGTCCAACAACTAACAAGGCTGAAAATTGAATGTAAAGCTGCAAATTCACAGATAGTCCATTTTTCACTTCTTTCGCTGAGATAAAGCGTTTTTGGCTTCTGGCTTGCTAATCAGTTGTAACTTAAGCATTAGACCAAATTCCAATTTAATACAGCCAGCTATAGTGCTGCTCAGCATTTCGGAGCTGTCCAACAACTAACAAGGCTGAAAATTGAATGTAAAGCTGCAAATTCACAGATAGTCCATTTTTCACTTCTTTCGCTGAGATAAAGCGTTTTTGGCTTCTGGCTTACTGATCTCTTGTAACTTAAGCATTAGACCAAATTCCAATTTAATACAGCCAGATCTAGTGCTCCTCAGGATTTCGGAGCTGTCCAGCAACTAACAAGGCTGAAAATTGAATGTAAAGCTGCAAATTCACAAATAGTCCATTTTTGACTTCTTTCGCTGAGATAAAGCGTTTTTGGCTTCTGGCTTACTGATCACTTGTAACTTAAGCATTAGACCAAATTCCAATTTAATACAGCCAGCTATAGTGCTGCTCAGCATTTCGGAGCTGTCCAACAGCTAACAAGGCTGAAAATTGAATGTAAAGCTGCAAATTCACTGATAGTCCATTTTTGACTTCTTTCGCTGAGATAAAGCGTTTTTGGCTTCTGGCTTGCTGATCACTTGTAACATAAGCATTAGACCAAATTCCAATTTAATACAGCCAGATCTAGTGCTCCTCAGGATTTCGGAGCTGTCCAACAACTAACAAGGCTGAAAATTGAATGTAAAGCTGAAAATTCACTGATAGTCCATTTTTGACTTCTTTCGCTGAGATAAAGCGTTTTTGGCTTCTGGCTTACTGATCACTTGTAACTTAAGCATTAGACCAAATTCCAATTTAATACAGCCAGCTATAGTGCTGCTCAGCATTTCGGAGCTGTCCAACAACTAACAAGGCTGAAAATTGAATGTACAGCTGCAAATTCACAGATAGTCCATTTTTCACTTCTTTCGCTGAGATAAAGCGTTTTTGGCTTCTGGCTTACTGATCTTTTGTAACTTAAGCATTAGACCAAATTCCAATTTAATACAGCCAGACCTAGTGCTCCTCAGGATTTCGGAGCTGTCCAGCAACTAACAAGGCTGAAAATTGAATGTAAAGCTGAAAATTCACAAATAGTCCATTTTTGACTTCTTTCGCTGAGATAAAGCGTTTTTGGCTTCTGGCTTGCTGATCACTTGTAACTTAAGCATTAGACCAAATTCCAATTTAATACAGCCAGATCTAGTGCTGCTCAGCATTTCGGAGCTGTCCAGCAACTAACAAGGCTGAAAATTGAATGTAAAGCTGCAAATTCACAAATATTCCATTTTTGACTTCTTTCGCTGAGATAAAGCGTTTTTGGCTTCTGGCTTACTGATCACTTGTAACTTAAGCATTAGACCACATTCCAATTTAATACAGCCAGATCTAGTGCTGCTCAGCATTTCGGAGCTGTCCAACAACTAACAAGGCTGAAAATTGAATGTAAAGCTGCAAATTCACAGATAGTCCATTTTTCACTTCTTTCGCTGAGATAAAGCGTTTTTGGCTTCTGGCTTGCTAATCAGTTGTAACTTAAGCATTAGACAAAATTCCAATTTAATACAGCCAGCTATAGTGCTGCTCAGCATTTCGGAGCTGTCCAACAACTAACAAGGCTGAAAATTGAATGTAAAGCTGCAAATTCACAGATAGTCCATTTTTCACTTCTTTCGCTGAGATAAAGCGTTTTTGGCTTCTGGCTTACTGATCACTTGTAACTTAAGCATTAGACCAAATTCCAATTTAATACAGCCAGCTATAGTGCTGCTCAGCATTTCGGAGCTGTCCAACAGCTAACAAGGCTGAAAATTGAATGTAAAGCTGCAAATTCACTGATAGTCCATTTTTGACTTCTTTCGCTGAGATAAAGCGTTTTTGGCTTCTGGCTTGCTGATCACTTGTAACTTAAGCATTAGACCAAATTCCAATTTAATACAGCCAGATCTAGTGCTCCTCAGGATTTCGGAGCTGTCCAGCAACTAACAAGGCTGAAAATTGAATGTAAAGCTGAAAATTCACAAATAGTCCATTTTTGATTTCTTTCGCTGAGATAAAGCGTTTTTGGCTTCTGGCTTACTGATCACTTGTAACTTAAGCATTAGACCAAATTCCAATTTAATACAGCCAGCTATAGTGCTGCTCAGCATTTCGGAGCTGTCCAACAGCTAACAAGGCTGAAAATTGAATGTAAAGCTGCAAATTCACTGATAGTCCATTTTTGACTTCTTTCGCTGAGATAAAGCGTTTTTGGCTTCTGGCTTGCTGATCACTTGTAACTTAAGCATTAGACCAAATTCCAATTTAATACAGCCAGATCTAGTGCTGCTCAGCATTTCGGAGCTGTCCAACAACTAACAAGGCTGAAAATTGAATGTAAAGCTGCAAATTCACAAATAGTCCATTTTTGACTTCTTTCGCTGAGATAAAGCGTTTTTGGCTTCTGGCTTACTGATCACTTGTAACTTAAGCATTAGACCAAATTCCAATTTAATACAGCCAGCTATAGTGCTGCTCAGCATTTCGGAGCTGTCCAACAACTAACAAGGCTGAAAATTGAATGTAAAGCTGGAAATTCACTGATAGTCCATTTTTCACTTCTTTCGCTGAGATAAAGCGTTTTTGGCTTCTGGCTTGCTGATCACTTGTAACTTAAGCATTAGACCAAATTCCAATTTAATACAGCCAGATCTAGTGCTGCTCAGCATTTCGGAGCTGTCCAACAACTAACAAGGCTGAAAATTGAATGTAAAGCTGCAAATTCACAAATAGTCCATTTTTGACTTCTTTCGCTGAGATAAAGCGTTTTTGGCTTCTGGCTTACTGATCACTTGTAACTTAAGCATTAGACCAAATTCCAATTTAATACAGCCAGCTATAGTGCTGCTCAGCATTTCGGAGCTGTCCAACAGCTAACAAGGCTGAAAATTGAATGTAAAGCTGGAAATTCACTGATAGTCCATTTTTGACTTCTTTCGCTGAGATAAAGCGTTTTTGGCTTCTGGCTTGCTGATCACTTGTAACTTAAGCATTAGACCAAATTCCAATTTAATACAGCCAGATCTATTGCTCCTCAGCATTTCGGAGCTGTCCAACAACTAACAAGGCTGAAAATTGAATGTAAAGCTGCAAATTCACAGATAGTCCATTTTTCACTTCTTTCGTTGAGATAAAGCGTTTTTGGCTTCTGGCTTGCTAATCAGTTGTAACTTAAGCATTAGACCAAGTTCCAATTTAATACAGCCAGATCTAGTGCTGCTCAGCATTTCGCAGCTGTCCAACAACTAACAAGGCTGAAAATTGAATGTAAAGCTGGAAATTCACTGATAGTCCATTTTTGACTTCTTTCGCTGAGATAAAGTGTTTTTGGCTTCTGGCTTGCTGATCACTTGTAACTTAAGCATTAGACCAAATTCCAATTTAATACAGCCAGATCTATTGCTCCTCAGCATTTCGGAGCTGTCCAACAACTAACAAGGCTGAAAATTGAATGTACAGCTGCAAATTCACAGATAGTCCATTTTTCACTTCTTTCGCTGAGATAAAGCGTTTTTGGCTTCTGGCTTACTGATCTTTTGTAACTTAAGCATTAGACCAAATTCCAATTTAATACAGCCAGATCTAGTGCTCCTCAGGATTTCGGAGCTGTCCAGCAACTAACAAGGCTGAAAATTGAATGTAAAGCTGAAAATTCACAAATAGTCCATTTTTGACTTCTTTCGCTGAGATAAAGCGTTTTTGGCTTCTGGCTTACTGATCACTTGTAACTTAAGCATTAGACCAAATTCCAATTTAATACAGCCAGCTATAGTGCTGCTCAGCATTTCGGAGCTGTCCAACAGCTAACAAGGCTGAAAATTGAATGTAAAGCTGCAAATTCACTGATAGTCCATTTTTGACTTCTTTCGCTGAGATAAAGCGTTTTTGGCTTCTGGCTTGCTGATCACTTGTAACTTAAGCATTAGACCAAATTCCAATTTAATACAGCCAGATCTAGTGCTGCTCAGCATTTCGGAGCTGTCCAGCAACTAACAAGGCTGAAAATTGAATGTAAAGCTGCAAATTCACAAATATTCCATTTTTGACTTCTTTCGCTGAGATAAAGCGTTTTTGGCTTCTGGCTTACTGATCACTTGTAACTTAAGCATTAGACCAAATTCCAATTTAATACAGCCAGATCTAGTGCTCCTCAGCATTTCGGAGCTGTCCAACAACTAACAAGGCTGAAAATTGAATGTAAAGCTGCAAATTCACAGATAGTCCATTTTTGACTTCTTTCGTTGAGATAAAGCGTTTTTGGCTTCTGGCTTACTGATCTCTTGTAACTTAAGCATTAGACCAAATTCCAATTTAATACAGCCAGATCTAGTGCTCCTCAGGATTTCGGAGCTGTCCAGCAACTAACAAGGCTGAAAATTGAATGTAAAGCTGCAAATTCACAAATAGTCCATTTTTGACTTCTTTCGCTGACATAAAGCGTTTTTGGCTTCTGGCTTACTGATCACTTGTAACTTAAGCATTAGACCAAATTCCAATTTAATACAGCCAGCTATAGTGCTGCTCAGCATTTCGGAGCTGTCCAACAGCTAACAAGGCTGAAAATTGAATGTAAAGCTGCAAATTCACTGATAGTCCATTTTTGACTTCTTTCGCTGAGATAAAGCGTTTTTGGCTTCTGGCTTGCTGATCACTTGTAACTTAAGCATTAGACCAAATTCCAATTTAATACAGCCAGATCTAGTGCTCCTCAGGATTTCGGAGCTGTCCAACAACTAACAAGGCTGAAAATTGAATGTAAAGCTGAAAATTCACTGATAGTCCATTTTTGACTTCTTTCGCTGAGATAAAGCGTTTTTGGCTTCTGGCTTGCTGATCACTTGTAACTTAAGCATTAGACCAAATTCCAATTTAATACAGCCAGCTATAGTGCTGCTCAGCATTTCGGAGCTGTCCAGCAACTAACAAGGCTGAAAATTGAATGTAAAGCTGCAAATTCACAAATATTCCATTTTTGACTTCTTTCGTTGAGATAAAGCGTTTTTGGCTTCTGGCTTACTGATCTCTTGTAACTTAAGCATTAGACCAAATTCCTATTTAATACAGCCAGATCTAGTGCTCCTCAGCATTTCGGAGCTGTCCAACAACTAACAAGGCTGAAAATTGAATGTAAAGCTGCAAATTCACAGATAGTCCATTTTTGACTTCTTTCGTTGAGATAAAGCGTTTTTGGCTTCTGGCTTACTGATCTCTTGTAACTTAAGCATTAGACCAAATTCCAATTTAATACAGCCAGATCTAGTGCTCCTCAGGATTTCGGAGCTTTCCAGCAACTAACAAGGCTGAAAATTGAATGTAAAGCTGCAAATTCACAAATAGTCCATTTTTGACTTCTTTCGCTGACATAAAGCGTTTTTGGCTTCTGGCTTACTGATCACTTGTAACTTAAGCATTAGACCAAATTCCAATTTAATACAGCCAGCTATAGTGCTGCTCAGCATTTCGGAGCTGTCCAACAGCTAACAAGGCTGAAAATTGAATGTAAAGCTGCAAATTCACTGATAGTCCATTTTTGACTTCTTTCGCTGAGATAAAGCGTTTTTGGCTTCTGGCTTGCTGATCACTTGTAACATAAGCATTAGACCAAATTCCAATTTAATACAGCCAGATCTAGTGCTCCTCAGGATTTCGGAGCTGTCCAACAACTAACAAGGCTGAAAATTGAATGTAAAGCTGCAAATTCACTGATAGTCCATTTTTGACTTCTTTCGCTGAGATAAAGCGTTTTTGGCTTCTGGCTTACTGATCACTTGTAACTTAAGCATTAGACCAAATTCCAATTTAATACAGCCAGCTATAGTGCTGCTCAGCATTTCGGAGCTGTCCAACAACTAACAAGGCTGAAAATTGAATGTACAGCTGCAAATTCACAGATTGTCCATTTTTCACTTCTTTCGCTGAGATAAAGCGTTTTTGGCTTCTGGCTTACTGATCTTTTGTAACTTAAGCATTAGACCAAATTCCAATTTAATACAGCCAGATCTAGTGCTCCTCAGGATTTCGGAGCTGTCCAGCAACTAACAAGGCTGAAAATTGAATGTAAAGCTGAAAATTCACAAATAGTCCATTTTTGACTTCTTTCGCTGAGATAAAGCGTTTTTGGCTTCTGGCTTACTGATCACTTGTAACTTAAGCATTAGACCAAATTCCAATTTAATACAGCCAGCTATAGTGCTGCTCAGCATTTCGGAGCTGTCCAACAGCTAACAAGGCTGAAAATTGAATGTAAAGCTGCAAATTCACTGATAGTCCATTTTTGACTTCTTTCGCTGAGATAAAGCGTTTTTGGCTTCTGGCTTGCTGATCACTTGTAACTTAAGCATTAGACCAAATTCCAATTTAATACAGCCAGATCTAGTGCTCCTCAGGATTTCGGAGCTGTCCAACAACTAACAAGGCTGAAAATTGAATGTAAAGCTGAAAATTCACTGATAGTCCATTTTTGACTTCTTTCGCTGAGATAAAGCGTTTTTGGCTTCTGGCTTGCTGATCACTTGTAACTTAAGCATTAGACCAAATTCCAATTTAATACAGCCAGATCTAGTGCTCCTCAGCATTTCGGAGCTGTCCAACAACTAACAAGGCTGAAAATTGAATGTAAAGCTGCAAATTCACAAATAGTCCATTTTTGACTTCTTTCGCTGACATAAAGCGTTTTTGGCTTCTGGCTTACTGATCACTTGTAACTTAAGCATTAGACCAAATTCCAATTTAATACAGCCAGCTATAGTGCTGCTCAGCATTTCGGAGCTGTCCAACAGCTAACAAGGCTGAAAATTGAATGTAAAGCTGCAAATTCACTGATAGTCCATTTTTGACTTCTTTCGCTGAGATAAAGCGTTTTTGGCTTCTGGCTTGCTGATCACTTGTAACTTAAGCATTAGACCAAATTCCAATTTAATACAGCCAGATCTAGTGCTCCTCAGGATTTCGGAGCTGTCCAACAACTAACAAGGCTGAAAATTGAATGTAAAGCTGAAAATTCACTGATAGTCCATTTTTGACTTCTTTCGCTGAGATAAAGCGTTTTTGGCTTCTGGCTTGCTGATCACTTGTAACTTAAGCATTAGACCAAATTCCAATTTAATACAGCCAGCTATAGTGCTGCTCAGCATTTCGGAGCTGTCCAGCAACTAACAAGGCTGAAAATTGAATGTAAAGCTGCAAATTCACAAATATTCCATTTTTGACTTCTTTCGTTGAGATAAAGCGTTTTTGGCTTCTGGCTTACTGATCTCTTGTAACTTAAGCATTAGACCAAATTCCAATTTAATACAGCCAGATCTAGTGCTCCTCAGCATTTCGGAGCTGTCCAACAACTAACAAGGCTGAAAATTGAATGTAAAGCTGCAAATTCACAGATAGTCCATTTTTGACTTCTTTCGTTGAGATAAAGCGTTTTTGGCTTCTGGCTTACTGATCTCTTGTAACTTAAGCATTAGACCAAATTCCAATTTAATACAGCCAGATCTAGTGCTCCTCAGGATTTCGGAGCTTTCCAGCAACTAACAAGGCTGAAAATTGAATGTAAAGCTGCAAATTCACAAATAGTCCATTTTTGACTTCTTTCGCTGACATAAAGCGTTTTTGGCTTCTGGCTTACTGATCACTTGTAACTTAAGCATTAGACCAAATTCCAATTTAATACAGCCAGCTATAGTGCTGCTCAGCATTTCGGAGCTGTCCAACAGCTAACAAGGCTGAAAATTGAATGTAAAGCTGCAAATTCACTGATAGTCCATTTTTGACTTCTTTCGCTGAGATAAAGCGTTTTTGGCTTCTGGCTTGCTGATCACTTGTAACTTAAGCATTAGACCAAATTCCAATTTAATACAGCCAGATCTAGTGCTCCTCAGGATTTCGGAGCTGTCCAACAACTAACAAGGCTGAAAATTGAATGTAAAGCTGAAAATTCACTGATAGTCCATTTTTGACTTCTTTCGCTGAGATAAAGCGTTTTTGGCTTCTGGCTTGCTGATCACTTGTAACTTAAGCATTAGACCAAATTCCAATTTAATACAGCCAGCTATAGTGCTGCTCAGCATTTCGGAGCTGTCCAACAACTAACAAGGCTGAAAATTGAATGTAAAGCTGCAAATTCACAGATAGTCCATTTTTGACTTCTTTCGCTGAGATAAAGCGTTTTTGGCTTCTGGCTTACTGATCTCTTGTAACTTAAGCATTAGACCAAATTCCAATTTAATACAGCCAGATCTAGTGCTCCTCAGGATTTCGGAGCTGTCCAGCAACTAACAAGGCTGAAAATTGAATGTAAAGCTGAAAATTCACAGATAGTCCATTTTTGACTTCTTTCGCTGAGATAAAGCGTTTTTGGCTTCTGGCTTACTGATCACTTGTAACTTAAGCATTAGACCAAATTCCAATTTAATACAGCCAGCTATAGTGCTGCTCAGCATTTCGGAGCTGTCGAACAGCTAACAAGGCTGAAAATTGAATGTAAAGCTGCAAATTCAAAAATAGTCCATTTTTGACTTCTTTCGCTGACATAAAGCGTTTTTGGCTTCTGGCTTGCTGATCACTTGTAACTTAAGCATTAGACCAAATTCCAATTTAATACAGCCAGCTATAGTGCTGCTCAGCATTTCGGAGCTGTCCAACAACTAACAAGGCTGAAAATTGAATGTAAAGCTGCAAATTCACAGATAGTCCATTTTTGACTTCTTTCGCTGAGATAAAGCGTTTTTGGCTTCTGGCTTACTGATCTCTTGTAACTTAAGCATTAGACCAAATTCCAATTTAATACAGCCAGATCTAGTGCTCCTCAGGATTTCGGAGCTGTCCAGCAACTAACAAGGCTGAAAATTGAATGTAAAGCTGAAAATTCACAGATAGTCCATTTTTGACTTCTTTCGCTGAGATAAAGCGTTTTTGGCTTCTGGCTTACTGATCACTTGTAACTTAAGCATTAGACCAAATTCCAATTTAATACAGCCAGCTATAGTGCTGCTCAGCATTTCGGAGCTGTCGAACAGCTAACAAGGCTGAAAATTGAATGTAAAGCTGCAAATTCAAAAATAGTCCATTTTTGACTTCTTTCGCTGACATAAAGCGTTTTTGGCTTCTGGCTTACTGATCACTTGTAACTTAAGCATTAGACCAAATTCCAATTTAATACAGCCAGCTATAGTGCTGCTCAGCATTTCGGAGCTGTCCAACAGCTAACAAGGCTGAAAATTGAATGTAAAGCTGCAAATTCACTGATAGTCCATTTTTGACTTCTTTCGCTGAGATAAAGCGTTTTTGGCTTCTGGCTTGCTGATCACTTGTAACTTAAGCATTAGACCAAATTCCAATTTAATACAGCCAGATCTAGTGCTCCTCAGGATTTCGGAGCTGTCCAACAACTAACAAGGCTGAAAATTGAATGTAAAGCTGAAAATTCACTGATAGTCCATTTTTGACTTCTTTCGCTGAGATAAAGCGTTTTTGGCTTCTGGCTTGCTGATCACTTGTAACTTAAGCATTAGACCAAATTCCAATTTAATACAGCCAGCTATAGTGCTGCTCAGCATTTCGGAGCTGTCCAACAACTAACAAGGCTGAAAATTGAATGTAAAGCTGCAAATTCACAGATAGTCCATTTTTCACTTCTTTCGCTGAGATAAAGCGTTTTTGGCTTCTGGCTTACTGATCTCTTGTAACTTAAGCATTAGACCAAATTCCAATTTAATACAGCCAGATCTAGTGCTCCTCAGGATTTCGGAGCTGTCCAGCAACTAACAAGGCTGAAAATTGAATGTAAAGCTGAAAATTCACAGATAGTCCATTTTTGACTTCTTTCGCTGAGATAAAGCGTTTTTGGCTTCTGGCTTACTGATCACTTGTAACTTAAGCATTAGACCAAATTCCAATTTAATACAGCCAGCTATAGTGCTGCTCAGCATTTCGGAGCTGTCCAACAACTAACAAGGCTGAAAATTGAATGTAAAGCTGCAAATTCACAGATAGTCCATTTTTCACTTCTTTCGCTGAGATAAAGCGTTTTTGGCTTCTGGCTTACTGATCTCTTGTAACTTAAGCATTAGACCAAATTCCAATTTAATACAGCCAGATCTAGTGCTCCTCAGGATTTCGGAGCTGTCCAGCAACTAACAAGGCTGAAAATTGAATGTAAAGCTGAAAATTCACAGATAGTCCATTTTTGACTTCTTTCGCTGAGATAAAGCGTTTTTGGCTTCTGGCTTACTGATCACTTGTAACTTAAGCATTAGACCAAATTCCAATTTAATACAGCCAGCTATAGTGCTGCTCAGCATTTCGGAGCTGTCGAACAGCTAACAAGGCTGAAAATTGAATGTAAAGCTGCAAATTCACTGATAGTCCATTTTTCACTTCTTTCGCTGAGATAAAGCGTTTTTGGCTTCTGGCTTGCTGATCACTTGTAACTTAAGCATTAGACCAAATTCCAATTTAATACAGCCAGATCTAGTGCTCCTCAGGATTTCGGAGCTGTCCAACAACTAACAAGGCTGAAAATTGAATGTAAAGCTGAAAATTCACTGATAGTCCATTTTTGACTTCTTTCGCTGAGATAAAGCGTTTTTGGCTTCTGGCTTGCTGATCACTTGTAACTTAAGCATTAGACCAAATTCCAATTTAATACAGCCAGCTATAGTGCTGCTCAGCATTTCGGAGCTGTCCAACAACTAACAAGGCTGAAAATTGAATGTAAAGCTGCAAATTCACAGATAGTCCATTTTTCACTTCTTTCGCTGAGATAAAGCGTTTTTGGCTTCTGGCTTACTGATCTCTTGTAACTTAAGCATTAGACCAAATTCCAATTTAATACAGCCAGATCTAGTGCTCCTCAGGATTTCGGAGCTGTCCAGCAACTAACAAGGCTGAAAATTGAATGTAAAGCTGAAAATTCACAGATAGTCCATTTTTGACTTCTTTCGCTGAGATAAAGCGTTTTTGGCTTCTGGCTTACTGATCACTTGTAACTTAAGCATTAGACCAAATTCCAATTTAATACAGCCAGCTATAGTGCTGCTCAGCATTTCGGAGCTGTCCAACAACTAACAAGGCTGAAAATTGAATGTAAAGCTGCAAATTCACAGATAGTCCATTTTTCACTTCTTTCGCTGAGATAAAGCGTTTTTGGCTTCTGGCTTACTGATCTCTTGTAACTTAAGCATTAGACCAAATTCCAATTTAATACAGCCAGATCTAGTGCTCCTCAGGATTTCGGAGCTGTCCAGCAACTAACAAGGCTGAAAATTGAATGTAAAGCTGAAAATTCACAGATAGTCCATTTTTGACTTCTTTCGCTGAGATAAAGCGTTTTTGGCTTCTGGCTTACTGATCACTTGTAACTTAAGCATTAGACCAAATTCCAATTTAATACAGCCAGCTATAGTGCTGCTCAGCATTTCGGAGCTGTCCAACAGCTAACAAGGCTGAAAATTGAATGTAAAGCTGAAAATTCACTGATAGTCCATTTTTGACTTCTTTCGCTGAGATAAAGCGTTTTTGGCTTCTGGCTTACTGATCACTTGTAACTTAAGCATTAGACCAAATTCCAATTTAATACAGCCAGCTATAGTGCTGCTCAGCATTTCGGAGCTGTCCAACAACTAACAAGGCTGAAAATTGAATGTAAAGCTGCAAATTCACAGATAGTCCATTTTTGACTTCTTTCGCTGAGATAAAGCGTTTTTGGCTTCTGGCTTACTGATCTCTTGTAACTTAAGCATTAGACCAAATTCCAATTTAATACAGCCAGATCTAGTGCTCCTCAGGATTTCGGAGCTGTCCAGCAACTAACAAGGCTGAAAATTGAATGTAAAGCTGCAAATTCACAAATAGTCCATTTTTGACTTCTTTCGCTGAGATAAAGCGTTTTTGGCTTCTGGCTTACTGATCACTTGTAACTTAAGCATTAGACCAAATTCCAATTTAATACAGCCAGCTATAGTGCTGCTCAGCATTTCGGAGCTGTCCAGCAACTAACAAGGCTGAAAATTGAATGTAAAGCTGCAAATTCACAAATATTCCATTTTTGACTTCTTTCGTTGAGATAAAGCGTTTTTGGCTTCTGGCTTACTGATCTCTTGTAACTTAAGCATTAGACCAAATTCCAATTTAATACAGCCAGATCTAGTGCTCCTCAGGATTTCGGAGCTGTCCAGCAACTAACAAGGCTGAAAATTGAATGTAAAGCTGCAAATTCACAAATAGTCCATTTTTGACTTCTTTCGCTGACATAAAGCGTTTTTGGCTTCTGGCTTACTGATCACTTGTAACTTAAGCATTAGACCAAATTCCAATTTAATACAGCCAGCTATAGTGCTGCTCAGCATTTCGGAGCTGTCCAACAGCTAACAAGGCTGAAAATTGAATGTAAAGCTGCAAATTCACTGATAGTCCATTTTTGACTTCTTTCGCTGAGATAAAGCGTTTTTGGCTTCTGGCTTGCTGATCACTTGTAACTTAAGCATTAGACCAAATTCCAATTTAATACAGCCAGATCTAGTGCTCCTCAGGATTTCGGAGCTGTCCAACAACTAACAAGACTGAAAATTGAATGTAAAGCTGAAAATTCACTGATAGTCCATTTTTGACTTCTTTCGCTGAGATAAAGCGTTTTTGGCTTCTGGCTTGCTGATCACTTGTAACTTAAGCATTAGACCAAATTCCAATTTAATACAGCCAGCTATAGTGCTGCTCAGCATTTCGGAGCTGTCCAACAACTAACAAGGCTGAAAATTGAATGTAAAGCTGCAAATTCACAGATAGTCCATTTTTGACTTCTTTCGCTGAGATAAAGCGTTTTTGGCTTCTGGCTTACTGATCTCTTGTAACTTAAGCATTAGACCAAATTCCAATTTAATACAGCCAGATCTAGTGCTCCTCAGGATTTCGGAGCTGTCCAGCAACTAACAAGGCTGAAAATTGAATGTAAAGCTGAAAATTCACAGATAGTCCATTTTTGACTTCTTTCGCTGAGATAAAGCGTTTTTGGCTTCTGGCTTACTGATCACTTGTAACTTAAGCATTAGACCAAATTCCAATTTAATACAGCCAGCTATAGTGCTGCTCAGCATTTCGGAGCTGTCGAACAGCTAACAAGGCTGAAAATTGAATGTAAAGCTGCAAATTCACTGAAAGTCCATTTTTGACTTCTTTCGCTGAGATAAAGCGTTTTTGGCTTCTGGCTTGCTGATCACTTGTAACTTAAGCATTAGACCAAATTCCAATTTAATACAGCCAGATCTAGTGCTCCTCAGGATTTCGGAGCTGTCCAACAACTAACAAGGCTGAAAATTGAATGTAAAGCTGCAAATTCACAAATATTCCATTTTTGACTTCTTTCGTTGAGATAAAGCGTTTTTGGCTTCTGGCTTACTGATCTCTTGTAACTTAAGCATTAGACCAAATTCCAATTTAATACAGCCAGATCTAGTGCTCCTCAGGATTTCGGAGCTGTCCAGCAACTAACAAGGCTGAAAATTGAATGTAAAGCTGCAAATTCACAAATAGTCCATTTTTGACTTCTTTCGCTGACATAAAGCGTTTTTGGCTTCTGGCTTACTGATCACTTGTAACTTAAGCATTAGACCAAATTCCAATTTAATACAGCCAGCTATAGTGCTGCTCAGCATTTCGGAGCTGTCCAACAGCTAACAAGGCTGAAAATTGAATGTAAAGCTGCAAATTCACTGATAGTCCATTTTTGACTTCTTTCGCTGAGATAAAGCGTTTTTGGCTTCTGGCTTGCTGATCACTTGTAACTTAAGCATTAGACCAAATTCCAATTTAATACAGCCAGATCTAGTGCTCCTCAGCATTTCGGAGCTGTCCAGCAACTAACAAGGCTGAAAATTGAATGTAAAGCTGCAAATTCACAAATAGTCCATTTTTGACTTCTTTCGCTGAGATAAAGCGTTTTTGGCTTCTGGCTTACTGATCACTTGTAACTTAAGCATTAGACCAAATTCCAATTTAATACAGCCAGCTATAGTGCTGCTTAGCATTTCGGAGCTGTCGAACAGCTAACAAGGCTGAAAATTGAATGTAAAGCTGCAAATTCACTGATAGTCCATTTTTGACTTCTTTCGCTGAGATAAAGCGTTTTTGGCTTCTGGCTTGCTGATCACTTGTAACTTAAGCATTAGACCAAATTCCAATTTAATACAGCCAGCTATAGTGCTGCTCAGCATTTCGGAGCTGTCCAACAACTAACAAGGCTGAAAATTGAATGTAAAGCTGCAAATTCACAGATAGTCCATTTTTGACTTCTTTCGCTGAGATAAAGCGTTTTTGGCTTCTGGCTTACTGATCTCTTGTAACTTAAGCATTAGACCAAATTCCAATTTAATACAGCCAGATCTAGTGCTCCTCAGGATTTCGGAGCTGTCCAGCAACTAACAAGGCTGAAAATTGAATGTAAAGCTGAAAATTCACAGATAGTCCATTTTTGACTTCTTTCGCTGAGATAAAGCGTTTTTGGCTTCTGGCTTACTGATCACTTGTAACTTAAGCATTAGACCAAATTCCAATTTAATACAGCCAGCTATAGTGCTGCTTAGCATTTCGGAGCTGTCGAACAGCTAACAAGGCTGAAAATTGAATGTAAAGCTGCAAATTCACTGATAGTCCATTTTTGACTTCTTTCGCTGAGATAAAGCGTTTTTGGCTTCTGGCTTGCTGATCACTTGTAACTTAAGCATTAGACCAAATTCCAATTTAATACAGCCAGCTATAGTGCTGCTCAGCATTTCGGAGCTGTCCAGCAACTAACAAGGCTGAAAATTGAATGTAAAGCTGCAAATTCACAAATAGTCCATTTTTGACTTCTTTCGCTGAGATAAAGCGTTTTTGGCTTCTGGCTTACTGATCACTTGTAACTTAAGCATTAGACCAAATTCCAATTTAATACAGCCAGCTATAGTGCTGCTTAGCATTTCGGAGCTGTCGAACAGCTAACAAGGCTGAAAATTGAATGTAAAGCTGCAAATTCACTGATAGTCCATTTTTGACTTCTTTCGCTGAGATAAAGCGTTTTTGGCTTCTGGCTTGCTGATCACTTGTAACTTAAGCATTAGACCAAATTCCAATTTAATACAGCCAGCTATAGTGCTGCTCAGCATTTCGGAGCTGTCCAACAACTAACAAGGCTGAAAATTGAATGTAAAGCTGCAAATTCACAGATAGTCCATTTTTGACTTCTTTCGCTGAGATAAAGCGTTTTTGGCTTCTGGCTTACTGATCTCTTGTAACTTAAGCATTAGACCAAATTCCAATTTAATACAGCCAGATCTAGTGCTCCTCAGGATTTCGGAGCTGTCCAGCAACTAACAAGGCTGAAAATTGAATGTAAAGCTGAAAATTCACAGATAGTCCATTTTTGACTTCTTTCGCTGAGATAAAGCGTTTTTGGCTTCTGGCTTACTGATCACTTGTAACTTAAGCATTAGACCAAATTCCAATTTAATACAGCCAGCTATAGTGCTGCTCAGCATTTCGGAGCTGTCCAGCAACTAACAAGGCTGAAAATTGAATGTAAAGCTGCAAATTCACAGATAGTCCATTTTTGACTTCTTTCGTTGAGATAAAGCGTTTTTGGCTTCTGGCTTACTGATCTCTTGTAACTTAAGCATTAGACCAAATTCCAATTTAATACAGCCAGATCTAGTGCTCCTCAGGATTTCGGAGCTGTCCAGCAACTAACAAGGCTGAAAATTGAATGTAAAGCTGCAAATTCACAAATAGTCCATTTTTGACTTCTTTCGCTGAGATAAAGCGTTTTTGGCTTCTGGCTTACTGATCACTTGTAACTTAAGCATTAGACCAAATTCCAATTTAATACAGCCAGCTATAGTGCTGCTTAGCATTTCGGAGCTGTCGAACAGCTAACAAGGCTGAAAATTGAATGTAAAGCTGCAAATTCACTGATAGTCCATTTTTGACTTCTTTCGCTGAGATAAAGCGTTTTTGGCTTCTGGCTTGCTGATCACTTGTAACTTAAGCATTAGACCAAATTCCAATTTAATACAGCCAGCTATAGTGCTGCTCAGCATTTCGGAGCTGTCCAACAACTAACAAGGCTGAAAATTGAATGTAAAGCTGCAAATTCACAGATAGTCCATTTTTCACTTCTTTCGCTGAGATAAAGCGTTTTTGGCTTCTGGCTTACTGATCTCTTGTAACTTAAGCATTAGACCAAATTCCAATTTAATACAGCCAGATCTAGTGCTCCTCAGGATTTCGGAGCTGTCCACCAACTAACAAGGCTGAAAATTGAATGTAAAGCTGAAAATTCACTGATAGTCCATTTTTGACTTCTTTCGCTGAGATAAAGCGTTTTTGGCTTCTGGCTTACTGATCACTTGTAACTTAAGCATTAGACCAAATTCCAATTTAATACAGCCAGCTATAGTGCTGCTCAGCATTTCGGAGCTGTCGAACAGCTAACAAGGCTGAAAATTGAATGTAAAGCTGCAAATTCACTGATAGTCCATTTTTGACTTCTTTCGCTGAGATAAAGCGTTTTTGGCTTCTGGCTTGCTGATCACTTGTAACTTAAGCATTAGACCAAATTCCAATTTAATACAGCCAGCTATAGTGCTGCTCAGCATTTCGGAGCTGTCCAACAACTAACAAGGCTGAAAATTGAATGTAAAGCTGCAAATTCACAGATAGTCCATTTTTCACTTCTTTCGCTGAGATAAAGAGTTTTTGGCTTCTGGCTTACTGATCTCTTGTAACTTAAGCATTAGACCAAATTCCAATTTAATACAGCCAGATCTAGTGCTCCTCAGGATTTCGGAGCTGTCCAGCAACTAACAAGGCTGAAAATTGAATGTAAAGCTGAAAATTCACTGATAGTCCATTTTTGACTTCTTTCGCTGAGATAAAGCGTTTTTGGCTTCTGGCTTACTGATCACTTGTAACTTAAGCATTAGACCAAATTCCAATTTAATACAGCCAGATCTAGTGCTCCTCAGGATTTCGGAGCTGTCCAACAACTAACAAGGCTGAAAATTGAATGTAAAGTTGCAAATTCACAGATAGTCCATTTTTCACTTCTTTCGCTGAGATAAAGCGTTTTTGGCTTCTGGCTTACTGATCTCTTGTAACTTAAGCATTAGACCAAATTCCAATTTAATACAGCCAGATCTAGTGCTCCTCAGGATTTCGGAGCTGTCCAGCAACTAACAAGGCTGAAAATTGAATGTAAAGCTGAAAATTCACAGATAGTCCATTTTTGACTTCTTTCGCTGAGATAAAGCGTTTTTGGCTTCTGGCTTACTGATCACTTGTAACTTAAGCATTAGACCAAATTCCAATTTAATACAGCCAGCTATAGTGCTGCTCAGCATTTCGGAGCTGTCCAGCAACTAACAAGGCTGAAAATTGAATGTAAAGCTGCAAATTCACAGATAGTCCATTTTTGACTTCTTTCGTTGAGATAAAGCGTTTTTGGCTTCTGGCTTACTGATCTCTTGTAACTTAAGCATTAGACCAAATTCCAATTTAATACAGCCAGATCTAGTGCTCCTCAGGATTTCGGAGCTGTCCAGCAACTAACAAGGCTGAAAATTGAATGTAAAGCTGCAAATTCACAAATAGTCCATTTTTGACTTCTTTCGCTGAGATAAAGCGTTTTTGGCTTCTGGCTTACTGATCACTTGTAACTTAAGCATTAGACCAAATTCCAATTTAATACAGCCAGCTATAGTGCTGCTCAGCATTTCGGAGCTGTCCAGCAACTAACAAGGCTGAAAATTGAATGTAAAGCTGAAAATTCACAGATAGTCCATTTTTGACTTCTTTCGCTGAGATAAAGCGTTTTTGGCTTCTGGCTTACTGATCACTTGTAACTTAAGCATTAGACCAAATTCCAATTTAATACAGCCAGCTATAGTGCTGCTCAGCATTTCGGAGCTGTCCAACAGCTAACAAGGCTGAAAATTGAATGTAAAGCTGCAAATTCACTGATAGTCCATTTTTGACTTCTTTCGCTGAGATAAAGCGTTTTTGGCTTCTGGCTTGCTGATCACTTGTAACTTAAGCATTAGACCAAATTCCAATTTAATACAGCCAGCTATAGTGCTGCTCAGCATTTCGGAGCTGTCCAACAACTAACAAGGCTGAAAATTGAATGTAAAGCTGCAAATTCACAGATAGTCCATTTTTCACTTCTTTCGCTGAGATAAAGCGTTTTTGGCTTCTGGCTTACTGATCTCTTGTAACTTAAGCATTAGACCAAATTCCAATTTAATACAGCCAGATCTAGTGCTCTTCAGGATTTCGGAGCTGTCCAGCAACTAACAAGGCTGAAAATTGAATGTAAAGCTGAAAATTCACTGATAGTCCATTTTTGACTTCTTTCGCTGAGATAAAGCGTTTTTGGCTTCTGGCTTACTGATCACTTGTAACTTAAGCATTAGACCAAATTCCAATTTAATACAGCCAGCTATAGTGCTGCTCAGCATTTCGGAGCTGTCCAGCAACTAACAAGGCTGAAAATTGAATGTAAAGCTGCAAATTCACAGATAGTCCATATTTGACTTCTTTCGTTGAGATAAAGCGTTTTTGGCTTCTGGCTTACTGATCTCTTGTAACTTAAGCATTAGACCAAATTCCAATTTAATACAGCCAGATCTAGTGCTCCTCAGGATTTCGGAGCTGTCCAGCAACTAACAAGGCTGAAAATTGAATGTAAAGCTGCAAATTCACAAATAGTCCATTTTTGACTTCTTTCGCTGAGATAAAGCGTTTTTGGCTTCTGGCTTACTGATCACTTGTAACTTAAGCATTAGACCAAATTCCAATTTAATACAGCCAGCTATAGTGCTGCTCAGCATTTCGGAGCTGTCCAACAGCTAACAAGGCTGAAAATTGAATGTAAAGCTGCAAATTCACTGATAGTCCATTTTTGACTTCTTTCGCTGAGATAAAGCGTTTTTGGCTTCTGGCTTACTGATCACTTGTAACTTAAGCATTAGACCAAATTACAATTTAATACAGCCAGCTATAGTGCTGCTCAGCATTTCGGAGCTGTCCAGCAACTAACAAGGCTGAAAATTGAATGTAAAGCTGCAAATTCACAAATATTCCATTTTTGACTTCTTTCGTTGAGATAAAGCGTTTTTGGCTTCTGGCTTACTGATCTCTTGTAACTTAAGCATTAGACCAAATTCCAATTTAATACAGCCAGATCTAGTGCTCCTCAGGATTTCGGAGCTGTCCAGCAACTAACAAGGCTGAAAATTGAATGTAAAGCTGCAAATTCACAAATAGTCCATTTTTGACTTCTTTCGCTGACATAAAGCGTTTTTGGCTTCTGGCTTACTGATCACTTGTAACTTAAGCATTAGACCAAATTCCAATTTAATACAGCCAGCTATAGTGCTGCTCAGCATTTCGGAGCTGTCCAACAGCTAACAAGGCTGAAAATTGAATGTAAAGCTGCAAATTCACTGATAGTCCATTTTTGACTTCTTTCGCTGAGATAAAGCGTTTTTGGCTTCTGGCTTACTGATCTCTTGTAACTTAAGCATTAGACCAAATTCCAATTTAATACAGCCAGATCTAGTGCTCCTCAGGATTTCGGAGCTGTCCAGCAACTAACAAGGCTGAAAATTGAATGTAAAGCTGAAAATTCACAGATAGTCCATTTTTGACTTCTTTCGCTGAGATAAAGCGTTTTTGGCTTCTGGCTTACTGATCACTTGTAACTTAAGCATTAGACCAAAATCCAATTTAATACAGCCAGCTATAGTGCTGCTCAGCATTTCGGAGCTGTCGAACAGCTAACAAGGCTGAAAATTGAATGTAAAGCTGCAAATTCACTGATAGTCCATTTTTGACTTCTTTCGCTGAGATAAAGCGTTTTTGGCTTCTGGCTTGCTGATCACTTGTAACTTAAGCATTAGACCAAATTCCAATTTAATACAGCCAGATCTAGTGCTGCTCAGCATTTCGGAGCTGTCCAACAGCTAACAAGGCTGAAAATTGAATGTAAAGCTGCAAATTCACTGATAGTCCATTTTTGACTTCTTTCGCTGAGATAAAGCGTTTTTGGCTTCTGGCTTGCTGATCACTTGTAACTTAAGCATTAGACCAAATTCCAATTTAATACAGCCAGCTATAGTGCTGCTCAGCATTTCGGAGCTGTCCAACAACTAACAAGGCTGAAAATTGAATGTAAAGCTGCAAATTCACAGATAGTCCATTTTTCACTTCTTTCGCTGAGATAAAGCGTTTTTGGCTTCTGGCTTACTGATCTCTTGTAACTTAAGCATTAGACCAAATTCCAATTTAATACAGCCAGATCTAGTGCTCTTCAGGATTTCGGAGCTGTCCAGCAACTAACAAGGCTGAAAATTGAATGTAAAGCTGAAAATTCACTGATAGTCCATTTTTGACTTCTTTCGCTGAGATAAAGCGTTTTTGGCTTCTGGCTTACTGATCACTTGTAACTTAAGCATTAGACCAAATTCCAATTTAATACAGCCAGCTATAGTGCTGCTCAGCATTTCGGAGCTGTCCAGCAACTAACAAGGCTGAAAATTGAATGTAAAGCTGCAAATTCACAGATAGTCCATATTTGACTTCTTTCGTTGAGATAAAGCGTTTTTGGCTTCTGGCTTACTGATCTCTTGTAACTTAAGCATTAGACCAAATTCCAATTTAATACAGCCAGATCTAGTGCTCCTCAGGATTTCGGAGCTGTCCAGCAACTAACAAGGCTGAAAATTGAATGTAAAGCTGCAAATTCACAAATAGTCCATTTTTGACTTCTTTCGCTGAGATAAAGCGTTTTTGGCTTCTGGCTTACTGATCACTTGTAACTTAAGCATTAGACCAAATTCCAATTTAATACAGCCAGCTATAGTGCTGCTCAGCATTTCGGAGCTGTCCAACAGCTAACAAGGCTGAAAATTGAATGTAAAGCTGCAAATTCACTGATAGTCCATTTTTGACTTCTTTCGCTGAGATAAAGCGTTTTTGGCTTCTGGCTTACTGATCACTTGTAACTTAAGCATTAGACCAAATTACAATTTAATACAGCCAGCTATAGTGCTGCTCAGCATTTCGGAGCTGTCCAGCAACTAACAAGGCTGAAAATTGAATGTAAAGCTGCAAATTCACAAATATTCCATTTTTGACTTCTTTCGTTGAGATAAAGCGTTTTTGGCTTCTGGCTTACTGATCTCTTGTAACTTAAGCATTAGACCAAATTCCAATTTAATACAGCCAGATCTAGTGCTCCTCAGGATTTCGGAGCTGTCCAGCAACTAACAAGGCTGAAAATTGAATGTAAAGCTGCAAATTCACAAATAGTCCATTTTTGACTTCTTTCGCTGACATAAAGCGTTTTTGGCTTCTGGCTTACTGATCACTTGTAACTTAAGCATTAGACCAAATTCCAATTTAATACAGCCAGCTATAGTGCTGCTCAGCATTTCGGAGCTGTCCAACAGCTAACAAGGCTGAAAATTGAATGTAAAGCTGCAAATTCACTGATAGTCCATTTTTGACTTCTTTCGCTGAGATAAAGCGTTTTTGGCTTCTGGCTTACTGATCTCTTGTAACTTAAGCATTAGACCAAATTCCAATTTAATACAGCCAGATCTAGTGCTCCTCAGGATTTCGGAGCTGTCCAGCAACTAACAAGGCTGAAAATTGAATGTAAAGCTGAAAATTCACAGATAGTCCATTTTTGACTTCTTTCGCTGAGATAAAGCGTTTTTGGCTTCTGGCTTACTGATCACTTGTAACTTAAGCATTAGACCAAAATCCAATTTAATACAGCCAGCTATAGTGCTGCTCAGCATTTCGGAGCTGTCGAACAGCTAACAAGGCTGAAAATTGAATGTAAAGCTGCAAATTCACTGATAGTCCATTTTTGACTTCTTTCGCTGAGATAAAGCGTTTTTGGCTTCTGGCTTGCTGATCACTTGTAACTTAAGCATTAGACCAAATTCCAATTTAATACAGCCAGATCTAGTGCTCCTCAGGATTTCGGAGCTGTCCAACAACTAACAAGGCTGAAAATTGAATGTAAAGCTGAAAATTCACTGATAGTCCATTTTTGACTTCTTTCGCTGAGATAAAGCGTTTTTGGCTTCTGGCTTGCTGATCACTTGTAACTTAAGCATTAGACCAAATTCCAATTTAATACAGCCAGCTATAGTGCTGCTCAGCATTTCGGAGCTGTCCAACAACTAACAAGGCTGAAAATTGAATGTAAAGCTGCAAATTCACAGATAGTCCATTTTTCACTTCTTTCGCTGAGATAAAGCGTTTTTGGCTTCTGGCTTACTGATCTCTTGTAACTTAAGCATTAGACCAAATTCCAATTTAATACAGCCAGATCTAGTGCTCCTCAGGATTTCGGAGCTGTCCAGCAACTAACAAGGCTGAAAATTGAATGTAAAGCTGCAAATTCACAGATAGTCCATTTTTGACTTCTTTCGCTGAGATAAAGCGTTTTTGGCTTCTGGCTTACTGATCACTTGTAACTTAAGCATTAGACCAAATTCCAATTTAATACAGCCAGCTATAGTGCTGCTCAGCATTTCGGAGCTGTCCAACAACTAACAAGGCTGAAAATTGAATGTAAAGCTGCAAATTCACAGATAGTCCATTTTTGACTTCTTTCGCTGAGATAAAGCGTTTTTGGCTTCTGGCTTACTGATCACTTGTAACTTAAGCATTAGACCAAATTCCAATTTAATACAGCCAGCTATAGTGCTGCTCAGCATTTCGGAGCTGTCCAACAGCTAACAAGGCTGAAAATTGAATGTAAAGCTGCAAATTCACTGATAGTCCATTTTTGACTTCTTTCGCTGAGATAAAGCGTTTTTGGCTTCTGGCTTGCTGATCACTTGTAACTTAAGCATTAGACAAAATTCCAATTTAATACAGCCAGATCTAGTGCTCCTCAGGATTTCGGAGCTGTCCAGCAACTAACAAGGCTGAAAATTGAATGTAAAGCTGCAAATTCACAAATATTCCATTTTTGACTTCTTTCGTTGAGATAAAGCGTTTTTGGCTTCTGGCTTACTGATCTCTTGTAACTTAAGCATTAGACCAAATTCCAATTTAATACAGCCAGCTATAGTGCTGCTCAGCATTTCGGAGCTGTCCAACAACTAACAAGGCTGAAAATTGAATGTAAAGCTGCAAATTCACAGATAGTCCATTTTTCACTTCTTTCGCTGAGATAAAGCGTTTTTGGCTTCTGGCTTACTGATCTCTTGTAACTTAAGCATTAGACCAAATTCCAATTTAATACAGCCAGATCTAGTGCTCCTCAGGATTTCGGAGCTGTCCAGCAATTAACAAGGCTGAAAATTGAATGTAAAGCTGAAAATTCACAGATAGTCCATTTTTGACTTCTTTCGCTGAGATAAAGCGTTTTTGGCTTCTGGCTTACTGATCACTTGTAACTTAAGCATTAGACCAAATTCCAATTTAATACAGCCAGCTATAGTGCTGCTCAGCATTTCGGAGCTGTCCAACAGCTAACAAGGCTGAAAATTGAATGTAAAGCTGCAAATTCACTGATAGTCCATTTTTGACTTCTTTCGCTGAGATAAAGCGTTTTTGGCTTCTGGCTTGCTGATCACTTGTAACTTAAGCATTAGACAAAATTCCAATTTAATACAGCCAGATCTAGTGCTCCTCAGGATTTCGGAGCTGTCCAGCAACTAACAAGGCTGAAAATTGAATGTAAAGCTGCAAATTCACAAATATTCCATTTTTGACTTCTTTCGTTGAGATAAAGCGTTTTTGGCTTCTGGCTTACTGATCTCTTGTAACTTAAGCATTAGACCAAATTCCAATTTAATACAGCCAGATCTAGTGCTCCTCAGCATTTCGGAGCTGTCCAACAACTAACAAGGCTGAAAATTGAATGTAAAGCTGCAAATTCACAGATAGTCCATTTTTGACTTCTTTCGTTGAGATAAAGCGTTTTTGGCTTCTGGCTTATTGATCACTTGTAACTTAAGCATTAGACCAAATTCCAATTTAATACAGCCAGATCTAGTGCTCCTCAGGATTTCGGAGCTGTCCAGCAACTAACAAGGCTGAAAATTGAATGTAAAGCTGCAAATTCACAAATAGTCCATTTTTGACTTCTTTCGCTGAGATAAAGCGTTTTTGGCTTCTGGCTTACTGATCACTTGTAACTCAAGCATTAGACCAAATTCCAATTTAATACAGCCAGCTATAGTGCTGCTCAGCATTTCGGAGCTGTCCAACAGCTAACAAGGCTGAAAATTGAATGTAAAGCTGCAAATTCACTGATAGTCCATTTTTGACTTCTTTCGCTGAGATAAAGCGTTTTTGGCTTCTGGCTTGCTGATCACTTGTAACTTAAGCATTAGACCAAATTCCAATTTAATACAGCCAGATCTAGTGCTCCTCAGGATTTCGGAGCTGTCCAACAACTAACAAGGCTGAAAATTGAATGTAAAGCTGAAAATTCACTGATAGTCCATTTTTGACTTCTTTCGCTGAGATAAAGCGTTTTTGGCTTCTGGCTTGCTGATCACTTGTAACTTAAGCATTAGACCAAATTCCAATTTAATACAGCCAGCTATAGTGCTGCTCAGCATTTCGGAGCTGTCCAACAGCTAACAAGGCTGAAAATTGAATGTAAAGCTGCAAATTCACTGATAGTCCATTTTTGACTTCTTTCGCTGAGATAAAGCATTTTTGGCTTCTGGCTTGCTGATCACTTGTAACTTAAGCATTAGACCAAATTCCAATTTAATACAGCCAGATCTAGTGCTCCTCAGGATTTCGGAGCTGTCCAGCAACTAACAAGGCTGAAAATTGAATGTAAAGCTGCAAATTCACAAATATTCCATTTTTGACTTCTTTCGTTGAGATAAAGCGTTTTTGGCTTCTGGCTTACTTATCTCTTGTAACTTAAGCATTAGACCAAATTCCAATTTAATACAGCCAGATCTAGTGCTCCTCAGCATTTCGGAGCTGTCCAACAACTAACAAGGCTGAAAATTGAATGTAAAGCTGCAAATTCACAGATAGTCCATTTTTGACTTCTTTCGTTGAGATAAAGCGTTTTTGGCTTCTGGCTTATTGATCACTTGTAACTTAAGCATTAGACCAAATTCCAATTTAATACAGCCAGATCTAGTGCTCCTCAGGATTTCGGAGCTGTCCAGCAACTAACAAGGCTGAAAATTGAATGTAAAGCTGCAAATTCACAAATAGTCCATTTTTGACTTCTTTCGCTGAGATAAAGCGTTTTTGGCTTCTGGCTTACTAATCACTTGTAACTTAAGCATTAGACCAAATTCCAATTTAATACAGCCAGCTATAGTGCTGCTCAGCATTTCGGAGCTGTCCAACAGCTAACAAGGCTGAAAATTGAATGTAAAGCTGCAAATTCACTGATAGTCCATTTTTGACTTCTTTCGCTGAGATAAAGCGTTTTTGGCTTCTGGCTTGCTGATCACTTGTAACTTAAGCATTAGACCAAATTCCAATTTAATACAGCCAGATCTAGTGCTCCTCAGGATTTCGGAGCTGTCCAACAACTAACAAGGCTGAAAATTGAATGTAAAGCTGAAAATTCACTGATAGTCCATTTTTGACTTCTTTCGCTGAGATAAAGCGTTTTTGGCTTCTGGCTTGCTGATCACTTGTAACTTAAGCATTAGACCAAATTCCAATTTAATACAGCCAGCTATAGTGCTGCTCAGCATTTCGGAGCTGTCCAACAGCTAACAAGGCTGAAAATTGAATGTAAAGCTGCAAATTCACTGATAGTCCATTTTTGACTTCTTTCGCTGAGATAAAGCGTTTTTGGCTTCTGGCTTGCTGATCACTTGTAACTTAAGCATTAGACCAAATTCCAATTTAATACAGCCAGATCTAGTGCTCCTCAGGATTTCGGAGCTGTCCAACAACTAACAAGGCTGAAAATTGAATGTAAAGCTGAAAATTCACTGATAGTCCATTTTTGACTTCTTTCGCTGAGATAAAGCGTTTTTGGCTTCTGGCTTGCTGATCACTTGTAACTTAAGCATTAGACCAAATTCCAATTTAATACAGCCAGATCTAGTGCTCCTCAGGATTTCGGAGCTGTCCAGCAACTAACAAGGCTGAAAATTGAATGTAAAGCTGCAAATTCACTGATAGTCCATTTTTGACTTCTTTCGCTGAGATAAAGCGTTTTTGGCTTCTGGCTTGCTGATCACTTGTAACTTAAGCATTAGACAAAATTCCAATTTAATACAGCCAGATCTAGTGCTCCTCAGGATTTCGGAGCTGTCCAGCAACTAACAAGGCTGAAAATTGAATGTAAAGCTGCAAATTCACAAATATTCCATTTTTGACTTCTTTCGTTGAGATAAAGCGTTTTTGGCTTCTGGCTTACTGATCTCTTGTAACTTAAGCATTAGACCAAATTCCAATTTAATACAGCCAGATCTAGTGCTCCTCAGCATTTCGGAGCTGTCCAACAACTAACAAGGCTGAAAATTGAATGTAAAGCTGCAAATTCACAGATAGTCCATTTTTGACTTCTTTCGTTGAGATAAAGCGTTTTTGGCTTCTGGCTTATTGATCACTTGTAACTTAAGCATTAGACCAAATTCCAATTTAATACAGCCAGATCTAGTGCTCCTCAGGATTTCGGAGCTGTCCAGCAACTAACAAGGCTGAAAATTGAATGTAAAGCTGCAAATTCACAAATAGTCCATTTTTGACTTCTTTCGCTGAGATAAAGCGTTTTTGGCTTCTGGCTTACTGATCACTTGTAACTTAAGCATTAGACCAAATTCCAATTTAATACAGCCAGCTATAGTGCTGCTCAGCATTTCGGAGCTGTCCAACAGCTAACAAGGCTGAAAATTGAATGTAAAGCTGCAAATTCACTGATAGTCCATTTTTGACTTCTTTCGCTGAGATAAAGCGTTTTTGGCTTCTGGCTTGCTGATCACTTGTAACTTAAGCATTAGACCAAATTCCAATTTAATACAGCCAGATCTAGTGCTCCTCAGGATTTCGGAGCTGTCCAACAACTAACAAGGCTGAAAATTGAATGTAAAGCTGAAAATTCACTGATAGTCCATTTTTGACTTCTTTCGCTGAGATAAAGCGTTTTTGGCTTCTGGCTTGCTGATCACTTGTAACTTAAGCATTAGACCAAATTCCAATTTAATACAGCCAGATCTAGTGCTCCTCAGCATTTCGGAGCTGTCCAACAACTAACAAGGCTGAAAATTGAATGTAAAGCTGCAAATTCACAAATAGTCCATTTTTGACTTCTTTCGCTGAGATAAAGCGTTTTTGGCTTCTGGCTTACTGATCACTTGTAACTTAAGCATTAGACCAAATTCCAATTTAATACAGCCAGCTATAGTGCTGCTCAGCATTTCGGAGCTGTCCAACAGCTAACAAGGCTGAAAATTGAATGTAAAGCTGCAAATTCACTGATAGTCCATTTTTGACTTCTTTCGCTGAGATAAAGCGTTTTTGGCTTCTGGCTTGCTGATCACTTGTAACTTAAGCATTAGACCAAATTCCAATTTAATACAGCCAGCTATAGTGCTGCTCAGCATTTCGGAGCTGTCCAACAACTAACAAGGCTGAAAATTGAATGTAAAGCTGAAAATTCACTGATAGTCCATTTTTGACTTCTTTCGCTGAGATAAAGCGTTTTTGGCTTCTGGCTTGCTGATCACTTGTAACTTAAGCATTAGACCAAATTCCAATTTAATACAGCCAGATCTAGTGCTCCTCAGCATTTCGGAGCTGTCCAGCAACTAACAAGGCTGAAAATTGAATGTAAAGCTGCAAATTCACAAATATTCCATTTTTGACTTCTTTCGTTGAGATAAAGCGTTTTTGGCTTCTGGCTTACTGATCTCTTGTAACTTAAGCATTAGACCAAATTCCAATTTAATACAGCCAGATCTAGTGCTCCTCAGCATTTCGGAGCTGTCCAACAACTAACAAGGCTGAAAATTGAATGTAAAGCTGCAAATTCACAGATAGTCCATTTTTGACTTCTTTCGTTGAGATAAAGCGTTTTTGGCTTCTGGCTTATTGATCACTTGTAACTTAAGCATTAGACCAAATTCCAATTTAATACAGCCAGATCTAGTGCTCCTCAGGATTTCGGAGCTGTCCAGCAACTAACAAGGCTGAAAATTGAATGTAAAGCTGCAAATTCACAAATAGTCCATTTTTGACTTCTTTCGCTGAGATAAAGCGTTTTTGGCTTCTGGCTTACTGATCACTTGTAACTTAAGCATTAGACCAAATTCCAATTTAATACAGCCAGCTATAGTGCTGCTCAGCATTTCGGAGCTGTCCAACAGCTAACAAGGCTGAAAATTGAATGTAAAGCTGCAAATTCACTGATAGTCCATTTTTGACTTCTTTCGCTGAGATAAAGCGTTTTTGGCTTCTGGCTTGCTGATCACTTGTAACTTAAGCATTAGACCAAATTCCAATTTAATACAGCCAGATCTAGTGCTCCTCAGGATTTCGGAGCTGTCCAACAACTAACAAGGCTGAAAATTGAATGTAAAGCTGAAAATTCACTGATAGTCCATTTTTGACTTCTTTCGCTGAGATAAAGCGTTTTTGGCTTCTGGCTTGCTGATCACTTGTAACTTAAGCATTAGACCAAATTCCAATTTAATACAGCCAGATCTAGTGCTCCTCAGCATTTCGGAGCTGTCCAACAACTAACAAGGCTGAAAATTGAATGTAAAGCTGCAAATTCACAAATAGTCCATTTTTGACTTCTTTCGCTGAGATAAAGCGTTTTTAGCTTCTGGCTTACTGATCACTTGTAACTTAAGCATTAGACCAAATTCCAATTTAATACAGCCAGATCTAGTGCTCCTCAGGATTTCGGAGCTGTCCAGCAACTAACAAGGCTGAAAATTGAATGTAAAGCTGCAAATTCACAAATATTCCATTTTTGACTTCTTTCGTTGAGATAAAGCGTTTTTGGCTTTTGGCTTACTGATCTCTTGTAACTTAAGCATTAGACCAAATTCCAATTTAATACAGCCAGATCTAGTGCTCCTCAGCATTTCGGAGCTGTCCAACAACTAACAAGGCTGAAAATTGAATGTAAAGCTGCAAATTCACAGATAGTCCATTTTTGACTTCTTTCGTTGAGATAAAGCGTTTTTGGCTTCTGGCTTACTGATCTCTTGTAACTTAAGCATTAGACCAAATTCCAATTTAATACAGCCAGATCTAGTGTTCCTCAGGATTTCGGAGCTGTCCAGCAACTAACAAGGCTGAAAATTGAATGTAAAGCTGCAAATTCACAAATAGTCCATTTTTGACTTCTTTCGCTGAGATAAAGCGTTTTTGGCTTCTGGCTTGCTGATCACTTGTAACTTAAGCATTAGACAAAATTCCAATTTAATACAGCCAGATCTAGTGCTCCTCAGGATTTCGGAGCTGTCCAGCAACTAACAAGGCTGAAAATTGAATGTAAAGCTGCAAATTCACAAATATTCCATTTTTGACTTCTTTCGTTGAGATAAAGCGTTTTTGGCTTCTGGCTTACTGATCTCTTGTAACTTAAGCATTAGACCAAATTCCAATTTAATACAGCCAGATCTAGTGCTCCTCAGCATTTCGGAGCTGTCCAACAACTAACAAGGCTGAAAATTGAATGTAAAGCTGCAAATTCACAGATAGTCCATTTTTGACTTCTTTCGTTGAGATAAAGCGTTTTTGGCTTCTGGCTTATTGATCACTTGTAACTTAAGCATTAGACCAAATTCCAATTTAATACAGCCAGATCTAGTGCTCCTCAGGATTTCGGAGCTGTCCAGCAACTAACAAGGCTGAAAATTGAATGTAAAGCTGCAAATTCACAAATAGTCCATTTTTGACTTCTTTCGCTGAGATAAAGCGTTTTTGGCTTTCTGGCTTACTGATCACTTGTAACTTAAGCATTAGACCAAATTCCAATTTAATACAGCCAGCTATAGTGCTGCTCAGCATTTCGGAGCTGTCCAACAGCTAACAAGGCTGAAAATTGAATGTAAAGCTGCAAATTCACTGATAGTCCATTTTTGACTTCTTTCGCTGAGATAAAGCGTTTTTGGCTTCTGGCTTACTGATCTCTTGTAACTTAAGCATTAGACCAAATTCCAATTTAATACAGCCAGATCTAGTGCTCCTCAGCATTTCGGAGCTGTCCAACAACTAACAAGGCTGAAAATTGAATGTAAAGCTGCAAATTCACAGATAGTCCATTTTTGACTTCTTTCGTTGAGATAAAGCGTTTTTGGCTTCTGGCTTATTGATCACTTGTAACTTAAGCATTAGACCAAATTCCAATTTAATACAGCCAGATCTAGTGCTCCTCAGGATTTCGGAGCTGTCCAGCAACTAACAAGGCTGAAAATTGAATGTAAAGCTGCAAATTCACAAATAGTCCATTTTTGACTTCTTTCGCTGAGATAAAGCGTTTTTGGCTTCTGGCTTACTGATCACTTGTAACTTAAGCATTAGACCAAATTCCAATTTAATACAGCCAGCTATAGTGCTGCTCAGCATTTCGGAGCTGTCCAACAGCTAACAAGGCTGAAAATTGAATGTAAAGCTGCAAATTCACTGATAGTCCATTTTTGACTTCTTTCGCTGAGATAAAGCGTTTTTGGCTTCTGGCTTGCTGATCACTTGTAACTTAAGCATTAGACCAAATTCCAATTTAATACAGCCAGATCTAGTGCTCCTCAGGATTTCGGAGCTGTCCAACAACTAACAAGGCTGAAAATTGAATGTAAAGCTGAAAATTCACTGATAGTCCATTTTTGACTTCTTTCGCTGAGATAAAGCGTTTTTGGCTTCTGGCTTGCTGATCACTTGTAACTTAAGCATTAGACCAAATTCCAATTTAATACAGCCAGCTATAGTGCTGCTCAGCATTTCGGAGCCGTCCAACAACTAACAAGGCTGAAAATTGAATGTAAAGCTGCAAATTCACAGATAGTCCATTTTTCACTTCTTTCGCTGAGATAAAGCGTTTTTGGCTTCTGGCTTACTGATCTCTTGTAACTTAAGCATTAGACCAAATTCCAATTTAATACAGCCAGATCTAGTGCTCCTCAGGATTTCGGAGCTGTCCAGCAACTAACAAGGCTGAAAATTGAATGTAAAGCTGCAAATTCACAGATAGTCCATTTTTGACTTCTTTCGCTGAGATAAAGCGTTTTTGGCTTCTGGCTTACTGATCACTTGTAACTTAAGCATTAGACCAAATTCCAATTTAATACAGCCAGCTATAGTGCTGCTCAGCATTTCGGAGCTGTCCAACAACTAACAAGGCTGAAAATTGAATGTAAAGCTGCAAATTCACAGATAGTCCATTTTTCACTTCTTTCGCTGAGATAAAGCGTTTTTGGCTTCTGGCTTACTGATCTCTTGTAACTTAAGCATTAGACCAAATTCCAATTTAATACAGCCAGATCTAGTGCTCCTCAGGATTTCGGAGCTGTCCAGCAACTAACAAGGCTGAAAATTGAATGTAAAGCTGAAAATTCACAGATAGTCCATTTTTGACTTCTTTCGCTGAGATAAAGCGTTTTTGGCTTCTGGCTTACTGATCACTTGTAACTTAAGCATTAGACCAAATTCCAATTTAATACAGCCAGCTATAGTGCTGCTCAGCATTTCGGAGCTGTCCAACAGCTAACAAGGCTGAAAATTGAATGTAAAGCTGCAAATTCACTGATAGTCCATTTTTGACTTCTTTCGCTGAGATAAAGGGTTTTTGGCTTCTGGCTTGCTGATCACTTGTAACTTAAGCATTAGACAAAATTCCAATTTAATACAGCCAGATCTAGTGCTCCTCAGGATTTCGGAGCTGTCCAGCAACTAACAAGGCTGAAAATTGAATGTAAAGCTGCAAATTCACAAATATTCCATTTTTGACTTCTTTCGTTGAGATAAAGCGTTTTTGGCTTCTGGCTTACTGATCTCTTGTAACTTAAGCATTAGACCAAATTCCAATTTAATACAGCCAGATCTAGTGCTCCTCAGCATTTCGGAGCTGTCCAACAACTAACAAGGCTGAAAATTGAATGTAAAGCTGCAAATTCACAGATAGTCCATTTTTGACTTCTTTCGTTGAGATAAAGCGTTTTTGGCTTCTGGCTTATTGATCACTTGTAACTTAAGCATTAGACCAAATTCAAATTTAATACAGCCAGATCTAGTGCTCCTCAGGATTTCGGAGCTGTCCAGCAAATAACAAGGCTGAAAATTGAATGTAAAGCTGCAAATTCACAAATAGTCCATTTTTGACTTCTTTCGCTGAGATAAAGCGTTTTTGGCTTCTGGCTTACTGATCACTTGTAACTTAAGCATTAGACCAAATTCCAATTTAATACAGCCAGCTATAGTGCTGCTCAGCATTTCGGAGCTGTCCAACAGCTAACAAGGCTGAAAATTGAATGTAAAGCTGCAAATTCACTGATAGTCCATTTTTGACTTCTTTCGCTGAGATAAAGCGTTTTTGGCTTCTGGCTTGCTGATCACTTGTAACTTAAGCATTAGACCAAATTCCAATTTAATACAGCCAGATCTAGTGCTCCTCAGGATTTCGGAGCTGTCCAACAACTAACAAGGCTGAAAATTGAATGTAAAGCTGAAAATTCACTGATAGTCCATTTTTGACTTCTTTCGCTGAGATAAAGCGTTTTTGGCTTCTGGCTTGCTGATCACTTGTAACTTAAGCATTAGACCAAATTCCAATTTAATACAGCCAGCTATAGTGCTGCTCAGCATTTCGGAGCTGTCCAACAGCTAACAAGGCTGAAAATTGAATGTAAAGCTGCAAATTCACTGATAGTCCATTTTTGACTTCTTTCGCTGAGATAAAGCATTTTTGGCTTCTGGCTTGCTGATCACTTGTAACTTAAGCATTAGACCAAATTCCAATTTAATACAGCCAGATCTAGTGCTCCTCAGGATTTCGGAGCTGTCCAGCAACTAACAAGGCTGAAAATTGAATGTAAAGCTGCAAATTCACAAATATTCCATTTTTGACTTCTTTCGTTGAGATAAAGCGTTTTTGGCTTCTGGCTTACTTATCTCTTGTAACTTAAGCATTAGACCAAATTCCAATTTAATACAGCCAGATCTAGTGCTCCTCAGCATTTCGGAGCTGTCCAACAACTAACAAGGCTGAAAATTGAATGTAAAGCTGCAAATTCACAGATAGTCCATTTTTGACTTCTTTCGTTGAGATAAAGCGTTTTTGGCTTCTGGCTTATTGATCACTTGTAACTTAAGCATTAGACCAAATTCCAATTTAATACAGCCAGATCTAGTGCTCCTCAGGATTTCGGAGCTGTCCAGCAACTAACAAGGCTGAAAATTGAATGTAAAGCTGCAAATTCACAAATAGTCCATTTTTGACTTCTTTCGCTGAGATAAAGCGTTTTTGGCTTCTGGCTTACTGATCACTTGTAACTTAAGCATTAGACCAAATTCCAATTTAATACAGCCAGCTATAGTGCTGCTCAGCATTTCGGAGCTGTCCAACAGCTAACAAGGCTGAAAATTGAATGTAAAGCTGCAAATTCACTGATAGTCCATTTTTGACTTCTTTCGCTGAGATAAAGCGTTTTTGGCTTCTGGCTTGCTGATCACTTGTAACTTAAGCATTAGACCAAATTCCAATTTAATACAGCCAGATCTAGTGCTCCTCAGGATTTCGGAGCTGTCCAACAACTAACAAGGCTGAAAATTGAATGTAAAGCTGAAAATTCACTGATAGTCCATTTTTGACTTCTTTCGCTGAGATAAAGCGTTTTTGGCTTCTGGCTTGCTGATCACTTGTAACTTAAGCATTAGACCAAATTCCAATTTAATACAGCCAGCTATAGTGTTGCTCAGCATTTCGGAGCTGTCCAACAGCTAACAAGGCTGAAAATTGAATGTAAAGCTGCAAATTCACTGATAGTCCATTTTTGACTTCTTTCGCTGAGATAAAGCGTTTTTGGCTTCTGGCTTGCTGATCACTTGTAACTTAAGCATTAGACCAAATTCCAATTTAATACAGCCAGATCTAGTGCTCCTCAGGATTTCGGAGCTGTCCAACAACTAACAAGGCTGAAAATTGAATGTAAAGCTGAAAATTCACTGATAGTCCATTTTTGACTTCTTTCGCTGAGATAAAGCGTTTTTGGCTTCTGGCTTGCTGATCACTTGTAACTTAAGCATTAGACCAAATTCCAATTTAATACAGCCAGCTATAGTGCTGCTCAGCATTTCGGAGCTGTCCAACAGCTAACAAGGCTGAAAATTGAATGTAAAGCTGCAAATTCACTGATAGTCCATTTTTGACTTCTTTCGCTGAGATAAAGCGTTTTTGGCTTCTGGCTTGCTGATCACTTGTAACTTAAGCATTAGACCAAATTCCAATTTAATACAGCCAGATCTAGTGCTCCTCAGGATTTCGGAGCTGTCCAACAACTAACAAGGCTGAAAATTGAATGTAAAGCTGAAAATTCACTGATAGTCCATTTTTGACTTCTTTCGCTGAGATAAAGCGTTTTTGGCTTCTGGCTTACTGATCACTTGTAACTTAAGCATTAGACCAAATTCCAATTTAATACAGCCAGATCTAGTGCTCCTCAGGATTTCGGAGCTGTCCAGCAACTAACAAGGCTGAAAATTGAATGTAAAGCTGCAAATTCACTGATAGTCCATTTTTGACTTCTTTCGCTGAGATAAAGCGTTTTTGGCTTCTGGCTTGCTGATCACTTGTAACTTAAGCATTAGACAAAATTCCAATTTAATACAGCCAGATCTAGTGCTCCTCAGGATTTCGGAGCTGTCCAGCAACTAACAAGGCTGAAAATTGAATGTAAAGCTGCAAATTCACAAATATTCCATTTTTGACTTCTTTCGTTGAGATAAAGCGTTTTTGGCTTCTGGCTTACTGATCTCTTGTAACTTAAGCATTAGACCAAATTCCAATTTAATACAGCCAGATCTAGTGCTCCTCAGCATTTCGGAGCTGTCCAACAACTAACAAGGCTGAAAATTGAATGTAAAGCTGCAAATTCACAGATAGTCCATTTTTGACTTCTTTCGTTGAGATAAAGCGTTTTTGGCTTCTGGCTTATTGATCACTTGTAACTTAAGCATTAGACCAAATTCCAATTTAATACAGCCAGATCTAGTGCTCCTCAGGATTTCGGAGCTGTCCAGCAACTAACAAGGCTGAAAATTGAATGTAAAGCTGCAAATTCACAAATAGTCCATTTTTGACTTCTTTCGATGAGATAAAGCGTTTTTGGCTTCTGGCTTACTGATCACTTGTAACTTAAGCATTAGACCAAATTCCAATTTAATACAGCCAGCTATAGTGCTGCTCAGCATTTCGGAGCTGTCCAACAGCTAACAAGGCTGAAAATTGAATGTAAAGCTGCAAATTCACTGATAGTCCATTTTTGACTTCTTTCGCTGAGATAAAGCGTTTTTGGCTTCTGGCTTGCTGATCACTTGTAACTTAAGCATTAGACCAAATTCCAATTTAATACAGCCAGATCTAGTGCTCCTCAGGATTTCGGAGCTGTCCAACAACTAACAAGGCTGAAAATTGAATGTAAAGCTGAAAATTCACTGATAGTCCATTTTTGACTTCTTTCGCTGAGATAAAGCGTTTTTGGCTTCTGGCTTGCTGATCACTTGTAACTTAAGCATTAGACCAAATTCCAATTTAATACAGCCAGCTATAGTGCTGCTCAGCATTTCGGAGCTGTCCAACAGCTAACAAGGCTGAAAATTGAATGTAAAGCTGCAAATTCACTGATAGTCCATTTTTGACTTCTTTCGCTGAGATAAAGCGTTTTTGGCTTCTGGCTTGCTGATCACTTGTAACTTAAGCATTAGACCAAATTCCAATTTAATACAGCCAGATCTAGTGCTCCTCAGGATTTCGGAGCTGTCCAACAACTAACAAGGCTGAAAATTGAATGTAAAGCTGAAAATTCACTGATAGTCCATTTTTGACTTCTTTCGCTGAGATAAAGCGTTTTTGGCTTCTGGCTTACTGATCACTTGTAACTTAAGCATTAGACCAAATTCCAATTTAATACAGCCAGATCTAGTGCTCCTCAGGATTTCGGAGCTGTCCAGCAACTAACAAGGCTGAAAATTGAATGTAAAGCTGCAAATTCACTGATAGTCCATTTTTGACTTCTTTCGCTGAGATAAAGCGTTTTTGGCTTCTGGCTTGCTGATCACTTGTAACTTAAGCATTAGACCAAATTCCAATTTAATACAGCCAGATCTAGTGCTCCTCAGGATTTCGGAGCTGTCCAACAACTAACAAGGCTGAAAATTGAATGTAAAGCTGAAAATTCACTGATAGTCCATTTTTGACTTCTTTCGCTGAGATAAAGCGTTTTTGGCTTCTGGCTTACTGATCACTTGTAACTTAAGCATTAGACCAAATTCCAATTTAATACAGCCAGATCTAGTGCTCCTCAGGATTTCGGAGCTGTCCAGCAACTAACAAGGCTGAAAATTGAATGTAAAGCTGCAAATTCACTGATAGTCCATTTTTGACTTCTTTCGCTGAGATAAAGCGTTTTTGGCTTCTGGCTTGCTGATCACTTGTAACTTAAGCATTAGACAAAATTCCAATTTAATACAGCCAGATCTAGTGCTCCTCAGGATTTCGGAGCTGTCCAGCAACTAACAAGGCTGAAAATTGAATGTAAAGCTGCAAATTCACAAATATTCCATTTTTGACTTCTTTCGTTGAGATAAAGCGTTTTTGGCTTCTGGCTTACTGATCTCTTGTAACTTAAGCATTAGACCAAATTCCAATTTAATACAGCCAGATCTAGTGCTCCTCAGCATTTCGGAGCTGTCCAGCAACTAACAAGGCTGAAAATTGAATGTAAAGCTGCAAATTCACAAATATTCCATTTTTGACTTCTTTCGTTGAGATAAAGCGTTTTTGGCTTCTGGCTTACTGATCTCTTGTAACTTAAGCATTAGACCAAATTCCAATTTAATACAGCCAGATCTAGTGCTCCTCAGGATTTCGGAGCTGTCCAGCAACTAACAAGGCTGAAAATTGAATGTAAAGCTGCAAATTCACAAATATTCCATTTTTGACTTCTTTCGTTGAGATAAAGCGTTTTTGGCTTCTGGCTTACTGATCTCTTGTAACTTAAGCATTAGACCAAATTCCAATTTAATACAGCCAGATCTAGTGCTCCTCAGCATTTCGGAGCTGTCCAACAACTAACAAGGCTGAAAATTGAATGTAAAGCTGCAAATTCACTGATAGTCCATTTTTGACTTCTTTCGCTGAGATAAAGCGTTTTTGGCTTCTGGCTTGCTGATCACTTGTAACTTAAGCATTAGACCAAATTCCAATTTAATACAGCCAGATCTAGTGCTCCTCAGGATTTCGGAGCTGTCCAACAACTAACAAGGCTGAAAATTGAATGTAAAGCTGAAAATTCACTGATAGTCCATTTTTGACTTCTTTCGCTGAGATAAAGCGTTTTTGGCTTCTGGCTTGCTGATCACTTGTAACTTAAGCATTAGACCAAATTCCAATTTAATACAGCCAGCTATAGTGCTGCTCAGCATTTCGGAGCTGTCCAACAGCTAACAAGGCTGAAAATTGAATGTAAAGCTGCAAATTCACTGATAGTCCATTTTTGACTTCTTTCGCTGAGATAAAGCGTTTTTGGCTTCTGGCTTGCTGATCACTTGTAACTTAAGCATTAGACCAAATTCCAATTTAATACAGCCAGATCTAGTGCTCCTCAGGATTTCGGAGCTGTCCAACAACTAACAAGGCTGAAAATTGAATGTAAAGCTGAAAATTCACTGATAGTCCATTTTTGACTTCTTTCGCTGAGATAAAGCGTTTTTGGCTTCTGGCTTACTGATCACTTGTAACTTAAGCATTAGACCAAATTCCAATTTAATACAGCCAGATCTAGTGCTCCTCAGGATTTCGGAGCTGTCCAGCAACTAACAAGGCTGAAAATTGAATGTAAAGCTGCAAATTCACTGATAGTCCATTTTTGACTTCTTTCGCTGAGATAAAGCGTTTTTGGCTTCTGGCTTGCTGATCACTTGTAACTTAAGCATTAGACAAAATTCCAATTTAATACAGCCAGATCTAGTGCTCCTCAGGATTTCGGAGCTGTCCAGCAACTAACAAGGCTGAAAATTGAATGTAAAGCTGCAAATTCACAAATATTCCATTTTTGACTTCTTTCGTTGAGATAAAGCGTTTTTGGCTTCTGGCTTACTGATCTCTTGTAACTTAAGCATTAGACCAAATTCCAATTTAATACAGCCAGATCTAGTGCTCCTCAGCATTTCGGAGCTGTCCAACAACTAACAAGGCTGAAAATTGAATGTAAAGCTGCAAATTCACAGATAGTCCATTTTTGACTTCTTTCGTTGAGATAAAGCGTTTTTGGCTTCTGGCTTATTGATCACTTGTAACTTAAGCATTAGACCAAATTCCAATTTAATACAGCCAGATCTAGTGCTCCTCAGGATTTCGGAGCTGTCCAGCAACTAACAAGGCTGAAAATTGAATGTAAAGCTGCAAATTCACAAATAGTCCATTTTTGACTTCTTTCGCTGAGATAAAGCGTTTTTGGCTTCTGGCTTACTGATCACTTGTAACTTAAGCATTAGACCAAATTCCAATTTAATACAGCCAGCTATAGTGCTGCTCAGCATTTCGGAGCTGTCCAACAGCTAACAAGGCTGAAAATTGAATGTAAAGCTGCAAATTCACTGATAGTCCATTTTTGACTTCTTTCGCTGAGATAAAGCGTTTTTGGCTTCTGGCTTGCTGATCACTTGTAACTTAAGCATTAGACCAAATTCCAATTTAATACAGCCAGATCTAGTGCTCCTCAGGATTTCGGAGCTGTCCAACAACTAACAAGGCTGAAAATTGAATGTAAAGCTGAAAATTCACTGATAGTCCATTTTTGACTTCTTTCGCTGAGATAAAGCGTTTTTGGCTTCTGGCTTGCTGATCACTTGTAACTTAAGCATTAGACCAAATTCCAATTTAATACAGCCAGATCTAGTGCTCCTCAGCATTTCGGAGCTGTCCAACAACTAACAAGGCTGAAAATTGAATGTAAAGCTGCAAATTCACAAATAGTCCATTTTTGACTTCTTTCGCTGAGATAAAGCGTTTTTGGCTTCTGGCTTACTGATCACTTGTAACTTAAGCATTAGACCAAATTCCAATTTAATACAGCCAGATCTAGTGCTCCTCAGGATTTCGGAGCTGTCCAGCAACTAACAAGGCTGAAAATTGAATGTAAAGCTGCAAATTCACAAATATTCCATTTTTGACTTCTTTCGTTGAGATAAAGCGTTTTTGGCTTTTGGCTTACTGATCTCTTGTAACTTAAGCATTAGACCAAATTCCAATTTAATACAGCCAGATCTAGTGCTCCTCAGCATTTCGGAGCTGTCCAACAACTAACAAGGCTGAAAATTGAATGTAAAGCTGCAAATTCACAGATAGTCCATTTTTGACTTCTTTCGTTGAGATAAAGCGTTTTTGGCTTCTGGCTTACTGATCTCTTGTAACTTAAGCATTAGACCAAATTCCAATTTAATACAGCCAGATCTAGTGCTCCTCAGGATTTCGGAGCTGTCCAGCAACTAACAAGGCTGAAAATTGAATGTAAAGCTGCAAATTCACAAATAGTCCATTTTTGACTTCTTTCGCTGAGATAAAGCGTTTTTGGCTTCTGGCTTGCTGATCACTTGTAACTTAAGCATTAGACAAAATTCCAATTTAATACAGCCAGATCTAGTGCTCCTCAGGATTTCGGAGCTGTCCAGCAACTAACAAGGCTGAAAATTGAATGTAAAGCTGCAAATTCACAAATATTCCATTTTTGACTTCTTTCGTTGAGATAAAGCGTTTTTGGCTTCTGGCTTACTGATCTCTTGTAACTTAAGCATTAGACCAAATTCCAATTTAATACAGCCAGATCTAGTGCTCCTCAGCATTTCGGAGCTGTCCAACAACTAACAAGGCTGAAAATTGAATGTAAAGCTGCAAATTCACAGATAGTCCATTTTTGACTTCTTTCGTTGAGATAAAGCGTTTTTGGCTTCTGGCTTATTGATCACTTGTAACTTAAGCATTAGACCAAATTCCAATTTAATACAGCCAGATCTAGTGCTCCTCAGGATTTCGGAGCTGTCCAGCAACTAACAAGGCTGAAAATTGAATGTAAAGCTGCAAATTCACAAATAGTCCATTTTTGACTTCTTTCGCTGAGATAAAGCGTTTTTGGCTTCTGGCTTACTGATCACTTGTAACTTAAGCATTAGACCAAATTCCAATTTAATACAGCCAGCTATAGTGCTGCTCAGCATTTCGGAGCTGTCCAACAGCTAACAAGGCTGAAAATTGAATGTAAAGCTGCAAATTCACTGATAGTCCATTTTTGACTTCTTTCGCTGAGATAAAGCGTTTTTGGCTTCTGGCTTGCTGATCACTTGTAACTTAAGCATTAGACCAAATTCCAATTTAATACAGCCAGCTATAGTGCTGCTCAGCATTTCGGAGCTGTCCAACAACTAACAAGGCTGAAAATTGAATGTAAAGCTGAAAATTCACTGATAGTCCATTTTTGACTTCTTTCGCTGAGATAAAGCGTTTTTGGCTTCTGGCTTGCTGATCACTTGTAACTTAAGCATTAGACCAAATTCCAATTTAATACAGCCAGATCTAGTGCTCCTCAGCATTTCGGAGCTGTCCAACAACTAACAAGGCTGAAAATTGAATGTAAAGCTGCAAATTCACAAATAGTCCATTTTTGACTTCTTTCGCTGAGATAAAGCGTTTTTGGCTTCTGGCTTACTGATCACTTGTAACTTAAGCATTAGACCAAATTCCAATTTAATACAGCCAGATCTAGTGCTCCTCAGGATTTCGGAGCTGTCCAGCAACTAACAAGGCTGAAAATTGAATGTAAAGCTGCAAATTCACAAATATTCCATTTTTGACTTCTTTCGTTGAGATAAAGCGTTTTTGGCTTTTGGCTTACTGATCTCTTGTAACTTAAGCATTAGACCAAATTCCAATTTAATACAGCCAGATCTAGTGCTCCTCAGCATTTCGGAGCTGTCCAACAACTAACAAGGCTGAAAATTGAATGTAAAGCTGCAAATTCACAGATAGTCCATTTTTGACTTCTTTCGTTGAGATAAAGCGTTTTTGGCTTCTGGCTTACTGATCTCTTGTAACTTAAGCATTAGACCAAATTCCAATTTAATACAGCCAGATCTAGTGCTCCTCAGGATTTCGGAGCTATCCAGCAACTAACAAGGCTGAAAATTGAATGTAAAGCTGCAAATTCACAAATAGTCAATTTTTGACTTCTTTCGCTGAGATAAAGCGTTTTTGGCTTCTGGCTTGCTGATCACTTGTAACTTAAGCATTAGACAAAATTCCAATTTAATACAGCCAGATCTAGTGCTCCTCAGGATTTCGGAGCTGTCCAGCAACTAACAAGGCTGAAAATTGAATGTAAAGCTGCAAATTCACAAATATTCCATTTTTGACTTCTTTCGTTGAGATAAAGCGTTTTTGGCTTCTGGCTTACTGATCTCTTGTAACTTAAGCATTAGACCAAATTCCAATTTAATACAGCCAGATCTAGTGCTCCTCAGCATTTCGGAGCTGTCCAACAACTAACAAGGCTGAAAATTGAATGTAAAGCTGCAAATTCACAGATAGTCCATTTTTGACTTCTTTCGTTGAGATAAAGCGTTTTTGGCTTCTGGCTTATTGATCACTTGTAACTTAAGCATTAGACCAAATTCCAATTTAATACAGCCAGATCTAGTGCTCCTCAGGATTTCGGAGCTGTCCAGCAACTAACAAGGCTGAAAATTGAATGTAAAGCTGCAAATTCACAAATAGTCCATTTTTGACTTCTTTCGCTGAGATAAAGCGTTTTTGGCTTCTGGCTTACTGATCACTTGTAACTTAAGCATTAGACCAAATTCCAATTTAATACAGCCAGCTATAGTGCTGCTCAGCATTTCGGAGCTGTCCAACAGCTAACAAGGCTGAAAATTGAATGTAAAGCTGCAAATTCACTGATAGTCCATTTTTGACTTCTTTCGCTGAGATAAAGCGTTTTTGGCTTCTGGCTTGCTGATCACTTGTAACTTAAGCATTAGACCAAATTCCAATTTAATACAGCCAGATCTAGTGCTCCTCAGGATTTCGGAGCTGTCCAACAACTAACAAGGCTGAAAATTGAATGTAAAGCTGAAAATTCACTGATAGTCCATTTTTGACTTCTTTCGCTGAGATAAAGCGTTTTTGGCTTCTGGCTTGCTGATCACTTGTAACTTAAGCATTAGACCAAATTCCAATTTAATACAGCCAGATCTAGTGCTCCTCAGCATTTCGGAGCTGTCCAACAACTAACAAGGCTGAAAATTGAATGTAAAGCTGCAAATTCACAAATAGTCCATTTTTGACTTCTTTCGCTGAGATAAAGCGTTTTTGGCTTCTGGCTTGCTGATCACTTGTAACTTAAGCATTAGACCAAATTCCAATTTAATACAGCCAGATCTAGTGCTCCTCAGCATTTCGGAGCTGTCCAACAACTAACAAGGCTGAAAATTGAATGTAAAGCTGCAAATTCACAAATAGTCCATTTTTGACTTCTTTCGCTGAGATAAAGCGTTTTTGGCTTCTGACTTACTGATCACTTGTAACTTAAGCATTAGACCAAATTCCAATTTAATACAGCCAGATCTAGTGCTCCTCAGGATTTCGGAGCTGTCCAGCAACTAACAAGGCTGAAAATTGAATGTAAAGCTGCAAATTCACAAATATTCCATTTTTGACTTCTTTCGTTGAGATAAAGCGTTTTTGGCTTTTGGCTTACTGATCTCTTGTAACTTAAGCATTAGACCAAATTCCAATTTAATACAGCCAGATCTAGTGCTCCTCAGGATTTCGGAGCTGTCCAACAACTAACAAGGCTGAAAATTGAATGTAAAGCTGAAAATTCACTGATAGTCCATTTTTGACTTCTTTCGCTGAGATAAAGCGTTTTTGGCTTCTGGCTTGCTGATCACTTGTAACTTAAGCATTAGACCAAATTCCAATTTAATACAGCCAGATCTAGTGCTCCTCAGCATTTCGGAGCTGTCCAACAACTAACAAGGCTGAAAATTGAATGTAAAGCTGCAAATTCACAAATAGTCCATTTTTGACTTCTTTCGCTGAGATAAAGCGTTTTTGGCTTCTGGCTTGCTGATCACTTGTAACTTAAGCATTAGACCAAATTCCAATTTAATACAGCCAGATCTAGTGCTCCTCAGCATTTCGGAGCTGTCCAACAACTAACAAGGCTGAAAATTGAATGTAAAGCTGCAAATTCACAAATAGTCCATTTTTGACTTCTTTCGCTGAGATAAAGCGTTTTTGGCTTCTGACTTACTGATCACTTGTAACTTAAGCATTAGACCAAATTCCAATTTAATACAGCCAGATCTAGTGCTCCTCAGGATTTCGGAGCTGTCCAGCAACTAACAAGGCTGAAAATTGAATGTAAAGCTGCAAATTCACAAATATTCCATTTTTGACTTCTTTCGTTGAGATAAAGCGTTTTTGGCTTTTGGCTTACTGATCTCTTGTAACTTAAGCATTAGACCAAATTCCAATTTAATACAGCAAGATCTAGTGCTCCTCAGCATTTCGGAGCTGTCCAACAACTAACAAGGCTGAAAATTGAATGTAAAGCTGCAAATTCACAGATAGTCCATTTTTGACTTCTTTCGTTGAGATAAAGCGTTTTTGGCTTCTGGCTTACTGATCTCTTGTAACTTAAGCATTAGACCAAATTCCAATTTAATACAGCCAGATCTAGTGCTCCTCAGGATTTCGGAGCTGTCCAGCAACTAACAAGGCTGAAAATTGAATGTAAAGCTGCAAATTCACAAATAGTCCATTTTTGACTTCTTTCGCTGAGATAAAGCGTTTTTGGCTTCTGGCTTGCTGATCACTTGTAACTTAAGCATTAGACAAAATTCCAATTTAATACAGCCAGATCTAGTGCTCCTCAGGATTTCGGAGCTGTCCAGCAACTAACAAGGCTGAAAATTGAATGTAAAGCTGCAAATTCACAAATATTCCATTTTTGACTTCTTTCGTTGAGATAAAGCGTTTTTGGCTTCTGGCTTACTGATCTCTTGTAACTTAAGCATTAGACCAAATTCCAATTTAATACAGCCAGATCTAGTGCTCCTCAGCATTTCGGAGCTGTCCAACAACTAACAAGGCTGAAAATTGAATGTAAAGCTGCAAATTCACAGATAGTCCATTTTTGACTTCTTTCGTTGAGATAAAGCGTTTTTGGCTTCTGGCTTATTGATCACTTGTAACTTAAGCATTAGACCAAATTCCAATTTAATACAGCCAGATCTAGTGCTCCTCAGGATTTCGGAGCTGTCCAGCAACTAACAAGGCTGAAAATTGAATGTAAAGCTGCAAATTCACAAATAGTCCATTTTTGACTTCTTTCGCTGAGATAAAGCGTTTTTGGCTTCTGGCTTACTGATCACTTGTAACTTAAGCATTAGACCAAATTCCAATTTAATACAGCCAGCTATAGTGCTGCTCAGCATTTCGGAGCTGTCCAACAGCTAACAAGGCTGAAAATTGAATGTAAAGCTGCAAATTCACTGATAGTCCATTTTTGACTTCTTTCGCTGAGATAAAGCGTTTTTGGCTTCTGGCTTGCTGATCACTTGTAACTTAAGCATTAGACCAAATTCCAATTTAATACAGCCAGATCTAGTGCTCCTCAGGATTTCGGAGCTGTCCAACAACTAACAAGGCTGAAAATTGAATGTAAAGCTGAAAATTCACTGATAGTCCATTTTTGACTTCTTTCGCTGAGATAAAGCGTTTTTGGCTTCTGGCTTGTTGATCACTTGTAACTTAAGCATTAGACCAAATTCCAATTTAATACAGCCAGATCTAGTGCTCCTCAGCATTTCGGAGCTGTCCAACAACTAACAAGGCTGAAAATTGAATGTAAAGCTGCAAATTCACAAATAGTCCATTTTTGACTTCTTTCGCTGAGATAAAGCGTTTTTGGCTTCTGGCTTACTGATCACTTGTAACTTAAGCATTAGACCAAATTCCAATTTAATACAGCCAGATCTAGTGCTCCTCAGGATTTCGGAGCTGTCCAGCAACTAACAAGGCTGAAAATTGAATGTAAAGCTGCAAATTCACAAATATTCCATTTTTGACTTCTTTCGTTGAGATAAAGCGTTTTTGGCTTCTGGCTTACTGATCTCTTGTAACTTAAGCATTAGACCAAATTCCAATTTAATACAGCCAGATCTAGTGCTCCTCAGCATTTCGGAGCTGTCCAACAACTAACAAGGCTGAAAATTGAATGTAAAGCTGCAAATTCACAGATAGTCCATTTTTGACTTCTTTCGTTGAGATAAAGCGTTTTTGGCTTCTGGCTTATTGATCACTTGTAACTTAAGCATTAGACCAAATTCCAATTTAATACAGCCAGATCTAGTGCTCCTCAGGATTTCGGAGCTGTCCAGCAACTAACAAGGCTGAAAATTGAATGTAAAGCTGCAAATTCACAAATAGTCCATTTTTGACTTCTTTCGCTGAGATAAAGCGTTTTTGGCTTCTGGCTTACTGATCACTTGTAACTTAAGCATTAGACCAAATTCCAATTTAATACAGCCAGCTATAGTGCTGCTCAGCATTTCGGAGCTGTCCAACAGCTAACAAGGCTGAAAATTGAATGTAAAGCTGCAAATTCACTGATAGTCCATTTTTGACTTCTTTCGCTGAGATAAAGCGTTTTTGGCTTCTGGCTTGCTGATCACTTGTAACTTAAGCATTAGACCAAATTCCAATTTAATACAGCCAGATCTAGTGCTCCTCAGGATTTCGGAGCTGTCCAACAACTAACAAGGCTGAAAATTGAATGTAAAGCTGAAAATTCACTGATAGTCCATTTTTGACTTCTTTCGCTGAGATAAAGCGTTTTTGGCTTCTGGCTTGCTGATCACTTGTAACTTAAGCATTAGACCAAATTCCAATTTAATACAGCCAGCTATAGTGCTGCTCAGCATTTCGGAGCTGTCCAGCAACTAACAAGGCTGAAAATTGAATGTAAAGCTGCAAATTCACAAATATTCCATTTTTGACTTCTTTCGTTGAGATAAAGCGTTTTTGGCTTCTGGCTTACTGATCTCTTGTAACTTAAGCATTAGACCAAATTCCAATTTAATACAGCCAGATCTAGTGCTCCTCAGCATTTCGGAGCTGTCCAACAACTAACAAGGCTGAAAATTGAATGTAAAGCTGCAAATTCACAGATAGTCCATTTTTGACTTCTTTCGTTGAGATAAAGCGTTTTTGGCTTCTGGCTTATTGATCACTTGTAACTTAAGCATTAGACCAAATTCCAATTTAATACAGCCAGATCTAGTGCTCCTCAGGATTTCGGAGCTGTCCAGCAACTAACAAGGCTGAAAATTGAATGTAAAGCTGCAAATTCACAAATAGTCCATTTTTGACTTCTTTCGCTGAGATAAAGCGTTTTTGGCTTCTGGCTTACTGATCACTTGTAACTTAAGCATTAGACCAAATTCCAATTTAATACAGCCAGCTATAGTGCTGCTCAGCATTTCGGAGCTGTCCAACAGCTAACAAGGCTGAAAATTGAATGTAAAGCTGCAAATTCACTGATAGTCCATTTTTGACTTCTTTCGCTGAGATAAAGCGTTTTTGGCTTCTGGCTTGCTGATCACTTGTAACTTAAGCATTAGACCAAATTCCAATTTAATACAGCCAGATCTAGTGCTCCTCAGGATTTCGGAGCTGTCCAACAACTAACAAGGCTGAAAATTGAATGTAAAGCTGAAAATTCACTGATAGTCCATTTTTGACTTCTTTCGCTGAGATAAAGCGTTTTTGGCTTCTGGCTTACTGATCACTTGTAACTTAAGCATTAGACCAAATTCCAATTTAATACAGCCAGATCTAGTGCTCCTCAGGATTTCGGAGCTGTCCAGCAACTAACAAGGCTGAAAATTGAATGTAAAGCTGCAAATTCACAAATATTCCATTTTTGACTTCTTTCGTTGAGATAAAGCGTTTTTGGCTTCTGGCTTACTGATCTCTTGTAACTTAAGCATTAGACCAAATTCCAATTTAATACAGCCAGATCTAGTGCTCCTCAGCATTTCGGAGCTGTCCAACAACTAACAAGGCTGAAAATTGAATGTAAAGCTGCAAATTCACAGATAGTCCATTTTTGACTTCTTTCGTTGAGATAAAGCGTTTTTGGCTTCTGGCTTACTGATCTCTTGTAACTTAAGCATTAGACCAAATTCCAATTTAATACAGCCAGATCTAGTGCTCCTCAGGATTTCGGAGCTGTCCAGCAACTAACAAGGCTGAAAATTGAATGTAAAGCTGCAAATTCACAAATAGTCCATTTTTGACTTCTTTCGCTGACATAAAGCGTTTTTGGCTTCTGGCTTACTGATCACTTGTAACTTAAGCATTAGACCAAATTCCAATTTAATACAGCCAGCTATAGTGCTGCTCAGCATTTCGGAGCTGTCCAACAGCTAACAAGGCTGAAAATTGAATGTAAAGCTGCAAATTCACTGATAGTCCATTTTTGACTTCTTTCGCTGAGATAAAGCGTTTTTGGCTTCTGGCTTACTGATCTCTTGTAACTTAAGCATTAGACCAAATTCCAATTTAATACAGCCAGATCTAGTGCTCCTCAGGATTTCGGAGCTGTCCAGCAACTAACAAGGCTGAAAATTGAATGTAAAGCTGAAAATTCACAGATAGTCCATTTTTGACTTCTTTCGCTGAGATAAAGCGTTTTTGGCTTCTGGCTTACTGATCACTTGTAACTTAAGCATTAGACCAAAATCCAATTTAATACAGCCAGCTATAGTGCTGCTCAGCATTTCGGAGCTGTCGAACAGCTAACAAGACTGAAAATTGAATGTAAAGCTGCAAATTCACTGATAGTCCATTTTTGACTTCTTTCGCTGAGATAAAGCGTTTTTGGCTTCTGGCTTGCTGATCACTTGTAACTTAAGCATTAGACCAAATTCCAATTTAATACAGCCAGATCTAGTGCTCCTCAGGATTTCGGAGCTGTCCAACAACTAACAAGGCTGAAAATTGAATGTAAAGCTGAAAATTCACTGATAGTCCATTTTTGACTTCTTTCGCTGAGATAAAGCGTTTTTGGCTTCTGGCTTGCTGATCACTTGTAACTTAAGCATTAGACCAAATTCCAATTTAATACAGCCAGCTATAGTGCTGCTCAGCATTTCGGAGCTGTCCAACAACTAACAAGGCTGAAAATTGAATGTAAAGCTGCAAATTCACAGATAGTCCATTTTTCACTTCTTTCGCTGAGATAAAGCGTTTTTGGCTTCTGGCTTACTGATCTCTTGTAACTTAAGCATTAGACCAAATTCCAATTTAATACAGCCAGATCTAGTGCTCCTCAGGATTTCGGAGCTGTCCAGCAACTAACAAGGCTGAAAATTGAATGTAAAGCTGAAAATTCACAGATAGTCCATTTTTGACTTCTTTCGCTGAGATAAAGCGTTTTTGGCTTCTGGCTTACTGATCACTTGTAACTTAAGCATTAGACCAAATTCCAATTTAATACAGCCAGCTATAGTGCTGCTCAGCATTTCGGAGCTGTCCAACAGCTAACAAGGCTGAAAATTGAATGTAAAGCTGCAAATTCACAGATAGTCCATTTTTGACTTCTTTCGTTGAGATAAAGCGTTTTTGGCTTCTGGCTTATTGATCACTTGTAACTTAAGCATTAGACCAAATTCCAATTTAATACAGCCAGATCTAGTGCTCCTCAGGATTTCGGAGCTGTCCAGCAACTAACAAGGCTGAAAATTGAATGTAAAGCTGCAAATTCACTGATAGTCCATTTTTGACTTCTTTCGCTGAGATAATGCGTTTTTGGCTTCTGGCTTGCTGATCACTTGTAACTTAAGCATTAGACAAAATTCCAATTTAATACAGCCAGATCTAGTGCTCCTCAGGATTTCGGAGCTGTCCAGCAACTAACAAGGCTGAAAATTGAATGTAAAGCTGCAAATTCACAAATATTCCATTTTTGACTTCTTTCGTTGAGATAAAGCGTTTTTGGCTTCTGGCTTACTGATCTCTTGTAACTTAAGCATTAGACCAAATTCCAATTTAATACAGCCAGATCTAGTGCTCCTCAGCATTTCGGAGCTGTCCAACAACTAACAAGGCTGAAAATTGAATGTAAAGCTGCAAATTCACAGATAGTCCATTTTTGACTTCTTTCGTTGAGATAAAGCGTTTTTGGCTTCTGGCTTATTGATCACTTGTAACTTAAGCATTAGACCAAATTCCAATTTAATACAGCCAGATCTAGTGCTCCTCAGGATTTCGGAGCTGTCCAGCAACTAACAAGGCTGAAAATTGAATGTAAAGCTGCAAATTCACAAATAGTCCATTTTTGACTTCTTTCGCTGAGATAAAGCGTTTTTGGCTTCTGGCTTACTGATCACTTGTAACTTAAGCATTAGACCAAATTCCAATTTAATACAGCCAGCTATAGTGCTGCTCAGCATTTCGGAGCTGTCCAACAGCTAACAAGGCTGAAAATTGAATGTAAAGCTGCAAATTCACTGATAGTCCATTTTTGACTTCTTTCGCTGAGATAAAGCGTTTTTGGCTTCTGGCTTGCTGATCACTTGTAACTTAAGCATTAGACCAAATTCCAATTTAATACAGCCAGATCTAGTGCTCCTCAGGATTTCGGAGCTGTCCAACAACTAACAAGGCTGAAAATTGAATGTAAAGCTGAAAATTCACTGATAGTCCATTTTTGACTTCTTTCGCTGAGATAAAGCGTTTTTGGCTTCTGGCTTGCTGATCACTTGTAACTTAAGCATTAGACCAAATTCCAATTTAATACAGCCAGCTATAGTGCTGCTCAGCATTTCGGAGCTGTCCAGCAACTAACAAGGCTGAAAATTGAATGTAAAGCTGCAAATTCACAAATATTCCATTTTTGACTTCTTTCGTTGAGATAAAGCGTTTTTGGCTTCTGGCTTACTGATCTCTTGTAACTTAAGCATTAGACCAAATTCCAATTTAATACAGCCAGATCTAGTGCTCCTCAGCATTTCGGAGCTGTCCAACAACTAACAAGGCTGAAAATTGAATGTAAAGCTGCAAATTCACAGATAGTCCATTTTTGACTTCTTTCGTTGAGATAAAGCGTTTTTGGCTTCTGGCTTATTGATCACTTGTAACTTAAGCATTAGACCAAATTCCAATTTAATACAGCCAGATCTAGTGCTCCTCAGGATTTCGGAGCTGTCCAGCAACTAACAAGGCTGAAAATTGAATGTAAAGCTGCAAATTCACAAATAGTCCATTTTTGACTTCTTTCGCTGAGATAAAGCGTTTTTGGCTTCTGGCTTACTGATCACTTGTAACTTAAGCATTAGACCAAATTCCAATTTAATACAGCCAGCTATAGTGCTGCTCAGCATTTCGGAGCTGTCCAACAGCTAACAAGGCTGAAAATTGAATGTAAAGCTGCAAATTCACTGATAGTCCATTTTTGACTTCTTTCGCTGAGATAAAGCGTTTTTGGCTTCTGGCTTGCTGATCACTTGTAACTTAAGCATTAGACCAAATTCCAATTTAATACAGCCAGATCTAGTGCTCCTCAGGATTTCGGAGCTGTCCAACAACTAACAAGGCTGAAAATTGAATGTAAAGCTGAAAATTCACTGATAGTCCATTTTTGACTTCTTTCGCTGAGATAAAGCGTTTTTGGCTTCTGGCTTGCTGATCACTTGTAACTTAAGCATTAGACCAAATTCCAATTTAATACAGCCAGATCTAGTGCTCCTCAGCATTTCGGAGCTGTCCAACAACTAACAAGGCTGAAAATTGAATGTAAAGCTGCAAATTCACAAATAGTCCATTTTTGACTTCTTTCGCTGAGATAAAGCGTTTTTGGCTTCTGGCTTACTGATCACTTGTAACTTAAGCATTAGACCAAATTCCAATTTAATACAGCCAGATCTAGTGCTCCTCAGGATTTCGGAGCTGTCCAGCAACTAACAAGGCTGAAAATTGAATGTAAAGCTGCAAATTCACAAATATTCCATTTTTGACTTCTTTCGTTGAGATAAAGCGTTTTTGGCTTCTGGCTTACTGATCTCTTGTAACTTAAGCATTAGACCAAATTCCAATTTAATACAGCCAGATCTAGTGCTCCTCAGGATTTCGGAGCTGTCCAGCAACTAACAAGGCTGAAAATTGAATGTAAAGCTGCAAATTCACAAATAGTCCATTTTTGACTTCTTTCGCTGACATAAAGCGTTTTTGGCTTCTGGCTTACTGATCACTTGTAACTTAAGCATTAGACCAAATTCCAATTTAATACAGCCAGCTATAGTGCTGCTCAGCATTTCGGAGCTGTCCAACAGCTAACAAGGCTGAAAATTGAATGTAAAGCTGCAAATTCACTGATAGTCCATTTTTGACTTCTTTCGCTGAGATAAAGCGTTTTTGGCTTCTGGCTTACTGATCTCTTGTAACTTAAGCATTAGACCAAATTCCAATTTAATACAGCCAGATCTAGTGCTCCTCAGGATTTCGGAGCTGTCCAGCAACTAACAAGGCTGAAAATTGAATGTAAAGCTGAAAATTCACAGATAGTCCATTTTTGACTTCTTTCGCTGAGATAAAGCGTTTTTGGCTTCTGGCTTACTGATCACTTGTAACTTAAGCATTAGACCAAAATCCAATTTAATACAGCCAGCTATAGTGCTGCTCAGCATTTCGGAGCTGTCGAACAGCTAACAAGGCTGAAAATTGAATGTAAAGCTGAAAATTCACTGATAGTCCATTTTTGACTTCTTTCGCTGAGATAAAGCGTTTTTGGCTTCTGGCTTGCTGATCACTTGTAACTTAAGCATTAGACCAAATTCCAATTTAATACAGCCAGCTATAGTGCTGCTCAGCATTTCGGAGCTGTCCAACAACTAACAAGGCTGAAAATTGAATGTAAAGCTGCAAATTCACAGATAGTCCATTTTTCACTTCTTTCGCTGAGATAAAGCGTTTTTGGCTTCTGGCTTACTGATCTCTTGTAACTTAAGCATTAGACCAAATTCCAATTTAATACAGCCAGATCTAGTGCTCCTCAGGATTTCGGAGCTGTCCAGCAACTAACAAGGCTGAAAATTGAATGTAAAGCTGAAAATTCACAGATAGTCCATTTTTGACTTCTTTCGCTGAGATAAAGCGTTTTTGGCTTCTGGCTTACTGATCACTTGTAACTTAAGCATTAGACCAAATTCCAATTTAATACAGCCAGCTATAGTGCTGCTCAGCATTTCGGAGCTGTCCAACAACTAACAAGGCTGAAAATTGAATGTAAAGCTGCAAATTCACAGATAGTCCATTTTTCACTTCTTTCGCTGAGATAAAGCGTTTTTGGCTTCTGGCTTACTGATCTCTTGTAACTTAAGCATTAGACCAAATTCCAATTTAATACAGCCAGATCTAGTGCTCCTCAGGATTTCGGAGCTGTCCAGCAACTAACAAGGCTGAAAATTGAATGTAAAGCTGAAAATTCACAGATAGTCCATTTTTGACTTCTTTCGCTGAGATAAAGCGTTTTTGGCTTCTGGCTTACTGATCACTTGTAACTTAAGCATTAGACCAAATTCCAATTTAATACAGCCAGCTATAGTGCTGCTCAGCATTTCGGAGCTGTCCAACAGCTAACAAGGCTGAAAATTGAATGTAAAGCTGCAAATTCACTGATAGTCCATTTTTGACTTCCTTCGCTGAGATAAAGCGTTTTTGGCTTCTGGCTTGCTGATCACTTGTAACTTAAGCATTAGACAAAATTCCAATTTAATACAGCCAGATCTAGTGCTCCTCAGGATTTCGGAGCTGTCCAGCAACTAACAAGGCTGAAAATTGAATGTAAAGCTGCAAATTCACAAATATTCCATTTTTGACTTCTTTCGCTGAGATAAAGCGTTTTTGGCTTCTGGCTTACTGATCACTTGTAACTTAAGCATTAGACCAAATTCCAATTTAATACAGCCAGATCTAGTGCTCCTCGGGATTTCGGAGCTGTCCAGCAAGTAACAAGGCTGAAAATTGAATGTAAAGCTGCAAATTCACAAATAGTCAATTTTTGACTTCTTTCGCTGAGATAAAGCGTTTTTGGCTTCTGGCTTACTGATCACTTGTAACTTAAGCATTAGACCAAATTCCAATTTAATACAGCCAGCTATAGTGCTGCTCAGCATTTCGGAACTGTCCAACAGCTAACAAGGCTGAAAATTGAATGTAAAGCTGCAAATTCACTGATAGTCCATTTTTGACTTCTTTCGCTGAGATAAAGCGTTTTTGGCTTCTGGCTTGCTGATCACTTGTAACTTAAGCATTAGACCAAATTCCAATTTAATACAGCCAGATCTAGTGCTCCTCAGGATTTCGGAGCTGTCCAGCAACTAACAAGGCTGAAAATTGAATGTAAAGCTGCAAATTCACAAATAGTCCATTTTTGACATCTTTCGCTGAGATAAAGCGTTTTTGGCTTCTGGCTTACTGATCACTTGTAACTTAAGCATTAGACCAAATTCCAATTTAATACAGCCAGCTATAGTGCTGCTCAGCATTTCGGAGCTGTCCAACAGCTAACAAGGCTGAAAATTGAATGTAAAGCTGCAAATTCACTGATAGTCCATTTTTGACTTCTTTCGCTGAGATAAAGCGTTTTTGGCTTCTGGCTTGCTGATCACTTGTAACTTAAGCATTAGACCAAATTCCAATTTAATACAGCCAGATCTAGTGCTCCTCAGGATTTCGGAGCTGTCCAACAACTAACAAGGCTGAAAATTGAATGTAAAGCTGAAAATTCACTGATAGTCCATTTTTGACTTCTTTCGCTGAGATAAAGCGTTTTTGGCTTCTGGCTTGCTGATCACTTGTAACTTAAGCAGTAGACCAAATTCCAATTTAATACAGCCAGCTATAGTGCTGCTCAGCATTTCGGAGCTGTCCAGCAACTAACAAGGCTGAAAATTGAATGTAAAGCTGCAAATTCACAGATAGTCCATTTTTGACTTCTTTCGCTGAGATAAAGCGTTTTTGGCTTCTGGCTTACTGATCACTTGTAACTTAAGCATTAGACCAAATTCCAATTTAATACAGCCAGCTATAGTGCTGCTCAGCATTTCGGAGCTGTCCAGCAACTAACAAGGCTGAAAATTGAATGTAAAGCTGCAAATTCACAAATATTCCATTTTTGACTTCTTTCGTTGAGATAAAGCGTTTTTGGCTTCTGGCTTACTGATCTCTTGTAACTTAAGCATTAGACCAAATTCCAATTTAATACAGCCAGATCTAGTGCTCCTCAGGATTTCGGAGCTGTCCAGCAACTAACAAGGCTGAAAATTGAATGTAAAGCTGCAAATTCACAAATAGTCCATTTTTGACATCTTTCGCTGAGATAAAGCGTTTTTGGCTTCTGGCTTACTGATCACTTGTAACTTAAGCATTAGACCAAATTCCAATTTAATACAGCCAGCTATAGTGCTGCTCAGCATTTCGGAGCTGTCCAACAGCTAACAAGGCTGAAAATTGAATGTAAAGCTGCAAATTCACTGATAGTCCATTTTTGACTTCTTTCGCTGAGATAAAGCGTTTTTGGCTTCTGGCTTGCTGATCACTTGTAACTTAAGCATTAGACCAAATTCCAATTTAATACAGCCAGATCTAGTGCTCCTCAGGATTTCGGAGCTGTCCAACAACTAACAAGGCTGAAAATTGAATGTAAAGCTGAAAATTCACTGATAGTCCATTTTTGACTTCTTTCGCTGAGATAAAGCGTTTTTGGCTTCTGGCTTGCTGATCACTTGTAACTTAAGCAGTAGACCAAATTCCAATTTAATACAGCCAGCTATAGTGCTGCTCAGCATTTCGGAGCTGTCCAGCAACTAACAAGGCTGAAAATTGAATGTAAAGCTGCAAATTCACAGATAGTCCATTTTTGACTTCTTTCGCTGAGATAAAGCGTTTTTGGCTTCTGGCTTACTGATCACTTGTAACTTAAGCATTAGACCAAATTCCAATTTAATACAGCCAGCTATAGTGCTGCTCAGCATTTCGGAGCTGTCCAGCAACTAACAAGGCTGAAAATTGAATGTAAAGCTGCAAATTCACAAATATTCCATTTTTGACTTCTTTCGTTGAGATAAAGCGTTTTTGGCTTCTGGCTTACTGATCTCTTGTAACTTAAGCATTAGACCAAATTCCAATTTAATACAGCCAGATCTAGTGCTCCTCAGGATTTCGGAGCTGTCCAGCAACTAACAAGGCTGAAAATTGAATGTAAAGCTGCAAATTCACAAATAGTCCATTTTTGACTTCTTTCGCTGAGATAAAGCGTTTTTGGCTTCTGGCTTACTGATCACTTGTAACTTAAGCATTAGACCAAATTCCAATTTAATACAGCCAGCTATAGTGCTGCTCAGCATTTCGGAGCTGTCCAACAGCTAACAAGGCTGAAAATTGAATGTAAAGCTGCAAATTCACTGATAGTCCATTTTTGACTTCTTTCGCTGAGATAAAGCGTTTTTGGCTTCTGGCTTGCTGATCACTTGTAACTTAAGCATTAGACCAAATTCCAATTTAATACAGCCAGATCTAGTGCTCCTCAGGATTTCGGAGCTGTCCAACAACTAACAAGGCTGAAAATTGAATGTAAAGCTGAAAATTCACTGATAGTCCATTTTTGACTTCTTTCGCTGAGATAAAGCGTTTTTGGCTTCTGGCTTGCTGATCACTTGTAACTTAAGCAGTAGACCAAATTCCAATTTAATACAGCCAGCTATAGTGCTGCTCAGCATTTCGGAGCTGTCCAGAAACTAACAAGGCTGAAAATTGAATGTAAAGCTGCAAATTCACAAATAGTCCATTTTTGACTTCTTTCGCTGAGATAAAGCGTTTTTGGCTTCTGGCTTACTGATCACTTGTAACTTAAGCATTAGACCAAATTCCAATTTAATACAGCCAGCTATAGTGCTGCTCAGCATTTCGGAGCTGTCCAACAGCTAACAAGGCTGAAAATTGAATGTAAAGCTGCAAATTCACTGATAGTCCATTTTTGACTTCCTTCGCTGAGATAAAGCGTTTTTGGCTTCTGGCTTGCTGATCACTTGTAACTTAAGCATTAGACAAAGTTCCAATTTAATACAGCCAGATCTAGTGCTCCTCAGGATTTCGGAGCTGTCCAGCAACTAACAAGGCTGAAAATTGAATGTAAAGCTGCAAATTCACAAATATTCCATTTTTGACTTCTTTCGCTGAGATAAAGCGTTTTTGGCTTCTGGCTTACTGATCACTTGTAACTTAAGCATTAGACCAAATTCCAATTTAATACAGCCAGATCTAGTGCTCCTCAGGATTTCGGAGCTGTCCAGCAAGTAACAAGGCTGAAAATTGAATGTAAAGCTGCAAATTCACAAATAGTCCATTTTTGACTTCTTTCGCTGAGATAAAGCGTTTTTGGCTTCTGGCTTACTGATCACTTGTAACTTAAGCATTAGACCAAATTCCAATTTAATACAGCCAGCTATAGTGCTGCTCAGCATTTCGGAGCTGTCCAACAGCTAACAAGGCTGAAAATTGAATGTAAAGCTGCAAATTCACTGATAGTCCATTTTTGACTTCTTTCGCTGAGATAAAGCGTTTTTGGCTTCTGGCTTGCTGATCACTTGTAACTTAAGCATTAGACCAAATTCCAATTTAATACAGCCAGATCTAGTGCTCCTCAGGATTTCGGAGCTGTCCAGCAACTAACAAGGCTGAAAATTGAATGTAAAGCTGCAAATTCACAAATAGTCCATTTTTGACTTCTTTCGCTGAGATAAAGCGTTTTTGGCTTCTGGCTTACTGATCACTTGTAACTTAAGCATTAGACCAAATTCCAATTTAATACAGCCAGCTATAGTGCTGCTCAGCATTTCGGAGCTGTCCAACAGCTAACAAGGCTGAAAATTGAATGTAAAGCTGCAAATTCACTGATAGTCCATTTTTGACTTCTTTCGCTGAGATAAAGCGTTTTTGGCTTCTGGCTTGCTGATCACTTGTAACTTAAGCATTAGACCAAATTCCAATTTAATACAGCCAGATCTAGTGCTCCTCAGGATTTCGGAGCTGTCCAACAACTAACAAGGCTGAAAATTGAATGTAAAGCTGAAAATTCACTGATAGTCCATTTTTGACTTCTTTCGCTGAGATAAAGCGTTTTTGGCTTCTGGCTTGCTGATCACTTGTAACTTAAGCAGTAGACCAAATTCCAATTTAATACAGCCAGCTATAGTGCTGCTCAGCATTTCGGAGCTGTCCAGCAACTAACAAGGCTGAAAATTGAATGTAAAGCTGCAAATTCACAAATATTCCATTTTTGACTTCTTTCGTTGAGATAAAGCGTTTTTGGCTTCTGGCTTACTGATCTCTTGTAACTTAAGCATTAGACCAAATTCCAATTTAATACAGCCAGATCTAGTGCTCCTCAGCATTTCGGAGCTGTCCAACAACTAACAAGGCTGAAAATTGAATGTAAAGCTGCAAATTCACAGATAGTCCATTTTTGACTTCTTTCGTTGAGATAAAGCGTTTTTGGCTTCTGGCTTACTGATCTCTTGTAACTTAAGCATTAGACCAAATTCCAATTTAATACAGCCAGATCTAGTGCTCCTCAGGATTTCGGAGCTGTCCAGCAACTAACAAGGCTGAAAATTGAATGTAAAGCTGCAAATTCACAAATAGTCCATTTTTGACTTCTTTCGCTGAGATAAAGCGTTTTTGGCTTCTGGCTTACTGATCACTTGTAACTTAAGCATTAGACCAAATTCCAATTTAATACAGCCAGCTATAGTGCTGCTCAGCATTTCGGAGCTGTCCAACAGCTAACAAGGCTGAGAATTGAATGTAAAGCTGCAAATTCACTGATAGTCCATTTTTGACTTCTTTCGCTGAGATAAAGCGTTTTTGGCTTCTGGCTTGCTGATCACTTGTAACTTAAGCATTAGACCAAATTCCAATTTAATACAGCCAGATCTAGTGCTCCTCAGGATTTCGGAGCTGTCCAACAACTAACAAGGCTGAAAATTGAATGTAAAGCTGAAAATTCACTGATAGTCCATTTTTGACTTCTTTCGCTGAGATAAAGCGTTTTTGGCTTCTGGCTTGCTGATCACTTGTAACTTAAGCAGTAGACCAAATTCCAATTTAATACAGCCAGCTATAGTGCTGCTCAGCATTTCGGAGCTGTCCAGCAACTAACAAGGCTGAAAATTGAATGTAAAGCTGCAAATTCACAAATATTCCATTTTTGACTTCTTTCGTTGAGATAAAGCGTTTTTGGCTTCTGGCTTACTGATCTCTTGTAACTTAAGCATTAGACCAAATTCCAATTTAATACAGCCAGATCTAGTGCTCCTCAGCATTTCGGAGCTGTCCAACAACTAACAAGGCTGAAAATTGAATGTAAAGCTGCAAATTCACAGATAGTCCATTTTTGACTTCTTTCGTTGAGATAAAGCGTTTTTGGCTTCTGGCTTACTGATCTCTTGTAACTTAAGCATTAGACCAAATTCCAATTTAATACAGCCAGATCTAGTGCTCCTCAGGATTTCGGAGCTGTCCAGCAACTAACAAGGCTGAAAATTGAATGTAAAGCTGCAAATTCACAAATAGTCAATTTTTGACTTCTTTCGCTGAGATAAAGCGTTTTTGGCTTCTGGCTTACTGATCACTTGTAACTTAAGCATTAGACCAAATTCCAATTTAATACAGCCAGCTATAGTGCTGCTCAGCATTTCGGAACTGTCCAACAGCTAACAAGGCTGAAAATTGAATGTAAAGCTGCAAATTCACTGATAGTCCATTTTTGACTTCTTTCGCTGAGATAAAGCGTTTTTGGCTTCTGGCTTGCTGATCACTTGTAACTTAAGCATTAGACCAAATTCCAATTTAATACAGCCAGATCTAGTGCTCCTCAGGATTTCGGAGCTGTCCAGCAACTAACAAGGCTGAAAATTGAATGTAAAGCTGCAAATTCACAAATAGTCCATTTTTGACATCTTTCGCTGAGATAAAGCGTTTTTGGCTTCTGGCTTACTGATCACTTGTAACTTAAGCATTAGACCAAATTCCAATTTAATACAGCCAGCTATAGTGCTGCTCAGCATTTCGGAGCTGTCCAACAGCTAACAAGGCTGAAAATTGAATGTAAAGCTGCAAATTCACTGATAGTCCATTTTTGACTTCTTTCGCTGAGATAAAGCGTTTTTGGCTTCTGGCTTGCTGATCACTTGTAACTTAAGCATTAGACCAAATTCCAATTTAATACAGCCAGATCTAGTGCTCCTCAGGATTTCGGAGCTGTCCAACAACTAACAAGGCTGAAAATTGAATGTAAAGCTGAAAATTCACTGATAGTCCATTTTTGACTTCTTTCGCTGAGATAAAGCGTTTTTGGCTTCTGGCTTGCTGATCACTTGTAACTTAAGCAGTAGACCAAATTCCAATTTAATACAGCCAGCTATAGTGCTGCTCAGCATTTCGGAGCTGTCCAGCAACTAACAAGGCTGAAAATTGAATGTAAAGCTGCAAATTCACAGATAGTCCATTTTTGACTTCTTTCGCTGAGATAAAGCGTTTTTGGCTTCTGGCTTACTGATCACTTGTAACTTAAGCATTAGACCAAATTCCAATTTAATACAGCCAGCTATAGTGCTGCTCAGCATTTCGGAGCTGTCCAGCAACTAACAAGGCTGAAAATTGAATGTAAAGCTGCAAATTCACAAATATTCCATTTTTGACTTCTTTCGTTGAGATAAAGCGTTTTTGGCTTCTGGCTTACTGATCTCTTGTAACTTAAGCATTAGACCAAATTCCAATTTAATACAGCCAGATCTAGTGCTCCTCAGGATTTCGGAGCTGTCCAGCAACTAACAAGGCTGAAAATTGAATGTAAAGCTGCAAATTCACAAATAGTCCATTTTTGACATCTTTCGCTGAGATAAAGCGTTTTTGGCTTCTGGCTTACTGATCACTTGTAACTTAAGCATTAGACCAAATTCCAATTTAATACAGCCAGCTATAGTGCTGCTCAGCATTTCGGAGCTGTCCAACAGCTAACAAGGCTGAAAATTGAATGTAAAGCTGCAAATTCACTGATAGTCCATTTTTGACTTCTTTCGCTGAGATAAAGCGTTTTTGGCTTCTGGCTTGCTGATCACTTGTAACTTAAGCATTAGACCAAATTCCAATTTAATACAGCCAGATCTAGTGCTCCTCAGGATTTCGGAGCTGTCCAACAACTAACAAGGCTGAAAATTGAATGTAAAGCTGAAAATTCACTGATAGTCCATTTTTGACTTCTTTCGCTGAGATAAAGCGTTTTTGGCTTCTGGCTTGCTGATCACTTGTAACTTAAGCAGTAGACCAAATTCCAATTTAATACAGCCAGCTATAGTGCTGCTCAGCATTTCGGAGCTGTCCAGCAACTAACAAGGCTGAAAATTGAATGTAAAGCTGCAAATTCACAGATAGTCCATTTTTGACTTCTTTCGCTGAGATAAAGCGTTTTTGGCTTCTGGCTTACTGATCACTTGTAACTTAAGCATTAGACCAAATTCCAATTTAATACAGCCAGCTATAGTGCTGCTCAGCATTTCGGAGCTGTCCAGCAACTAACAAGGCTGAAAATTGAATGTAAAGCTGCAAATTCACAAATATTCCATTTTTGACTTCTTTCGTTGAGATAAAGCGTTTTTGGCTTCTGGCTTACTGATCTCTTGTAACTTAAGCATTAGACCAAATTCCAATTTAATACAGCCAGATCTAGTGCTCCTCAGGATTTCGGAGCTGTCCAGCAACTAACAAGGCTGAAAATTGAATGTAAAGCTGCAAATTCACAAATAGTCCATTTTTGACTTCTTTCGCTGAGATAAAGCGTTTTTGGCTTCTGGCTTACTGATCACTTGTAACTTAAGCATTAGACCAAATTCCAATTTAATACAGCCAGCTATAGTGCTGCTCAGCATTTCGGAGCTGTCCAACAGCTAACAAGGCTGAAAATTGAATGTAAAGCTGCAAATTCACTGATAGTCCATTTTTGACTTCTTTCGCTGAGATAAAGCGTTTTTGGCTTCTGGCTTGCTGATCACTTGTAACTTAAGCATTAGACCAAATTCCAATTTAATACAGCCAGATCTAGTGCTCCTCAGGATTTCGGAGCTGTCCAACAACTAACAAGGCTGAAAATTGAATGTAAAGCTGAAAATTCACTGATAGTCCATTTTTGACTTCTTTCGCTGAGATAAAGCGTTTTTGGCTTCTGGCTTGCTGATCACTTGTAACTTAAGCAGTAGACCAAATTCCAATTTAATACAGCCAGCTATAGTGCTGCTCAGCATTTCGGAGCTGTCCAGAAACTAACAAGGCTGAAAATTGAATGTAAAGCTGCAAATTCACAAATAGTCCATTTTTGACTTCTTTCGCTGAGATAAAGCGTTTTTGGCTTCTGGCTTACTGATCACTTGTAACTTAAGCATTAGACCAAATTCCAATTTAATACAGCCAGCTATAGTGCTGCTCAGCATTTCGGAGCTGTCCAACAGCTAACAAGGCTGAAAATTGAATGTAAAGCTGCAAATTCACTGATAGTCCATTTTTGACTTCCTTCGCTGAGATAAAGCGTTTTTGGCTTCTGGCTTGCTGATCACTTGTAACTTAAGCATTAGACAAAGTTCCAATTTAATACAGCCAGATCTAGTGCTCCTCAGGATTTCGGAGCTGTCCAGCAACTAACAAGGCTGAAAATTGAATGTAAAGCTGCAAATTCACAAATATTCCATTTTTGACTTCTTTCGCTGAGATAAAGCGTTTTTGGCTTCTGGCTTACTGATCACTTGTAACTTAAGCATTAGACCAAATTCCAATTTAATACAGCCAGATCTAGTGCTCCTCAGGATTTCGGAGCTGTCCAGCAAGTAACAAGGCTGAAAATTGAATGTAAAGCTGCAAATTCACAAATAGTCCATTTTTGACTTCTTTCGCTGAGATAAAGCGTTTTTGGCTTCTGGCTTACTGATCACTTGTAACTTAAGCATTAGACCAAATTCCAATTTAATACAGCCAGCTATAGTGCTGCTCAGCATTTCGGAGCTGTCCAACAGCTAACAAGGCTGAAAATTGAATGTAAAGCTGCAAATTCACTGATAGTCCATTTTTGACTTCTTTCGCTGAGATAAAGCGTTTTTGGCTTCTGGCTTGCTGATCACTTGTAACTTAAGCATTAGACCAAATTCCAATTTAATACAGCCAGATCTAGTGCTCCTCAGGATTTCGGAGCTGTCCAGCAACTAACAAGGCTGAAAATTGAATGTAAAGCTGCAAATTCACAAATAGTCCATTTTTGACTTCTTTCGCTGAGATAAAGCGTTTTTGGCTTCTGGCTTACTGATCACTTGTAACTTAAGCATTAGACCAAATTCCAATTTAATACAGCCAGCTATAGTGCTGCTCAGCATTTCGGAGCTGTCCAACAGCTAACAAGGCTGAAAATTGAATGTAAAGCTGCAAATTCACTGATAGTCCATTTTTGACTTCTTTCGCTGAGATAAAGCGTTTTTGGCTTCTGGCTTGCTGATCACTTGTAACTTAAGCATTAGACCAAATTCCAATTTAATACAGCCAGATCTAGTGCTCCTCAGGATTTCGGAGCTGTCCAACAACTAACAAGGCTGAAAATTGAATGTAAAGCTGAAAATTCACTGATAGTCCATTTTTGACTTCTTTCGCTGAGATAAAGCGTTTTTGGCTTCTGGCTTGCTGATCACTTGTAACTTAAGCAGTAGACCAAATTCCAATTTAATACAGCCAGCTATAGTGCTGCTCAGCATTTCGGAGCTGTCCAGCAACTAACAAGGCTGAAAATTGAATGTAAAGCTGCAAATTCACAAATATTCCATTTTTGACTTCTTTCGTTGAGATAAAGCGTTTTTGGCTTCTGGCTTACTGATCTCTTGTAACTTAAGCATTAGACCAAATTCCAATTTAATACAGCCAGATCTAGTGCTCCTCAGCATTTCGGAGCTGTCCAACAACTAACAAGGCTGAAAATTGAATGTAAAGCTGCAAATTCACAGATAGTCCATTTTTGACTTCTTTCGTTGAGATAAAGCGTTTTTGGCTTCTGGCTTACTGATCTCTTGTAACTTAAGCATTAGACCAAATTCCAATTTAATACAGCCAGATCTAGTGCTCCTCAGGATTTCGGAGCTGTCCAGCAACTAACAAGGCTGAAAATTGAATGTAAAGCTGCAAATTCACAAATAGTCCATTTTTGACTTCTTTCGCTGAGATAAAGCGTTTTTGGCTTCTGGCTTACTGATCACTTGTAACTTAAGCATTAGACCAAATTCCAATTTAATACAGCCAGCTATAGTGCTGCTCAGCATTTCGGAGCTGTCCAACAGCTAACAAGGCTGAGAATTGAATGTAAAGCTGCAAATTCACTGATAGTCCATTTTTGACTTCTTTCGCTGAGATAAAGCGTTTTTGGCTTCTGGCTTGCTGATCACTTGTAACTTAAGCATTAGACCAAATTCCAATTTAATACAGCCAGATCTAGTGCTCCTCAGGATTTCGGAGCTGTCCAACAACTAACAAGGCTGAAAATTGAATGTAAAGCTGAAAATTCACTGATAGTCCATTTTTGACTTCTTTCGCTGAGATAAAGCGTTTTTGGCTTCTGGCTTGCTGATCACTTGTAACTTAAGCAGTAGACCAAATTCCAATTTAATACAGCCAGCTATAGTGCTGCTCAGCATTTCGGAGCTGTCCAGCAACTAACAAGGCTGAAAATTGAATGTAAAGCTGCAAATTCACAAATATTCCATTTTTGACTTCTTTCGTTGAGATAAAGCGTTTTTGGCTTCTGGCTTACTGATCTCTTGTAACTTAAGCATTAGACCAAATTCCAATTTAATACAGCCAGATCTAGTGCTCCTCAGCATTTCGGAGCTGTCCAACAACTAACAAGGCTGAAAATTGAATGTAAAGCTGCAAATTCACAGATAGTCCATTTTTGACTTCTTTCGTTGAGATAAAGCGTTTTTGGCTTCTGGCTTACTGATCTCTTGTAACTTAAGCATTAGACCAAATTCCAATTTAATACAGCCAGATCTAGTGCTCCTCAGGATTTCGGAGCTGTCCAGCAACTAACAAGGCTGAAAATTGAATGTAAAGCTGCAAATTCACAAATAGTCCATTTTTGACTTCTTTCGCTGAGATAAAGCGTTTTTGGCTTCTGGCTTACTGATCACTTGTAACTTAAGCATTAGACCAAATTCCAATTTAATACAGCCAGCTATAGTGCTGCTCAGCATTTCGGAGCTGTCCAACAGCTAACAAGGCTGAAAATTGAATGTAAAGCTGCAAATTCACTGATAGTCCATTTTTGACTTCTTTCGCTGAGATAAAGCGTTTTTGGCTTCTGGCTTGCTGATCACTTGTAACTTAAGCATTAGACCAAATTCCAATTTAATACAGCCAGATCTAGTGCTCCTCAGGATTTCGGAGCTGTCCAACAACTAACAAGGCTGAAAATTGAATGTAAAGCTGAAAATTCACTGATAGTCCATTTTTGACTTCTTTCGCTGAGATAAAGCGTTTTTGGCTTCTGGCTTGCTGATCACTTGTAACTTAAGCAGTAGACCAAATTCCAATTTAATACAGCCAGCTATAGTGCTGCTCAGCATTTCGGAGCTGTCCAGCAACTAACAAGGCTGAAAATTGAATGTAAAGCTGCAAATTCACAAATAGTCCATTTTTGACTTCTTTCGCTGAGATAAAGCGTTTTTGGCTTCTGGCTTACTGATCACTTGTAACTTAAGCATTAGACCAAATTCCAATTTAATACAGCCAGCTATAGTGCTGCTCAGCATTTCGGAGCTGTCCAACAGCTAACAAGGCTGAAAATTGAATGTAAAGCTGCAAATTCACTGATAGTCCATTTTTGACTTCCTTCGCTGAGATAAAGCGTTTTTGGCTTCTGGCTTGCTGATCACTTGTAACTTAAGCATTAGACAAAATTCCAATTTAATACAGCCAGATCTAGTGCTCCTCAGGATTTCGGAGCTGTCCAGCAACTAACAAGGCTGAAAATTGAATGTAAAGCTGCAAATTCACAAATATTCCATTTTTGACTTCTTTCGCTGAGATAAAGCGTTTTTGGCTTCTGGCTTACTGATCACTTGTAACTTAAGCATTAGACCAAATTCCAATTTAATACAGCCAGATCTAGTGCTCCTCAGGATTTCGGAGCTGTCCAGCAAGTAACAAGGCTGAAAATTGAATGTAAAGCTGCAAATTCACAAATAGTCCATTTTTGACTTCTTTCGCTGAGATAAAGCGTTTTTGGCTTCTGGCTTACTGATCACTTGTAACTTAAGCATTAGACCAAATTCCAATTTAATACTGCCAGCTATAGTGCTGCTCAGCATTTCGGAGCTGTCCAACAGCTAACAAGGCTGAAAATTGAATGTAAAGCTGCAAATTCACTGATAGTCCATTTTTGACTTCTTTCGCTGAGATAAAGCGTTTTTGGCTTCTGGCTTGCTGATCACTTGTAACTTAAGCATTAGACCAAATTCCAATTTAATACAGCCAGATCTAGTGCTCCTCAGGATTTCGGAGCTGTCCAGCAACTAACAAGGCTGAAAATTGAATGTAAAGCTGCAAATTCACAAATAGTCCATTTTTGACTTCTTTCGCTGAGATAAAGCGTTTTTGGCTTCTGGCTTACTGATCACTTGTAACTTAAGCATTAGACCAAATTCCAATTTAATACAGCCAGCTATAGTGCTGCTCAGCATTTCGGAGCTGTCCAACAGCTAACAAGGCTGAAAATTGAATGTAAAGCTGCAAATTCACTGATAGTCCATTTTTGACTTCTTTCGCTGAGATAAAGCGTTTTTGGCTTCTGGCTTGCTGATCACTTGTAACTTAAGCATTAGACCAAATTCCAATTTAATACAGCCAGATCTAGTGCTCCTCAGGATTTCGGAGCTGTCCAACAACTAACAAGGCTGAAAATTGAATGTAAAGCTGAAAATTCACTGATAGTCCATTTTTGACTTCTTTCGCTGAGATAAAGCGTTTTTGGCTTCTGGCTTGCTGATCACTTGTAACTTAAGCAGTAGACCAAATTCCAATTTAATACAGCCAGCTATAGTGCTGCTCAGCATTTCGGAGCTGTCCAGCAACTAACAAGGCTGAAAATTGAATGTAAAGCTGCAAATTCACAAATATTCCATTTTTGACTTCTTTCGTTGAGATAAAGCGTTTTTGGCTTCTGGCTTACTGATCTCTTGTAACTTAAGCATTAGACCAAATTCCAATTTAATACAGCCAGATCTAGTGCTCCTCAGCATTTCGGAGCTGTCCAACAACTAACAAGGCTGAAAATTGAATGTAAAGCTGCAAATTCACAGATAGTCCATTTTTGACTTCTTTCGTTGAGATAAAGCGTTTTTGGCTTCTGGCTTACTGATCTCTCGTAACTTAAGCATTAGACCAAATTCCAATTTAATACAGCCAGATCTAGTGCTCCTCAGGATTTCGGAGCTGTCCAGCAACTAACAAGGCTGAAAATTGAATGTAAAGCTGAAAATTCACTGATAGTCCATTTTTGACTTCTTTCGCTGAGATAAAGCGTTTTTGGCTTCTGGCTTGCTGATCACTTGTAACTTAAGCAGTAGACCAAATTCCAATTTAATACAGCCAGCTATAGTGCTGCTCAGCATTTCGGAGCTGTCCAGCAACTAACAAGGCTGAAAATTGAATGTAAAGCTGCAAATTCACAAATATTCCATTTTTGACTTCTTTCGTTGAGATAAAGCGTTTTTGGCTTCTGGCTTACTGATCTCTTGTAACTTAAGCATTAGACCAAATTCCAATTTAATACAGCCAGATCTAGTGCTCCTCAGCATTTCGGAGCTGTCCAACAACTAACAAGGCTGAAAATTGAATGTAAAGCTGCAAATTCACAGATAGTCCATTTTTGACTTCTTTCGTTGAGATAAAGCGTTTTTGGCTTCTGGCTTACTGATCTCTTGTAACTTAAGCATTAGACCAAATTCCAATTTAATACAGCCAGATCTAGTGCTCCTCAGGATTTCGGAGCTGTCCAGCAACTAACAAGGCTGAAAATTGAATGTAAAGCTGCAAATTCACAAATAGTCCATTTTTGACTTCTTTCGCTGAGATAAAGCGTTTTTGGCTTCTGGCTTACTGATCACTTGTAACTTAAGCATTAGACCAATTCCAATTTAATACAGCCAGCTATAGTGCTGCTCAGCATTTCGGAGCTGTCCAACAGCTAACAAGGCTGAAAATTGAATGTAAAGCTGCAAATTCACTGATAGTCCATTTTTGACTTCTTTCGCTGAGATAAAGCGTTTTTGGCTTCTGGCTTGCTGATCACTTGTAACTTAAGCATTAGACCAAATTCCAATTTAATACAGCCAGATCTAGTGCTCCTCAGGATTTCGGAGCTGTCCAACAACTAACAAGGCTGAAAATTGAATGTAAAGCTGAAAATTCACTGATAGTCCATTTTTGACTTCTTTCGCTGAGATAAAGCGTTTTTGGCTTCTGGCTTGCTGATCACTTGTAACTTAAGCAGTAGACCAAATTCCAATTTAATACAGCCAGCTATAGTGCTGCTCAGCATTTCGGAGCTGTCCAGCAACTAACAAGGCTGAAAATTGAATGTAAAGCTGCAAATTCACTGATAGTCCATTTTTGACTTCCTTCGCTGAGATAAAGCGTTTTTGGCTTCTGGCTTGCTGATCACTTGTAACTTAAGCATTAGACAAAATTCCAATTTAATACAGCCAGATCTAGTGCTCCTCAGGATTTCGGAGCTGTCCAGCAACTAACAAGGCTGAAAATTGAATGTAAAGCTGCAAATTCACAAATATTCCATTTTTGACTTCTTTCGCTGAGATAAAGCGTTTTTGGCTTCTGGCTTACTGATCACTTGTAACTTAAGCATTAGACCAAATTCCAATTTAATACAGCCAGATCTAGTGCTCCTCAGGATTTCGGAGCTGTCCAGCAAGTAACAAGGCTGAAAATTGAATGTAAAGCTGCAAATTCACAAATAGTCCATTTTTGACTTCTTTCGCTGAGATAAAGCGTTTTTGGCTTCTGGCTTACTGATCACTTGTAACTTAAGCATTAGACCAAATTCCAATTTAATACTGCCAGCTATAGTGCTGCTCAGCATTTCGGAGCTGTCCAACAGCTAACAAGGCTGAAAATTGAATGTAAAGCTGCAAATTCACTGATAGTCCATTTTTGACTTCTTTCGCTGAGATAAAGCGTTTTTGGCTTCTGGCTTGCTGATCACTTGTAACTTAAGCATTAGACCAAATTCCAATTTAATACAGCCAGATCTAGTGCTCCTCAGGATTTCGGAGCTGTCCAGCAACTAACAAGGCTGAAAATTGAATGTAAAGCTGCAAATTCACAAATAGTCCATTTTTGACTTCTTTCGCTGAGATAAAGCGTTTTTGGCTTCTGGCTTACTGATCACTTGTAACTTAAGCATTAGACCAAATTCCAATTTAATACAGCCAGCTATAGTGCTGCTCAGCATTTCGGAGCTGTCCAACAGCTAACAAGGCTGAAAATTGAATGTAAAGCTGCAAATTCACTGATAGTCCATTTTTGACTTCTTTCGCTGAGATAAAGCGTTTTTGGCTTCTGGCTTGCTGATCACTTGTAACTTAAGCATTAGACCAAATTCCAATTTAATACAGCCAGATCTAGTGCTCCTCAGGATTTCGGAGCTGTCCAACAACTAACAAGGCTGAAAATTGAATGTAAAGCTGAAAATTCACTGATAGTCCATTTTTGACTTCTTTCGCTGAGATAAAGCGTTTTTGGCTTCTGGCTTGCTGATCACTTGTAACTTAAGCAGTAGACCAAATTCCAATTTAATACAGCCAGCTATAGTGCTGCTCAGCATTTCGGAGCTGTCCAGCAACTAACAAGGCTGAAAATTGAATGTAAAGCTGCAAATTCACAAATATTCCATTTTTGACTTCTTTCGTTGAGATAAAGCGTTTTTGGCTTCTGGCTTACTGATCTCTTGTAACTTAAGCATTAGACCAAATTCCAATTTAATACAGCCAGATCTAGTGCTCCTCAGCATTTCGGAGCTGTCCAACAACTAACAAGGCTGAAAATTGAATGTAAAGCTGCAAATTCACAGATAGTCCATTTTTGACTTCTTTCGTTGAGATAAAGCGTTTTTGGCTTCTGGCTTACTGATCTCTTGTAACTTAAGCATTAGACCAAATTCCAATTTAATACAGCCAGATCTAGTGCTCCTCAGGATTTCGGAGCTGTCCAGCAACTAACAAGGCTGAAAATTGAATGTAAAGCTGCAAATTCACAAATAGTCCATTTTTGACTTCTTTCGCTGAGATAAAGCGTTTTTGGCTTCTGGCTTACTGATCACTTGTAACTTAAGCATTAGACCAAATTCCAATTTAATACAGCCAGCTATAGTGCTGCTCAGCATTTCGGAGCTGTCCAACAGCTAACAAGGCTGAGAATTGAATGTAAAGCTGCAAATTCACTGATAGTCCATTTTTGACTTCTTTCGCTGAGATAAAGCGTTTTTGGCTTCTGGCTTGCTGATCACTTGTAACTTAAGCATTAGACCAAATTCCAATTTAATACAGCCAGATCTAGTGCTCCTCAGGATTTCGGAGCTGTCCAGCAACTAACAAGGCTGAAAATTGAATGTAAAGCTGCAAATTCACTGATAGTCCATTTTTGACTTCTTTCGCTGAGATAAAGCGTTTTTTGGCTTCTGGCTTGCTGATCACTTGTAACTTAAGCATTAGACCAAATTCCAATTTAATACAGCCAGATCTAGTGCTCCTCAGGATTTCGGAGCTGTCCAACAACTAACAAGGCTGAAATTGAATGTAAAGCTGAAAATTCACTGATAGTCCATTTTTGACTTCTTTCGCTGAGATAAAGCGTTTTTGGCTTCTGGCTTGCTGATCACTTGTAACTTAAGCAGTAGACCAAATTCCAATTTAATACAGCCAGATCTAGTGCTCCTCAGGATTTCGGAGCTGTCCAGCAACTAACAAGGCTGAAAATTGAATGTAAAGCTGCAAATTCACAAATAGTCCATTTTTGACTTCTTTCGCTGAGATAAAGCGTTTTTGGCTTCTGGCTTACTGATCACTTGTAACTTAAGCATTAGACCAAATTCCAATTTAATACAGCCAGCTATAGTGCTGCTCAGCATTTCGGAGCTGTCCAACAGCTAACAAGGCTGAGAATTGAATGTAAAGCTGCAAATTCACTGATAGTCCATTTTTGACTTCTTTCGCTGAGATAAAGCGTTTTTGGCTTCTGGCTTGCTGATCACTTGTAACTTAAGCATAAGACCAAATTCCAATTTAATACAGCCAGATCTAGTGCTCCTCAGGATTTCGGAGCTGTCCAGCAACTAACAAGGCTGAAAATTGAATGTAAAGCTGCAAATTCACTGATAGTCCATTTTTGACTTCTTTCGCTGAGATAAAGCGTTTTTGGCTTCTGGCTTGCTGATCACTTGTAACTTAAGCATTAGACCAAATTCCAATTTAATACAGCCAGATCTAGTGCTCCTCAGGATTTCGGAGCTGTCCAACAACTAACAAGGCTGAAAATTGAATGTAAAGCTGAAAATTCACTGATAGTCCATTTTTGACTTCTTTCGCTGAGATAAAGCGTTTTTGGCTTCTGGCTTGCTGATCACTTGTAACTTAAGCAGTAGACCAAATTCCAATTTAATACAGCCAGCTATAGTGCTGCTCAGCATTTCGGAGCTGTCCAGCAACTAACAAGGCTGAAAATTGAATGTAAAGCTGCAAATTCACAAATATTCCATTTTTGACTTCTTTCGTTGAGATAAAGCGTTTTTGGCTTCTGGCTTACTGATCTCTTGTAACTTAAGCATTAGACCAAATTCCAATTTAATACAGCCAGATCTAGTGCTCCTCAGCATTTCGGAGCTGTCCAACAACTAACAAGGCTGAAAATTGAATGTAAAGCTGCAAATTCACAGATAGTCCATTTTTGACTTCTTTCGTTGAGATAAAGCGTTTTTGGCTTCTGGCTTACTGATCTCTTGTAACTTAAGCATTAGACCAAATTCCAATTTAATACAGCCAGATCTAGTGCTCCTCAGGATTTCGGAGCTGTCCAGCAACTAACAAGGCTGAAAATTGAATGTAAAGCTGCAAATTCACAAATAGTCCATTTTTGACTTCTTTCGCTGAGATAAAGCGTTTTTGGCTTCTGGCTTACTGATCACTTGTAACTTAAGCATTAGACCAAATTCCAATTTAATACAGCCAGCTATAGTGCTGCTCAGCATTTCGGAGCTGTCCAACAGCTAACAAGGCTGAAAATTGAATGTAAAGCTGCAAATTCACTGATAGTCCATTTTTGACTTCTTTCGCTGAGATAAAGCGTTTTTGGCTTCTGGCTTGCTGATCACTTGTAACTTAAGCATTAGACCAAATTCCAATTTAATACAGCCAGATCTAGTGCTCCTCAGGATTTCGGAGCTGTCCAGCAACTAACAAGGCTGAAAATTGAATGTAAAGCTGCAAATTCACTGATAGTCCATTTTTGACTTCTTTCGCTGAGATAAAGCGTTTTTGGCTTCTGGCTTGCTGATCACTTGTAACTTAAGCATTAGACCAAATTCCAATTTAATACAGCCAGATCTAGTGCTCCTCAGGATTTCGGAGCTGTCCAACAACTAACAAGGCTGAAAATTGAATGTAAAGCTGAAAATTCACTGATAGTCCATTTTTGACTTCTTTCGCTGAGATAAAGCGTTTTTGGCTTCTGGCTTGCTGATCACTTGTAACTTAAGCAGTAGACCAAATTCCAATTTAATACAGCCAGCTATAGTGCTGCTCAGCATTTCGGAGCTGTCCAGCAACTAACAAGGCTGAAAATTGAATGTAAAGCTGCAAATTCACAAATATTCCATTTTTGACTTCTTTCGTTGAGATAAAGCGTTTTTGGCTTCTGGCTTACTGATCTCTTGTAACTTAAGCATTAGACCAAATTCCAATTTAATACAGCCAGATCTAGTGCTCCTCAGCATTTCGGAGCTGTCCAACAACTAACAAGGCTGAAAATTGAATGTAAAGCTGCAAATTCACAGATAGTCCATTTTTGACTTCTTTCGTTGAGATAAAGCGTTTTTGGCTTCTGGCTTACTGATCTCTTGTAACTTAAGCATTAGACCAAATTCCAATTTAATACAGCCAGATCTAGTGCTCCTCAGGATTTCGGAGCTGTCCAGCAACTAACAAGGCTGAAAATTGAATGTAAAGCTGCAAATTCACAAATAGTCCATTTTTGACTTCTTTCGCTGAGATAAAGCGTTTTTGGCTTCTGGCTTACTGATCACTTGTAACTTAAGCATTAGACCAAATTCCAATTTAATACAGCCAGCTATAGTGCTGCTCAGCATTTCGGAGCTGTCCAACAGCTAACAAGGCTGAGAATTGAATGTAAAGCTGCAAATTCACTGATAGTCCATTTTTGACTTCTTTCGCTGAGATAAAGCGTTTTTGGCTTCTGGCTTGCTGATCACTTGTAACTTAAGCATAAGACCAAATTCCAATTTAATACAGCCAGATCTAGTGCTCCTCAGGATTTCGGAGCTGTCCAGCAACTAACAAGGCTGAAAATTGAATGTAAAGCTGCAAATTCACTGATAGTCCATTTTTGACTTCTTTCGCTGAGATAAAGCGTTTTTGGCTTCTGGCTTGCTGATCACTTGTAACTTAAGCATTAGACCAAATTCCAATTTAATACAGCCAGATCTAGCTCCTCAGGATTTCGGAGCTGTCCAACAACTAACAAGGCTGAAATTGAATGTAAAGCTGAAAATTCACTGATAGTCCATTTTTGACTTCTTTCGCTGAGATAAAGCGTTTTTGGCTTCTGGCTTGCTGATCACTTGTAACTTAAGCAGTAGACCAAATTCCAATTTAATACAGCCAGCTATAGTGCTGCTCAGCATTTCGGAGCTGTCCAGCAACTAACAAGGCTGAAAATTGAATGTAAAGCTGCAAATTCACAAATATTCCATTTTTGACTTCTTTCGTTGAGATAAAGCGTTTTTGGCTTCTGGCTTACTGATCTCTTGTAACTTAAGCATTAGACCAAATTCCAATTTAATACAGCCAGATCTAGTGCTCCTCAGCATTCGGAGCTGTCCAACAACTAACAAGGCTGAAAATTGAATGTAAAGCTGCAAATTCACAGATAGTCCATTTTTGACTTCTTTCGTTGAGATAAAGCGTTTTTGGCTTCTGGCTTACTGATCTCTTGTAACTTAAGCATTAGACCAAATTCCAATTTAATACAGCCAGATCTAGTGCTCCTCAGGATTTCGGAGCTGTCCAGCAACTAACAAGGCTGAAAATTGAATGTAAAGCTGCAAATTCACAAATAGTCCATTTTTGACTTCTTTCGCTGAGATAAAGCGTTTTTGGCTTCTGGCTTACTGATCACTTGTAACTTAAGCATTAGACCAAATTCCAATTTAATACAGCCAGCTATAGTGCTGCTCAGCATTTCGGAGCTGTCCAACAGCTAACAAGGCTGAAAATTGAATGTAAAGCTGCAAATTCACTGATAGTCCATTTTTGACTTCTTTCGCTGAGATAAAGCGTTTTTGGCTTCTGGCTTGCTGATCACTTGTAACTTAAGCATTAGACCAAATTCCAATTTAATACAGCCAGATCTAGTGCTCCTCAGGATTTCGGAGCTGTCCAACAACTAACAAGGCTGAAAATTGAATGTAAAGCTGAAAATTCACTGATAGTCCATTTTTGACTTCTTTCGCTGAGATAAAGCGTTTTTGGCTTTCTGGCTTGCTGATCACTTGTAACTTAAGCAGTAGACCAAATTCCAATTTAATACAGCCAGCTATAGTGCTGCTCAGCATTTCGGAGCTGTCCAGCAACTAACAAGGCTGAAAATTGAATGTAAAGCTGCAAATTCACAAATAGTCCATTTTTGACTTCTTTCGCTGAGATAAAGCGTTTTTGGCTTCTGGCTTACTGATCACTTGTAACTTAAGCATTAGACCAAATTCCAATTTAATACAGCCAGCTATAGTGCTGCTCAGCATTTCGGAGCTGTCCAACAGCTAACAAGGCTGAAAATTGAATGTAAAGCTGCAAATTCACTGATAGTCCATTTTTGACTTCTTTCGCTGAGATAAAGCGTTTTTGGCTTCTGGCTTGCTGATCACTTGTAACTTAAGCATTAGACCAAATTCCAATTTAATACAGCCAGATCTAGTGCTCCTCAGGATTTCGGAGCTGTCCAACAACTAACAAGGCTGAAAATTGAATGTAAAGCTGAAAATTCACTGATAGTCCATTTTTGACTTCTTTCGCTGAGATAAAGCGTTTTTGGCTTCTGGCTTGCTGATCACTTGTAACTTAAGCAGTAGACCAAATTCCAATTTAATACAGCCAGCTATAGTGCTGCTCAGCATTTCGGAGCTGTCCAGCAACTAACAAGGCTGAAAATTGAATGTAAAGCTGCAAATTCACAAATATTCCATTTTTGACTTCTTTCGTTGAGATAAAGCGTTTTTGGCTTCTGGCTTACTGATCTCTTGTAACTTAAGCATTAGACCAAATTCCAATTTAATACAGCCAGATCTAGTGCTCCTCAGCATTTCGGAGCTGTCCAACAACTAACAAGGCTGAAAATTGAATGTAAAGCTGCAAATTCACAGATAGTCCATTTTTGACTTCTTTCGTTGAGATAAAGCGTTTTTGGCTTCTGGCTTACTGATCTCTTGTAACTTAAGCATTAGACCAAATTCCAATTTAATACAGCCAGATCTAGTGCTCCTCAGGATTTCGGAGCTGTCCAGCAACTAACAAGGCTGAAAATTGAATGTAAAGCTGCAAATTCACAAATAGTCCATTTTTGACCTTCTTTCGCTGAGATAAAGCGTTTTTGGCTTCTGGCTTACTGATCACTTGTAACTTAAGCATTAGACCAAATTCCAATTTAATACAGCCAGCTATAGTGCTGCTCAGCATTTCGGAGCTGTCCAACAGCTAACAAGGCTGAGAATTGAATGTAAAGCTGCAAATTCACTGATAGTCCATTTTTGACTTCTTTCGCTGAGATAAAGCGTTTTTGGCTTCTGGCTTGCTGATCACTTGTAACTTAAGCATTAGACCAAATTCCAATTTAATACAGCCAGATCTAGTGCTCCTCAGGATTTCGGAGCTGTCCAGCAACTAACAAGGCTGAAAATTGAATGTAAAGCTGCAAATTCACTGATAGTCCATTTTTGACTTCTTTCGCTGAGATAAAGCGTTTTTGGCTTCTGGCTTGCTGATCACTTGTAACTTAAGCATTAGACCAAATTCCAATTTAATACAGCCAGATCTAGTGCTCCTCAGGATTTCGGAGCTGTCCAACAACTAACAAGGCTGAAAATTGAATGTAAAGCTGAAAATTCACTGATAGTCCATTTTTGACTTCTTTCGCTGAGATAAAGCGTTTTTGGCTTCTGGCTTGCTGATCACTTGTAACTTAAGCAGTAGACCAAATTCCAATTTAATACAGCCAGCTATAGTGCTGCTCAGCATTTCGGAGCTGTCCAGCAACTAACAAGGCTGAAAATTGAATGTAAAGCTGCAAATTCACAAATATTCCATTTTTGACTTCTTTCGCTGAGATAAAGCGTTTTTGGCTTCTGGCTTACTGATCACTTGTAACTTAAGCATTAGACCAAATTCCAATTTAATACAGCCAGCTATAGTGCTGCTCAGCATTTCGGAGCTGTCCAACAGCTAACAAGGCTGAAAATTGAATGTAAAGCTGCAAATTCACTGATAGTCCATTTTTGACTTCTTTCGCTGAGATAAAGCGTTTTTGGCTTCTGGCTTGCTGATCACTTGTAACTTAAGCATTAGACCAAATTCCAATTTAATACAGGCCAGATCTAGTGCTCCTCAGGATTTCGGAGCTGTCCAGCAACTAACAAGGCTGAAAATTGAATGTAAAGCTGCAAATTCACAAATAGTCCATTTTTGACTTCTTTCGCTGAGATAAAGCGTTTTTGGCTTCTGGCTTACTGATCACTTGTAACTTAAGCATTAGACCAAATTCCAATTTAATACAGCCAGCTATAGTGCTGCTCAGCATTTCGGAGCTGTCCAACAGCTAACAAGGCTGAAAAATTGAATGTAAAGCTGCAAATTCACTGATAGTCCATTTTTGACTTCTTTCGCTGAGATAAAGCGTTTTTGGCTTCTGGCTTGCTGATCACTTGTAACTTAAGCATTAGACCAAATTCCAATTTAATACAGCCAGATCTAGTGCTCCTCAGGATTTCGGAGCTGTCCAACAACTAACAAGGCTGAAAATTGAATGTAAAGCTGAAAATTCACTGATAGTCCATTTTTGACTTCTTTCGCTGAGATAAAGCGTTTTTGGCTTCTGGCTTGCTGATCACTTGTAACTTAAGCAGTAGACCAAATTCCAATTTAATACAGCCAGCTATAGTGCTGCTCAGCATTTCGGAGCTGTCCAGCAACTAACAAGGCTGAAAATTGAATGTAAAGCTGCAAATTCACAAATAGTCCATTTTTGACTTCTTTCGCTGAGATAAAGCGTTTTTGGCTTCTGGCTTACTGATCACTTGTAACTTAAGCATTAGACCAAATTCCAATTTAATACAGCCAGCTATAGTGCTGCTCAGCATTTCGGAGCTGTCCAACAGCTAACAAGGCTGAAAATTGAATGTAAAGCTGCAAATTCACTGATAGTCCATTTTTGACTTCTTTCGCTGAGATAAAGCGTTTTTGGCTTCTGGCTTGCTGATCACTTGTAACTTAAGCATTAGACCAAATTCCAATTTAATACAGCCAGATCTAGTGCTCCTCAGGATTTCGGAGCTGTCCAACAACTAACAAGGCTGAAAATTGAATGTAAAGCTGAAAATTCACTGATAGTCCATTTTTGACTTCTTTCGCTGAGATAAAGCGTTTTTGGCTTCTGGCTTGCTGATCACTTGTAACTTAAGCAGTAGACCAAATTCCAATTTAATACAGCCAGCTATAGTGCTGCTCAGCATTTCGGAGCTGTCCAGCAACTAACAAGGCTGAAAATTGAATGTAAAGCTGCAAATTCACAAATAGTCCATTTTTGACTTCTTTCGCTGAGATAAAGCGTTTTTGGCTTCTGGCTTACTGATCACTTGTAACTTAAGCATTAGACCAAATTCCAATTTAATACAGCCAGCTATAGTGCTGCTCAGCATTTCGGAGCTGTCCAACAGCTAACAAGGCTGAGAATTGAATGTAAAGCTGCAAATTCACTGATAGTCCATTTTTGACTTCTTTCGCTGAGATAAAGCGTTTTTGGCTTCTGGCTTGCTGATCACTTGTAACTTAAGCATTAGACCAAATTCCAATTTAATACAGCCAGATCTAGTGCTCCTCAGGATTTCGGAGCTGTCCAGCAACTAACAAGGCTGAAAATTGAATGTAAAGCTGCAAATTCACAAATATTCCATTTTTGACTTCTTTCGCTGAGATAAAGCGTTTTTGGCTTCTGGCTTGCTGATCACTTGTAACTTAAGCATTAGACCAAATTCCAATTTAATACAGCCAGATCTAGTGCTCCTCAGGATTTCGGAGCTGTCCAACAACTAACAAGGCTGAAAATTGAATGTAAAGCTGAAAATTCACTGATAGTCCATTTTTGACTTCTTTCGCTGAGATAAAGCGTTTTTGGCTTCTGGCTTGCTGATCACTTGTAACTTAAGCAGTAGACCAAATTCCAATTTAATACAGCCAGCTATAGTGCTGCTCAGCATTTCGGAGCTGTCCAGCAACTAACAAGGCTGAAAATTGAATGTAAAGCTGCAAATTCACAAATATTCCATTTTTGACTTCTTTCGCTGAGATAAAGCGTTTTTGGCTTCTGGCTTACTGATCACTTGTAACTTAAGCATTAGACCAAATTCCAATTTAATACAGCCAGCTATAGTGCTGCTCAGCATTTCGGAGCTGTCCAACAGCTAACAAGGCTGAAAATTGAATGTAAAGCTGCAAATTCACTGATAGTCCATTTTTGACTTCTTTCGCTGAGATAAAGCGTTTTTGGCTTCTGGCTTGCTGATCACTTGTAACTTAAGCATTAGACCAAATTCCAATTTAATACAGCCAGATCTAGTGCTCCTCAGGATTTCGGAGCTGTCCAGCAACTAACAAGGCTGAAAATTGAATGTAAAGCTGCAAATTCACAAATAGTCCATTTTTGACTTCTTTCGCTGAGATAAAGCGTTTTTGGCTTCTGGCTTGCTGATCACTTGTAACTTAAGCATTAGACCAAATTCCAATTTAATACAGCCAGCTATAGTGCTGCTCAGCATTTCGGAGCTGTCCAACAGCTAACAAGGCTGAAAATTGAATGTAAAGCTGCAAATTCACTGATAGTCCATTTTTGACTTCTTTCGCTGAGATAAAGCGTTTTTGGCTTCTGGCTTGCTGATCACTTGTAACTTAAGCATTAGACCAAATTCCAATTTAATACAGCCAGATCTAGTGCTCCTCAGGATTTCGGAGCTGTCCAACAACTAACAAGGCTGAAAATTGAATGTAAAGCTGAAAATTCACTGATAGTCCATTTTTGACTTCTTTCGCTGAGATAAAGCGTTTTTGGCTTCTGGCTTGCTGATCACTTGTAACTTAAGCAGTAGACCAAATTCCAATTTAATACAGCCAGCTATAGTGCTGCTCAGCATTTCGGAGCTGTCCAGCAACTAACAAGGCTGAAAATTGAATGTAAAGCTGCAAATTCACAAATAGTCCATTTTTGACTTCTTTCGCTGAGATAAAGCGTTTTTGGCTTCTGGCTTACTGATCACTTGTAACTTAAGCATTAGACCAAATTCCAATTTAATACAGCCAGCTATAGTGCTGCTCAGCATTTCGGAGCTGTCCAACAGCTAACAAGGCTGAAAATTGAATGTAAAGCTGCAAATTCACTGATAGTCCATTTTTGACTTCTTTCGCTGAGATAAAGCGTTTTTGGCTTCTGGCTTGCTGATCACTTGTAACTTAAGCATTAGACCAAATTCCAATTTAATACAGCCAGATCTAGTGCTCCTCAGGATTTCGGAGCTGTCCAACAACTAACAAGGCTGAAAATTGAATGTAAAGCTGAAAATTCACTGATAGTCCATTTTTGACTTCTTTCGCTCAGATAAAGCGTTTTTGGCTTCTGGCTTGCTGATCACTTGTAACTTAAGCAGTAGACCAAATTCCAATTTAATACAGCCAGCTATAGTGCTGCTCAGCATTTCGGAGCTGTCCAGCAACTAACAAGGCTGAAAATTGAATGTAAAGCTGCAAATTCACAAATATTCCATTTTTGACTTCTTTCGTTGAGATAAAGCGTTTTTGGCTTCTGGCTTACTGATCTCTTGTAACTTAAGCATTAGACCAAATTCCAATTTAATACAGCCAGATCTAGTGCTCCTCAGCATTTCGGAGCTGTCCAACAACTAACAAGGCTGAAAATTGAATGTAAAGCTGCAAATTCACAGATAGTCCATTTTTGACTTCTTTCGTTGAGATAAAGCGTTTTTGGCTTCTGGCTTACTGATCTCTTGTAACTTAAGCATTAGACCAAATTCCAATTTAATACAGCCAGATCTAGTGCTCCTCAGCATTTCGGAGCTGTCCAACAACTAACAAGGCTGAAAATTGAATGTAAAGCTGCAAATTCACAGATAGTCCATTTTTGACTTCTTTCGTTGAGATAAAGCGTTTTTGGCTTCTGGCTTACTGATCTCTTGTAACTTAAGCATTAGACCAAATTCCAATTTAATACAGCCAGATCTAGTGCTCCTCAGGATTTCGGAGCTGTCCAGCAACTAACAAGGCTGAAAATTGAATGTAAAGCTGCAAATTCACAAATAGTCCATTTTTGACTTCTTTCGCTGAGATAAAGCGTTTTTGGCTTCTGGCTTACTGATCACTTGTAACTTAAGCATTAGACCAAATTCCAATTTAATACAGCCAGCTATAGTGCTGCTCAGCATTTCGGAGCTGTCCAACAGCTAACAAGGCTGAAAATTGAATGTAAAGCTGCAAATTCACTGATAGTCCATTTTTGACTTCTTTCGCTGAGATAAAGCGTTTTTGGCTTCTGGCTTGCTGATCACTTGTAACTTAAGCATTAGACCAAATTCCAATTTAATACAGCCAGATCTAGTGCTCCTCAGGATTTCGGAGCTGTCCAACAACTAACAAGGCTGAAAATTGAATGTAAAGCTGAAAATTCACTGATAGTCCATTTTTGACTTCTTTCGCTGAGATAAAGCGTTTTTGGCTTCTGGCTTGCTGATCACTTGTAACTTAAGCAGTAGACCAAATTCCAATTTAATACAGCCAGCTATAGTGCTGCTCAGCATTTCGGAGCTGTCCAGCAACTAACAAGGCTGAAAATTGAATGTAAAGCTGCAAATTCACAAATAGTCCATTTTTGACTTCTTTCGCTGAGATAAAGCGTTTTTGGCTTCTGGCTTACTGATCACTTGTAACTTAAGCATTAGACCAAATTCCAATTTAATACAGCCAGCTATAGTGCTGCTCAGCATTTCGGAGCTGTCCAACAGCTAACAAGGCTGAAAATTGAATGTAAAGCTGCAAATTCACTGATAGTCCATTTTTGACTTCTTTCGCTGAGATAAAGCGTTTTTGGCTTCTGGCTTGCTGATCACTTGTAACTTAAGCATTAGACCAAATTCCAATTTAATACAGCCAGATCTAGTGCTCCTCAGGATTTCGGAGCTGTCCAACAACTAACAAGGCTGAAAATTGAATGTAAAGCTGAAAATTCACTGATAGTCCATTTTTGACTTCTTTCGCTGAGATAAAGCGTTTTTGGCTTCTGGCTTGCTGATCACTTGTAACTTAAGCAGTAGACCAAATTCCAATTTAATACAGCCAGCTATAGTGCTGCTCAGCATTTCGGAGCTGTCCAGCAACTAACAAGGCTGAAAATTGAATGTAAAGCTGCAAATTCACAAATATTCCATTTTTGACTTCTTTCGTTGAGATAAAGCGTTTTTGGCTTCTGGCTTACTGATCTCTTGTAACTTAAGCATTAGACCAAATTCCAATTTAATACAGCCAGATCTAGTGCTCCTCAGGATTTCGGAGCTGTCCAGCAACTAACAAGGCTGAAAATTGAATGTAAAGCTGCAAATTCACAAATAGTCCATTTTTGACTTCTTTCGCTGAGATAAAGCGTTTTTGGCTTCTGGCTTACTGATCACTTGTAACTTAAGCATTAGACCAAATTCCAATTTAATACAGCCAGCTATAGTGCTGCTCAGCATTTCGGAGCTGTCCAACAGCTAACAAGGCTGAAAATTGAATGTAAAGCTGCAAATTCACTGATAGTCCATTTTTGACTTCTTTCGCTGAGATAAAGCGTTTTTGGCTTCTGGCTTGCTGATCACTTGTAACTTAAGCATTAGACCAAATTCCAATTTAATACAGCCAGCTATAGTGCTGCTCAGCATTTCGGAGCTGTCCAACAGCTAACAAGGCTGAGAATTGAATGTAAAGCTGCAAATTCACTGATAGTCCATTTTTGACTTCTTTCGCTGAGATAAAGCGTTTTTGGCTTCTGGCTTGCTGATCACTTGTAACTTAAGCATTAGACCAAATTCCAATTTAATACAGCCAGATCTAGTGCTCCTCAGGATTTCGGAGCTGTCCAGCAACTAACAAGGCTGAAAATTGAATGTAAAGCTGCAAATTCACTGATAGTCCATTTTTGACTTCTTTCGCTGAGATAAAGCGTTTTTGGCTTCTGGCTTGCTGATCACTTGTAACTTAAGCATTAGACCAAATTCCAATTTAATACAGCCAGATCTAGTGCTCCTCAGGATTTCGGAGCTGTCCAACAACTAACAAGGCTGAAAATTGAATGTAAAGCTGAAAATTCACTGATAGTCCATTTTTGACTTCTTTCGCTGAGATAAAGCGTTTTTGGCTTCTGGCTTGCTGATCACTTGTAACTTAAGCAGTAGACCAAATTCCAATTTAATACAGCCAGCTATAGTGCTGCTCAGCATTTCGGAGCTGTCCAGCAACTAACAAGGCTGAAAATTGAATGTAAAGCTGCAAATTCACAAATATTCCATTTTTGACTTCTTTCGTTGAGATAAAGCGTTTTTGGCTTCTGGCTTACTGATCTCTTGTAACTTAAGCATTAGACCAAATTCCAATTTAATACAGCCAGATCTAGTGCTCCTCAGCATTTCGGAGCTGTCCAACAACTAACAAGGCTGAAAATTGAATGTAAAGCTGCAAATTCACAGATAGTCCATTTTTGACTTCTTTCGTTGAGATAAAGCGTTTTTGGCTTCTGGCTTACTGATCTCTTGTAACTTAAGCATTAGACCAAATTCCAATTTAATACAGCCAGATCTAGTGCTCCTCAGGATTTCGGAGCTGTCCAGCAACTAACAAGGCTGAAAATTGAATGTAAAGCTGCAAATTCACAAATAGTCCATTTTTGACTTCTTTCGCTGAGATAAAGCGTTTTTGGCTTCTGGCTTACTGATCACTTGTAACTTAAGCATTAGACCAAATTCCAATTTAATACAGCCAGCTATAGTGCTGCTCAGCATTTCGGAGCTGTCCAACAGCTAACAAGGCTGAAAATTGAATGTAAAGCTGCAAATTCACTGATAGTCCATTTTTGACTTCTTTCGCTGAGATAAAGCGTTTTTGGCTTCTGGCTTGCTGATCACTTGTAACTTAAGCATTAGACCAAATTCCAATTTAATACAGCCAGATCTAGTGCTCCTCAGGATTTCGGAGCTGTCCAACAACTAACAAGGCTGAAAATTGAATGTAAAGCTGAAAATTCACTGATAGTCCATTTTTGACTTCTTTCGCTGAGATAAAGCGTTTTTGGCTTCTGGCTTGCTGATCACTTGTAACTTAAGCAGTAGACCAAATTCCAATTTAATACAGCCAGCTATAGTGCTGCTCAGCATTTCGGAGCTGTCCAGCAACTAACAAGGCTGAAAATTGAATGTAAAGCTGCAAATTCACAAATAGTCCATTTTTGACTTCTTTCGCTGAGATAAAGCGTTTTTGGCTTCTGGCTTACTGATCACTTGTAACTTAAGCATTAGACCAAATTCCAATTTAATACAGCCAGCTATAGTGCTGCTCAGCATTTCGGAGCTGTCCAACAGCTAACAAGGCTGAAAATTGAATGTAAAGCTGCAAATTCACTGATAGTCCATTTTTGACTTCTTTCGCTGAGATAAAGCGTTTTTGGCTTCTGGCTTGCTGATCACTTGTAACTTAAGCATTAGACCAAATTCCAATTTAATACAGCCAGATCTAGTGCTCCTCAGGATTTCGGAGCTGTCCAGCAACTAACAAGGCTGAAAATTGAATGTAAAGCTGCAAATTCACAAATAGTCCATTTTTGACTTCTTTCGCTGAGATAAAGCGTTTTTGGCTTCTGGCTTACTGATCACTTGTAACTTAAGCATTAGACCAAATTCCAATTTAATACAGCCAGCTATAGTGCTGCTCAGCATTTCGGAGCTGTCCAACAGCTAACAAGGCTGAAAATTGAATGTAAAGCTGCAAATTCACTGATAGTCCATTTTTGACTTCTTTCGCTGAGATAAAGCGTTTTTGGCTTCTGGCTTGCTGATCACTTGTAACTTAAGCATTAGACCAAATTCCAATTTAATACAGCCAGATCTAGTGCTCCTCAGGATTTCGGAGCTGTCCAACAACTAACAAGGCTGAAAATTGAATGTAAAGCTGAAAATTCACTGATAGTCCATTTTTGACTTCTTTCGCTGAGATAAAGCGTTTTTGGCTTCTGGCTTGCTGATCACTTGTAACTTAAGCAGTAGACCAAATTCCAATTTAATACAGCCAGCTATAGTGCTGCTCAGCATTTCGGAGCTGTCCAGCAACTAACAAGGCTGAAAATTGAATGTAAAGCTGCAAATTCACAAATAGTCCATTTTTGACTTCTTTCGCTGAGATAAAGCGTTTTTGGCTTCTGGCTTACTGATCACTTGTAACTTAAGCATTAGACCAAATTCCAATTTAATACAGCCAGCTATAGTGCTGCTCAGCATTTCGGAGCTGTCCAACAGCTAACAAGGCTGAAAATTGAATGTAAAGCTGCAAATTCACTGATAGTCCATTTTTGACTTCTTTCGCTGAGATAAAGCGTTTTTGGCTTCTGGCTTGCTGATCACTTGTAACTTAAGCATTAGACCAAATTCCAATTTAATACAGCCAGATCTAGTGCTCCTCAGGATTTCGGAGCTGTCCAACAACTAACAAGGCTGAAAATTGAATGTAAAGCTGAAAATTCACTGATAGTCCATTTTTGACTTCTTTCGCTGAGATAAAGCGTTTTTGGCTTCTGGCTTGCTGATCACTTGTAACTTAAGCAGTAGACCAAATTCCAATTTAATACAGCCAGCTATAGTGCTGCTCAGCATTTCGGAGCTGTCCAGCAACTAACAAGGCTGAAAATTGAATGTAAAGCTGCAAATTCACAAATATTCCATTTTTGACTTCTTTCGTTGAGATAAAGCGTTTTTGGCTTCTGGCTTACTGATCTCTTGTAACTTAAGCATTAGACCAAATTCCAATTTAATACAGCCAGATCTAGTGCTCCTCAGCATTTCGGAGCTGTCCAACAACTAACAAGGCTGAAAATTTAATGTAAAGCTGCAAATTCACAGATAGTCCATTTTTGACTTCTTTCGTTGAGATAAAGCGTTTTTGGCTTCTGGCTTACTGATCTCTTGTAACTTAAGCATTAGACCAAATTCCAATTTAATACAGCCAGATCTAGTGCTCCTCAGCATTTCGGAGCTGTCCAACAACTAACAAGGCTGAAAATTGAATGTAAAGCTGCAAATTCACAGATAGTCCATTTTTGACTTCTTTCGTTGAGATAAAGCGTTTTTGGCTTCTGGCTTACTGATCTCTTGTAACTTAAGCATTAGACCAAATTCCAATTTAATACAGCCAGATCTAGTGCTCCTCAGGATTTCGGAGCTGTCCAGCAACTAACAAGGCTGAAAATTGAATGTAAAGCTGCAAATTCACAAATAGTCCATTTTTGACTTCTTTCGCTGAGATAAAGCGTTTTTGGCTTCTGGCTTACTGATCACTTGTAACTTAAGCATTAGACCAAATTCCAATTTAATACAGCCAGCTATAGTGCTGCTCAGCATTTCGGAGCTGTCCAACAGCTAACAAGGCTGAAAATTGAATGTAAAGCTGCAAATTCACTGATAGTCCATTTTTGACTTCTTTCGCTGAGATAAAGCGTTTTTGGCTTCTGGCTTGCTGATCACTTGTAACTTAAGCATTAGACCAAATTCCAATTTAATACAGCCAGATCTAGTGCTCCTCAGGATTTCGGAGCTGTCCAACAACTAACAAGGCTGAAAATTGAATGTAAAGCTGAAAATTCACTGATAGTCCATTTTTGACTTCTTTCGCTGAGATAAAGCGTTTTTGGCTTCTGGCTTGCTGATCACTTGTAACTTAAGCAGTAGACCAAATTCCAATTTAATACAGCCAGCTATAGTGCTGCTCAGCATTTCGGAGCTGTCCAGCAACTAACAAGGCTGAAAATTGAATGTAAAGCTGCAAATTCACAAATAGTCCATTTTTGACTTCTTTCGCTGAGATAAAGCGTTTTTGGCTTCTGGCTTACTGATCACTTGTAACTTAAGCATTAGACCAAATTCCAATTTAATACAGCCAGCTATAGTGCTGCTCAGCATTTCGGAGCTGTCCAACAGCTAACAAGGCTGAAAATTGAATGTAAAGCTGCAAATTCACTGATAGTCCATTTTTGACTTCTTTCGCTGAGATAAAGCGTTTTTGGCTTCTGGCTTGCTGATCACTTGTAACTTAAGCATTAGACCAAATTCCAATTTAATACAGCCAGATCTAGTGCTCCTCAGGATTTCGGAGCTGTCCAACAACTAACAAGGCTGAAAATTGAATGTAAAGCTGAAAATTCACTGATAGTCCATTTTTGACTTCTTTCGCTGAGATAAAGCGTTTTTGGCTTCTGGCTTGCTGATCACTTGTAACTTAAGCAGTAGACCAAATTCCAATTTAATACAGCCAGCTATAGTGCTGCTCAGCATTTCGGAGCTGTCCAGCAACTAACAAGGCTGAAAATTGAATGTAAAGCTGCAAATTCACAAATATTCCATTTTTGACTTCTTTCGTTGAGATAAAGCGTTTTTGGCTTCTGGCTTACTGATCTCTTGTAACTTAAGCATTAGACCAAATTCCAATTTAATACAGCCAGATCTAGTGCTCCTCAGGATTTCGGAGCTGTCCAGCAACTAACAAGGCTGAAAATTGAATGTAAAGCTGCAAATTCACAAATAGTCCATTTTTGACTTCTTTCGCTGAGATAAAGCGTTTTTGGCTTCTGGCTTACTGATCACTTGTAACTTAAGCATTAGACCAAATTCCAATTTAATACAGCCAGCTATAGTGCTGCTCAGCATTTCGGAGCTGTCCAACAGCTAACAAGGCTGAAAATTGAATGTAAAGCTGCAAATTCACTGATAGTCCATTTTTGACTTCTTTCGCTGAGATAAAGCGTTTTTGGCTTCTGGCTTGCTGATCACTTGTAACTTAAGCATTAGACCAAATTCCAATTTAATACAGCCAGATCTAGTGCTCCTCAGGATTTCGGAGCTGTCCAACAACTAACAAGGCTGAAAATTGAATGTAAAGCTGAAAATTCACTGATAGTCCATTTTTGACTTCTTTCGCTGAGATAAAGCGTTTTTGGCTTCTGGCTTGCTGATCACTTGTAACTTAAGCAGTAGACCAAATTCCAATTTAATACAGCCAGCTATAGTGCTGCTCAGCATTTCGGAGCTGTCCAGCAACTAACAAGGCTGAAAATTGAATGTAAAGCTGCAAATTCACAAATAGTCCATTTTTGACTTCTTTCGCTGAGATAAAGCGTTTTTGGCTTCTGGCTTACTGATCACTTGTAACTTAAGCATTAGACCAAATTCCAATTTAATACAGCCAGCTATAGTGCTGCTCAGCATTTCGGAGCTGTCCAACAGCTAACAAGGCTGAAAATTGAATGTAAAGCTGCAAATTCACTGATAGTCCATTTTTGACTTCTTTCGCTGAGATAAAGCGTTTTTGGCTTCTGGCTTGCTGATCACTTGTAACTTAAGCATTAGACCAAATTCCAATTTAATACAGCCAGATCTAGTGCTCCTCAGGATTTCGGAGCTGTCCAGCAACTAACAAGGCTGAAAATTGAATGTAAAGCTGCAAATTCACAAATAGTCCATTTTTGACTTCTTTCGCTGAGATAAAGCGTTTTTGGCTTCTGGCTTACTGATCACTTGTAACTTAAGCATTAGACCAAATTCCAATTTAATACAGCCAGCTATAGTGCTGCTCAGCATTTCGGAGCTGTCCAACAGCTAACAAGGCTGAAAATTGAATGTAAAGCTGCAAATTCACTGATAGTCCATTTTTGACTTCTTTCGCTGAGATAAAGCGTTTTTGGCTTCTGGCTTGCTGATCACTTGTAACTTAAGCATTAGACCAAATTCCAATTTAATACAGCCAGATCTAGTGCTCCTCAGGATTTCGGAGCTGTCCAAACACTAACAAGGCTGAAAATTGAATGTAAAGCTGAAAATTCACTGATAGTCCATTTTTGACTTCTTTCGCTGAGATAAAGCGTTTTTGGCTTCTGGCTTGCTGATCACTTGTAACTTAAGCAGTAGACCAAATTCCAATTTAATACAGCCAGCTATAGTGCTGCTCAGCATTTCGGAGCTGTCCAGCAACTAACAAGGCTGAAAATTGAATGTAAAGCTGCAAATTCACAAATATTCCATTTTTGACTTCTTTCGTTGAGATAAAGCGTTTTTGGCTTCTGGCTTACTGATCTCTTGTAACTTAAGCATTAGACCAAATTCCAATTTAATACAGCCAGATCTAGTGCTCCTCAGCATTTCGGAGCTGTCCAACAACTAACAAGGCTGAAAATTGAATGTAAAGCTGCAAATTCACAGATAGTCCATTTTTGACTTCTTTCGTTGAGATAAAGCGTTTTTGGCTTCTGGCTTACTGATCTCTTGTAACTTAAGCATTAGACCAAATTCCAATTTAATACAGCCAGATCTAGTGCTCCTCAGGATTTCGGAGCTGTCCAGCAACTAACAAGGCTGAAAATTGAATGTAAAGCTGCAAATTCACTGATAGTCCATTTTTGACTTCTTTCGCTGAGATAAAGCGTTTTTGGCTTCTGGCTTGCTGATCACTTGTAACTTAAGCAGTAGACCAAATTCCAATTTAATACAGCCAGCTATAGTGCTGCTCAGCATTTCGGAGCTGTCCAGCAACTAACAAGGCTGAAAATTGAATGTAAAGCTGCAAATTCACAAATATTCCATTTTTGACTTCTTTCGTTGAGATAAAGCGTTTTTGGCTTCTGGCTTACTGATCTCTTGTAACTTAAGCATTAGACCAAATTCCAATTTAATACAGCCAGATCTAGTGCTCCTCAGCATTTCGGAGCTGTCCAACAACTAACAAGGCTGAAAATTGAATGTAAAGCTGCAAATTCACAGATAGTCCATTTTTGACTTCTTTCGTTGAGATAAAGCGTTTTTGGCTTCTGGCTTACTGATCTCTTGTAACTTAAGCATTAGACCAAATTCCAATTTAATACAGCCAGATCTAGTGCTCCTCAGGATTTCGGAGCTGTCCAGCAACTAACAAGGCTGAAAATTGAATGTAAAGCTGCAAATTCACAAATAGTCCATTTTTGACTTCTTTCGCTGAGATAAAGCGTTTTTGGCTTCTGGCTTACTGATCACTTGTAACTTAAGCATTAGACCAAATTCCAATTTAATACAGCCAGCTATAGTGCTGCTCAGCATTTCGGAGCTGTCCAACAGCTAACAAGGCTGAAAATTGAATGTAAAGCTGCAAATTCACTGATAGTCCATTTTTGACTTCTTTCGCTGAGATAAAGCGTTTTTGGCTTCTGGCTTGCTGATCACTTGTAACTTAAGCATTAGACCAAATTCCAATTTAATACAGCCAGCTATAGTGCTGCTCAGCATTTCGGAGCTGTCCAGCAACTAACAAGGCTGAAAATTGAATGTAAAGCTGCAAATTCACAAATAGTCCATTTTTGACTTCTTTCGCTGAGATAAAGCGTTTTTGGCTTCTGGCTTACTGATCACTTGTAACTTAAGCATTAGACCAAATTCCAATTTAATACAGCCAGCTATAGTGCTGCTCAGCATTTCGGAGCTGTCCAACAGCTAACAAGGCTGAAAATTGAATGTAAAGCTGCAAATTCACTGATAGTCCATTTTTGACTTCTTTCGCTGAGATAAAGCGTTTTTGGCTTCTGGCTTGCTGATCACTTGTAACTTAAGCATTAGACCAAATTCCAATTTAATACAGCCAGATCTAGTGCTCCTCAGGATTTCGGAGCTGTCCAGCAACTAACAAGGCTGAAAATTGAATGTAAAGCTGCAAATTCACAAATAGTCCATTTTTGACTTCTTTCGCTGAGATAAAGCGTTTTTGGCTTCTGGCTTACTGATCACTTGTAACTTAAGCATTAGACCAAATTCCAATTTAATACAGCCAGCTATAGTGCTGCTCAGCATTTCGGAGCTGTCCGACAGCTAACAAGGCTGAAAATTGAATGTAAAGCTGCAAATTCACTGATAGTCCATTTTTGACTTCTTTCGCTGAGATAAAGCGTTTTTGGCTTCTGGCTTGCTGATCACTTGTAACTTAAGCATTAGACCAAATTCCAATTTAATACAGCCAGATCTAGTGCTCCTCAGGATTTCGGAGCTGTCCAACAACTAACAAGGCTGAAAATTGAATGTAAAGCTGAAAATTCACTGATAGTCCATTTTTGACTTCTTTCGCTGAGATAAAGCGTTTTTGGCTACTGGCTTGCTGATCACTTGTAACTTAAGCAGTAGACCAAATTCCAATTTAATACAGCCAGATCTAGTGCTCCTCAGCATTTCGGAGCTGTCCAGCAACTAACAAGGCTGAAAATTGAATGTAAAGCTGCAAATTCACAAATAGTCCATTTTTGACTTCTTTCGCTGAGATAAAGCGTTTTTGGCTTCTGGCTTACTGATCACTTGTAACTTAAGCATTAGACCAAATTCCAATTTAATACAGCCAGCTATAGTGCTGCTCAGCATTTCGGAGCTGTCCAACAGCTAACAAGGCTGAAAATTGAATGTAAAGCTGCAAATTCACTGATAGTCCATTTTTGACTTCTTTCGCTGAGATAAAGCGTTTTTGGCTTCTGGCTTGCTGATCACTTGTAACTTAAGCATTAGACCAAATTCCAATTTAATACAGCCAGATCTAGTGCTCCTCAGGATTTCGGAGCTGTCCAACAACTAACAAGGCTGAAAATTGAATGTAAAGCTGAAAATTCACTGATAGTCCATTTTTGACTTCTTTCGCTGAGATAAAGCGTTTTTGGCTTCTGGCTTGCTGATCACTTGTAACTTAAGCAGTAGACCAAATTCCAATTTAATACAGCCAGCTATAGTGCTGCTCAGCATTTCGGAGCTGTCCAGCAACTAACAAGGCTGAAAATTGAATGTAAAGCTGCAAATTCACAAATAGTCCATTTTTGACTTCTTTCGCTGAGATAAAGCGTTTTTGGCTTCTGGCTTACTGATCACTTGTAACTTAAGCATTAGACCAAATTCCAATTTAATACAGCCAGCTATAGTGCTGCTCAGCATTTCGGAGCTGTCCAACAGCTAACAAGGCTGAAAATTGAATGTAAAGCTGCAAATTCACTGATAGTCCATTTTTGACTTCTTTCGCTGAGATAAAGCGTTTTTGGCTTCTGGCTTGCTGATCACTTGTAACTTAAGCATTAGACCAAATTCCAATTTAATACAGCCAGATCTAGTGCTCCTCAGGATTTCGGAGCTGTCCAGCAACTAACAAGGCTGAAAATTGAATGTAAAGCTGCAAATTCACAAATAGTCCATTTTTGACTTCTTTCGCTGAGATAAAGCGTTTTTGGCTTCTGGCTTGCTGATCACTTGTAACTTAAGCATTAGACCAAATTCCAATTTAATACAGCCAGATCTAGTGCTCCTCAGGATTTCGGAGCTGTCCAACAACTAACAAGGCTGAAAATTGAATGTAAAGCTGAAAATTCACTGATAGTCCATTTTTGACTTCTTTCGCTGAGATAAAGCGTTTTTGGCTTCTGGCTTGCTGATCACTTGTAACTTAAGCAGTAGACCAAATTCCAAATTAATACAGCCAGCTATAGTGCTGCTCAGCATTTCGGAGCTGTCCAGCAACTAACAAGGCTGAAAATTGAATGTAAAGCTGCAAATTCACAAATATTCCATTTTTGACTTCTTTCGTTGAGATAAAGCGTTTTTGGCTTCTGGCTTACTGATCTCTTGTAACTTAAGCATTAGACCAAATTCCAATTTAATACAGCCAGATCTAGTGCTCCTCAGCATTTCGGAGCTGTCCAACAACTAACAAGGCTGAAAATTGAATGTAAAGCTGCAAATTCACAGATAGTCCATTTTTGACTTCTTTCGCTGAGATAAAGCGTTTTTGGCTTCTGGCTTGCTGATCACTTGTAACTTAAGCAGTAGACCAAATTCCAATTTAATACAGCCAGCTATAGTGCTGCTCAGCATTTCGGAGCTGTCCAGCAACTAACAAGGCTGAAAATTGAATGTAAAGCTGCAAATTCACTGATAGTCCATTTTTGACTTCTTTCGCTGAGATAAAGCGTTTTTGGCTTCTGGCTTGCTGATCACTTGTAACTTAAGCATTAGACCAAATTCCAATTTAATACAGCCAGATCTAGTGCTCCTCAGGATTTCGGAGCTGTCCAGCAACTAACAAGGCTGAAAATTGAATGTAAAGCTGCAAATTCACTGATAGTCCATTTTTGACTTCTTTCGCTGAGATAAAGCGTTTTTGGCTTCTGGCTTACTGATCACTTGTAACTTAAGCATTAGACCAAATTCCAATTTAATACAGCCAGATCTAGTGCTCCTCAGGATTTCGGAGCTGTCCAGCAACTAACAAGGCTGAAAATTGAATGTAAAGCTGAAAATTCACAGATAGTCCATTTTTGACTTCTTTCGCTGAGATAAAGCGTTTTTGGCTTCTGGCTTACTGATCACTTGTAACTTAAGCATTAGACCAAATTCCAATTTAATACAGCCAGCTATAGTGCTGCTCAGCATTTCGGAGCTGTCCAACAGCTAACAAGGCTGAAAATTGAATGTAAAGCTGCAAATTCACTGATAGTCCATTTTTGACTTCCTTCGCTGAGATAAAGCGTTTTTGGCTTCTGGCTTGCTGATCACTTTTAACTTAAGCATTAGACAAAATTCCAATTTAATACAGCCAGATCTAGTGCTCCTCAGGATTTCGGAGCTGTCCAGCAACTAACAAGGCTGAAAATTGAATGTAAAGCTGCAAATTCACAAATATTCCATTTTTGACTTCTTTCGCTGAGATAAAGCGTTTTTGGCTTCTGGCTTACTGATCACTTGTAACTTAAGCATTAGACCAAATTCCAATTTAATACAGCCAGCTATAGTGCTGCTCAGCATTTCGGAGCTGTCCAACAGCTAACAAGGCTGAAAATTGAATGTAAAGCTGCAAATTCACTGATAGTCCATTTTTGACTTCTTTCGCTGAGATAAAGCGTTTTTGGCTTCTGGCTTGCTGATCACTTGTAACTTAAGCATTAGACCAAATTCCAATTTAATACAGCCAGCTATAGTGCTGCTCAGCATTTCGGAGCTGTCCAACAACTAACAAGGCTGAAAATTGAATGTAAAGCTGCAAATTCACAGATAGTCCATTTTTCACTTCTTTCGCTGAGATAAAGCGTTTTTGGCTTCTGGCTTACTGATCTCTTGTAACTTAAGCATTAGACCAAATTCCAATTTAATACAGCCAGATCTAGTGCTCCTCAGGATTTCGGAGCTGTCCAGCAACTAACAAGGCTGAAAATTGAATGTAAAGCTGAAAATTCACAGATAGTCCATTTTTGACTTCTTTCGCTGAGATAAAGCGTTTTTGGCTTCTGGCTTACTGATCACTTGTAACTTAAGCATTAGACCAAATTCCAATTTAATACAGCCAGCTATAGTGCTGCTCAGCATTTCGGAGCTGTCCAACAGCTAACAAGGCTGAAAATTGAATGTAAAGCTGCAAATTCACTGATAGTCCATTTTTGACTTCCTTCGCTGAGATAAAGCGTTTTTGGCTTCTGGCTTGCTGATCACTTGTAACTTAAGCATTAGACAAAATTCCAATTTAATACAGCCAGATCTAGTGCTCCTCAGGATTTCGGAGCTGTCCAGCAACTAACAAGGCTGAAAATTGAATGTAAAGCTGCAAATTCACAAATATTCCATTTTTGACTTCTTTCGCTGAGATAAAGCGTTTTTGGCTTCTGGCTTATTGATCACTTGTAACTTAAGCATTATACCAAATTCCAATTTAATACAGCCAGATCTAGTGCTCCTCAGGATTTCGGAGCTGTCCAGCAACTAACAAGGCTGAAAATTGAATGTAAAGCTGCAAATTCACAAATAGTCCATTTTTGACTTCTTTCGCTGAGATAAAGCGTTTTTGGCTTCTGGCTTACTGATCACTTGTAACTTAAGCATTAGACCAAATTCCAATTTAATACAGCCAGCTATAGTGCTGCTCAGCATTTCGGAGCTGTCCAACAGCTAACAAGGCTGAAAATTGAATGTAAAGCTGCAAATTCACAAATATTCCATTTTTGACTTCTTTCGTTGAGATAAAGCGTTTTTGGCTTCTGGCTTACTGATCTCTTGTAACTTAAGCATTAGACCAAATTCCAATTTAATACAGCCAGATCTAGTGCTCCTCAGCATTTCGGAGCTGTCCAGCAACTAACAAGGCTGAAAATTGAATGTAAAGCTGCAAATTCACAAATATTCCATTTTTGACTTCTTTCGCTGAGATAAAGCGTTTTTGGCTTCTGGCTTGCTGATCACTTGTAACTTAAGCATTAGACCAAATTCCAATTTAATACAGCCAGATCTAGTGCTCCTCAGGATTTCGGAGTTGTCCAACAACTAACAAGGCTGAAAATTGAATGTAAAGCTGCAAATTCACAAATATTCCATTTTTGACTTCTTTCGTTGAGATAAAGCGTTTTTGGCTTCTGGCTTACTGATCTCTTGTAACTTAAGCATTAGACCAAATTCCAATTTAATACAGCCAGATCTAGTGCTCCTCAGCATTTCGGAGCTGTCCAACAACTAACAAGGCTGAAAATTGAATGTAAAGCTGCAAATTCACAGATAGTCCATTTTTGACTTCTTTCGCTGAGATAAAGCGTTTTTGGCTTCTGGCTTGCTGATCACTTGTAACTTAAGCAGTAGACCAAATTCCAATTTAATACAGCCAGCTATAGTGCTGCTCAGCATTTCGGAGCTGTCCAGCAACTAACAAGGCTGAAAATTGAATGTAAAGCTGCAAATTCACAAATATTCCATTTTTGACTTCTTTCGTTGAGATAAAGCGTTTTTGGCTTCTGGCTTACTGATCTCTTGTAACTTAAGCATTAGACCAAATTCCAATTTAATACAGCCAGATCTAGTGCTCCTCAGCATTTCGGAGCTGTCCAACAGCTAACAAGGCTGAAAATTGAATGTAAAGCTGCAAATTCACTGATAGTCCATTTTTGACTTCTTTCGCTGAGATAAAGCGTTTTTGGCTTCTGGCTTGCTGATCACTTGTAACTTAAGCATTAGACCAAATTCCAATTTAATACAGCCAGATCTAGTGCTCCTCAGGATTTCGGAGCTGTCCAGCAACTAACAAGGCTGAAAATTGAATGTAAAGCTGCAAATTCACTGATAGTCCATTTTTGACTTCTTTCGCTGAGATAAAGCGTTTTTGGCTTCTGGCTTACTGATCACTTGTAACTTAAGCATTAGACCAAATTCCAATTTAATACAGCCAGATCTAGTGCTCCTCAGGATTTCGGAGCTGTCCAGCAACTAACAAGGCTGAAAATTGAATGTAAAGCTGAAAATTCACAGATAGTCCATTTTTGACTTCTTTCGCTGAGATAAAGCGTTTTTGGCTTCTGGCTTACTGATCACTTGTAACTTAAGCATTAGACCAAATTCCAATTTAATACAGCCAGCTATAGTGCTGCTCAGCATTTCGGAGCTGTCCAACAGCTAACAAGGCTGAAAATTGAATGTAAAGCTGCAAATTCACTGATAGTCCATTTTTGACTTCCTTCGCTGAGATAAAGCGTTTTTGGCTTCTGGCTTGCTGATCACTTTTAACTTAAGCATTAGACAAAATTCCAATTTAATACAGCCAGATCTAGTGCTCCTCAGGATTTCGGAGCTGTCCAGCAACTAACAAGGCTGAAAATTGAATGTAAAGCTGCAAATTCACAAATATTCCATTTTTGACTTCTTTCGCTGAGATAAAGCGTTTTTGGCTTCTGGCTTACTGATCACTTGTAACTTAAGCATTAGACCAAATTCCAATTTAATACAGCCAGCTATAGTGCTGCTCAGCATTTCGGAGCTGTCCAACAGCTAACAAGGCTGAAAATTGAATGTAAAGCTGCAAATTCACTGATAGTCCATTTTTGACTTCTTTCGCTGAGATAAAGCGTTTTTGGCTTCTGGCTTGCTGATCACTTGTAACTTAAGCATTAGACCAAATTCCAATTTAATACAGCCAGCTATAGTGCTGCTCAGCATTTCGGAGCTGTCCAACAACTAACAAGGCTGAAAATTGAATGTAAAGCTGCAAATTCACAGATAGTCCATTTTTCACTTCTTTCGCTGAGATAAAGCGTTTTTGGCTTCTGGCTTACTGATCTCTTGTAACTTAAGCATTAGACCAAATTCCAATTTAATACAGCCAGATCTAGTGCTCCTCAGGATTTCGGAGCTGTCCAGCAACTAACAAGGCTGAAAATTGAATGTAAAGCTGAAAATTCACAGATAGTCCATTTTTGACTTCTTTCGCTGAGATAAAGCGTTTTTGGCTTCTGGCTTACTGATCACTTGTAACTTAAGCATTAGACCAAATTCCAATTTAATACAGCCAGCTATAGTGCTGCTCAGCATTTCGGAGCTGTCCAACAGCTAACAAGGCTGAAAATTGAATGTAAAGCTGCAAATTCACTGATAGTCCATTTTTGACTTCCTTCGCTGAGATAAAGCGTTTTTGGCTTCTGGCTTGCTGATCACTTGTAACTTAAGCATTAGACAAAATTCCAATTTAATACAGCCAGATCTAGTGCTCCTCAGGATTTCGGAGCTGTCCAGCAACTAACAAGGCTGAAAATTGAATGTAAAGCTGCAAATTCACAAATATTCCATTTTTGACTTCTTTCGCTGAGATAAAGCGTTTTTGGCTTCTGGCTTATTGATCACTTGTAACTTAAGCATTATACCAAATTCCAATTTAATACAGCCAGATCTAGTGCTCCTCAGGATTTCGGAGCTGTCCAGCAACTAACAAGGCTGAAAATTGAATGTAAAGCTGCAAATTCACAAATAGTCCATTTTTGACTTCTTTCGCTGAGATAAAGCGTTTTTGGCTTCTGGCTTACTGATCACTTGTAACTTAAGCATTAGACCAAATTCCAATTTAATACAGCCAGCTATAGTGCTGCTCAGCATTTCGGAGCTGTCCAACAGCTAACAAGGCTGAAAATTGAATGTAAAGCTGCAAATTCACAAATATTCCATTTTTGACTTCTTTCGTTGAGATAAAGCGTTTTTGGCTTCTGGCTTACTGATCTCTTGTAACTTAAGCATTAGACCAAATTCCAATTTAATACAGCCAGATCTAGTGCTCCTCAGCATTTCGGAGCTGTCCAGCAACTAACAAGGCTGAAAATTGAATGTAAAGCTGCAAATTCACAAATATTCCATTTTTGACTTCTTTCGCTGAGATAAAGCGTTTTTGGCTTCTGGCTTGCTGATCACTTGTAACTTAAGCATTAGACCAAATTCCAATTTAATACAGCCAGATCTAGTGCTCCTCAGGATTTCGGAGTTGTCCAACAACTAACAAGGCTGAAAATTGAATGTAAAGCTGCAAATTCACTGATAGTCCATTTTTGACTTCTTTCGCTGAGATAAAGCGTTTTTGGCTTCTGGCTTGCTGATCACTTGTAACTTAAGCATTAGACCAAATTCCAATTTAATACAGCCAGATCTAGTGCTCCTCAGGATTTCGGAGCTGTCCAGCAACTAACAAGGCTGAAAATTGAATGTAAAGCTGAAAATTCACAGATAGTCCATTTTTGACTTCTTTCGCTGAGATAAAGCGTTTTTGGCTTCTGGCTTACTGATCACTTGTAACTTAAGCATTAGACCAAATTCCAATTTAATACAGCCAGCTATAGTGCTGCTCAGCATTTCGGAGCTGTCCAACAGCTAACAAGGCTGAAAATTGAATGTAAAGCTGCAAATTCACTGATAGTCCATTTTTGACTTCTTTCGCTGAGATAAAGCGTTTTTGGCTTCTGGCTTGCTGATCACTTGTAACTTAAGCATTAGACCAAATTCCAATTTAATACAGCCAGATCTAGTGCTCGTCAGGATTTCGGAGCTGTCCAACAACTAACAAGGCTGAAAATTGAATGTAAAGCTGAAAATTCACTGATAGTCCATTTTTGACTTCTTTCGCTGAGATAAAGCGTTTTTGGCTTCTGGCTTGCTGATCACTTGTAACTTAAGCATTAGACCAAATTCCAATTTAATACAGCCAGCTATAGTGCTGCTCAGCATTTCGGAGCTGTCCAGCAACTAACAAGGCTGAAAATTGAATGTAAAGCTGCAAATTCACAAATATTCCATTTTTGACTTCTTTCGTTGAGATAAAGCGTTTTTGGCTTCTGGCTTACTGATCTCTTGTAACTTAAGCATTAGACCAAATTCCAATTTAATACAGCCAGATCTAGTGCTCCTCAGCATTTCGGAGCTGTCCAACAACTAACAAGGCTGAAAATTGAATGTAAAGCTGCAAATTCACAGATAGTCCATTTTTGACTTCTTTCGTTGAGATAAAGCGTTTTTGGCTTCTGGCTTACTGATCTCTTGTAACTTAAGCATTAGACCAAATTCCAATTTAATACAGCCAGATCTAGTGCTCCTCAGGATTTCGGAGCTGTCCAGCAACTAACAAGGCTGAAAATTGAATGTAAAGCTGCAAATTCACTGATAGTCCATTTTTGACTTCTTTCGCTGAGATAAAGCGTTTTTGGCTTCTGGCTTGCTGATCACTTGTAACTTAAGCATTAGACAAAATTCCAATTTAATACAGCCAGATCTAGTGCTCCTCAGGATTTCGGAGCTGTCCAGCAACTAACAAGGCTGAAAATTGAATGTAAAGCTGCAAATTCACAAATATTCCATTTTTGACTTCTTTCGCTGAGATAAAGCGTTTTTGGCTTCTGGCTTATTGATCACTTGTAACTTAAGCATTAGACCAAATTCCAATTTAATACAGCCAGATCTAGTGCTCCTCAGGATTTCGGAGCTGTCCAGCAACTAACAAGGCTGAAAATTGAATGTAAAGCTGCAAATTCACAGATAGTCCATTTTTGACTTCTTTCGCTGAGATAAAGCGTTTTTGGCTTCTGGCTTACTGATCACTTGTAACTTAAGCATTAGACCAAATTCCAATTTAATACAGCCAGCTATAGTGCTGCTCAGCATTTCGGAGCTGTCCAACAGCTAACAAGGCTGAAAATTGAATGTAAAGCTGCAAATTCACTGATAGTCCATTTTTGACTTCTTTCGCTGAGATAAAGCGTTTTTGGCTTCTGGCTTGCTGATCACTTGTAACTTAAGCATTAGACCAAATTCCAATTTAATACAGCCAGATCTAGTGCTCCTCAGGATTTCGGAGCTGTCCAACAACTAACAAGGCTGAAAATTGAATGTAAAGCTGAAAATTCACTGATAGTCCATTTTTGACTTCTTTCGCTGAGATAAAGCGTTTTTGGCTTCTGGCTTGCTGATCACTTGTAACTTAAGCATTAGACCAAATTCCAATTTAATACAGCCAGCTATAGTGCTGCTCAGCATTTCGGAGCTGTCCAGCAACTAACAAGGCTGAAAATTGAATGTAAAGCTGCAAATTCACAAATATTCCATTTTTGACTTCTTTCGTTGAGATAAAGCGTTTTTGGCTTCTGGCTTACTGATCTCTTGTAACTTAAGCATTAGACCAAATTCCAATTTAATACAGCCAGATCTAGTGCTCCTCAGGATTTCGGAGCTGTCCAGCAACTAACAAGGCTGAAAATTGAATGTAAAGCTGCAAATTCACAAATAGTCCATTTTTGACTTCTTTCGCTGAGATAAAGCGTTTTTGGCTTCTGGCTTACTGATCACTTGTAACTTAAGCATTAGACCAAATTCCAATTTAATACAGCCAGCTATAGTGCTGCTCAGCATTTCGGAGCTGTCCAACAGCTAACAAGGCTGAAAATTAAATGTAAAGCTGCAAATTCACTGATAGTCCATTTTTGACTTCTTTCGCTGAGATAAAGCGTTTTTGGCTTCTGGCTTGCTGATCACTTGTAACTTAAGCATTAGACCAAATTCCAATTTAATACAGCCAGATCTAGTGCTCCTCAGGATTTCGGAGCTGTCCAGCAACTAACAAGGCTGAAAATTGAATGTAAAGCTGAAAATTCACAGATAGTCCATTTTTGACTTCTTTCGCTGAGATAAAGCGTTTTTGGCTTCTGGCTTACTGATCACTTGTAACTTAAGCATTAGACCAAATTCCAATTTAATACAGCCAGCTATAGTGCTGCTCAGCATTTCGGAGCTGTCCAACAGCTAACAAGGCTGAAAATTGAATGTAAAGCTGCAAATTCACTGATAGTCCATTTTTGACTTCTTTCGCTGAGATAAAGCGTTTTTGGCTTCTGGCTTGCTGATCACTTGTAACTTAAGCATTAGACCAAATTCCAATTTAATACAGCCAGATCTAGTGCTCCTCAGGATTTCGGAGCTGTCCAGCAACTAACAAGGCTGAAAATTGAATGTAAAGCTGCAAATTCACTGATAGTCCATTTTTGACTTCTTTCGCTGAGATAAAGCGTTTTTGGCTTCTGGCTTGCTGATCACTTGTAACTTAAGCATTAGACAAAATTCCAATTTAATACAGCCAGATCTAGTGCTCCTCAGGATTTCGGAGCTGTCCAGCAACTAACAAGGCTGAAAATTGAATGTAAAGCTGCAAATTCACAAATATTCCATTTTTGACTTCTTTCGCTGAGATAAAGCGTTTTTGGCTTCTGGCTTATTGATCACTTGTAACTTAAGCATTAGACCAAATTCCAATTTAATACAGCCAGCTATAGTGCTGCTCAGCATTTCGGAGCTGTCCAGCAACTAACAAGGCTGAAAATTGAATGTAAAGCTGCAAATTCACAAATATTCCATTTTTGACTTCTTTCGTTGAGATAAAGCGTTTTTGGCTTCTGGCTTACTGATCTCTTGTAACTTAAGCATTAGACCAAATTCCAATTTAATACAGCCAGATCTAGTGCTCCTCAGCATTTCGGAGCTGTCCAACAACTAACAAGGCTGAAAATTGAATGTAAAGCTGCAAATTCACAGATAGTCCATTTTTGACTTCTTTCGTTGAGATAAAGCGTTTTTGGCTTCTGGCTTACTGATCTCTTGTAACTTAAGCATTAGACCAAATTCCAATTTAATACAGCCAGATCTAGTGCTCCTCAGGATTTCGGAGCTGTCCAGCAACTAACAAGGCTGAAAATTGAATGTAAAGCTGCAAATTCACTGATAGTCCATTTTTGACTTCTTTCGCTGAGATAAAGCGTTTTTGGCTTCTGGCTTGCTGATCACTTGTAACTTAAGCATTAGACAAAATTCCAATTTAATACAGCCAGATCTAGTGCTCCTCAGGATTTCGGAGCTGTCCAGCAACTAACAAGGCTGAAAATTGAATGTAAAGCTGCAAATTCACAAATATTCCATTTTTGACTTCTTTCGCTGAGATAAAGCGTTTTTGGCTTCTGGCTTATTGATCACTTGTAACTTAAGCATTAGACCAAATTCCAATTTAATACAGCCAGATCTAGTGCTCCTCAGGATTTCGGAGCTGTCCAGCAACTAACAAGGCTGAAAATTGAATGTAAAGCTGCAAATTCACAGATAGTCCATTTTTGACTTCTTTCGCTGAGATAAAGCGTTTTTGGCTTCTGGCTTACTGATCACTTGTAACTTAAGCATTAGACCAAATTCCAATTTAATACAGCCAGATCTAGTGCTCCTCAGGATTTCGGAGCTGTCCAACAACTAACAAGGCTGAAAATTGAATGTAAAGCTGAAAATTCACTGATAGTCCATTTTTGACTTCTTTCGCTGAGATAAAGCGTTTTTGGCTTCTGGCTTGCTGATCACTTGTAACTTAAGCATTAGACCAAATTCCAATTTAATACAGCCAGCTATAGTGCTGCTCAGCATTTCGGAGCTGTCCAGCAACTAACAAGGCTGAAAATTGAATGTAAAGCTGCAAATTCACAAATATTCCATTTTTGACTTCTTTCGTTGAGATAAAGCGTTTTTGGCTTCTGGCTTACTGATCTCTTGTAACTTAAGCATTAGACCAAATTCCAATTTAATACAGCCAGATCTAGTGCTCCTCAGGATTTCGGAGCTGTCCAGCAACTAACAAGGCTGAAAATTGAATGTAAAGCTGCAAATTCACAAATAGTCCATTTTTGACTTCTTTCGCTGAGATAAAGCGTTTTTGGCTTCTGGCTTACTGATCACTTGTAACTTAAGCATTAGACCAAATTCCAATTTAATACAGCCAGCTATAGTGCTGCTCAGCATTTCGGAGCTGTCCAACAGCTAACAAGGCTGAAAATTAAATGTAAAGCTGCAAATTCACTGATAGTCCATTTTTGACTTCTTTCGCTGAGATAAAGCGTTTTTGGCTTCTGGCTTGCTGATCACTTGTAACTTAAGCATTAGACCAAATTCCAATTTAATACAGCCAGCTATAGTGCTGCTCAGCATTTCGGAGCTGTCCAACAGCTAACAAGGCTGAAAATTGAATGTAAAGCTGCAAATTCACTGATAGTCCATTTTTGACTTCTTTCGCTGAGATAAAGCGTTTTTGGCTTCTGGCTTGCTGATCACTTGTAACTTAAGCATTAGACCAAATTCCAATTTAATACAGCCAGATCTAGTGCTCCTCAGGATTTCGGAGCTGTCCAACAACTAACAAGGCTGAAAATTGAATGTAAAGCTGAAAATTCACTGATAGTCCATTTTTGACTTCTTTCGCTGAGATAAAGCGTTTTTGGCTTCTGGCTTGCTGATCACTTGTAACTTAAGCATTAGACCAAATTCCAATTTAATACAGCCAGCTATAGTGCTGCTCAGCATTTCGGAGCTGTCCAGCAACTAACAAGGCTGAAAATTGAATGTAAAGCTGCAAATTCACAAATATTCCATTTTTGACTTCTTTCGTTGAGATAAAGCGTTTTTGGCTTCTGGCTTACTGATCTCTTGTAACTTAAGCATTAGACCAAATTCCAATTTAATACAGCCAGATCTAGTGCTCCTCAGGATTTCGGAGCTGTCCAGCAACTAACAAGGCTGAAAATTGAATGTAAAGCTGCAAATTCACAAATAGTCCATTTTTGACTTCTTTCGCTGAGATAAAGCGTTTTTGGCTTCTGGCTTACTGATCACTTGTAACTTAAGCATTAGACCAAATTCCAATTTAATACAGCCAGCTATAGTGCTGCTCAGCATTTCGGAGCTGTCCAACAGCTAACAAGGCTGAAAATTAAATGTAAAGCTGCAAATTCACTGATAGTCCATTTTTGACTTCTTTCGCTGAGATAAAGCGTTTTTGGCTTCTGGCTTGCTGATCACTTGTAACTTAAGCATTAGACCAAATTCCAATTTAATACAGCCAGATCTAGTGCTCCTCAGGATTTCGGAGCTGTCCAGCAACTAACAAGGCTGAAAATTGAATGTAAAGCTGCAAATTCACAAATAGTCCATTTTTGACTTCTTTCGCTGAGATAAAGCGTTTTTGGCTTCTGGCTTACTGATCACTTGTAACTTAAGCATTAGACCAAATTCCAATTTAATACAGCCAGATCTAGTGCTCCTCAGGATTTCGGAGCTGTCCAGCAACTAACAAGGCTGAAAATTGAATGTAAAGCTGAAAATTCACTGATAGTCCATTTTTGACTTCTTTCGCTGAGATAAAGCGTTTTTGGCTTCTGGCTTGCTGATCACTTGTAACTTAAGCATTAGACCAAATTCCAATTTAATACAGCCAGCTATAGTGCTGCTCAGCATTTCGGAGCTGTCCAGCAACTAACAAGGCTGAAAATTGAATGTAAAGCTGCAAATTCACAAATATTCCATTTTTGACTTCTTTCGTTGAGATAAAGCGTTTTTGGCTTCTGGCTTACTGATCTCTTGTAACTTAAGCATTAGACCAAATTCCAATTTAATACAGCCAGATCTAGTGCTCCTCAGGATTTCGGAGCTGTCCAGCAACTAACAAGGCTGAAAATTGAATGTAAAGCTGCAAATTCACAAATAGTCCATTTTTGACTTCTTTCGCTGAGATAAAGCGTTTTTGGCTTCTGGCTTACTGATCACTTGTAACTTAAGCATTAGACCAAATTCCAATTTAATACAGCCAGCTATAGTGCTGCTCAGCATTTCGGAGCTGTCCAACAGCTAACAAGGCTGAAAATTAAATGTAAAGCTGCAAATTCACTGATAGTCCATTTTTGACTTCTTTCGCTGAGATAAAGCGTTTTTGGCTTCTGGCTTGCTGATCACTTGTAACTTAAGCATTAGACCAAATTCCAATTTAATACAGCCAGATCTAGTGCTCCTCAGGATTTCGGAGCTGTCCAGCAACTAACAAGGCTGAAAATTGAATGTAAAGCTGCAAATTCACAAATAGTCCATTTTTGACTTCTTTCGCTGAGATAAAGCGTTTTTGGCTTCTGGCTTACTGATCACTTGTAACTTAAGCATTAGACCAAATTCCAATTTAATACAGCCAGCTATAGTGCTGCTCAGCATTTCGGAGCTGTCCAACAGCTAACAAGGCTGAAAATTAAATGTAAAGCTGCAAATTCACTGATAGTCCATTTTTGACTTCTTTCGCTGAGATAAAGCGTTTTTGGCTTCTGGCTTGCTGATCACTTGTAACTTAAGCATTAGACCAAATTCCAATTTAATACAGCCAGATCTAGTGCTCCTCAGGATTTCGGAGCTGTCCAGCAACTAACAAGGCTGAAAATTGAATGTAAAGCTGAAAATTCACAGATAGTCCATTTTTGACTTCTTTCGCTGAGATAAAGCGTTTTTGGCTTCTGGCTTACTGATCACTTGTAACTTAAGCATTAGACCAAATTCCAATTTAATACAGCCAGCTATAGTGCTGCTCAGCATTTCGGAGCTGTCCAACAGCTAACAAGGCTGAAAATTGAATGTAAAGCTGCAAATTCACTGATAGTCCATTTTTGACTTCTTTCGCTGAGATAAAGCGTTTTTGGCTTCTGGCTTGCTGATCACTTGTAACTTAAGCATTAGACCAAATTCCAATTTAATACAGCCAGATCTAGTGCTCCTCAGGATTTCGGAGCTGTCCAGCAACTAACAAGGCTGAAAATTGAATGTAAAGCTGCAAATTCACTGATAGTCCATTTTTGACTTCTTTCGCTGAGATAAAGCGTTTTTGGCTTCTGGCTTGCTGATCACTTGTAACTTAAGCATTAGACAAAATTCCAATTTAATACAGCCAGATCTAGTGCTCCTCAGGATTTCGGAGCTGTCCAGCAACTAACAAGGCTGAAAATTGAATGTAAAGCTGCAAATTCACAAATATTCCATTTTTGACTTCTTTCGCTGAGATAAAGCGTTTTTGGCTTCTGGCTTATTGATCACTTGTAACTTAAGCATTAGACCAAATTCCAATTTAATACAGCCAGATCTAGTGCTCCTCAGGATTTCGGAGCTGTCCAGCAACTAACAAGGCTGAAAATTGAATGTAAAGCTGCAAATTCACAAATAGTCCATTTTTGACTTCTTTCGCTGAGATAAAGCGTTTTTGGCTTCTGGCTTACTGATCACTTGTAACTTAAGCATTAGACCAAATTCCAATTTAATACAGCCAGCTATAGTGCTGCTCAGCATTTCGGAGCTGTCCAACAGCTAACAAGGCTGAAAATTGAATGTAAAGCTGCAAATTCACAAATATTCCATTTTTGACTTCTTTCGTTGAGATAAAGCGTTTTTGGCTTCTGGCTTACTGATCTCTTGTAACTTAAGCATTAGACCAAATTCCAATTTAATACAGCCAGATCTAGTGCTCCTCAGCATTTCGGAGCTGTCCAGCAACTAACAAGGCTGAAAATTGAATGTAAAGCTGCAAATTCACAAATATTCCATTTTTGACTTCTTTCGCTGAGATAAAGCGTTTTTGGCTTCTGGCTTGCTGATCACTTGTAACTTAAGCATTAGACCAAATTCCAATTTAATACAGCCAGATCTAGTGCTCCTCAGGATTTCGGAGTTGTCCAACAACTAACAAGGCTGAAAATTGAATGTAAAGCTGCAAATTCACTGATAGTCCATTTTTGACTTCTTTCGCTGAGATAAAGCGTTTTTGGCTTCTGGCTTGCTGATCACTTGTAACTTAAGCATTAGACCAAATTCCAATTTAATACAGCCAGATCTAGTGCTCCTCAGGATTTCGGAGCTGTCCAGCAACTAACAAGGCTGAAAATTGAATGTAAAGCTGAAAATTCACAGATAGTCCATTTTTGACTTCTTTCGCTGAGATAAAGCGTTTTTGGCTTCTGGCTTACTGATCACTTGTAACTTAAGCATTAGACCAAATTCCAATTTAATACAGCCAGCTATAGTGCTGCTCAGCATTTCGGAGCTGTCCAACAGCTAACAAGGCTGAAAATTGAATGTAAAGCTGCAAATTCACTGATAGTCCATTTTTGACTTCTTTCGCTGAGATAAAGCGTTTTTGGCTTCTGGCTTGCTGATCACTTGTAACTTAAGCATTAGACCAAATTCCAATTTAATACAGCCAGATCTAGTGCTCGTCAGGATTTCGGAGCTGTCCAACAACTAACAAGGCTGAAAATTGAATGTAAAGCTGAAAATTCACTGATAGTCCATTTTTGACTTCTTTCGCTGAGATAAAGCGTTTTTGGCTTCTGGCTTGCTGATCACTTGTAACTTAAGCATTAGACCAAATTCCAATTTAATACAGCCAGCTATAGTGCTGCTCAGCATTTCGGAGCTGTCCAGCAACTAACAAGGCTGAAAATTGAATGTAAAGCTGCAAATTCACAAATATTCCATTTTTGACTTCTTTCGTTGAGATAAAGCGTTTTTGGCTTCTGGCTTACTGATCTCTTGTAACTTAAGCATTAGACCAAATTCCAATTTAATACAGCCAGATCTAGTGCTCCTCAGCATTTCGGAGCTGTCCAACAACTAACAAGGCTGAAAATTGAATGTAAAGCTGCAAATTCACAGATAGTCCATTTTTGACTTCTTTCGTTGAGATAAAGCGTTTTTGGCTTCTGGCTTACTGATCTCTTGTAACTTAAGCATTAGACCAAATTCCAATTTAATACAGCCAGATCTAGTGCTCCTCAGGATTTCGGAGCTGTCCAGCAACTAACAAGGCTGAAAATTGAATGTAAAGCTGCAAATTCACTGATAGTCCATTTTTGACTTCTTTCGCTGAGATAAAGCGTTTTTGGCTTCTGGCTTGCTGATCACTTGTAACTTAAGCATTAGACAAAATTCCAATTTAATACAGCCAGATCTAGTGCTCCTCAGGATTTCGGAGCTGTCCAGCAACTAACAAGGCTGAAAATTGAATGTAAAGCTGCAAATTCACAAATATTCCATTTTTGACTTCTTTCGCTGAGATAAAGCGTTTTTGGCTTCTGGCTTATTGATCACTTGTAACTTAAGCATTAGACCAAATTCCAATTTAATACAGCCAGATCTAGTGCTCCTCAGGATTTCGGAGCTGTCCAGCAACTAACAAGGCTGAAAATTGAATGTAAAGCTGCAAATTCACAGATAGTCCATTTTTGACTTCTTTCGCTGAGATAAAGCGTTTTTGGCTTCTGGCTTACTGATCACTTGTAACTTAAGCATTAGACCAAATTCCAATTTAATACAGCCAGCTATAGTGCTGCTCAGCATTTCGGAGCTGTCCAGCAACTAACAAGGCTGAAAATTGAATGTAAAGCTGCAAATTCACAAATATTCCATTTTTGACTTCTTTCGTTGAGATAAAGCGTTTTTGGCTTCTGGCTTACTGATCTCTTGTAACTTAAGCATTAGACCAAATTCCAATTTAATACAGCCAGATCTAGTGCTCCTCAGCATTTCGGAGCTGTCCAACAACTAACAAGGCTGAAAATTGAATGTAAAGCTGCAAATTCACAGATAGTCCATTTTTGACTTCTTTCGTTGAGATAAAGCGTTTTTGGCTTCTGGCTTACTGATCTCTTGTAACTTAAGCATTAGACCAAATTCCAATTTAATACAGCCAGATCTAGTGCTCCTCAGGATTTCGGAGCTGTCCAGCAACTAACAAGGCTGAAAATTGAATGTAAAGCTGCAAATTCACTGATAGTCCATTTTTGACTTCTTTCGCTGAGATAAAGCGTTTTTGGCTTCTGGCTTGCTGATCACTTGTAACTTAAGCATTAGACAAAATTCCAATTTAATACAGCCAGATCTAGTGCTCCTCAGGATTTCGGAGCTGTCCAGCAACTAACAAGGCTGAAAATTGAATGTAAAGCTGCAAATTCACAAATATTCCATTTTTGACTTCTTTCGCTGAGATAAAGCGTTTTTGGCTTCTGGCTTATTGATCACTTGTAACTTAAGCATTAGACCAAATTCCAATTTAATACAGCCAGATCTAGTGCTCCTCAGGATTTCGGAGCTGTCCAGCAACTAACAAGGCTGAAAATTGAATGTAAAGCTGCAAATTCACAGATAGTCCATTTTTGACTTCTTTCGCTGAGATAAAGCGTTTTTGGCTTCTGGCTTACTGATCACTTGTAACTTAAGCATTAGACCAAATTCCAATTTAATACAGCCAGCTATAGTGCTGCTCAGCATTTCGGAGCTGTCCAACAGCTAACAAGGCTGAAAATTGAATGTAAAGCTGCAAATTCACTGATAGTCCATTTTTGACTTCTTTCGCTGAGATAAAGCGTTTTTGGCTTCTGGCTTGCTGATCACTTGTAACTTAAGCATTAGACCAAATTCCAATTTAATACAGCCAGATCTAGTGCTCCTCAGGATTTCGGAGCTGTCCAACAACTAACAAGGCTGAAAATTGAATGTAAAGCTGAAAATTCACTGATAGTCCATTTTTGACTTCTTTCGCTGAGATAAAGCGTTTTTGGCTTCTGGCTTGCTGATCACTTGTAACTTAAGCATTAGACCAAATTCCAATTTAATACAGCCAGCTATAGTGCTGCTCAGCATTTCGGAGCTGTCCAGCAACTAACAAGGCTGAAAATTGAATGTAAAGCTGCAAATTCACAAATATTCCATTTTTGACTTCTTTCGTTGAGATAAAGCGTTTTTGGCTTCTGGCTTACTGATCTCTTGTAACTTAAGCATTAGACCAAATTCCAATTTAATACAGCCAGATCTAGTGCTCCTCAGGATTTCGGAGCTGTCCAGCAACTAACAAGGCTGAAAATTGAATGTAAAGCTGCAAATTCACAAATAGTCCATTTTTGACTTCTTTCGCTGAGATAAAGCGTTTTTGGCTTCTGGCTTACTGATCACTTGTAACTTAAGCATTAGACCAAATTCCAATTTAATACAGCCAGCTATAGTGCTGCTCAGCATTTCGGAGCTGTCCAACAGCTAACAAGGCTGAAAATTAAATGTAAAGCTGCAAATTCACTGATAGTCCATTTTTGACTTCTTTCGCTGAGATAAAGCGTTTTTGGCTTCTGGCTTGCTGATCACTTGTAACTTAAGCATTAGACCAAATTCCAATTTAATACAGCCAGATCTAGTGCTCCTCAGGATTTCGGAGCTGTCCAGCAACTAACAAGGCTGAAAATTGAATGTAAAGCTGAAAATTCACAGATAGTCCATTTTTGACTTCTTTCGCTGAGATAAAGCGTTTTTGGCTTCTGGCTTACTGATCACTTGTAACTTAAGCATTAGACCAAATTCCAATTTAATACAGCCAGCTATAGTGCTGCTCAGCATTTCGGAGCTGTCCAACAGCTAACAAGGCTGAAAATTGAATGTAAAGCTGCAAATTCACTGATAGTCCATTTTTGACTTCTTTCGCTGAGATAAAGCGTTTTTGGCTTCTGGCTTGCTGATCACTTGTAACTTAAGCATTAGACCAAATTCCAATTTAATACAGCCAGATCTAGTGCTCCTCAGGATTTCGGAGCTGTCCAGCAACTAACAAGGCTGAAAATTGAATGTAAAGCTGCAAATTCACTGATAGTCCATTTTTGACTTCTTTCGCTGAGATAAAGCGTTTTTGGCTTCTGGCTTGCTGATCACTTGTAACTTAAGCATTAGACAAAATTCCAATTTAATACAGCCAGATCTAGTGCTCCTCAGGATTTCGGAGCTGTCCAGCAACTAACAAGGCTGAAAATTGAATGTAAAGCTGCAAATTCACAAATATTCCATTTTTGACTTCTTTCGCTGAGATAAAGCGTTTTTGGCTTCTGGCTTATTGATCACTTGTAACTTAAGCATTAGACCAAATTCCAATTTAATACAGCCAGATCTAGTGCTCCTCAGGATTTCGGAGCTGTCCAGCAACTAACAAGGCTGAAAATTTAATGTAAAGCTGCAAATTCACAGATAGTCCATTTTTGACTTCTTTCGCTGAGATAAAGCGTTTTTGGCTTCTGGCTTACTGATCACTTGTAACTTAAGCATTAGACCAAATTCCAATTTAATACAGCCAGCTATAGTGCTGCTCAGCATTTCGGAGCTGTCCAACAGCTAACAAGGCTGAAAATTGAATGTAAAGCTGCAAATTCACTGATAGTCCATTTTTGACTTCTTTCGCTGAGATAAAGCGTTTTTGGCTTCTGGCTTGCTGATCACTTGTAACTTAAGCATTAGACCAAATTCCAATTTAATACAGCCAGATCTAGTGCTGCTCAGCATTTCGGAGCTGTCCAACAGCTAACAAGGCTGAAAATTGAATGTAAAGCTGCAAATTCACTGATAGTCCATTTTTGACTTCTTTCGCTGAGATAAAGCGTTTTTGGCTTCTGGCTTGCTGATCACTTGTAACTTAAGCATTAGACCAAATTCCAATTTAATACAGCCAGATCTAGTGCTCCTCAGGATTTCGGAGCTGTCCAACAACTAACAAGGCTGAAAATTGAATGTAAAGCTGAAAATTCACTGATAGTCCATTTTTGACTTCTTTCGCTGAGATAAAGCGTTTTTGGCTTCTGGCTTGCTGATCACTTGTAACTTAAGCATTAGACCAAATTCCAATTTAATACAGCCAGCTATAGTGCTGCTCAGCATTTCGGAGCTGTCCAACAACTAACAAGGCTGAAAATTGAATGTAAAGCTGCAAATTCACAGATAGTCCATTTTTCACTTCTTTCGCTGAGATAAAGCGTTTTTGGCTTCTGGCTTACTGATCTCTTGTAACTTAAGCATTAGACCAAATTCCAATTTAATACAGCCAGAGCTAGTGCTCCTCAGGATTTCGGAGCTGTCCAGCAACTAACAAGGCTGAAAATTGAATGTAAAGCTGAAAATTCACAGATAGTCCATTTTTGACTTCTTTCGCTGAGATAAAGCGTTTTTGGCTTCTGGCTTACTGATCACTTGTAACTTAAGCATTAGACCAAATTCCAATTTAATACAGCCAGCTATAGTGCTGCTCAGCATTTCGGAGCTGTCCAGCAACTAACAAGGCTGAAAATTGAATGTAAAGCTGCAAATTCACAAATATTCCATTTTTGACTTCTTTCGTTGAGATAAAGCGTTTTTGGCTTCTGGCTTACTGATCTCTTGTAACTTAAGCATTAGACCAAATTCCAATTTAATACAGCCAGATCTAGTGCTCCGCAGCATTTCGGAGCTGTCCAACAACTAACAAGGCTGAAAATTGAATGTAAAGCTGCAAATTCACAGATAGTCCATTTTTGACTTCTTTCGTTGAGATAAAGCGTTTTTGGCTTCTGGCTTACTGATCTCTTGTAACTTAAGCATTAGACCAAATTCCAATTTAATACAGCCAGATCTAGTGCTCCTCAGGATTTCGGAGCTGTCCAGCAACTAACAAGGCTGAAAATTGAATGTAAAGCTGCAAATTCACAAATAGTCCATTTTTGACTTCTTTCGCTGAGATAAAGCGTTTTTGGCTTCTGGCTTACTGATCACTTGTAACTTAAGCATTAGACCAAATTCCAATTTAATACAGCCAGCTATAGTGCTGCTCAGCATTTCGGAGCTGTCCAACAGCTAACAAGGCTGAAAATTGAATGTAAAGCTGCAAATTCACTGATAGTCCATTTTTGACTTGTTTCGCTGAGATAAAGCGTTTTTGGCTTCTGGCTTGCTGATCACTTGTAACTTAAGCATTAGACCAAATTCCAATTTAATACAGCCAGATCTAGTGCTCCTCAGGATTTCGGAGCTGTCCAACAACTAACAAGGCTGAAAATTGAATGTAAAGCTGAAAATTCACTGATAGTCCATTTTTGACTTCTTTCGCTGAGATAAAGCGTTTTTGGCTTCTGGCTTGCTGATCACTTGTAACTTAAGCATTAGACCAAATTCCAATTTAATACAGCCAGCTATAGTGCTGCTCAGCATTTCGGAGCTGTCCAACAACTAACAAGGCTGAAAATTGAATGTAAAGCTGCAAATTCACAGATAGTCCATTTTTCACTTCTTTCGCTGAGATAAAGCGTTTTTGGCTTCTGGCTTACTGATCTCTTGTAACTTAAGCATTAGACCAAATTCCAATTTAATACAGCCAGAGCTAGTGCTCCTCAGGATTTCGGAGCTGTCCAGCAACTAACAAGGCTGAAAATTGAATGTAAAGCTGAAAATTCACAGATAGTCCATTTTTGACTTCTTTCGCTGAGATAAAGCGTTTTTGGCTTCTGGCTTACTGATCACTTGTAACTTAAGCATTAGACCAAATTCCAATTTAATACAGCCAGCTATAGTGCTGCTCAGCATTTCGGAGCTGTCCAGCAACTAACAAGGCTGAAAATTGAATGTAAAGCTGCAAATTCACAAATATTCCATTTTTGACTTCTTTCGTTGAGATAAAGCGTTTTTGGCTTCTGGCTTACTGATCTCTTGTAACTTAAGCATTAGACCAAATTCCAATTTAATACAGCCAGATCTAGTGCTCCGCAGCATTTCGGAGCTGTCCAACAACTAACAAGGCTGAAAATTGAATGTAAAGCTGCAAATTCACAGATAGTCCATTTTTGACTTCTTTCGTTGAGATAAAGCGTTTTTGGCTTCTGGCTTACTGATCTCTTGTAACTTAAGCATTAGACCAAATTCCAATTTAATACAGCCAGATCTAGTGCTCCTCAGGATTTCGGAGCTGTCCAGCAACTAACAAGGCTGAAAATTGAATGTAAAGCTGCAAATTCACAAATAGTCCATTTTTGACTTCTTTCGCTGAGATAAAGCGTTTTTGGCTTCTGGCTTACTGATCACTTGTAACTTAAGCATTAGACCAAATTCCAATTTAATACAGCCAGCTATAGTGCTGCTCAGCATTTCGGAGCTGTCCAACAGCTAACAAGGCTGAAAATTGAATGTAAAGCTGCAAATTCACTGATAGTCCATTTTTGACTTGTTTCGCTGAGATAAAGCGTTTTTGGCTTCTGGCTTGCTGATCACTTGTAACTTAAGCATTAGACCAAATTCCAATTTAATACAGCCAGATCTAGTGCTCCTCAGGATTTCGGAGCTGTCCAGCAACTAACAAGGCTGAAAATTGAATGTAAAGCTGAAAATTCACAGATAGTCCATTTTTGACTTCTTTCGCTGAGATAAAGCGTTTTTGGCTTCTGGCTTGCTGATCACTTGTAACTTAAGCATTAGACCAAATTCCAATTTAATACAGCCAGCTATAGTGCTGCTCAGCATTTCGGAGCTGTCCAACAACTAACAAGGCTGAAAATTGAATGTAAAGCTGCAAATTCACAGATAGTCCATTTTTCACTTCTTTCGCTGAGATAAAGCGTTTTTGGCTTCTGGCTTACTGATCTCTTGTAACTTAAGCATTAGACCAAATTCCAATTTAATACAGCCAGATCTAGTGCTCCTCAGGATTTCGGAGCTGTCCAGCAACTAACAAGGCTGAAAATTGAATGTAAAGCTGAAAATTCACAGATAGTCCATTTTTGACTTCTTTCGCTGAGATAAAGCGTTTTTGGCTTCTGGCTTACTGATCACTTGTAACTTAAGCATTAGACCAAATTCCAATTTAATACAGCCAGCTATAGTGCTGGTCAGCATTTCGGAGCTGTCCAACAGCTAACAAGGCTGAAAATTGAATGTAAAGCTGCAAATTCACTGATAGTCCATTTTTGACTTCTTTCGCTGAGATAAAGCGTTTTTGGCTTCTGGCTTGCTGATCACTTGTAACTTAAGCATTAGACCAAATTCCAATTTAATACAGCCAGATCTAGTGCTCCTCAGGATTTCGGAGCTGTCCAACAACTAACAAGGCTGAAAATTGAATGTAAAGCTGAAAATTCACTGATAGTCCATTTTTGACTTCTTTCGCTGAGATAAAGCGTTTTTGGCTTCTGGCTTGCTGATCACTTGTAACTTAAGCATTAGACCAAATTCCAATTTAATACAGCCAGCTATAGTGCTGCTCAGCATTTCGGAGCTGTCCAACAACTAACAAGGCTGAAAATTGAATGTAAAGCTGCAAATTCACAGATAGTCCATTTTTCACTTCTTTCGCTGAGATAAAGCGTTTTTGGCTTCTGGCTTACTGATCTCTTGTAACTTAAGCATTAGACCAAATTCCAATTTAATACAGCCAGATCTAGTGCTCCTCAGGATTTCGGAGCTGTCCAGCAACTAACAAGGCTGAAAATTGAATGTAAAGCTGCAAATTCACAAATAGTCCATTTTTGACTTCTTTCGCTGAGATAAAGCGTTTTTGGCTTCTGGCTTACTGATCACTTGTAACTTAAGCATTAGACCAAATTCCAATTTAATACAGCCAGCTATAGTGCTGCTCAGCATTTCGGAGCTGTCCAACAGCTAACAAGGCTGAAAATTGAATGTAAAGCTGCAAATTCACTGATAGTCCATTTTTGACTTCTTTCGCTGAGATAAAGCGTTTTTGGCTTCTGGCTTGCTGATCACTTGTAACTTAAGCATTAGACCAAATTCCAATTTAATACAGCCAGATCTAGTGCTCCTCAGGATTTCGGAGCTGTCCAGCAACTAACAAGGCTGAAAATTGAATGTAAAGCTGAAAATTCACAGATAGTCCATTTTTGACTTCTTTCGCTGAGATAAAGCGTTTTTGGCTTCTGGCTTACTGATCACTTGTAACTTAAGCATTAGACCAAATTCCAATTTAATACAGCCAGCTATAGTGCTGCTCAGCATTTCGGAGCTGTCCAACAACTAACAAGGCTGAAAATTGAATGTAAAGCTGCAAATTCACAGATAGTCCATTTTTCACTTCTTTCGCTGAGATAAAGCGTTTTTGGCTTCTGGCTTACTGATCTCTTGTAACTTAAGCATTAGACCAAATTCCAATTTAATACAGCCAGATCTAGTGCTCCTCAGGATTTCGGAGCTGTCCAGCAACTAACAAGGCTGAAAATTGAATGTAAAGCTGCAAATTCACAAATAGTCCATTTTTGACTTCTTTCGCTGAGATAAAGCGTTTTTGGCTTCTGGCTTACTGATCACTTGTAACTTAAGCATTAGACCAAATTCCAATTTAATACAGCCAGCTATAGTGCTGCTCAGCATTTCGGAGCTGTCCAACAGCTAACAAGGCTGAAAATTGAATGTAAAGCTGCAAATTCACTGATAGTCCATTTTTGACTTCTTTCGCTGAGATAAAGCGTTTTTGGCTTCTGGCTTGCTGATCACTTGTAACTTAAGCATTAGACCAAATTCCAATTTAATACAGCCAGATCTAGTGCTCCTCAGGATTTCGGAGCTGTCCAGCAACTAACAAGGCTGAAAATTGAATGTAAAGCTGAAAATTCACAGATAGTCCATTTTTGACTTCTTTCGCTGAGATAAAGCGTTTTTGGCTTCTGGCTTACTGATCACTTGTAACTTAAGCATTAGACCAAATTCCAATTTAATACAGCCAGCTATAGTGCTGCTCAGCATTTCGGAGCTGTCCAACAGCTAACAAGGCTGAAAATTGAATGTAAAGCTGCAAATTCACTGATAGTCCATTTTTGACTTCTTTCGCTGAGATAAAGCGTTTTTGGCTTCTGGCTTGCTGATCACTTGTAACTTAAGCATTAGACCAAATTCCAATTTAATACAGCCAGATCTAGTGCTCCTCAGGATTTCGGAGCTGTCCAACAACTAACAAGGCTGAAAATTGAATATAAAGCTGAAAATTCACTGATAGTCCATTTTTGACTTCTTTCGCTGAGATAAAGCGTTTTTGGCTTCTGGCTTGCTGATCACTTGTAACTTAAGCATTAGACCAAATTCCAATTTAATACAGCCAGCTATAGTGCTGCTCAGCATTTCGGAGCTGTCCAGCAACTAACAAGGCTGAAAATTGAATGTAAAGCTGCAAATTCACAAATATTCCATTTTTGACTTCTTTCGTTGAGATAAAGCGTTTTTGGCTTCTGGCTTACTGATCTCTTGTAACTTAAGCATTAGACCAAATTCCAATTTAATACAGCCAGATCTAGTGCTCCTCAGGATTTCGGAGCTGTCCAGCAACTAACAAGGCTGAAAATTGAATGTAAAGCTGCAAATTCACTGATAGTCCATTTTTGACTTCTTTCGCTGAGATAAAGCGTTTTTGGCTTCTGGCTTGCTGATCACTTGTAACTTAAGCATTAGACAAAATTCCAATTTAATACAGCCAGATCTAGTGCTCCTCAGGATTTCGGAGCTGTCCAGCAACTAACAAGGCTGAAAATTGAATGTAAAGCTGCAAATTCACAAATATTCCATTTTTGACTTCTTTCGCTGAGATAAAGCGTTTTTGGCTTCTGGCTTATTGATCACTTGTAACTTAAGCATTAGACCAAATTCCAATTTAATACAGCCAGATCTAGTGCTCCTCAGGATTTCGGAGCTGTCCAGCAACTAACAAGGCTGAAAATTGAATGTAAAGCTGCAAATTCACTGATAGTCCATTTTTGACTTCTTTCGCTGAGATAAAGCGTTTTTGGCTTCTGGCTTGCTGATCACTTGTAACTTAAGCATTAGACCAAATTCCAATTTAATACAGCCAGATCTAGTGCTGCTCAGCATTTCGGAGCTGTCCAACAGCTAACAAGGCTGAAAATTGAATGTAAAGCTGCAAATTCACTGATAGTCCATTTTTGACTTCTTTCGCTGAGATAAAGCGTTTTTGGCTTCTGGCTTGCTGATCACTTGTAACTTAAGCATTAGACCAAATTCCAATTTAATACAGCCAGATCTAGTGCTCCTCAGGATTTCGGAGCTGTCCAACAACTAACAAGGCTGAAAATTGAATGTAAAGCTGAAAATTCACTGATAGTCCATTTTTGACTTCTTTCGCTGAGATAAAGCGTTTTTGGCTTCTGGCTTGCTGATCACTTGTAACTTAAGCATTAGACCAAATTCCAATTTAATACAGCCAGCTATAGTGCTGCTCAGCATTTCGGAGCTGTCCAACAACTAACAAGGCTGAAAATTGAATGTAAAGCTGCAAATTCACAGATAGTCCATTTTTCACTTCTTTCGCTGAGATAAAGCGTTTTTGGCTTCTGGCTTACTGATCTCTTGTAACTTAAGCATTAGACCAAATTCCAATTTAATACAGCCAGAGCTAGTGCTCCTCAGGATTTCGGAGCTGTCCAGCAACTAACAAGGCTGAAAATTGAATGTAAAGCTGAAAATTCACAGATAGTCCATTTTTGACTTCTTTCGCTGAGATAAAGCGTTTTTGGCTTCTGGCTTACTGATCACTTGTAACTTAAGCATTAGACCAAATTCCAATTTAATACAGCCAGCTATAGTGCTGCTCAGCATTTCGGAGCTGTCCAACAGCTAACAAGGCTGAAAATTGAATGTAAAGCTGCAAATTCACTGATAGTCCATTTTTGACTTCTTTCGCTGAGATAAAGCGTTTTTGGCTTCTGGCTTGCTGATCACTTGTAACTTAAGCATTAGACCAAATTCCAATTTAATACAGCCAGCTATAGTGCTGCTCAGCATTTCGGAGCTGTCCAACAACTAACAAGGCTGAAAATTGAATGTAAAGCTGCAAATTCACAGATAGTCCATTTTTCACTTCTTTCGCTGAGATAAAGCGTTTTTGGCTTCTGGCTTACTGATCTCTTGTAACTTAAGCATTAGACCAAATTCCAATTTAATACAGCCAGATCTAGTGCTCCTCAGGATTTCGGAGCTGTCCAGCAACTAACAAGGCTGAAAATTGAATGTAAAGCTGCAAATTCACAAATAGTCCATTTTTGACTTCTTTCGCTGAGATAAAGCGTTTTTGGCTTCTGGCTTACTGATCACTTGTAACTTAAGCATTAGACCAAATTCCAATTTAATACAGCCAGCTATAGTGCTGCTCAGCATTTCGGAGCTGTCCAACAGCTAACAAGGCTGAAAATTGAATGTAAAGCTGCAAATTCACTGATAGTCCATTTTTGACTTCTTTCGCTGAGATAAAGCGTTTTTGGCTTCTGGCTTGCTGATCACTTGTAACTTAAGCATTAGACCAAATTCCAATTTAATACAGCCAGATCTAGTGCTCCTCAGGATTTCGGAGCTGTCCAGCAACTAACAAGGCTGAAAATTGAATGTAAAGCTGAAAATTCACAGATAGTCCATTTTTGACTTCTTTCGCTGAGATAAAGCGTTTTTGGCTTCTGGCTTACTGATCACTTGTAACTTAAGCATTAGACCAAATTCCAATTTAATACAGCCAGCTATAGTGCTGCTCAGCATTTCGGAGCTGTCCAACAACTAACAAGGCTGAAAATTGAATGTAAAGCTGCAAATTCACAGATAGTCCATTTTTCACTTCTTTCGCTGAGATAAAGCGTTTTTGGCTTCTGGCTTACTGATCTCTTGTAACTTAAGCATTAGACCAAATTCCAATTTAATACAGCCAGATCTAGTGCTCCTCAGGATTTCGGAGCTGTCCAGCAACTAACAAGGCTGAAAATTGAATGTAAAGCTGCAAATTCACAAATAGTCCATTTTTGACTTCTTTCGCTGAGATAAAGCGTTTTTGGCTTCTGGCTTACTGATCACTTGTAACTTAAGCATTAGACCAAATTCCAATTTAATACAGCCAGCTATAGTGCTGCTCAGCATTTCGGAGCTGTCCAACAACTAACAAGGCTGAAAATTGAATGTAAAGCTGCAAATTCACAGATAGTCCATTTTTCACTTCTTTCGCTGAGATAAAGCGTTTTTGGCTTCTGGCTTACTGATCTCTTGTAACTTAAGCATTAGACCAAATTCCAATTTAATACAGCCAGATCTAGTGCTCCTCAGGATTTCGGAGCTGTCCAGCAACTAACAAGGCTGAAAATTGAATGTAAAGCTGAAAATTCACAGATAGTCCATTTTTGACTTCTTTCGCTGAGATAAAGCGTTTTTGGCTTCTGGCTTACTGATCACTTGTAACTTAAGCATTAGACCAAATTCCAATTTAATACAGCCAGCTATAGTGCTGGTCAGCATTTCGGAGCTGTCCAACAGCTAACAAGGCTGAAAATTGAATGTAAAGCTGCAAATTCACTGATAGTCCATTTTTGACTTCTTTCGCTGAGATAAAGCGTTTTTGGCTTCTGGCTTGCTGATCACTTGTAACTTAAGCATTAGACCAAATTCCAATTTAATACAGCCAGATCTAGTGCTCCTCAGGATTTCGGAGCTGTCCAACAACTAACAAGGCTGAAAATTGAATGTAAAGCTGAAAATTCACTGATAGTCCATTTTTGACTTCTTTCGCTGAGATAAAGCGTTTTTGGCTTCTGGCTTGCTGATCACTTGTAACTTAAGCATTAGACCAAATTCCAATTTAATACAGCCAGCTATAGTGCTGCTCAGCATTTCGGAGCTGTCCAACAACTAACAAGGCTGAAAATTGAATGTAAAGCTGCAAATTCACAGATAGTCCATTTTTCACTTCTTTCGCTGAGATAAAGCGTTTTTGGCTTCTGGCTTACTGATCTCTTGTAACTTAAGCATTAGACCAAATTCCAATTTAATACAGCCAGATCTAGTGCTCCTCAGGATTTCGGAGCTGTCCAGCAACTAACAAGGCTGAAAATTGAATGTAAAGCTGCAAATTCACAAATAGTCCATTTTTGACTTCTTTCGCTGAGATAAAGCGTTTTTGGCTTCTGGCTTACTGATCACTTGTAACTTAAGCATTAGACCAAATTCCAATTTAATACAGCCAGCTATAGTGCTGCTCAGCATTTCGGAGCTGTCCAACAGCTAACAAGGCTGAAAATTGAATGTAAAGCTGCAAATTCACTGATAGTCCATTTTTGACTTCTTTCGCTGAGATAAAGCGTTTTTGGCTTCTGGCTTGCTGATCACTTGTAACTTAAGCATTAGACCAAATTCCAATTTAATACAGCCAGATCTAGTGCTCCTCAGGATTTCGGAGCTGTCCAGCAACTAACAAGGCTGAAAATTGAATGTAAAGCTGAAAATTCACAGATAGTCCATTTTTGACTTCTTTCGCTGAGATAAAGCGTTTTTGGCTTCTGGCTTACTGATCACTTGTAACTTAAGCATTAGACCAAATTCCAATTTAATACAGCCAGCTATAGTGCTGCTCAGCATTTCGGAGCTGTCCAACAACTAACAAGGCTGAAAATTGAATGTAAAGCTGCAAATTCACAGATAGTCCATTTTTCACTTCTTTCGCTGAGATAAAGCGTTTTTGGCTTCTGGCTTACTGATCTCTTGTAACTTAAGCATTAGACCAAATTCCAATTTAATACAGCCAGATCTAGTGCTCCTCAGGATTTCGGAGCTGTCCAGCAACTAACAAGGCTGAAAATTGAATGTAAAGCTGCAAATTCACAAATAGTCCATTTTTGACTTCTTTCGCTGAGATAAAGCGTTTTTGGCTTCTGGCTTACTGATCACTTGTAACTTAAGCATTAGACCAAATTCCAATTTAATACAGCCAGCTATAGTGCTGCTCAGCATTTCGGAGCTGTCCAACAGCTAACAAGGCTGAAAATTGAATGTAAAGCTGCAAATTCACTGATAGTCCATTTTTGACTTCTTTCGCTGAGATAAAGCGTTTTTGGCTTCTGGCTTGCTGATCACTTGTAACTTAAGCATTAGACCAAATTCCAATTTAATACAGCCAGATCTAGTGCTCCTCAGGATTTCGGAGCTGTCCAGCAACTAACAAGGCTGAAAATTGAATGTAAAGCTGAAAATTCACAGATAGTCCATTTTTGACTTCTTTCGCTGAGATAAAGCGTTTTTGGCTTCTGGCTTACTGATCACTTGTAACTTAAGCATTAGACCAAATTCCAATTTAATACAGCCAGCTATAGTGCTGCTCAGCATTTCGGAGCTGTCCAACAGCTAACAAGGCTGAAAATTGAATGTAAAGCTGCAAATTCACTGATAGTCCATTTTTGACTTCTTTCGCTGAGATAAAGCGTTTTTGGCTTCTGGCTTGCTGATCACTTGTAACTTAAGCATTAGACCAAATTCCAATTTAATACAGCCAGATCTAGTGCTCCTCAGGATTTCGGAGCTGTCCAACAACTAACAAGGCTGAAAATTGAATATAAAGCTGAAAATTCACTGATAGTCCATTTTTGACTTCTTTCGCTGAGATAAAGCGTTTTTGGCTTCTGGCTTGCTGATCACTTGTAACTTAAGCATTAGACCAAATTCCAATTTAATACAGCCAGCTATAGTGCTGCTCAGCATTTCGGAGCTGTCCAGCAACTAACAAGGCTGAAAATTGAATGTAAAGCTGCAAATTCACAAATATTCCATTTTTGACTTCTTTCGTTGAGATAAAGCGTTTTTGGCTTCTGGCTTACTGATCTCTTGTAACTTAAGCATTAGACCAAATTCCAATTTAATACAGCCAGATCTAGTGCTCCTCAGGATTTCGGAGCTGTCCAGCAACTAACAAGGCTGAAAATTGAATGTAAAGCTGCAAATTCACTGATAGTCCATTTTTGACTTCTTTCGCTGAGATAAAGCGTTTTTGGCTTCTGGCTTGCTGATCACTTGTAACTTAAGCATTAGACAAAATTCCAATTTAATACAGCCAGATCTAGTGCTCCTCAGGATTTCGGAGCTGTCCAGCAACTAACAAGGCTGAAAATTGAATGTAAAGCTGCAAATTCACAAATATTCCATTTTTGACTTCTTTCGCTGAGATAAAGCGTTTTTGGCTTCTGGCTTATTGATCACTTGTAACTTAAGCATTAGACCAAATTCCAATTTAATACAGCCAGATCTAGTGCTCCTCAGGATTTCGGAGCTGTCCAGCAACTAACAAGGCTGAAAATTGAATGTAAAGCTGCAAATTCACAGATAGTCCATTTTTGACTTCTTTCGCTGAGATAAAGCGTTTTTGGCTTCTGGCTTACTGATCACTTGTAACTTAAGCATTAGACCAAATTCCAATTTAATACAGCCAGCTATAGTGCTGCTCAGCATTTCGGAGCTGTCCAACAGCTAACAAGGCTGAAAATTGAATGTAAAGCTGCAAATTCACTGATAGTCCATTTTTGACTTCTTTCGCTGAGATAAAGCGTTTTTGGCTTCTGGCTTGCTGATCACTTGTAACTTAAGCATTAGACCAAATTCCAATTTAATACAGCCAGATCTAGTGCTGCTCAGCATTTCGGAGCTGTCCAACAGCTAACAAGGCTGAAAATTGAATGTAAAGCTGCAAATTCACTGATAGTCCATTTTTGACTTCTTTCGCTGAGATAAAGCGTTTTTGGCTTCTGGCTTGCTGATCACTTGTAACTTAAGCATTAGACCAAATTCCAATTTAATACAGCCAGATCTAGTGCTCCTCAGGATTTCGGAGCTGTCCAACAACTAACAAGGCTGAAAATTGAATGTAAAGCTGAAAATTCACTGATAGTCCATTTTTGACTTCTTTCGCTGAGATAAAGCGTTTTGGCTTCTGGCTTGCTGATCACTTGTAACTTAAGCATTAGACCAAATTCCAATTTAATACAGCCAGCTATAGTGCTGCTCAGCATTTCGGAGCTGTCCAACAACTAACAAGGCTGAAAATTGAATGTAAAGCTGCAAATTCACAGATAGTCCATTTTTCACTTCTTTCGCTGAGATAAAGCGTTTTTGGCTTCTGGCTTACTGATCTCTTGTAACTTAAGCATTAGACCAAATTCCAATTTAATACAGCCAGAGCTAGTGCTCCTCAGGATTTCGGAGCTGTCCAGCAACTAACAAGGCTGAAAATTGAATGTAAAGCTGAAAATTCACAGATAGTCCATTTTTGACTTCTTTCGCTGAGATAAAGCGTTTTTGGCTTCTGGCTTACTGATCACTTGTAACTTAAGCATTAGACCAAATTCCAATTTAATACAGCCAGCTATAGTGCTGCTCAGCATTTCGGAGCTGTCCAGCAACTAACAAGGCTGAAAATTGAATGTAAAGCTGCAAATTCACAAATATTCCATTTTTGACTTCTTTCGTTGAGATAAAGCGTTTTTGGCTTCTGGCTTACTGATCTCTTGTAACTTAAGCATTAGACCAAATTCCAATTTAATACAGCCAGATCTAGTGCTCCGCAGCATTTCGGAGCTGTCCAACAACTAACAAGGCTGAAAATTGAATGTAAAGCTGCAAATTCACAGATAGTCCATTTTTGACTTCTTTCGTTGAGATAAAGCGTTTTTGGCTTCTGGCTTACTGATCTCTTGTAACTTAAGCATTAGACCAAATTCCAATTTAATACAGCCAGATCTAGTGCTCCTCAGGATTTCGGAGCTGTCCAGCAACTAACAAGGCTGAAAATTGAATGTAAAGCTGCAAATTCACAAATAGTCCATTTTTGACTTCTTTCGCTGAGATAAAGCGTTTTTGGCTTCTGGCTTACTGATCACTTGTAACTTAAGCATTAGACCAAATTCCAATTTAATACAGCCAGCTATAGTGCTGCTCAGCATTTCGGAGCTGTCCAACAGCTAACAAGGCTGAAAATTGAATGTAAAGCTGCAAATTCACTGATAGTCCATTTTTGACTTCTTTCGCTGAGATAAAGCGTTTTTGGCTTCTGGCTTGCTGATCACTTGTAACTTAAGCATTAGACCAAATTCCAATTTAATACAGCCAGATCTAGTGCTCCTCAGGATTTCGGAGCTGTCCAACAACTAACAAGGCTGAAAATTGAATGTAAAGCTGAAAATTCACTGATAGTCCATTTTTGACTTCTTTCGCTGAGATAAAGCGTTTTTGGCTTCTGGCTTGCTGATCACTTGTAACTTAAGCATTAGACCAAATTCCAATTTAATACAGCCAGCTATAGTGCTGCTCAGCATTTCGGAGCTGTCCAACAACTAACAAGGCTGAAAATTGAATGTAAAGCTGCAAATTCACAGATAGTCCATTTTTCACTTCTTTCGCTGAGATAAAGCGTTTTTGGCTTCTGGCTTACTGATCTCTTGTAACTTAAGCATTAGACCAAATTCCAATTTAATACAGCCAGATCTAGTGCTCCTCAGGATTTCGGAGCTGTCCAGCAACTAACAAGGCTGAAAATTGAATGTAAAGCTGAAAATTCACAGATAGTCCATTTTTGACTTCTTTCGCTGAGATAAAGCGTTTTTGGCTTCTGGCTTACTGATCACTTGTAACTTAAGCATTAGACCAAATTCCAATTTAATACAGCCAGCTATAGTGCTGGTCAGCATTTCGGAGCTGTCCAACAGCTAACAAGGCTGAAAATTGAATGTAAAGCTGCAAATTCACTGATAGTCCATTTTTGACTTCTTTCGCTGAGATAAAGCGTTTTTGGCTTCTGGCTTGCTGATCACTTGTAACTTAAGCATTAGACCAAATTCCAATTTAATACAGCCAGCTATAGTGCTGCTCAGCATTTCGGAGCTGTCCAACAACTAACAAGGCTGAAAATTGAATGTAAAGCTGCAAATTCACTGATAGTCCATTTTTGACTTCTTTCGCTGAGATAAAGCGTTTTTGGCTTCTGGCTTACTGATCTCTTGTAACTTAAGCATTAGACCAAATTCCAATTTAATACAGCCAGATCTAGTGCTCCTCAGGATTTCGGAGCTGTCCAGCAACTAACAAGGCTGAAAATTGAATGTAAAGCTGAAAATTCACAGATAGTCCATTTTTGACTTCTTTCGCTGAGATAAAGCGTTTTTGGCTTCTGGCTTACTGATCACTTGTAACTTAAGCATTAGACCAAATTCCAATTTAATACAGCCAGCTATAGTGCTGGTCAGCATTTCGGAGCTGTCCAACAGCTAACAAGGCTGAAAATTGAATGTAAAGCTGCAAATTCACTGATAGTCCATTTTTGACTTCTTTCGCTGAGATAAAGCGTTTTTGGCTTCTGGCTTGCTGATCACTTGTAACTTAAGCATTAGACCAAATTCCAATTTAATACAGCCAGATCTAGTGCTCCTCAGGATTTCGGAGCTGTCCAACAACTAACAAGGCTGAAAATTGAATGTAAAGCTGAAAATTCACTGATAGTCCATTTTTGACTTCTTTCGCTGAGATAAAGCGTTTTTGGCTTCTGGCTTGGTGATCACTTGTAACTTAAGCATTAGACCAAATTCCAATTTAATACAGCCAGCTATAGTGCTGCTCAGCATTTCGGAGCTGTCCAACAACTAACAAGGCTGAAAATTGAATGTAAAGCTGCAAATTCACAGATAGTCCATTTTTCACTTCTTTCGCTGAGATAAAGCGTTTTTGGCTTCTGGCTTACTGATCTCTTGTAACTTAAGCATTAGACCAAATTCCAATTTAATACAGCCAGAGCTAGTGCTCCTCAGGATTTCGGAGCTGTCCAGCAACTAACAAGGCTGAAAATTGAATGTAAAGCTGAAAATTCACAGATAGTCCATTTTTGACTTCTTTCGCTGAGATAAAGCGTTTTTGGCTTCTGGCTTACTGATCACTTGTAACTTAAGCATTAGACCAAATTCCAATTTAATACAGCCAGCTATAGTGCTGCTCAGCATTTCGGAGCTGTCCAGCAACTAACAAGGCTGAAAATTGAATGTAAAGCTGCAAATTCACAAATATTCCATTTTTGACTTCTTTCGTTGAGATAAAGCGTTTTTGGCTTCTGGCTTACTGATCTCTTGTAACTTAAGCATTAGACCAAATTCCAATTTAATACAGCCAGATCTAGTGCTCCGCAGCATTTCGGAGCTGTCCAACAACTAACAAGGCTGAAAATTGAATGTAAAGCTGCAAATTCACAGATAGTCCATTTTTGACTTCTTTCGTTGAGATAAAGCGTTTTTGGCTTCTGGCTTACTGATCTCTTGTAACTTAAGCATTAGACCAAATTCCAATTTAATACAGCCAGATCTAGTGCTCCTCGGGATTTCGGAGCTGTCCAGCAACTAACAAGGCTGAAAATTGAATGTAAAGCTGCAAATTCACAAATAGTCCATTTTTGACTTCTTTCGCTGAGATAAAGCGTTTTTGGCTTCTGGCTTACTGATCACTTGTAACTTAAGCATTAGACCAAATTCCAATTTAATACAGCCAGCTATAGTGCTGCTCAGCATTTCGGAGCTGTCCAACAGCTAACAAGGCTGAAAATTGAATGTAAAGCTGCAAATTCACTGATAGTCCATTTTTGACTTCTTTCGCTGAGATAAAGCGTTTTTGGCTTCTGGCTTGCTGATCACTTGTAACTTAAGCATTAGACCAAATTCCAATTTAATACAGCCAGATCTAGTGCTCCTCAGGATTTCGGAGCTGTCCAACAACTAACAAGGCTGAAAATTGAATGTAAAGCTGAAAATTCACTGATAGTCCATTTTTGACTTCTTTCGCTGAGATAAAGCGTTTTTGGCTTCTGGCTTGCTGATCACTTGTAACTTAAGCATTAGACCAAATTCCAATTTAATACAGCCAGCTATAGTGCTGCTCAGCATTTCGGAGCTGTCCAACAACTAACAAGGCTGAAAATTGAATGTAAAGCTGCAAATTCACAGATAGTCCATTTTTCACTTCTTTCGCTGAGATAAAGCGTTTTTGGCTTCTGGCTTACTGATCTCTTGTAACTTAAGCATTAGACCAAATTCCAATTTAATACAGCCAGATCTAGTGCTCCTCAGGATTTCGGAGCTGTCCAGCAACTAACAAGGCTGAAAATTGAATGTAAAGCTGAAAATTCACAGATAGTCCATTTTTGACTTCTTTCGCTGAGATAAAGCGTTTTTGGCTTCTGGCTTACTGATCACTTGTAACTTAAGCATTAGACCAAATTCCAATTTAATACAGCCAGCTATAGTGCTGGTCAGCATTTCGGAGCTGTCCAACAGCTAACAAGGCTGAAAATTGAATGTAAAGCTGCAAATTCACAGATAGTCCATTTTTGACTTCTTTCGTTGAGATAAAGCGTTTTTGGCTTCTGGCTTACTGATCTCTTGTAACTTAAGCATTAGACCAAATTCCAATTTAATACAGCCAGATCTAGTGCTCCTCAGGATTTCGGAGCTGTCCAGCAACTAACAAGGCTGAAAATTGAATGTAAAGCTGAAAATTCACTGATAGTCCATTTTTGACTTCTTTCGCTGAGATAAAGCGTTTTTGGCTTCTGGCTTGCTGATCACTTGTAACTTAAGCATTAGACCAAATTCCAATTTAATACAGCCAGCTATAGTGCTGCTCAGCATTTCGGAGCTGTCCAACAACTAACAAGGCTGAAAATTGAATGTAAAGCTGCAAATTCACAGATAGTCCATTTTTCACTTCTTTCGCTGAGATAAAGCGTTTTTGGCTTCTGGCTTACTGATCTCTTGTAACTTAAGCATTAGACCAAATTCCAATTTAATACAGCCAGATCTAGTGCTCCTCAGGATTTCGGAGCTGTCCAGCAACTAACAAGGCTGAAAATTGAATGTAAAGCTGAAAATTCACAGATAGTCCATTTTTGACTTCTTTCGCTGAGATAAAGCGTTTTTGGCTTCTGGCTTACTGATCACTTGTAACTTAAGCATTAGACCAAATTCCAATTTAATACAGCCAGCTATAGTGCTGGTCAGCATTTCGGAGCTGTCCAACAGCTAACAAGGCTGAAAATTGAATGTAAAGCTGCAAATTCACTGATAGTCCATTTTTGACTTCTTTCGCTGAGATAAAGCGTTTTTGGCTTCTGGCTTGCTGATCACTTGTAACTTAAGCATTAGACCAAATTCCAATTTAATACAGCCAGATCTAGTGCTCCTCAGGATTTCGGAGCTGTCCAACAACTAACAAGGCTGAAAATTGAATGTAAAGCTGAAAATTCACTGATAGTCCATTTTTGACTTCTTTCGCTGAGATAAAGCGTTTTTGGCTTCTGGCTTGCTGATCACTTGTAACTTAAGCATTAGACCAAATTCCAATTTAATACAGCCAGCTATAGTGCTGCTCAGCATTTCGGAGCTGTCCAACAACTAACAAGGCTGAAAATTGAATGTAAAGCTGCAAATTCACAGATAGTCCATTTTTCACTTCTTTCGCTGAGATAAAGCGTTTTTGGCTTCTGGCTTACTGATCTCTTGTAACTTAAGCATTAGACCAAATTCCAATTTAATACAGCCAGATCTAGTGCTCCTCAGGATTTCGGAGCTGTCCAGCAACTAACAAGGCTGAAAATTGAATGTAAAGCTGCAAATTCACAAATAGTCCATTTTTGACTTCTTTCGCTGAGATAAAGCGTTTTTGGCTTCTGGCTTACTGATCACTTGTAACTTAAGCATTAGACCAAATTCCAATTTAATACAGCCAGCTATAGTGCTGCTCAGTATTTCGGAGCTGTCCAACAGCTAACAAGGCTGAAAATTGAATGTAAAGCTGCAAATTCACTGATAGTCCATTTTTGACTTCTTTCGCTGAGATAAAGCGTTTTTGGCTTCTGGCTTGCTGATCACTTGTAACTTAAGCATTAGACCAAATTCCAATTTAATACAGCCAGATCTAGTGCTCCTCAGGATTTCGGAGCTGTCCAACAACTAACAAGGCTGAAAATTGAATGTAAAGCTGAAAATTCACTGATAGTCCATTTTTGACTTCTTTCGCTGAGATAAAGCGTTTTTGGCTTCTGGCTTGCTGATCACTTGTAACTTAAGCATTAGACCAAATTCCAATTTAATACAGCCAGCTATAGTGCTGCTCAGCATTTCGGAGCTGTCCAGCAACTAACAAGGCTGAAAATTGAATGTAAAGCTGCAAATTCACAAATATTCCATTTTTGACTTCTTTCGTTGAGATAAAGCGTTTTTGGCTTCTGGCTTACTGATCACTTGTAACTTAAGCATTAGACCAAATTCCAATTTAATACAGCCAGCTATAGTGCTGCTCAGCATTTCGGAGCTGTCCAACAACTAACAAGGCTTGAAAATTGAATGTAAAGCTGCAAATTCACAGATAGTCCATTTTTGACTTCTTTCGTTGAGATAAAGCGTTTTGGCTTCTGGCTTACTGATCTCTTGTAACTTAAGCATTAGACCAAATTCCAATTTAATACAGCCAGATCTAGTGCTCCTCAGGATTTCGGAGCTGTCCAGCAACTAACAAGGCTGAAAATTGAATGTAAAGCTGCAAATTCACAAATAGTCCATTTTTGACTTCTTTCGCTGAGATAAAGCGTTTTTGGCTTCTGGCTTACTGATCTCTTGTAACTTAAGCATTAGACCAAATTCCAATTTAATACAGCCAGATCTAGTGCTCCTCAGCATTTCGGAGCTGTCCAACAACTAACAAGGCTGAAAATTGAATGTAAAGCTGCAAATTCACAAATAGTCCATTTTTGACTTCTTTCGCTGAGATAAAGCGTTTTTGGCTTCTGGCTTACTGATCACTTGTAACTTAAGCATTAGACCAAATTCCAATTTAATACAGCCAGCTATAGTGCTGCTCAGCATTTCGGAGCTGTCCAACAGCTAACAAGGCTGAAAATTGAATGTAAAGCTGCAAATTCACTGATAGTCCATTTTTGACTTCTTTCGCTGAGATAAAGCGTTTTTGGCTTCTGGCTTGCTGATCACTTGTAACTTAAGCATTAGACCAAATTCCAATTTAATACAGCCAGATCTAGTGCTCCTCAGCATTTCGGAGCTGTCCAACAACTAACAAGGCTGAAAATTGAATGTAAAGCTGCAAATTCACAGATAGTCCATTTTTGACTTCTTTCGTTGAGATAAAGCGTTTTTGGCTTCTGGCTTACTGATCTCTTGTAACTTAAGCATTAGACCAAATTCCAATTTAATACAGCCAGATCTAGTGCTCCTCAGGATTTCGGAGCTGTCCAGCAACTAACAAGGCTGAAAATTGAATGTAAAGCTGCAAATTCACAAATAGTCCATTTTTGACTTCTTTCGCTGAGATAAAGCGTTTTTGGCTTCTGGCTTACTGATCTCTTGTAACTTAAGCATTAGACCAAATTCCAATTTAATACAGCCAGATCTAGTGCTCCTCAGCATTTCGGAGCTGTCCAACAACTAACAAGGCTGAAAATTGAATGTAAAGCTGCAAATTCACAGATAGTCCATTTTTGACTTCTTTCGTTGAGATAAAGCGTTTTTGGCTTCTGGCTTACTGATCTCTTGTAACTTAAGCATTAGACCAAATTCCAATTTAATACAGCCAGATCTAGGTGCTCCTCAGGATTTCGGAGCTGTCCAGCAACTAACAAGGCTGAAAATTGAATGTAAAGCTGCAAATTCACAAATAGTCCATTTTTGACTTCTTTCGCTGAGATAAAGCGTTTTTGGCTTCTGGCTTACTGATCACTTGTAACTTAAGCATTAGACCAAATTCCAATTTAATACAGCCAGCTATAGTGCTGCTCAGCATTTCGGAGCTGTCCAACAGCTAACAAGGCTGAAAATTGAATGTAAAGCTGCAAATTCACTGATAGTCCATTTTTGACTTCTTTCGCTGAGATAAAGCGTTTTTGGCTTCTGGCTTGCTGATCACTTGTAACTTAAGCATTAGACCAAATTCCAATTTAATACAGCCAGCTATAGTGCTGCTCAGCATTTCGGAGCTGTCCAACAACTAACAAGGCTGAAAATTGAATGTAAAGCTGAAAATTCACAGATAGTCCATTTTTGACTTCTTTCGCTGAGATAAAGCGTTTTTGGCTTCTGGCTTACTGATCACTTGTAACTTAAGCATTAGACCAAATTCCAATTTAATACAGCCAGCTATAGTGCTGCTCAGCATTTCGGAGCTGTCCAACAGCTAACAAGGCTGAAAATTGAATGTAAAGCTGCAAATTCACTGATAGTCCATTTTTGACTTCTTTCGCTGAGATAAAGCGTTTTTGGCTTCTGGCTTGCTGATCACTTGTAACTTAAGCATTAGACCAAATTCCAATTTAATACAGCCAGCTATAGTGCTGCTCAGCATTTCGGAGCTGTCCAGCAACTAACAAGGCTGAAAATTGAATGTAAAGCTGCAAATTCACAAATATTCCATTTTTGACTTCTTTCGTTGAGATAAAGCGTTTTTGGCTTCTGGCTTACTGATCTCTTGTAACTTAAGCATTAGACCAAATTCCAATTTAATACAGCCAGATCTAGTGCTCCTCAGCATTTCGGAGCTGTCCAACAACTAACAAGGCTGAAAATTGAATGTAAAGCTGCAAATTCACAGATAGTCCATTTTTGACTTCTTTCGTTGAGATAAAGCGTTTTTGGCTTCTGGCTTACTGATCTCTTGTAACTTAAGCATTAGACCAAATTCCAATTTAATACAGCCAGATCTAGTGCTCCTCAGGATTTCGGAGCTGTCCAGCAACTAACAAGGCTGAAAATTGAATGTAAAGCTGCAAATTCACAAATAGTCCATTTTTGACTTCTTTCGCTGAGATAAAGCGTTTTTGGCTTCTGGCTTACTGATCTCTTGTAACTTAAGCATTAGACCAAATTCCAATTTAATACAGCCAGATCTAGTGCTCCTCAGCATTTCGGAGCTGTCCAACAACTAACAAGGCTGAAAATTGAATGTAAAGCTGCAAATTCACAAATAGTCCATTTTTGACTTCTTTCGCTGAGATAAAGCGTTTTTGGCTTCTGGCTTACTGATCACTTGTAACTTAAGCATTAGACCAAATTCCAATTTAATACAGCCAGCTATAGTGCTGCTCAGCATTTCGGAGCTGTCCAACAGCTAACAAGGCTGAAAATTGAATGTAAAGCTGCAAATTCACTGATAGTCCATTTTTGACTTCTTTCGCTGAGATAAAGCGTTTTTGGCTTCTGGCTTGCTGATCACTTGTAACTTAAGCATTAGACCAAATTCCAATTTAATACAGCCAGATCTAGTGCTCCTCAGCATTTCGGAGCTGTCCAACAACTAACAAGGCTGAAAATTGAATGTAAAGCTGCAAATTCACAGATAGTCCATTTTTGACTTCTTTCGTTGAGATAAAGCGTTTTTGGCTTCTGGCTTACTGATCTCTTGTAACTTAAGCATTAGACCAAATTCCAATTTAATACAGCCAGATCTAGTGCTCCTCAGGATTTCGGAGCTGTCCAGCAACTAACAAGGCTGAAAATTGAATGTAAAGCTGCAAATTCACAAATAGTCCATTTTTGACTTCTTTCGCTGAGATAAAGCGTTTTTGGCTTCTGGCTTACTGATCTCTTGTAACTTAAGCATTAGACCAAATTCCAATTTAATACAGCCAGATCTAGTGCTCCTCAGCATTTCGGAGCTGTCCAACAACTAACAAGGCTGAAAATTGAATGTAAAGCTGCAAATTCACAGATAGTCCATTTTTGACTTCTTTCGTTGAGATAAAGCGTTTTTGGCTTCTGGCTTACTGATCTCTTGTAACTTAAGCATTAGACCAAATTCCAATTTAATACAGCCAGATCTAGTGCTCCTCAGGATTTCGGAGCTGTCCAGCAACTAACAAGGCTGAAAATTGAATGTAAAGCTGCAAATTCACAAATAGTCCATTTTTGACTTCTTTCGCTGAGATAAAGCGTTTTTGGCTTCTGGCTTACTGATCACTTGTAACTTAAGCATTAGACCAAATTCCAATTTAATACAGCCAGCTATAGTGCTGCTCAGCATTTCGGAGCTGTCCAACAGCTAACAAGGCTGAAAATTGAATGTAAAGCTGCAAATTCACTGATAGTCCATTTTTGACTTCTTTCGCTGAGATAAAGCGTTTTTGGCTTCTGGCTTGCTGATCACTTGTAACTTAAGCATTAGACCAAATTCCAATTTAATACAGCCAGCTATAGTGCTGCTCAGCATTTCGGAGCTGTCCAACAACTAACAAGGCTGAAAATTGAATGTAAAGCTGAAAATTCACAGATAGTCCATTTTTGACTTCTTTCGCTGAGATAAAGCGTTTTTGGCTTCTGGCTTACTGATCACTTGTAACTTAAGCATTAGACCAAATTCCAATTTAATACAGCCAGCTATAGTGCTGCTCAGCATTTCGGAGCTGTCCAACAGCTAACAAGGCTGAAAATTGAATGTAAAGCTGCAAATTCACTGATAGTCCATTTTTGACTTCTTTCGCTGAGATAAAGCGTTTTTGGCTTCTGGCTTGCTGATCACTTGTAACTTAAGCATTAGACCAAATTCCAATTTAATACAGCCAGATCTAGTGCTCCTCAGGATTTCGGAGCTGTCCAACAACTAACAAGGCTGAAAATTGAATGTAAAGCTGAAAATTCACTGATAGTCCATTTTTGACTTCTTTCGCTGAGATAAAGCGTTTTTGGCTTCTGGCTTGCTGATCACTTGTAACTTAAGCATTAGACCAAATTCCAATTTAATACAGCCAGCTATAGTGCTGCTCAGCATTTCGGAGCTGTCCAACAACTAACAAGGCTGAAAATTGAATGTAAAGCTGCAAATTCACAGATAGTCCATTTTTCACTTCTTTCGCTGAGATAAAGCGTTTTTGGCTTCTGGCTTACTGATCTCTTGTAACTTAAGCATTAGACCAAATTCCAATTTAATACAGCCAGATCTAGTGCTCCTCAGGATTTCGGAGCTGTCCAGCAACTAACAAGGCTGAAAATTGAATGTAAAGCTGAAAATTCACAGATAGTCCATTTTTGACTTCTTTCGCTGAGATAAAGCGTTTTTGGCTTCTGGCTTACTGATCACTTGTAACTTAAGCATTAGACCAAATTCCAATTTAATACAGCCAGCTATAGTGCTGCTCAGCATTTCGGAGCTGTCCAACAGCTAACAAGGCTGAAAATTGAATGTAAAGCTGCAAATTCACTGATAGTCCATTTTTGACTTCTTTCGCTGAGATAAAGCGTTTTTGGCTTCTGGCTTGCTGATCACTTGTAACTTAAGCATTAGACCAAATTCCAATTTAATACAGCCAGCTATAGTGCTGCTCAGCATTTCGGAGCTGTCCAACAACTAACAAGGCTGAAAATTGAATGTAAAGCTGCAAATTCACAGATAGTCCATTTTTCACTTCTTTCGCTGAGATAAAGCGTTTTTGGCTTCTGGCTTACTGATCTCTTGTAACTTAAGCATTAGACCAAATTCCAATTTAATACAGCCAGCTATAGTGCTGCTCAGCATTTCGGAGCTGTCCAGCAACTAACAAGGCTGAAAATTGAATGTAAAGCTGAAAATTCACAGATAGTCCATTTTTGACTTCTTTCGCTGAGATAAAGCGTTTTTGGCTTCTGGCTTACTGATCACTTGTAACTTAAGCATTAGACCAAATTCCAATTTAATACAGCCAGCTATAGTGCTGCTCAGCATTTCGGAGCTGTCCAACAGCTAACAAGGCTGAAAATTGAATGTAAAGCTGCAAATTCACTGATAGTCCATTTTTGACTTCTTTCGCTGAGATAAAGCGTTTTTGGCTTCTGGCTTGCTGATCACTTGTAACTTAAGCATTAGACCAAATTCCAATTTAATACAGCCAGCTATAGTGCTGCTCAGCATTTCGGAGCTGTCCAACAGCTAACAAGGCTGAAAATTGAATGTAAAGCTGCAAATTCACAAATAGTCCATTTTTGACTTCTTTCGCTGAGATAAAGCGTTTTTGGCTTCTGGCTTACTGATCTCTTGTAACTTAAGCATTAGACCAAATTCCAATTTAATACAGCCAGATCTAGTGCTCCTCAGCATTTCGGAGCTGTCCAACAACTAACAAGGCTGAAAATTGAATGTAAAGCTGCAAATTCACAGATAGTCCATTTTTGACTTCTTTCGTTGAGATAAAGCGTTTTTGGCTTCTGGCTTACTGATCTCTTGTAACTTAAGCATTAGACCAAATTCCAATTTAATACAGCCAGATCTAGTGCTCCTCAGGATTTCGGAGCTGTCCAGCAACTAACAAGGCTGAAAATTGAATGTAAAGCTGCAAATTCACAAATAGTCCATTTTTGACTTCTTTCGCTGAGATAAAGCGTTTTTGGCTTCTGGCTTACTGATCACTTGTAACTTAAGCATTAGACCAAATTCCAATTTAATACAGCCAGCTATAGTGCTGCTCAGCATTTCGGAGCTGTCCAACAGCTAACAAGGCTGAAAATTGAATGTAAAGCTGCAAATTCACTGATAGTCCATTTTTGACTTCTTTCGCTGAGATAAAGCGTTTTTGGCTTCTGGCTTGCTGATCACTTGTAACTTAAGCATTAGACCAAATTCCAATTTAATACAGCCAGCTATAGTGCTGCTCAGCATTTCGGAGCTGTCCAACAACTAACAAGGCTGAAAATTGAATGTAAAGCTGAAAATTCACAGATAGTCCATTTTTGACTTCTTTCGCTGAGATAAAGCGTTTTTGGCTTCTGGCTTACTGATCACTTGTAACTTAAGCATTAGACCAAATTCCAATTTAATACAGCCAGCTATAGTGCTGCTCAGCATTTCGGAGCTGTCCAACAGCTAACAAGGCTGAAAATTGAATGTAAAGCTGCAAATTCACTGATAGTCCATTTTTGACTTCTTTCGCTGAGATAAAGCGTTTTTGGCTTCTGGCTTGCTGATCACTTGTAACTTAAGCATTAGACCAAATTCCAATTTAATACAGCCAGATCTAGTGCTCCTCAGGATTTCGGAGCTGTCCAACAACTAACAAGGCTGAAAATTGAATGTAAAGCTGAAAATTCACTGATAGTCCATTTTTGACTTCTTTCGCTGAGATAAAGCGTTTTTGGCTTCTGGCTTGCTGATCACTTGTAACTTAAGCATTAGACCAAATTCCAATTTAATACAGCCAGCTATAGTGCTGCTCAGCATTTCGGAGCTGTCCAACAACTAACAAGGCTGAAAATTGAATGTAAAGCTGCAAATTCACAGATAGTCCATTTTTCACTTCTTTCGCTGAGATAAAGCGTTTTTGGCTTCTGGCTTACTGATCTCTTGTAACTTAAGCATTAGACCAAATTCCAATTTAATACAGCCAGATCTAGTGCTCCTCAGGATTTCGGAGCTGTCCAGCAACTAACAAGGCTGAAAATTGAATGTAAAGCTGAAAATTCACAGATAGTCCATTTTTGACTTCTTTCGCTGAGATAAAGCGTTTTTGGCTTCTGGCTTACTGATCACTTGTAACTTAAGCATTAGACCAAATTCCAATTTAATACAGCCAGCTATAGTGCTGCTCAGCATTTCGGAGCTGTCCAACAGCTAACAAGGCTGAAAATTGAATGTAAAGCTGCAAATTCACTGATAGTCCATTTTTGACTTCTTTCGCTGAGATAAAGCGTTTTTGGCTTCTGGCTTGCTGATCACTTGTAACTTAAGCATTAGACCAAATTCCAATTTAATACAGCCAGCTATAGTGCTGCTCAGCATTTCGGAGCTGTCCAACAACTAACAAGGCTGAAAATTGAATGTAAAGCTGCAAATTCACAGATAGTCCATTTTTCACTTCTTTCGCTGAGATAAAGCGTTTTTGGCTTCTGGCTTACTGATCTCTTGTAACTTAAGCATTAGACCAAATTCCAATTTAATACAGCCAGCTATAGTGCTGCTCAGCATTTCGGAGCTGTCCAGCAACTAACAAGGCTGAAAATTGAATGTAAAGCTGAAAATTCACAGATAGTCCATTTTTGACTTCTTTCGCTGAGATAAAGCGTTTTTGGCTTCTGGCTTACTGATCACTTGTAACTTAAGCATTAGACCAAATTCCAATTTAATACAGCCAGCTATAGTGCTGCTCAGCATTTCGGAGCTGTCCAACAGCTAACAAGGCTGAAAATTGAATGTAAAGCTGCAAATTCACTGATAGTCCATTTTTGACTTCTTTCGCTGAGATAAAGCGTTTTTGGCTTCTGGCTTGCTGATCACTTGTAACTTAAGCATTAGACCAAATTCCAATTTAATACAGCCAGCTATAGTGCTGCTCAGCATTTCGGAGCTGTCCAACAGCTAACAAGGCTGAAAATTGAATGTAAAGCTGCAAATTCACTGATAGTCCATTTTTGACTTCTTTCGCTGAGATAAAGCGTTTTTGGCTTCTGGCTTGCTGATCACTTGTAACTTAAGCATTAGACCAAATTCCAATTTAATACAGCCAGCTATAGTGCTGCTCAGCATTTCGGAGCTGTCCAACAACTAACAAGGCTGAAAATTGAATGTAAAGCTGCAAATTCACAGATAGTCCATTTTTCACTTCTTTCGCTGAGATAAAGCGTTTTTGGCTTCTGGCTTACTGATCTCTTGTAACTTAAGCATTAGACCAAATTCCAATTTAATACAGCCAGCTATAGTGCTGCTCAGCATTTCGGAGCTGTCCAGCAACTAACAAGGCTGAAAATTGAATGTAAAGCTGAAAATTCACAGATAGTCCATTTTTGACTTCTTTCGCTGAGATAAAGCGTTTTTGGCTTCTGGCTTACTGATCACTTGTAACTTAAGCATTAGACCAAATTCCAATTTAATACAGCCAGCTATAGTGCTGCTCAGCATTTCGGAGCTGTCCAACAGCTAACAAGGCTGAAAATTGAATGTAAAGCTGCAAATTCACTGATAGTCCATTTTTGACTTCTTTCGCTGAGATAAAGCGTTTTTGGCTTCTGGCTTGCTGATCACTTGTAACTTAAGCATTAGACCAAATTCCAATTTAATACAGCCAGATCTAGTGCTCCTCAGGATTTCGGAGCTGTCCAACAACTAACAAGGCTGAAAATTGAATGTAAAGCTGAAAATTCACTGATAGTCCATTTTTGACTTCTTTCGCTGAGATAAAGCGTTTTTGGCTTCTGGCTTGCTGATCACTTGTAACTTAAGCATTAGACCAAATTCCAATTTAATACAGCCAGCTATAGTGCTGCTCAGCATTTCGGAGCTGTCCAACAACTAACAAGGCTGAAAATTGAATGTAAAGCTGCAAATTCACAGATAGTCCATTTTTCACTTCTTTCGCTGAGATAAAGCGTTTTTGGCTTCTGGCTTACTGATCACTTGTAACTTAAGCATTAGACCAAATTCCAATTTAATACAGCCAGCTATAGTGCTGCTCAGCATTTCGGAGCTGTCCAACAGCTAACAAGGCTGAAAATTGAATGTAAAGCTGCAAATTCACTGATAGTCCATTTTTGACTTCTTTCGCTGAGATAAAGCGTTTTTGGCTTCTGGCTTGCTGATCACTTGTAACTTAAGCATTAGACCAAATTCCAATTTAATACAGCCAGCTATAGTGCTGCTCAGCATTTCGGAGCTGTCCAACAACTAACAAGGCTGAAAATTGAATGTAAAGCTGCAAATTCACAGATAGTCCATTTTTCACTTCTTTCGCTGAGATAAAGCGTTTTTGGCTTCTGGCTTACTGATCACTTGTAACTTAAGCATTAGACCAAATTCCAATTTAATACAGCCAGCTATAGTGCTGCTCAGCATTTCGGAGCTGTCCAACAGCTAACAAGGCTGAAAATTGAATGTAAAGCTGCAAATTCACTGATAGTCCATTTTTGACTTCTTTCGCTGAGATAAAGCGTTTTTGGCTTCTCGCTTGCTGATCACTTGTAACTTAAGCATTAGACCAAATTCCAATTTAATACAGCCAGATCTAGTGCTCCTCAGGATTTCGGAGCTGTCCAACAACTAACAAGGCTGAAAATTGAATGTAAAGCTGAAAATTCACTGATAGTCCATTTTTGACTTCTTTCGCTGAGATAAAGCGTTTTTGGCTTCTGGCTTGCTGATCACTTGTAACTTAAGCATTAGACCAAATTCCAATTTAATACAGCCAGCTATAGTGCTGCTCAGCATTTCGGAGCTGTCCAACAACTAACAAGGCTGAAAATTGAATGTAAAGCTGCAAATTCACAGATAGTCCATTTTTCACTTCTTTCGCTGAGATAAAGCGTTTTTGGCTTCTGGCTTACTGATCTCTTGTAACTTAAGCATTAGACCAAATTCCAATTTAATACAGCCAGATCTAGTGCTCCTCAGGATTTCGGAGCTGTCCAGCAACTAACAAGGCTGAAAATTGAATGTAAAGCTGAAAATTCACAGATAGTCCATTTTTGACTTCTTTCGCTGAGATAAAGCGTTTTTGGCTTCTGGCTTACTGATCACTTGTAACTTAAGCATTAGACCAAATTCCAATTTAATACAGCCAGCTATAGTGCTGCTCAGCATTTCGGAGCTGTCCAACAGCTAACAAGGCTGAAAATTGAATGTAAAGCTGCAAATTCACTGATAGTCCATTTTTGACTTCTTTCGCTGAGATAAAGCGTTTTTGGCTTCTGGCTTGCTGATCACTTGTAACTTAAGCATTAGACCAAATTCCAATTTAATACAGCCAGATCTAGTGCTCCTCAGGATTTCGGAGCTGTCCAACAACTAACAAGGCTGAAAATTGAATGTAAAGCTGAAAATTCACTGATAGTCCATTTTTGACTTCTTTCGCTGAGATAAAGCGTTTTTGGCTTCTGGCTTGCTGATCACTTGTAACTTAAGCATTAGACCAAATTCCAATTTAATACAGCCAGCTATAGTGCTGCTCAGCATTTCGGAGCTGTCCAACAACTAACAAGGCTGAAAATTGAATGTAAAGCTGCAAATTCACAGATAGTCCATTTTTCACTTCTTTCGCTGAGATAAAGCGTTTTTGGCTTCTGGCTTACTGATCTCTTGTAACTTAAGCATTAGACCAAATTCCAATTTAATACAGCCAGATCTAGTGCTCCTCAGGATTTCGGAGCTGTCCAGCAACTAACAAGGCTGAAAATTGAATGTAAAGCTGCAAATTCACAAATAGTCCATTTTTGACTTCTTTCGCTGAGATAAAGCGTTTTTGGCTTCTGGCTTACTGATCACTTGTAACTTAAGCATTAGACCAAATTCCAATTTAATACAGCCAGCTATAGTGCTGCTCAGCATTTCGGAGCTGTCCAACGGCTAACAAGGCTGAAAATTGAATGTAAAGCTGCAAATTCACTGATAGTCCATTTTTGACTTCTTTCGCTGAGATAAAGCGTTTTTGGCTTCTGGCTTGCTGATCACTTGTAACTTAAGCATTAGACCAAATTCCAATTTAATACAGCCAGATCTAGTGCTCCTCAGGATTTCGGAGCTGTCCAACAACTAACAAGGCTGAAAATTGAATGTAAAGCTGAAAATTCACTGATAGTCCATTTTTGACTTCTTTCGCTGAGATAAAGCGTTTTTGGCTTCTGGCTTGCTGATCACTTGTAACTTAAGCATTAGACCAAATTCCAATTTAATACAGCCAGCTATAGTGCTGCTCAGCATTTCGGAGCTGTCCAGCAACTAACAAGGCTGAAAATTGAATGTAAAGCTGCAAATTCACAAATATTCCATTTTTGACTTCTTTCGTTGAGATAAAGCGTTTTTGGCTTCTGGCTTACTGATCTCTTGTAACTTAAGCATTAGACCAAATTCCAATTTAATACAGCCAGATCTAGTGCTCCTCAGCATTTCGGAGCTGTCCAACAACTAACAAGGCTGAAAATTGAATGTAAAGCTGCAAATTCACAGATAGTCCATTTTTGACTTCTTTCGTTGAGATAAAGCGTTTTTGGCTTCTGGCTTACTGATCTCTTGTAACTTAAGCATTAGACCAAATTCCAATTTAATACAGCCAGATCTAGTGCTCCTCAGGATTTCGGAGCTGTCCAGCAACTAACAAGGCTGAAAATTGAATGTAAAGCTGCAAATTCACAAATAGTCCATTTTTGACTTCTTTCGCTGAGATAAAGCGTTTTTGGCTTCTGGCTTACTGATCTCTTGTAACTTAAGCATTAGACCAAATTCCAATTTAATACAGCCAGATCTAGTGCTCCTCAGCATTTCGGAGCTGTCCAACAACTAACAAGGCTGAAAATTGAATGTAAAGCTGCAAATTCACAAATAGTCCATTTTTGACTTCTTTCGCTGAGATAAAGCGTTTTTGGCTTCTGGCTTACTGATCTCTTGTAACTTAAGCATTAGACCAAATTCCAATTTAATACAGCCAGATCTAGTGCTCCTCAGCATTTCGGAGCTGTCCAACAACTAACAAGGCTGAAAATTGAATGTAAAGCTGCAAATTCACAGATAGTCCATTTTTGACTTCTTTCGTTGAGATAAAGCGTTTTTGGCTTCTGGCTTACTGATCTCTTGTAACTTAAGCATTAGACCAAATTCCAATTTAATACAGCCAGATCTAGTGCTCCTCAGGATTTCGGAGCTGTCCAGCAACTAACAAGGCTGAAAATTGAATGTAAAGCTGCAAATTCACAAATAGTCCATTTTTGACTTCTTTCGCTGAGATAAAGCGTTTTTGGCTTCTGGCTTACTGATCACTTGTAACTTAAGCATTAGACCAAATTCCAATTTAATACAGCCAGCTATAGTGCTGCTCAGCATTTCGGAGCTGTCCAACAGCTAACAAGGCTGAAAATTGAATGTAAAGCTGCAAATTCACTGATAGTCCATTTTTGACTTCTTTCGCTGAGATAAAGCGTTTTTGGCTTCTGGCTTGCTGATCACTTGTAACTTAAGCATTAGACCAAATTCCAATTTAATACAGCCAGATCTAGTGCTCCTCAGCATTTCGGAGCTGTCCAACAACTAACAAGGCTGAAAATTGAATGTAAAGCTGCAAATTCACAGATAGTCCATTTTTGACTTCTTTCGTTGAGATAAAGCGTTTTTGGCTTCTGGCTTACTGATCTCTTGTAACTTAAGCATTAGACCAAATTCCAATTTAATACAGCCAGATCTAGTGCTCCTCAGGATTTCGGAGCTGTCCAGCAACTAACAAGGCTGAAAATTGAATGTAAAGCTGCAAATTCACAAATAGTCCATTTTTGACTTCTTTCGCTGAGATAAAGCGTTTTTGGCTTCTGGCTTACTGATCTCTTGTAACTTAAGCATTAGGCCAAATTCCAATTTAATACAGCCAGATCTAGTGCTCCTCAGCATTTCGGAGCTGTCCAACAACTAACAAGGCTGAAAATTGAATGTAAAGCTGCAAATTCACAGATAGTCCATTTTTGACTTCTTTCGTTGAGATAAAGCGTTTTTGGCTTCTGGCTTACTGATCTCTTGTAACTTAAGCATTAGACCAAATTCCAATTTAATACAGCCAGATCTAGTGCTCCTCAGGATTTCGGAGCTGTCCAGCAACTAACAAGGCTGAAAATTGAATGTAAAGCTGCAAATTCACAAATAGTCCATTTTTGACTTCTTTCGCTGAGATAAAGCGTTTTTGGCTTCTGGCTTACTGATCACTTGTAACTTAAGCATTAGACCAAATTCCAATTTAATACAGCCAGCTATAGTGCTGCTCAGCATTTCGGAGCTGTCCAACAGCTAACAAGGCTGAAAATTGAATGTAAAGCTGCAAATTCACTGATTTTTGACTTCTTTCGCTGAGATAAAGCGTTTTTGGCTTCTGGCTTGCTGATCACTTGTAACTTAAGCATTAGACCAAATTCCAATTTAATACAGCCAGATCTAGTGCTCCTCAGGATTTCGGAGCTGTCCAACAACTAACAAGGCTGAAAATTGAATGTAAAGCTGAAAATTCACTGATAGTCCATTTTTGACTTCTTTCGCTGAGATAAAGCGTTTTTGGCTTCTGGCTTGCTGATCACTTGTAACTTAAGCATTAGACCAAATTCCAATTTAATACAGCCAGCTATAGTGCTGCTCAGCATTTCGGAGCTGTCCAACAACTAACAAGGCTGAAAATTGAATGTAAAGCTGCAAATTCACAGATAGTCCATTTTTCACTTCTTTCGCTGAGATAAAGCGTTTTTGGCTTCTGGCTTACTGATCTCTTGTAACTTAAGCATTAGACCAAATTCCAATTTAATACAGCCAGATCTAGTGCTCCTCAGGATTTCGGAGCTGTCCAGCAACTAACAAGGCTGAAAATTGAATGTAAAGCTGAAAATTCACAGATAGTCCATTTTTGACTTCTTTCGCTGAGATAAAGCGTTTTTGGCTTCTGGCTTACTGATCACTTGTAACTTAAGCATTAGACCAAATTCCAATTTAATACAGCCAGCTATAGTGCTGCTCAGCATTTCGGAGCTGTCCAACAGCTAACAAGGCTGAAAATTGAATGTAAAGCTGCAAATTCACTGATAGTCCATTTTTGACTTCTTTCGCTGAGATAAAGCGTTTTTGGCTTCTGGCTTGCTGATCACTTGTAACTTAAGCATTAGACCAAATTCCAATTTAATACAGCCAGCTATAGTGCTGCTCAGCATTTCGGAGCTGTCCAACAACTAACAAGGCTGAAAATTGAATGTAAAGCTGCAAATTCACAGATAGTCCATTTTTCACTTCTTTCGCTGAGATAAAGCGTTTTTGGCTTCTGGCTTACTGATCTCTTGTAACTTAAGCATTAGACCAAATTCCAATTTAATACAGCCAGCTATAGTGCTGCTCAGCATTTCGGAGCTGTCCAACAGCTAACAAGGCTGAAAATTGAATGTAAAGCTGCAAATTCACTGATAGTCCATTTTTGACTTCTTTCGCTGAGATAAAGCGTTTTTGGCTTCTGGCTTACTGATCACTTGTAACTTAAGCATTAGACCAAATTCCAATTTAATACAGCCAGCTATAGTGCTGCTCAGCATTTCGGAGCTGTCTAACAGCTAACAAGGCTGAAAATTGAATGTAAAGCTGCAAATTCACTGATAGTCCATTTTTGACTTCTTTCGCTGAGATAAAGCGTTTTTGGCTTCTGGCTTGCTGATCACTTGTAACTTAAGCATTAGACCAAATTCCAATTTAATACAGCCAGATCTAGTGCTCCTCAGGATTTCGGAGCTGTCCAACAACTAACAAGGCTGAAAATTGAATGTAAAGCTGAAAATTCACTGATAGTCCATTTTTGACTTCTTTCGCTGAGATAAAGCGTTTTTGGCTTCTGGCTTGCTGATCACTTGTAACTTAAGCATTAGACCAAATTCCAATTTAATACAGCCAGCTATAGTGCTGCTCAGCATTTCGGAGCTGTCCAACAACTAACAAGGCTGAAAATTGAATGTAAAGCTGCAAATTCACAGATAGTCCATTTGTCACTTCTTTCGCTGAGATAAAGCGTTTTTGGCTTCTGGCTTACTGATCTCTTGTAACTTAAGCATTAGACCAAATTCCAATTTAATACAGCCAGATCTAGTGCTCCTCAGGATTTCGGAGCTGTCCAGCAACTAACAAGGCTGAAAATTGAATGTAAAGCTGCAAATTCACAAATAGTCCATTTTTGACTTCTTTCGCTGAGATAAAGCGTTTTTGGCTTCTGGCTTACTGATCACTTGTAACTTAAGCATTAGACCAAATTCCAATTTAATACAGCCAGCTATAGTGCTGCTCAGCATTTCGGAGCTGTCCAACAGCTAACAAGGCTGAAAATTGAATGTAAAGCTGCAAATTCACTGATAGTCCATTTTTGACTTCTTTCGCTGAGATAAAGCGTTTTTGGCTTCTGGCTTGCTGATCACTTGTAACTTAAGCATTAGACCAAATTCCAATTTAATACAGCCAGATCTAGTGCTCCTCAGGATTTCGGAGCTGTCCAACAACTAACAAGGCTGAAAATTGAATGTAAAGCTGAAAATTCACTGATAGTCCATTTTTGACTTCTTTCGCTGAGATAAAGCGTTTTTGGCTTCTGGCTTGCTGATCACTTGTAACTTAAGCATTAGACCAAATTCCAATTTAATACAGCCAGCTATAGTGCTGCTCAGCATTTCGGAGCTGTCCAGCAACTAACAAGGCTGAAAATTGAATGTAAAGCTGCAAATTCACAAATATTCCATTTTTGACTTCTTTCGTTGAGATAAAGCGTTTTTGGCTTCTGGCTTACTGATCTCTTGTAACTTAAGCATTAGACCAAATTCCAATTTAATACAGCCAGATCTAGTGCTCCTCAGCATTTCGGAGCTGTCCAACAACTAACAAGGCTGAAAATTGAATGTAAAGCTGCAAATTCACAGATAGTCCATTTTTGACTTCTTTCGTTGAGATAAAGCGTTTTTGGCTTCTGGCTTACTGATCTCTTGTAACTTAAGCATTAGACCAAATTCCAATTTAATACAGCCAGATCTAGTGCTCCTCAGGATTTCGGAGCTGTCCAGCAACTAACAAGGCTGAAAATTGAATGTAAAGCTGCAAATTCACAAATAGTCCATTTTTGACTTCTTTCGCTGAGATAAAGCGTTTTTGGCTTCTGGCTTACTGATCTCTTGTAACTTAAGCATTAGACCAAATTCCAATTTAATACAGCCAGATCTAGTGCTCCTCAGCATTTCGGAGCTGTCCAACAACTAACAAGGCTGAAAATTGAATGTAAAGCTGCAAATTCACAAATAGTCCATTTTTGACTTCTTTCGCTGAGATAAAGCGTTTTTGGCTTCTGGCTTACTGATCTCTTGTAACTTAAGCATTAGACCAAATTCCAATTTAATACAGCCAGATCTAGTGCTCCTCAGCATTTCGGAGCTGTCCAACAACTAACAAGGCTGAAAATTGAATGTAAAGCTGCAAATTCACAGATAGTCCATTTTTGACTTCTTTCGTTGAGATAAAGCGTTTTTGGCTTCTGGCTTACTGATCTCTTGTAACTTAAGCATTAGACCAAATTCCAATTTAATACAGCCAGATCTAGTGCTCCTCAGGATTTCGGAGCTGTCCAGCAACTAACAAGGCTGAAAATTGAATGTAAAGCTGCAAATTCACAAATAGTCCATTTTTGACTTCTTTCGCTGAGATAAAGCGTTTTTGGCTTCTGGCTTACTGATCACTTGTAACTTAAGCATTAGACCAAATTCCAATTTAATACAGCCAGCTATAGTGCTGCTCAGCATTTCGGAGCTGTCCAACAGCTAACAAGGCTGAAAATTGAATGTAAAGCTGCAAATTCACAGATAGTCCATTTTTGACTTCTTTCGTTGAGATAAAGCGTTTTTGGCTTCTGGCTTACTGATCTCTTGTAACTTAAGCATTAGACCAAATTCCAATTTAATACAGCCAGATCTAGTGCTCCTCAGGATTTCGGAGCTGTCCAGCAACTAACAAGGCTGAAAATTGAATGTAAAGCTGCAAATTCACAAATAGTCCATTTTTGACTTCTTTCGCTGAGATAAAGCGTTTTTGGCTTCTGGCTTACTGATCTCTTGTAACTTAAGCATTAGACCAAATTCCAATTTAATACAGCCAGATCTAGTGCTCCTCAGCATTTCGGAGCTGTCCAACAACTAACAAGGCTGAAAATTGAATGTAAAGCTGCAAATTCACAGATAGTCCATTTTTGACTTCTTTCGTTGAGATAAAGCGTTTTTGGCTTCTGGCTTACTGATCTCTTGTAACTTAAGCATTAGACCAAATTCCAATTTAATACAGCCAGATCTAGTGCTCCTCAGGATTTCGGAGCTGTCCAGCAACTAACAAGGCTGAAAATTGAATGTAAAGCTGCAAATTCACAAATAGTCCATTTTTGACTTCTTTCGCTGAGATAAAGCGTTTTTGGCTTCTGGCTTACTGATCACTTGTAACTTAAGCATTAGACCAAATTCCAATTTAATACAGCCAGCTATAGTGCTGCTCAGCATTTCGGAGCTGTCCAACAGCTAACAAGGCTGAAAATTGAATGTAAAGCTGCAAATTCACTGATAGTCCATTTTTGACTTCTTTCGCTGAGATAAAGCGTTTTTGGCTTCTGGCTTGCTGATCACTTGTAACTTAAGCATTAGACCAAATTCCAATTTAATACAGCCAGCTATAGTGCTGCTCAGCATTTCGGAGCTGTCCAACAACTAACAAGGCTGAAAATTGAATGTAAAGCTGAAAATTCACAGATAGTCCATTTTTGACTTCTTTCGCTGAGATAAAGCGTTTTTGGCTTCTGGCTTACTGATCACTTGTAACTTAAGCATTAGACCAAATTCCAATTTAATACAGCCAGCTATAGTGCTGCTCAGCATTTCGGAGCTGTCCAACAGCTAACAAGGCTGAAAATTGAATGTAAAGCTGCAAATTCACTGATAGTCCATTTTTGACTTCTTTCGCTGAGATAAAGCGTTTTTGGCTTCTGGCTTGCTGATCACTTGTAACTTAAGCATTAGACCAAATTCCAATTTAATACAGCCAGATCTAGTGCTCCTCAGGATTTCGGAGCTGTCCAACAACTAACAAGGCTGAAAATTGAATGTAAAGCTGAAAATTCACTGATAGTCCATTTTTGACTTCTTTCGCTGAGATAAAGCGTTTTTGGCTTCTGGCTTGCTGATCACTTGTAACTTAAGCATTAGACCAAATTCCAATTTAATACAGCCAGCTATAGTGCTGCTCAGCATTTCGGAGCTGTCCAACAACTAACAAGGCTGAAAATTGAATGTAAAGCTGCAAATTCACAGATAGTCCATTTTTCACTTCTTTCGCTGAGATAAAGCGTTTTTGGCTTCTGGCTTACTGATCACTTGTAACTTAAGCATTAGACCAAATTCCAATTTAATACAGCCAGCTATAGTGCTGCTCAGCATTTCGGAGCTGTCCAACAGCTAACAAGGCTGAAAATTGAATGTAAAGCTGCAAATTCACTGATAGTCCATTTTTGACTTCTTTCGCTGAGATAAAGCGTTTTTGGCTTCTGGCTTGCTGATCACTTGTAACTTAAGCATTAGACCAAATTCCAATTTAATACAGCCAGCTATAGTGCTGCTCAGCATTTCGGAGCTGTCCAACAACTAACAAGGCTGAAAATTGAATGTAAAGCTGCAAATTCACAGATAGTCCATTTTTCACTTCTTTCGCTGAGATAAAGCGTTTTTGGCTTCTGGCTTACTGATCTCTTGTAACTTAAGCATTAGACCAAATTCCAATTTAATACAGCCAGCTATAGTGCTGCTCAGCATTTCGGAGCTGTCCAACAGCTAACAAGGCTGAAAATTGAATGTAAAGCTGCAAATTCACTGATAGTCCATTTTTGACTTCTTTCGCTGAGATAAAGCGTTTTTGGCTTCTGGCTTACTGATCACTTGTAACTTAAGCATTAGACCAAATTCCAATTTAATACAGCCAGCTATAGTGCTGCTCAGCATTTCGGAGCTGTCTAACAGCTAACAAGGCTGAAAATTGAATGTAAAGCTGCAAATTCACTGATAGTCCATTTTTGACTTCTTTCGCTGAGATAAAGCGTTTTTGGCTTCTGGCTTGCTGATCACTTGTAACTTAAGCATTAGACCAAATTCCAATTTAATACAGCCAGATCTAGTGCTCCTCAGGATTTCGGAGCTGTCCAACAACTAACAAGGCTGAAAATTGAATGTAAAGCTGAAAATTCACTGATAGTCCATTTTTGACTTCTTTCGCTGAGATAAAGCGTTTTTGGCTTCTGGCTTGCTGATCACTTGTAACTTAAGCATTAGACCAAATTCCAATTTAATACAGCCAGCTATAGTGCTGCTCAGCATTTCGGAGCTGTCCAACAACTAACAAGGCTGAAAATTGAATGTAAAGCTGCAAATTCACAGATAGTCCATTTTTCACTTCTTTCGCTGAGATAAAGCGTTTTTGGCTTCTGGCTTACTGATCTCTTGTAACTTAAGCATTAGACCAAATTCCAATTTAATACAGCCAGATCTAGTGCTCCTCAGGATTTCGGAGCTGTCCAGCAACTAACAAGGCTGAAAATTGAATGTAAAGCTGCAAATTCACAAATAGTCCATTTTTGACTTCTTTCGCTGAGATAAAGCGTTTTTGGCTTCTGGCTTACTGATCACTTGTAACTTAAGCATTAGACCAAATTCCAATTTAATACAGCCAGCTATAGTGCTGCTCAGCATTTCGGAGCTGTCCAACAGCTAACAAGGCTGAAAATTGAATGTAAAGCTGCAAATTCACTGATAGTCCATTTTTGACTTCTTTCGCTGAGATAAAGCGTTTTTGGCTTCTGGCTTGCTGATCACTTGTAACTTAAGCATTAGACCAAATTCCAATTTAATACAGCCAGATCTAGTGCTCCTCAGGATTTCGGAGCTGTCCAACAACTAACAAGGCTGAAAATTGAATGTAAAGCTGAAAATTCACTGATAGTCCATTTTTGACTTCTTTCGCTGAGATAAAGCGTTTTTGGCTTCTGGCTTGCTGATCACTTGTAACTTAAGCATTAGACCAAATTCCAATTTAATACAGCCAGCTATAGTGCTGCTCAGCATTTCGGAGCTGTCCAGCAACTAACAAGGCTGAAAATTGAATGTAAAGCTGCAAATTCACAAATATTCCATTTTTGACTTCTTTCGTTGAGATAAAGCGTTTTTGGCTTCTGGCTTACTGATCTCTTGTAACTTAAGCATTAGACCAAATTCCAATTTAATACAGCCAGATCTAGTGCTCCTCAGCATTTCGGAGCTGTCCAACAACTAACAAGGCTGAAAATTGAATGTAAAGCTGCAAATTCACAGATAGTCCATTTTTGACTTCTTTCGTTGAGATAAAGCGTTTTTGGCTTCTGGCTTACTGATCTCTTGTAACTTAAGCATTAGACCAAATTCCAATTTAATACAGCCAGATCTAGTGCTCCTCAGGATTTCGGAGCTGTCCAGCAACTAACAAGGCTGAAAATTGAATGTAAAGCTGCAAATTCACAAATAGTCCATTTTTGACTTCTTTCGCTGAGATAAAGCGTTTTTGGCTTCTGGCTTACTGATCTCTTGTAACTTAAGCATTAGACCAAATTCCAATTTAATACAGCCAGATCTAGTGCTCCTCAGCATTTCGGAGCTGTCCAACAACTAACAAGGCTGAAAATTGAATGTAAAGCTGCAAATTCACAAATAGTCCATTTTTGACTTCTTTCGCTGAGATAAAGCGTTTTTGGCTTCTGGCTTACTGATCTCTTGTAACTTAAGCATTAGACCAAATTCCAATTTAATACAGCCAGATCTAGTGCTCCTCAGCATTTCGGAGCTGTCCAACAACTAACAAGGCTGAAAATTGAATGTAAAGCTGCAAATTCACAGATAGTCCATTTTTGACTTCTTTCGTTGAGATAAAGCGTTTTTGGCTTCTGGCTTACTGATCTCTTGTAACTTAAGCATTAGACCAAATTCCAATTTAATACAGCCAGATCTAGTGCTCCTCAGGATTTCGGAGCTGTCCAGCAACTAACAAGGCTGAAAATTGAATGTAAAGCTGCAAATTCACAAATAGTCCATTTTTCACTTCTTTCGCTGAGATAAAGCGTTTTTGGCTTCTGGCTTACTGATCACTTGTAACTTAAGCATTAGACCAAATTCCAATTTAATACAGCCAGCTATAGTGCTGCTCAGCATTTCGGAGCTGTCCAACAGCTAACAAGGCTGAAAATTGAATGTAAAGCTGCAAATTCACAGATAGTCCATTTTTGACTTCTTTCGTTGAGATAAAGCGTTTTTGGCTTCTGGCTTACTGATCTCTTGTAACTTAAGCATTAGACCAAATTCCAATTTAATACAGCCAGATCTAGTGCTCCTCAGGATTTCGGAGCTGTCCAGCAACTAACAAGGCTGAAAATTGAATGTAAAGCTGCAAATTCACAAATAGTCCATTTTTGACTTCTTTCGCTGAGATAAAGCGTTTTTGGCTTCTGGCTTTCTGATCTCTTGTAACTTAAGCATTAGACCAAATTCCAATTTAATACAGCCAGATCTAGTGCTCCTCAGCATTTCGGAGCTGTCCAACAACTAACAAGGCTGAAAATTGAATGTAAAGCTGCAAATTCACAGATAGTCCATTTTTGACTTCTTTCGTTGAGATAAAGCGTTTTTGGCTTCTGGCTTACTGATCTCTTGTAACTTAAGCATTAGACCAAATTCCAATTTAATACAGCCAGATCTAGTGCTCCTCAGGATTTCGGAGCTGTCCAGCAACTAACAAGGCTGAAAATTGAATGTAAAGCTGCAAATTCACAAATAGTCCATTTTTGACTTCTTTCGCTGAGATAAAGCGTTTTTGGCTTCTGGCTTACTGATCACTTGTAACTTAAGCATTAGACCAAATTCCAATTTAATACAGCCAGCTATAGTGCTGCTCAGCATTTCGGAGCTGTCCAACAGCTAACAAGGCTGAAAATTGAATGTAAAGCTGCAAATTCACTGATAGTCCATTTTTGACTTCTTTCGCTGAGATAAAGCGTTTTTGGCTTCTGGCTTGCTGATCACTTGTAACTTAAGCATTAGACCAAATTCCAATTTAATACAGCCAGCTATAGTGCTGCTCAGCATTTCGGAGCTGTCCAACAACTAACAAGGCTGAAAATTGAATGTAAAGCTGAAAATTCACAGATAGTCCATTTTTGACTTCTTTCGCTGAGATAAAGCGTTTTTGGCTTCTGGCTTACTGATCACTTGTAACTTAAGCATTAGACCAAATTCCAATTTAATACAGCCAGCTATAGTGCTGCTCAGCATTTCGGAGCTGTCCAACAGCTAACAAGGCTGAAAATTGAATGTAAAGCTGCAAATTCACTGATAGTCCATTTTTGACTTCTTTCGCTGAGATAAAGCGTTTTTGGCTTCTGGCTTGCTGATCACTTGTAACTTAAGCATTAGACCAAATTCCAATTTAATACAGCCAGATCTAGTGCTCCTCAGGATTTCGGAGCTGTCCAACAACTAACAAGGCTGAAAATTGAATGTAAAGCTGAAAATTCACTGATAGTCCATTTTTGACTTCTTTCGCTGAGATAAAGCGTTTTTGGCTTCTGGCTTGCTGATCACTTGTAACTTAAGCATTAGACCAAATTCCAATTTAATACAGCCAGCTATAGTGCTGCTCAGCATTTCGGAGCTGTCCAACAACTAACAAGGCTGAAAATTGAATGTAAAGCTGCAAATTCACAGATAGTCCATTTTTCACTTCTTTCGCTGAGATAAAGCGTTTTTGGCTTCTGGCTTACTGATCTCTTGTAACTTAAGCATTAGACCAAATTCCAATTTAATACAGCCAGATCTAGTGCTCCTCAGGATTTCGGAGCTGTCCAGCAACTAACAAGGCTGAAAATTGAATGTAAAGCTGAAAATTCACAGATAGTCCATTTTTGACTTCTTTCGCTGAGATAAAGCGTTTTTGGCTTCTGGCTTACTGATCACTTGTAACTTAAGCATTAGACCAAATTCCAATTTAATACAGCCAGCTATAGTGCTGCTCAGCATTTCGGAGCTGTCCAACAGCTAACAAGGCTGAAAATTGAATGTAAAGCTGCAAATTCACTGATAGTCCATTTTTGACTTCTTTCGCTGAGATAAAGCGTTTTTGGCTTCTGGCTTGCTGATCACTTGTAACTTAAGCATTAGACCAAATTCCAATTTAATACAGCCAGCTATAGTGCTGCTCAGCATTTCGGAGCTGTCCAACAACTAACAAGGCTGAAAATTGAATGTAAAGCTGCAAATTCACAGATAGTCCATTTTTCACTTCTTTCGCTGAGATAAAGCGTTTTTGGCTTCTGGCTTACTGATCTCTTGTAACTTAAGCATTAGACCAAATTCCAATTTAATACAGCCAGCTATAGTGCTGCTCAGCATTTCGGAGCTGTCCAGCAACTAACAAGGCTGAAAATTGAATGTAAAGCTGAAAATTCACAGATAGTCCATTTTTGACTTCTTTCGCTGAGATAAAGCGTTTTTGGCTTCTGGCTTACTGATCACTTGTAACTTAAGCATTAGACCAAATTCCAATTTAATACAGCCAGCTATAGTGCTGCTCAGCATTTCGGAGCTGTCCAACAGCTAACAAGGCTGAAAATTGAATGTAAAGCTGCAAATTCACTGATAGTCCATTTTTGACTTCTTTCGCTGAGATAAAGCGTTTTTGGCTTCTGGCTTGCTGATCACTTGTAACTTAAGCATTAGACCAAATTCCAATTTAATACAGCCAGATCTAGTGCTCCTCAGGATTTCGGAGCTGTCCAACAACTAACAAGGCTGAAAATTGAATGTAAAGCTGAAAATTCACTGATAGTCCATTTTTGACTTCTTTCGCTGAGATAAAGCGTTTTTGGCTTCTGGCTTGCTGATCACTTGTAACTTAAGCATTAGACCAAATTCCAATTTAATACAGCCAGCTATAGTGCTGCTCAGCATTTCGGAGCTGTCCAACAACTAACAAGGCTGAAAATTGAATGTAAAGCTGCAAATTCACAGATAGTCCATTTTTCACTTCTTTCGCTGAGATAAAGCGTTTTTGGCTTCTGGCTTACTGATCACTTGTAACTTAAGCATTAGACCAAATTCCAATGTAATACAGCCAGCTATAGTGCTGCTCAGCATTTCGGAGCTGTCCAACAGCTAACAAGGCTGAAAATTGAATGTAAAGCTGCAAATTCACTGATAGTCCATTTTTGACTTCTTTCGCTGAGATAAAGCGTTTTTGGCTTCTGGCTTGCTGATCACTTGTAACTTAAGCATTAGACCAAATTCCAATTTAATACAGCCAGCTATAGTGCTGCTCAGCATTTCGGAGCTGTCCAACAACTAACAAGGCTGAAAATTGAATGTAAAGCTGCAAATTCACAGATAGTCCATTTTTCACTTCTTTCGCTGAGATAAAGCGTTTTTGGCTTCTGGCTTACTGATCACTTGTAACTTAAGCATTAGACCAAATTCCAATTTAATACAGCCAGCTATAGTGCTGCTCAGCATTTCGGAGCTGTCCAACAGCTAACAAGGCTGAAAATTGAATGTAAAGCTGCAAATTCACTGATAGTCCATTTTTGACTTCTTTCGCTGAGATAAAGCGTTTTTGGCTTCTGGCTTGCTGATCACTTGTAACTTAAGCATTAGACCAAATTCCAATTTAATACAGCCAGATCTAGTGCTCCTCAGGATTTCGGAGCTGTCCAACAACTAACAAGGCTGAAAATTGAATGTAAAGCTGAAAATTCACTGATAGTCCATTTTTGACTTCTTTCGCTGAGATAAAGCGTTTTTGGCTTCTGGCTTGCTGATCACTTGTAACTTAAGCATTAGACCAAATTCCAATTTAATACAGCCAGCTATAGTGCTGCTCAGCATTTCGGAGCTGTCCAACAACTAACAAGGCTGAAAATTGAATGTAAAGCTGCAAATTCACAGATAGTCCATTTTTCACTTCTTTCGCTGAGATAAAGCGTTTTTGGCTTCTGGCTTACTGATCTCTTGTAACTTAAGCATTAGACCAAATTCCAATTTAATACAGCCAGATCTAGTGCTCCTCAGGATTTCGGAGCTGTCCAGCAACTAACAAGGCTGAAAATTGAATGTAAAGCTGAAAATTCACAGATAGTCCATTTTTGACTTCTTTCGCTGAGATAAAGCGTTTTTGGCTTCTGGCTTACTGATCACTTGTAACTTAAGCATTAGACCAAATTCCAATTTAATACAGCCAGCTATAGTGCTGCTCAGCATTTCGGAGCTGTCCAACAGCTAACAAGGCTGAAAATTGAATGTAAAGCTGCAAATTCACTGATAGTCCATTTTTGACTTCTTTCGCTGAGATAAAGCGTTTTTGGCTTCTGGCTTGCTGATCACTTGTAACTTAAGCATTAGACCAAATTCCAATTTAATACAGCCAGATCTAGTGCTCCTCAGGATTTCGGAGCTGTCCAACAACTAACAAGGCTGAAAATTGAATGTAAAGCTGAAAATTCACTGATAGTCCATTTTTGACTTCTTTCGCTGAGATAAAGCGTTTTTGGCTTCTGGCTTGCTGATCATTTGTAACTTAAGCATTAGACCAAATTCCAATTTAATACAGCCAGCTATAGTGCTGCTCAGCATTTCGGAGCTGTCCAACAACTAACAAGGCTGAAAATTGAATGTAAAGCTGCAAATTCACAGATAGTCCATTTTTCACTTCTTTCGCTGAGATAAACCGTTTTTGGCTTCTGGCTTACTGATCTCTTGTAACTTAAGCATTAGACCAAATTCCAATTTAATACAGCCAGATCTAGTGCTCCTCAGGATTTCGGAGCTGTCCAGCAACTAACAAGGCTGAAAATTGAATGTAAAGCTGCAAATTCACAAATAGTCCATTTTTGACTTCTTTCGCTGAGATAAAGCGTTTTTGGCTTCTGGCTTACTGATCACTTGTAACTTAAGCATTAGACCAAATTCCAATTTAATACAGCCAGCTATAGTGCTGCTCAGCATTTCGGAGCTGTCCAACAGCTAACAAGGCTGAAAATTGAATGTAAAGCTGCAAATTCACTGATAGTCCATTTTTGACTTCTTTCGCTGAGATAAAGCGTTTTTGGCTTCTGGCTTGCTGATCACTTGTAACTTAAGCATTAGACCAAATTCCAATTTAATACAGCCAGATCTAGTGCTCCTCAGGATTTCGGAGCTGTCCAACAACTAACAAGGCTGAAAATTGAATGTAAAGCTGAAAATTCACTGATAGTCCATTTTTGACTTCTTTCGCTGAGATAAAGCGTTTTTGGCTTCTGGCTTGCTGATCACTTGTAACTTAAGCATTAGACCAAATTCCAATTTAATACAGCCAGCTATAGTGCTGCTCAGCATTTCGGAGCTGTCCAGCAACTAACAAGGCTGAAAATTGAATGTAAAGCTGCAAATTCACAGATAGTCCATTTTTGACTTCTTTCGCTGAGATAAAGCGTTTTTGGCTTCTGGCTTGCTGATCACTTGTAACTTAAGCATTAGACCAAATTCCAATTTAATACAGCCAGATCTAGTGCTCCTCAGGATTTCGGAGCTGTCCAACAACTAACAAGGCTGAAAATTGAATGTAAAGCTGCAAATTCACAAATAGTCCATTTTTGACTTCTTTCGCTGAGATAAAGCGTTTTTGGCTTCTGGCTTACTGATCACTTGTAACTTAAGCATTAGACCAAATTCCAATTTAATACAGCCAGCTATAGTGCTGCTCAGCATTTCGGAGCTGTCCAACAGCTAACAAGGCTGAAAATTGAATGTAAAGCTGAAAATTCACTGATAGTCCATTTTTGACTTCTTTCGCTGAGATAAAGCGTTTTTGGCTTCTGGCTTGCTGATCACTTGTAACTTAAGCATTAGACCAAATTCCAATTTAATACAGCCAGCTATAGTGCTGCTCAGCATTTCGGAGCTGTCCAACAACTAACAAGGCTGAAAATTGAATGTAAAGCTGCAAATTCACAGATAGTCCATTTTTCACTTCTTTCGCTGAGATAAAGCGTTTTTGGCTTCTGGCTTACTGATCTCTTGTAACTTAAGCATTAGACCAAATTCCAATTTAATACAGCCAGCTATAGTGCTGCTCAGCATTTCGGAGCTGTCCAGCAACTAACAAGGCTGAAAATTGAATGTAAAGCTGAAAATTCACAGATAGTCCATTTTTGACTTCTTTCGCTGAGATAAAGCGTTTTTGGCTTCTGGCTTACTGATCACTTGTAACTTAAGCATTAGACCAAATTCCAATTTAATACAGCCAGCTATAGTGCTGCTCAGCATTTCGGAGCTGTCCAACAGCTAACAAGGCTGAAAATTGAATGTAAAGCTGCAAATTCACTGATAGTCCATTTTTGACTTCTTTCGCTGAGATAAAGCGTTTTTGGCTTCTGGCTTGCTGATCACTTGTAACTTAAGCATTAGACCAAATTCCAATTTAATACAGCCAGATCTAGTGCTCCTCAGGATTTCGGAGCTGTCCAACAACTAACAAGGCTGAAAATTGAATGTAAAGCTGAAAATTCACTGATAGTCCATTTTTGACTTCTTTCGCTGAGATAAAGCGTTTTTGGCTTCTGGCTTGCTGATCACTTGTAACTTAAGCATTAGACCAAATTCCAATTTAATACAGCCAGCTATAGTGCTGCTCAGCATTTCGGAGCTGTCCAACAACTAACAAGGCTGAAAATTGAATGTAAAGCTGCAAATTCACAGATAGTCCATTTTTCACTTCTTTCGCTGAGATAAAGCGTTTTTGGCTTCTGGCTTACTGATCACTTGTAACTTAAGCATTAGACCAAATTCCAATGTAATACAGCCAGCTATAGTGCTGCTCAGCATTTCGGAGCTGTCCAACAGCTAACAAGGCTGAAAATTGAATGTAAAGCTGCAAATTCACTGATAGTCCATTTTTGACTTCTTTCGCTGAGATAAAGCGTTTTTGGCTTCTGGCTTGCTGATCACTTGTAACTTAAGCATTAGACCAAATTCCAATTTAATACAGCCAGCTATAGTGCTGCTCAGCATTTCGGAGCTGTCCAACAACTAACAAGGCTGAAAATTGAATGTAAAGCTGCAAATTCACAGATAGTCCATTTTTCACTTCTTTCGCTGAGATAAAGCGTTTTTGGCTTCTGGCTTACTGATCACTTGTAACTTAAGCATTAGACCAAATTCCAATTTAATACAGCCAGCTATAGTGCTGCTCAGCATTTCGGAGCTGTCCAACAGCTAACAAGGCTGAAAATTGAATGTAAAGCTGCAAATTCACTGATAGTCCATTTTTGACTTCTTTCGCTGAGATAAAGCGTTTTTGGCTTCTGGCTTGCTGATCACTTGTAACTTAAGCATTAGACCAAATTCCAATTTAATACAGCCAGATCTAGTGCTCCTCAGGATTTCGGAGCTGTCCAACAACTAACAAGGCTGAAAATTGAATGTAAAGCTGAAAATTCACTGATAGTCCATTTTTGACTTCTTTCGCTGAGATAAAGCGTTTTTGGCTTCTGGCTTGCTGATCACTTGTAACTTAAGCATTAGACCAAATTCCAATTTAATACAGCCAGCTATAGTGCTGCTCAGCATTTCGGAGCTGTCCAACAACTAACAAGGCTGAAAATTGAATGTAAAGCTGCAAATTCACAGATAGTCCATTTTTCACTTCTTTCGCTGAGATAAAGCGTTTTTGGCTTCTGGCTTACTGATCTCTTGTAACTTAAGCATTAGACCAAATTCCAATTTAATACAGCCAGATCTAGTGCTCCTCAGGATTTCGGAGCTGTCCAGCAACTAACAAGGCTGAAAATTGAATGTAAAGCTGAAAATTCACAGATAGTCCATTTTTGACTTCTTTCGCTGAGATAAAGCGTTTTTGGCTTCTGGCTTACTGATCACTTGTAACTTAAGCATTAGACCAAATTCCAATTTAATACAGCCAGCTATAGTGCTGCTCAGCATTTCGGAGCTGTCCAACAGCTAACAAGGCTGAAAATTGAATGTAAAGCTGCAAATTCACTGATAGTCCATTTTTGACTTCTTTCGCTGAGATAAAGCGTTTTTGGCTTCTGGCTTGCTGATCACTTGTAACTTAAGCATTAGACCAAATTCCAATTTAATACAGCCAGATCTAGTGCTCCTCAGGATTTCGGAGCTGTCCAACAACTAACAAGGCTGAAAATTGAATGTAAAGCTGAAAATTCACTGATAGTCCATTTTTGACTTCTTTCGCTGAGATAAAGCGTTTTTGGCTTCTGGCTTGCTGATCATTTGTAACTTAAGCATTAGACCAAATTCCAATTTAATACAGCCAGCTATAGTGCTGCTCAGCATTTCGGAGCTGTCCAACAACTAACAAGGCTGAAAATTGAATGTAAAGCTGCAAATTCACAGATAGTCCATTTTTCACTTCTTTCGCTGAGATAAACCGTTTTTGGCTTCTGGCTTACTGATCTCTTGTAACTTAAGCATTAGACCAAATTCCAATTTAATACAGCCAGATCTAGTGCTCCTCAGGATTTCGGAGCTGTCCAGCAACTAACAAGGCTGAAAATTGAATGTAAAGCTGCAAATTCACAAATAGTCCATTTTTGACTTCTTTCGCTGAGATAAAGCGTTTTTGGCTTCTGGCTTACTGATCACTTGTAACTTAAGCATTAGACCAAATTCCAATTTAATACAGCCAGCTATAGTGCTGCTCAGCATTTCGGAGCTGTCCAACAGCTAACAAGGCTGAAAATTGAATGTAAAGCTGCAAATTCACTGATAGTCCATTTTTGACTTCTTTCGCTGAGATAAAGCGTTTTTGGCTTCTGGCTTGCTGATCACTTGTAACTTAAGCATTAGACCAAATTCCAATTTAATACAGCCAGATCTAGTGCTCCTCAGGATTTCGGAGCTGTCCAACAACTAACAAGGCTGAAAATTGAATGTAAAGCTGAAAATTCACTGATAGTCCATTTTTGACTTCTTTCGCTGAGATAAAGCGTTTTTGGCTTCTGGCTTGCTGATCACTTGTAACTTAAGCATTAGACCAAATTCCAATTTAATACAGCCAGCTATAGTGCTGCTCAGCATTTCGAGCTGTCCAGCAACTAACAAGGCTGAAAATTGAATGTAAAGCTGCAAATTCACAAATATTCCATTTTTGACTTCTTTCGTTGAGATAAAGCGTTTTTGGCTTCTGGCTTACTGATCTCTTGTAACTTAAGCATTAGACCAAATTCCAATGTAATACAGCCAGATCTAGTGCTCCTCAGCATTTCGGAGCTGTCCAACAACTAACAAGGCTGAAAATTGAATGTAAAGCTGCAAATTCACAGATAGTCCATTTTTGACTTCTTTCGTTGAGATAAAGCGTTTTTGGCTTCTGGCTTACTGATCTCTTGTAACTTAAGCATTAGACCAAATTCCAATTTAATACAGCCAGATCTAGTGCTCCTCAGGATTTCGGAGCTGTCCAGCAACTAACAAGGCTGAAAATTGAATGTAAAGCTGCAAATTCACAAATAGTCCATTTTTGACTTCTTTCGCTGAGATAAAGCGTTTTTGGCTTCTGGCTTACTGATCACTTGTAACTTAAGCATTAGACCAAATTCCAATTTAATACAGCCAGCTATAGTGCTGCTCAGCATTTCGGAGCTGTCCAACAGCTAACAAGGCTGAAAATTGAATGTAAAGCTGCAAATTCACTGATAGTCCATTTTTGACTTCTTTCGCTGAGATAAAGCGTTTTTGGCTTCTGGCTTGCTGATCACTTGTAACTTAAGCATTAGACCAAATTCCAATTTAATACAGCCAGCTATAGTGCTGCTCAGCATTTCGGAGCTGTCCAACAACTAACAAGGCTGAAAATTGAATGTAAAGCTGAAAATTCACAGATAGTCCATTTTTGACTTCTTTCGCTGAGATAAAGCGTTTTTGGCTTCTGGCTTACTGATCACTTGTAACTTAAGCATTAGACCAAATTCCAATTTAATACAGCCAGCTATAGTGCTGCTCAGCATTTCGGAGCTGTCCAACAGCTAACAAGGCTGAAAATTGAATGTAAAGCTGCAAATTCACTGATAGTCCATTTTTGACTTCTTTCGCTGAGATAAAGCGTTTTTGGCTTCTGGCTTGCTGATCACTTGTAACTTAAGCATTAGACCAAATTCCAATTTAATACAGCCAGATCTAGTGCTCCTCAGGATTTCGGAGCTGTCCAACAACTAACAAGGCTGAAAATTGAATGTAAAGCTGAAAATTCACTGATAGTCCATTTTTGACTTCTTTCGCTGAGATAAAGCGTTTTTGGCTTCTGGCTTGCTGATCACTTGTAACTTAAGCATTAGACAAAATTCCAATTTAATACAGCCAGCTATAGTGCTGCTCAGCATTTCGGAGCTGTCCAACAACTAACAAGGCTGAAAATTGAATGTAAAGCTGCAAATTCACTGATAGTCCATTTTTCACTTCTTTCGCTGAGATAAAGCGTTTTTGGCTTCTGGCTTACTGATCTCTTGTAACTTAAGCATTAGACCAAATTCCAATTTAATACAGCCAGATCTAGTGCTCCTCAGGATTTCGGAGCTGTCCAGCAACTAACAAGGCTGAAAATTGAATGTAAAGCTGCAAATTCACAGATAGTCCATTTTTCACTTCTTTCGCTGAGATAAAGCGTTTTTGGCTTCTGGCTTACTGATCTCTTGTAACTTAAGCATTAGACCAAATTCCAATTTAATACAGCCAGCTATAGTGCTGCTCAGCATTTCGGAGCTGTCCAGCAACTAACAAGGCTGAAAATTGAATGTAAAGCTGAAAATTCACAGATAGTCCATTTTTGACTTCTTTCGCTGAGATAAAGCGTGTTTGGCTTCTGGCTTACTGATCACTTGTAACTTAAGCATTAGACCAAATTCCAATTTAATACAGCCAGCTATAGTGCTGCTCAGCATTTCGGAGCTGTCCAACAGCTAACAAGGCTGAAAATTGAATGTAAAGCTGCAAATTCACTGATAGTCCATTTTTGACTTCTTTCGCTGAGATAAAGCGTTTTTGGCTTCTGGCTTGCTGATCACTTGTAACTTAAGCATTAGACCAAATTCCAATTTAATACAGCCAGCTATAGTGCTGCTCAGCATTTCGGAGCTGTCCAACAACTAACAAGGCTGAAAATTGAATGTAAAGCTGCAAATTCACAGATAGTCCATTTTTCACTTCTTTCGCTGAGATAAAGCGTTTTTGGCTTCTGGCTTACTGATCTCTTGTAACTTAAGAATTAGACCAAATTCCAATTTAATACAGCCAGATCTAGTGCTCCTCAGGATTTCGGAGCTGTCCAGCAACTAACAAGGCTGAAAATTGAATGTAAAGCTGCAAATTCACAAATAGTCCATTTTTGACTTCTTTCGCTGAGATAAAGCGTTTTTGGCTTCTGGCTTACTGATCACTTGTAACTTAAGCATTAGACCAAATTCCAATTTAATACAGCCAGCTATAGTGCTGCTCAGCATTTCGGAGCTGTCCAACAGCTAACAAGGCTGAAAATTGAATGTAAAGCTGCAAATTCACTGATAGTCCATTTTTGACTTCTTTCGCTGAGATAAAGCGTTTTTGGCTTCTGGCTTGCTGATCACTTGTAACTTAAGCATTAGACCAAATTCCAATTTAATACAGCCAGATCTAGTGCTCCTCAGGATTTCGGAGCTGTCCAACAACTAACAAGGCTGAAAATTGAATGTAAAGCTGAAAATTCACTGATAGTCCATTTTTGACTTCTTTCGCTGAGATAAAGCGTTTTTGGCTTCTGGCTTGCTGATCACTTGTAACTTAAGCATTAGACCAAATTCCAATTTAATACAGCCAGCTATAGTGCTGCTCAGCATTTCGGAGCTGTCCAGCAACTAACAAGGCTGAAAATTGAATGTAAAGCTGCAAATTCACAAATATTCCATTTTTGACTTCTTTCGTTGAGATAAAGCGTTTTTGGCTTCTGGCTTACTGATCTCTTGTAACTTAAGCATTAGACCAAATTCCAATTTAATACAGCCAGATCTAGTGCTCCTCAGCATTTCGGAGCTGTCCAACAACTAACAAGGCTGAAAATTGAATGTAAAGCTGCAAATTCACTGATAGTCCATTTTTGACTTCTTTCGTTGAGATAAAGCGTTTTTGGCTTCTGGCTTACTGATCTCTTGTAACTTAAGCATTAGACCAAATTCCAATTTAATACAGCCAGATCTAGTGCTCCTCAGGATTTCGGAGCTGTCCAGCAACTAACAAGGCTGAAAATTGAATGTAAAGCTGAAAATTCACAGATAGTCCATTTTTGACTTCTTTCGCTGAGATAAAGCGTTTTTGGCTTCTGGCTTACTGATCACTTGTAACTTAAGCATTAGACCAAATTCCAATTTAATACAGCCAGCTATAGTGCTGCTCAGCATTTCGGAGCTGTCCAACAGCTAACAAGGCTGAAAATTGAATGTAAAGCTGCAAATTCACTGATAGTCCATTTTTGACTTCTTTCGCTGAGATAAAGCGTTTTTGGCTTCTGGCTTGCTGATCACTTGTAACTTAAGCATTAGACCAAATTCCAATTTAATACAGCCAGATCTAGTGCTCCTCAGGATTTCGGAGCTGTCCAACAACTAACAAGGCTGAAAATTGAATGTAAAGCTGAAAATTCACTGATAGTCCATTTTTGACTTCTTTCGCTGAGATAAAGCGTTTTTGGCTTCTGGCTTGCTGATCATTTGTAACTTAAGCATTAGACCAAATTCCAATTTAATACAGCCAGCTATAGTGCTGCTCAGCATTTCGGAGCTGTCCAACAACTAACAAGGCTGAAAATTGAATGTAAAGCTGCAAATTCACAGATAGTCCATTTTTCACTTCTTTCGCTGAGATAAACCGTTTTTGGCTTCTGGCTTACTGATCTCTTGTAACTTAAGCATTAGACCAAATTCCAATTTAATACAGCCAGATCTAGTGCTCCTCAGGATTTCGGAGCTGTCCAGCAACTAACAAGGCTGAAAATTGAATGTAAAGCTGCAAATTCACAAATAGTCCATTTTTGACTTCTTTCGCTGAGATAAAGCGTTTTTGGCTTCTGGCTTACTGATCACTTGTAACTTAAGCATTAGACCAAATTCCAATTTAATACAGCCAGCTATAGTGCTGCTCAGCATTTCGGAGCTGTCCAACAGCTAACAAGGCTGAAAATTGAATGTAAAGCTGCAAATTCACTGATAGTCCATTTTTGACTTCTTTCGCTGAGATAAAGCGTTTTTGGCTTCTGGCTTGCTGATCACTTGTAACTTAAGCATTAGACCAAATTCCAATTTAATACAGCCAGATCTAGTGCTCCTCAGGATTTCGGAGCTGTCCAACAACTAACAAGGCTGAAAATTGAATGTAAAGCTGAAAATTCACTGATAGTCCATTTTTGACTTCTTTCGCTGAGATAAAGCGTTTTTGGCTTCTGGCTTGCTGATCACTTGTAACTTAAGCATTAGACCAAATTCCAATTTAATACAGCCAGCTATAGTGCTGCTCAGCATTTCGGAGCTGTCCAGCAACTAACAAGGCTGAAAATTGAATGTAAAGCTGCAAATTCACAAATATTCCATTTTTGACTTCTTTCGTTGAGATAAAGCGTTTTTGGCTTCTGGCTTACTGATCTCTTGTAACTTAAGCATTAGACCAAATTCCAATTTAATACAGCCAGATCTAGTGCTCCTCAGCATTTCGGAGCTGTCCAACAACTAACAAGGCTGAAAATTGAATGTAAAGCTGCAAATTCACAGATAGTCCATTTTTGACTTCTTTCGTTGAGATAAAGCGTTTTTGGCTTCTGGCTTACTGATCTCTTGTAACTTAAGCATTAGACCAAATTCCAATTTAATACAGCCAGATCTAGTGCTCCTCAGGATTTCGGAGCTGTCCAGCAACTAACAAGGCTGAAAATTGAATGTAAAGCTGCAAATTCACAAATAGTCCATTTTTGACTTCTTTCGCTGAGATAAAGCGTTTTTGGCTTCTGGCTTACTGATCACTTGTAACTTAAGCATTAGACCAAATTCCAATTTAATACAGCCAGCTATAGTGCTGCTCAGCATTTCGGAGCTGTCCAACAGCTAACAAGGCTGAAAATTGAATGTAAAGCTGCAAATTCACTGATAGTCCATTTTTGACTTCTTTCGCTGAGATAAAGCGTTTTTGGCTTCTGGCTTGCTGATCACTTGTAACTTAAGCATTAGACCAAATTCCAATTTAATACAGCCAGCTATAGTGCTGCTCAGCATTTCGGAGCTGTCCAACAACTAACAAGGCTGAAAATTGAATGTAAAGCTGCAAATTCACTGATAGTCCATTTTTCACTTCTTTCGCTGAGATAAAGCGTTTTTGGCTTCTGGCTTACTGATCTCTTGTAACTTAAGAATTAGACCAAATTCCAATTTAATACAGCCAGATCTAGTGCTCCTCAGGATTTCGGAGCTGTCCAGCAACTAACAAGGCTGAAAATTGAATGTAAAGCTGCAAATTCACAAATAGTCCATTTTTGACTTCTTTCGCTGAGATAAAGCGTTTTTGGCTTCTGGCTTACTGATCACTTGTAACTTAAGCATTAGACCAAATTCCAATTTAATACAGCCAGCTATAGTGCTGCTCAGCATTTCGGAGCTGTCCAACAGCTAACAAGGCTGAAAATTGAATGTAAAGCTGCAAATTCACTGATAGTCCATTTTTGACTTCTTTCGCTGAGATAAAGCGTTTTTGGCTTCTGGCTTGCTGATCACTTGTAACTTAAGCATTAGACCAAATTCCAATTTAATACAGCCAGATCTAGTGCTCCTCGGGATTTCGGAGCTGTCCAACAACTAACAAGGCTGAAAATTGAATGTAAAGCTGAAAATTCACTGATAGTCCATTTTTGACTTCTTTCGCTGAGATAAAGCGTTTTTGGCTTCTGGCTTGCTGATCACTTGTAACTTAAGCATTAGACCAAATTCCAATTTAATACAGCCAGCTATAGTGCTGCTCAGCATTTCGGAGCTGTCCAGCAACTAACAAGGCTGAAAATTGAATGTAAAGCTGCAAATTCACAAATATTCCATTTTTGACTTCTTTCGTTGAGATAAAGCGTTTTTGGCTTCTGGCTTACTGATCTCTTGTAACTTAAGCATTAGACCAAATTCCAATTTAATACAGCCAGATCTAGTGCTCCTCAGCATTTCGGAGCTGTCCAACAACTAACAAGGCTGAAAATTGAATGTAAAGCTGCAAATTCACAGATAGTCCATTTTTGACTTCTTTCGTTGAGATAAAGCGTTTTTGGCTTCTGGCTTACTGATCTCTTGTAACTTAAGCATTAGACCAAATTCCAATTTAATACAGCCAGATCTAGTGCTCCTCAGGATTTCGGAGCTGTCCAGCAACTAACAAGGCTGAAAATTGAATGTAAAGCTGCAAATTCACAAATAGTCCATTTTTGACTTCTTTCGCTGAGATAAAGCGTTTTTGGCTTCTGGCTTACTGATCTCTTGTAACTTAAGCATTAGACCAAATTCCAATTTAATACAGCCAGATCTAGTGCTCCTCAGGATTTCGGAGCTGTCCAGCAACTAACAAGGCTGAAAATTGAATGTAAAGCTGCAAATTCACAAATAGTCCATTTTTGACTTCTTTCGCTGAGATAAAGCGTTTTTGGCTTCTGGCTTACTGATCACTTGTAACTTAAGCATTAGACCAAATTCCAATTTAATACAGCCAGCTATAGTGCTGCTCAGCATTTCGGAGCTGTCCAACAGCTAACAAGGCTGAAAATTGAATGTAAAGCTGCAAATTCACTGATAGTCCATTTTTGACTTCTTTCGCTGAGATAAAGCGTTTTTGGCTTCTGGCTTGCTGATCACTTGTAACTTAAGCATTAGACCAAATTCCAATTTAATACAGCCAGCTATAGTGCTGCTCAGCATTTCGGAGCTGTCCAACAACTAACAAGGCTGAAAATTGAATGTAAAGCTGAAAATTCACAGATAGTCCATTTTTGACTTCTTTCGCTGAGATAAAGCGTTTTTGGCTTCTGGCTTACTGATCACTTGTAACTTAAGCATTAGACCAAATTCCAATTTAATACAGCCAGCTATAGTGCTGCTCAGCATTTCGGAGCTGTCCAACAGCTAACAAGGCTGAAAATTGAATGTAAAGCTGCAAATTCACTGATAGTCCATTTTTGACTTCTTTCGCTGAGATAAAGCGTTTTTGGCTTCTGGCTTGCTGATCACTTGTAACTTAAGCATTAGACCAAATTCCAATTTAATACAGCCAGATCTAGTGCTCCTCAGGATTTCGGAGCTGTCCAACAACTAACAAGGCTGAAAATTGAATGTAAAGCTGAAAATTCACTGATAGTCCATTTTTGACTTCTTTCGCTGAGATAAAGCGTTTTTGGCTTCTGGCTTGCTGATCACTTGTAACTTAAGCATTAGACCAAATTCCAATTTAATACAGCCAGCTATAGTGCTGCTCAGCATTTCGGAGCTGTCCAACAACTAACAAGGCTGAAAATTGAATGTAAAGCTGCAAATTCACAGATAGTCCATTTTTCACTTCTTTCGCTGAGATAAAGCGTTTTTGGCTTCTGGCTTACTGATCTCTTGTAACTTAAGCATTAGACCAAATTCCAATTTAATACAGCCAGATCTAGTGCTCCTCAGGATTTCGGAGCTGTCCAGCAACTAACAAGGCTGAAAATTGAATGTAAAGCTGAAAATTCACAGATAGTCCATTTTTGACTTCTTTCGCTGAGATAAAGCGTTTTTGGCTTCTGGCTTACTGATCACTTGTAACTTAAGCATTAGACCAAATTCCAATTTAATACAGCCAGCTATAGTGCTGCTCAGCATTTCGGAGCTGTCCAACAGCTAACAAGGCTGAAAATTGAATGTAAAGCTGCAAATTCACTGATAGTCCATTTTTGACTTCTTTCGCTGAGATAAAGCGTTTTTGGCTTCTGGCTTGCTGATCACTTGTAACTTAAGCATTAGACCAAATTCCAATTTAATACAGCCAGCTATAGTGCTGCTCAGCATTTCGGAGCTGTCCAACAACTAACAAGGCTGAAAATTGAATGTAAAGCTGCAAATTCACAGATAGTCCATTTTTCACTTCTTTCGTTGAGATAAAGCGTTTTTGGCTTCTGGCTTACTGATCTCTTGTAACTTAAGCATTAGACCAAATTCCAATTTAATACAGCCAGATCTAGTGCTCCTCAGGATTTCGGAGCTGTCCAGCAACTAACAAGGCTGAAAATTGAATGTAAAGCTGCAAATTCACAAATAGTCCATTTTTGACTTCTTTCGCTGAGATAAAGCGTTTTTGGCTTCTGGCTTACTGATCTCTTGTAACTTAAGCATTAGACCAAATTCCAATTTAATACAGCCAGATCTAGTGCTCCTCAGGATTTCGGAGCTGTCCAGCAACTAACAAGGCTGAAAATTGAATGTAAAGCTGCAAATTCACAAATAGTCCATTTTTGACTTCTTTCGCTGAGATAAAGCGTTTTTGGCTTCTGGCTTACTGATCACTTGTAACTTAAGCATTAGACCAAATTCCAATTTAATACAGCCAGCTATAGTGCTGCTCAGCATTTCGGAGCTGTCCAACAACTAACAAGGCTGAAAATTGAATGTAAAGCTGAAAATTCACAGATAGTCCATTTTTGACTTCTTTCGCTGAGATAAAGCGTTTTTGGCTTCTGGCTTACTGATCACTTGTAACTTAAGCATTAGACCAAATTCCAATTTAATACAGCCAGCTATAGTGCTGCTCAGCATTTCGGAGCTGTCCAACAGCTAACAAGGCTGAAAATTGAATGTAAAGCTGCAAATTCACTGATAGTCCATTTTTGACTTCTTTCGCTGAGATAAAGCGTTTTTGGCTTCTGGCTTGCTGATCACTTGTAACTTAAGCATTAGACCAAATTCCAATTTAATACAGCCAGATCTAGTGCTCCTCAGGATTTCGGAGCTGTCCAACAACTAACAAGGCTGAAAATTGAATGTAAAGCTGAAAATTCACTGATAGTCCATTTTTGACTTCTTTCGCTGAGATAAAGCGTTTTTGGCTTCTGGCTTGCTGATCACTTGTAACTTAAGCATTAGACCAAATTCCAATTTAATACAGCCAGCTATAGTGCTGCTCAGCATTTCGGAGCTGTCCAACAACTAACAAGGCTGAAAATTGAATGTAAAGCTGCAAATTCACAGATAGTCCATTTTTCACTTCTTTCGCTGAGATAAAGCGTTTTTGGCTTCTGGCTTACTGATCTCTTGTAACTTAAGCATTAGACCAAATTCCAATTTAATACAGCCAGATCTAGTGCTCCTCAGGATTTCGGAGCTGTCCAGCAACTAACAAGGCTGAAAATTGAATGTAAAGCTGAAAATTCACAGATAGTCAATTTTTGACTTCTTTCGCTGAGATAAAGCGTTTTTGGCTTCTGGCTTACTGATCACTTGTAACTTAAGCATTAGACCAAATTCCAATTTAATACAGCCAGCTATAGTGCTGCTCAGCATTTCGGAGCTGTCCAACAGCTAACAAGGCTGAAAATTGAATGTAAAGCTGCAAATTCACTGATAGTCCATTTTTGACTTCTTTCGCTGAGATAAAGCGTTTTTGGCTTCTGGCTTGCTGATCACTTGTAACTTAAGCATTAGACCAAATTCCAATTTAATACAGCCAGCTATAGTGCTGCTCAGCATTTCGGAGCTGTCCAACAACTAACAAGGCTGAAAATTGAATGTAAAGCTGCAAATTCACAGATAGTCCATTTTTCACTTCTTTCGTTGAGATAAAGCGTTTTTGGCTTCTGGCTTACTGATCTCTTGTAACTTAAGCATTAGACCAAATTCCAATTTAATACAGCCAGATCTAGTGCTCCTCAGGATTTCGGAGCTGTCCAGCAACTAACAAGGCTGAAAATTGAATGTAAAGCTGCAAATTCACAAATAGTCCATTTTTGACTTCTTTCGCTGAGATAAAGCGTTTTTGGCTTCTGGCTTACTGATCTCTTGTAACTTAAGCATTAGACCAAATTCCAATTTAATACAGCCAGATCTAGTGCTCCTCAGGATTTCGGAGCTGTCCAGCAACTAACAAGGCTGAAAATTGAATGTAAAGCTGCAAATTCACAAATAGTCCATTTTTGACTTCTTTCGCTGAGATAAAGCGTTTTTGGCTTCTGGCTTACTGATCACTTGTAACTTAAGCATTAGACCAAATTCCAATTTAATACAGCCAGCTATAGTGCTGCTCAGCATTTCGGAGCTGTCCAACAGCTAACAAGGCTGAAAATTGAATGTAAAGCTGCAAATTCACTGATAGTCCATTTTTGACTTCTTTCGCTGAGATAAAGCGTTTTTGGCTTCTGGCTTGCTGATCACTTGTAACTTAAGCATTAGACCAAATTCCAATTTAATACAGCCAGCTATAGTGCTGCTCAGCATTTCGGAGCTGTCCAACAACTAACAAGGCTGAAAATTGAATGTAAAGCTGAAAATTCACAGATAGTCCATTTTTGACTTCTTTCGCTGAGATAAAGCGTTTTTGGCTTCTGGCTTACTGATCACTTGTAACTTAAGCATTAGACCAAATTCCAATTTAATACAGCCAGCTATAGTGCTGCTCAGCATTTCGGAGCTGTCCAACAGCTAACAAGGCTGAAAATTGAATGTAAAGCTGCAAATTCACTGATAGTCCATTTTTGACTTCTTTCGCTGAGATAAAGCGTTTTTGGCTTCTGGCTTGCTGATCACTTGTAACTTAAGCATTAGACCAAATTCCAATTTAATACAGCCAGATCTAGTGCTCCTCAGGATTTCGGAGCTGTCCAACAACTAACAAGGCTGAAAATTGAATGTAAAGCTGAAAATTCACTGATAGTCCATTTTTGACTTCTTTCGCTGAGATAAAGCGTTTTTGGCTTCTGGCTTGCTGATCACTTGTAACTTAAGCATTAGACCAAATTCCAATTTAATACAGCCAGCTATAGTGCTGCTCAGCATTTCGGAGCTGTCCAACAACTAACAAGGCTGAAAATTGAATGTAAAGCTGCAAATTCACAGATAGTCCATTTTTCACTTCTTTCGCTGAGATAAAGCGTTTTTGGCTTCTGGCTTACTGATCTCTTGTAACTTAAGCATTAGACCAAATTCCAATTTAATACAGCCAGATCTAGTGCTCCTCAGGATTTCGGAGCTGTCCAGCAACTAACAAGGCTGAAAATTGAATGTAAAGCTGCAAATTCACAAATATTCAATTTTTGACTTCTTTCGTTGAGATAAAGCGTTTTTGGCTTCTGGCTTACTGATCTCTTGTAACTTAAGCATTAGACCAAATTCCAATTTAATACAGCCAGATCTAGTGCTCCTCAGGATTTCGGAGCTGTCCAGCAACTAACAAGGCTGAAAATTGAATGTAAAGCTGCAAATTCACAAATAGTCCATTTTTGACTTCTTTCGCTGAGATAAAGCGTTTTTGGCTTCTGGCTTACTGATCACTTGTAACTTAAGCATTAGACCAAATTCCAATTTAATACAGCCAGCTATAGTGCTGCTCAGCATTTCGGAGCTGTCCAACAGCTAACAAGGCTGAAAATTGAATGTAAAGCTGCAAATTCACTGATAGTCCATTTTTGACTTCTTTCGATGAGATAAAGCGTTTTTGGCTTCTGGCTTGCTGATCACTTGTAACTTAAGCATTAGACCAAATTCCAATTTAATACAGCCAGATCTAGTGCTCCTCAGCATTTCGGAGCTGTCCAACAACTAACAAGGCTGAAAATTGAATGTAAAGCTGCAAATTCACAGATAGTCCATTTTTGACTTCTTTCGTTGAGATAAAGCGTTTTTGGCTTCTGGCTTACTGATCTCTTGTAACTTAAGCATTAGACCAAATTCCAATTTAATACAGCCAGATCTAGTGCTCCTCAGGATTTCGGAGCTGTCCAGCAACTAACAAGGCTGAAAATTGAATGTAAAGCTGCAAATTCACAAATAGTCCATTTTTGACTTCTTTCGCTGAGATAAAGCGTTTTTGGCTTCTGGCTTACTGATCTCTTGTAACTTAAGCATTAGACCAAATTCCAATTTAATACAGCCAGATCTAGTGCTCCTCAGGATTTCGGAGCTGTCCAGCAACTAACAAGGCTGAAAATTGAATGTAAAGCTGCAAATTCACAAATAGTCCATTTTTGACTTCTTTCGCTGAGATAAAGCGTTTTTGGCTTCTGGCTTACTGATGACTTGTAACTTAAGCATTAGACCAAATTCCAATTTAATACAGCCAGCTATAGTGCTGCTCAGCATTTCGGAGCTGTCCAACAGCTAACAAGGCTGAAAATTGAATGTAAAGCTGCAAATTCACTGATAGTCCATTTTTGACTTCTTTCGCTGAGATAAAGCGTTTTTGGCTTCTGGCTTGCTGATCACTTGTAACTTAAGCATTAGACCAAATTCCAATTTAATACAGCCAGATCTAGTGCTCCTCAGGATTTCGGAGCTGTCCAACAACTAACAAGGCTGAAAATTGAATGTAAAGCTGAAAATTCACTGATAGTCCATTTTTGACTTCTTTCGCTGAGATAAAGCGTTTTTGGCTTCTGGCTTGCTGATCACTTGTAACTTAAGCATTAGACCAAATTCCAATTTAATACAGCCAGCTATAGTGCTGCTCAGCATTTCGGAGCTGTCCAACAACTAACAAGGCTGAAAATTGAATGTAAAGCTGCAAATTCCCAGATAGTCCATTTTTCACTTCTTTCGCTGAGATAAAGCGTTTTTGGCTTCTGGCTTACTGATCACTTGTAACTTAAGCATTAGACCAAATTCCAATTTAATACAGCCAGCTATAGTGCTGCTCAGCATTTCGGAGCTGTCCAACAGCTAACAAGGCTGAAAATTGAATGTAAAGCTGCAAATTCACTGATAGTCCATTTTTGACTTCTTTCGCTGAGATAAAGCGTTTTTGGCTTCTGGCTTGCTGATCACTTGTAACTTAAGCATTAGACCAAATTCCAATTTAATACAGCCAGCTATAGTGCTGCTCAGCATTTCGGAGCTGTCCAACAACTAACAAGGCTGAAAATTGAATGTAAAGCTGCAAATTCACAGATAGTCCATTTTTCACTTCTTTCGTTGAGATAAAGCGTTTTTGGCTTCTGGCTTACTGATCTCTTGTAACTTAAGCATTAGACCAAATTCCAATTTAATACAGCCAGATCTAGTGCTCCTCAGGATTTCGGAGCTGTCCAGCAACTAACAAGGCTGAAAATTGAATGTAAAGCTGCAAATTCACAAATAGTCCATTTTTGACTTCTTTCGCTGAGATAAAGCGTTTTTGGCTTCTGGCTTACTGATCTCTTGTAACTTAAGCATTAGACCAAATTCCAATTTAATACAGCCAGATCTAGTGCTCCTCAGGATTTCGGAGCTGTCCAGCAACTAACAAGGCTGAAAATTGAATGTAAAGCTGCAAATTCACAAATAGTCCATTTTTGACTTCTTTCGCTGAGATAAAGCGTTTTTGGCTTCTGGCTTACTGATCACTTGTAACTTAAGCATTAGACCAAATTCCAATTTAATACAGCCAGCTATAGTGCTGCTCAGCATTTCGGAGCTGTCCAACAGCTAACAAGGCTGAAAATTGAATGTAAAGCTGCAAATTCACTGATAGTCCATTTTTGACTTCTTTCGCTGAGATAAAGCGTTTTTGGCTTCTGGCTTGCTGATCACTTGTAACTTAAGCATTAGACCAAATTCCAATTTAATACAGCCAGCTATAGTGCTGCTCAGCATTTCGGAGCTGTCCAACAACTAACAAGGCTGAAAATTGAATGTAAAGCTGAAAATTCACAGATAGTCCATTTTTGACTTCTTTCGCTGAGATAAAGCGTTTTTGGCTTCTGGCTTACTGATCACTTGTAACTTAAGCATTAGACCAAATTCCAATTTAATACAGCCAGCTATAGTGCTGCTCAGCATTTCGGAGCTGTCCAACAGCTAACAAGGCTGAAAATTGAATGTAAAGCTGCAAATTCACTGATAGTCCATTTTTGACTTCTTTCGCTGAGATAAAGCGTTTTTGGCTTCTGGCTTGCTGATCACTTGTAACTTAAGCATTAGACCAAATTCCAATTTAATACAGCCAGATCTAGTGCTCCTCAGGATTTCGGAGCTGTCCAACAACTAACAAGGCTGAAAATTGAATGTAAAGCTGAAAATTCACTGATAGTCCATTTTTGACTTCTTTCGCTGAGATAAAGCGTTTTTGGCTTCTGGCTTGCTGATCACTTGTAACTTAAGCATTAGACCAAATTCCAATTTAATACAGCCAGCTATAGTGCTGCTCAGCATTTCGGAGCTGTCCAACAACTAACAAGGCTGAAAATTGAATGTAAAGCTGCAAATTCACAGATAGTCCATTTTTCACTTCTTTCGCTGAGATAAAGCGTTTTTGGCTTCTGGCTTACTGATCTCTTGTAACTTAAGCATTAGACCAAATTCCAATTTAATACAGCCAGATCTAGTGCTCCTCAGGATTTCGGAGCTGTCCAGCAACTAACAAGGCTGAAAATTGAATGTAAAGCTGCAAATTCACAAATATTCAATTTTTGACTTCTTTCGTTGAGATAAAGCGTTTTTGGCTTCTGGCTTACTGATCTCTTGTAACTTAAGCATTAGACCAAATTCCAATTTAATACAGCCAGATCTAGTGCTCCTCAGGATTTCGGAGCTGTCCAGCAACTAACAAGGCTGAAAATTGAATGTAAAGCTGCAAATTCACAAATAGTCCATTTTTGACTTCTTTCGCTGAGATAAAGCGTTTTTGGCTTCTGGCTTACTGATCACTTGTAACTTAAGCATTAGACCAAATTCCAATTTAATACAGCCAGCTATAGTGCTGCTCAGCATTTCGGAGCTGTCCAACAGCTAACAAGGCTGAAAATTGAATGTAAAGCTGCAAATTCACTGATAGTCCATTTTTGACTTCTTTCGATGAGATAAAGCGTTTTTGGCTTCTGGCTTGCTGATCACTTGTAACTTAAGCATTAGACCAAATTCCAATTTAATACAGCCAGATCTAGTGCTCCTCAGCATTTCGGAGCTGTCCAACAACTAACAAGGCTGAAAATTGAATGTAAAGCTGCAAATTCACAGATAGTCCATTTTTGACTTCTTTCGTTGAGATAAAGCGTTTTTGGCTTCTGGCTTACTGATCTCTTGTAACTTAAGCATTAGACCAAATTCCAATTTAATACAGCCAGATCTAGTGCTCCTCAGGATTTCGGAGCTGTCCAGCAACTAACAAGGCTGAAAATTGAATGTAAAGCTGCAAATTCACAAATAGTCCATTTTTGACTTCTTTCGCTGAGATAAAGCGTTTTTGGCTTCTGGCTTACTGATCTCTTGTAACTTAAGCATTAGACCAAATTCCAATTTAATACAGCCAGATCTAGTGCTCCTCAGGATTTCGGAGCTGTCCAGCAACTAACAAGGCTGAAAATTGAATGTAAAGCTGCAAATTCACAAATAGTCCATTTTTGACTTCTTTCGCTGAGATAAAGCGTTTTTGGCTTCTGGCTTACTGATGACTTGTAACTTAAGCATTAGACCAAATTCCAATTTAATACAGCCAGCTATAGTGCTGCTCAGCATTTCGGAGCTGTCCAACAGCTAACAAGGCTGAAAATTGAATGTAAAGCTGCAAATTCACTGATAGTCCATTTTTGACTTCTTTCGCTGAGATAAAGCGTTTTTGGCTTCTGGCTTGCTGATCACTTGTAACTTAAGCATTAGACCAAATTCCAATTTAATACAGCCAGATCTAGTGCTCCTCAGGATTTCGGAGCTGTCCAACAACTAACAAGGCTGAAAATTGAATGTAAAGCTGAAAATTCACTGATAGTCCATTTTTGACTTCTTTCGCTGAGATAAAGCGTTTTTGGCTTCTGGCTTGCTGATCACTTGTAACTTAAGCATTAGACCAAATTCCAATTTAATACAGCCAGCTATAGTGCTGCTCAGCATTTCGGAGCTGTCCAACAACTAACAAGGCTGAAAATTGAATGTAAAGCTGCAAATTCCCAGATAGTCCATTTTTCACTTCTTTCGCTGAGATAAAGCGTTTTTGGCTTCTGGCTTACTGATCACTTGTAACTTAAGCATTAGACCAAATTCCAATTTAATACAGCCAGCTATAGTGCTGCTCAGCATTTCGGAGCTGTCCAACAGCTAACAAGGCTGAAAATTGAATGTAAAGCTGCAAATTCACTGATAGTCCATTTTTGACTTCTTTCGCTGAGATAAAGCGTTTTTGGCTTCTGGCTTGCTGATCACTTGTAACTTAAGCATTAGACCAAATTCCAATTTAATACAGCCAGCTATAGTGCTGCTCAGCATTTCGGAGCTGTCCAACAACTAACAAGGCTGAAAATTGAATGTAAAGCTGCAAATTCACAGATAGTCCATTTTTCACTTCTTTCGCTGAGATAAAGCGTTTTTGGCTTCTGGCTTACTGATCTCTTGTAACTTAAGCATTAGACCAAATTCCAATTTAATACAGCCAGCTATAGTGCTGCTCAGCATTTCGGAGCTGTCCAGCAACTAACAAGGCTGAAAATTGAATGTAAAGCTGAAAATTCACAGATAGTCCATTTTTGACTTCTTTCGCTGAGATAAAGCGTTTTTGGCTTCTGGCTTACTGATCACTTGTAACTTAAGCATTAGACCAAATTCCAATTTAATACAGCCAGCTATAGTGCTGCTCAGCATTTCGGAGCTGTCCAACAGCTAACAAGGCTGAAAATTGAATGTAAAGCTGCAAATTCACTGATAGTCCATTTTTGACTTCTTTCGCTGAGATAAAGCGTTTTTGGCTTCTGGCTTGCTGATCACTTGTAACTTAAGCATTAGACCAAATTCCAATTTAATACAGCCAGATCTAGTGCTCCTCAGGATTTCGGAGCTGTCCAACAACTAACAAGGCTGAAAATTGAATGTAAAGCTGAAAATTCACTGATAGTCCATTTTTGACTTCTTTCGCTGAGATAAAGCGTTTTTGGCTTCTGGCTTGCTGATCACTTGTAACTTAAGCATTAGACCAAATTCCAATTTAATACAGCCAGCTATAGTGCTGCTCAGCATTTCGGAGCTGTCCAACAACTAACAAGGCTGAAAATTGAATGTAAAGCTGCAAATTCACAGATAGTCCATTTTTCACTTCTTTCGCTGAGATAAAGCGTTTTTGGCTTCTGGCTTACTGATCTCTTGTAACTTAAGCATTAGACCAAATTCCAATTTAATACAGCCAGATCTAGTGCTCCTCAGGATTTCGGAGCTGTCCAGCAACTAACAAGGCTGAAAATTGAATGTAAAGCTGAAAATTCACAGATAGTCCATTTTTGACTTCTTTCGCTGAGATAAAGCGTTTTTGGCTTCTGGCTTACTGATCACTTGTAACTTAAGCATTAGACCAAATTCCAATTTAATACAGCCAGCTATAGTGCTGCTCAGCATTTCGGAGCTGTCCAACAGCTAACAAGGCTGAAAATTGAATGTAAAGCTGCAAATTCACTGATAGTCCATTTTTGACTTCTTTCGCTGAGATAAAGCGTTTTTGGCTTCTGGCTTGCTGATCACTTGTAACTTAAGCATTAGACCAAATTCCAATTTAATACAGCCAGATCTAGTGCTCCTCAGGATTTCGGAGCTGTCCAACAACTAACAAGGCTGAAAATTGAATGTAAAGCTGAAAATTCACTGATAGTCCATTTTTGACTTCTTTCGCTGAGATAAAGCGTTTTTGGCTTCTGGCTTGCTGATCACTTGTAACTTAAGCATTAGACCAAATTCCAATTTAATACAGCCAGCTATAGTGCTGCTCAGCATTTCGGAGCTGTCCAACAACTAACAAGGCTGAAAATTGAATGTAAAGCTGCAAATTCACAGATAGTCCATTTTTCACTTCTTTCGCTGAGATAAAGCGTTTTTGGCTTCTGGCTTACTGATCTCTTGTAACTTAAGCATTAGACCAAATTCCAATTTAATACAGCCAGATCTAGTGCTCCTCAGCATTTCGGAGCTGTCCAACAACTAACAAGGCTGAAAATTGAATGTAAAGCTGCAAATTCACAGATAGTCCATTTTTGACTTCTTTCGTTGAGATAAAGCGTTTTTGGCTTCTGGCTTACTGATCTCTTGTAACTTAAGCATTAGACCAAATTCCAATTTAATACAGCCAGATCTAGTGCTCCTCATGATTTCGGAGCTGTCCAGCAACTAACAAGGCTGAAAATTGAATGTAAAGCTGCAAATTCACAAATAGTCCATTTTTGACTTCTTTCGCTGAGATAAAGCGTTTTTGGCTTCTGGCTTACTGATCACTTGTAACTTAAGCATTAGACCAAATTCCAATTTAATACAGCCAGCTATAGTGCTGCTCAGCATTTCGGAGCTGTCCAACAGCTAACAAGGCTGAAAATTGAATGTAAAGCTGCAAATTCACTGATAGTCCATTTTTGACTTCTTTCGCTGAGATAAAGCGTTTTTGGCTTCTGGCTTGCTGATCACTTGTAACTTAAGCATTAGACCAAATTCCAATTTAATACAGCCAGCTATAGTGCTGCTCAGCATTTCGGAGCTGTCCAACAACTAACAAGGCTGAAAATTGAATGTAAAGCTGAAAATTCACAGATAGTCCATTTTTGACTTCTTTCGCTGAGATAAAGCGTTTTTGGCTTCTGGCTTACTGATCACTTGTAACTTAAGCATTAGACCAAATTCCAATTTAATACAGCCAGCTATAGTGCTGCTCAGCATTTCGGAGCTGTCCAACAGCTAACAAGGCTGAAAATTGAATGTAAAGCTGCAAATTCACTGATAGTCCATTTTTGACTTCTTTCGCTGAGATAAAGCGTTTTTGGCTTCTGGCTTGCTGATCACTTGTAACTTAAGCATTAGACCAAATTCCAATTTAATACAGCCAGATCTAGTGCTCCTCAGGATTTCGGAGCTGTCCAACAACTAACAAGGCTGAAAATTGAATGTAAAGCTGAAAATTCACTGATAGTCCATTTTTGACTTCTTTCGCTGAGATAAAGCGTTTTTGGCTTCTGGCTTGCTGATCACTTGTAACTTAAGCATTAGACCAAATTCCAATTTAATACAGCCAGCTATAGTGCTGCTCAGCATTTCGGAGCTGTCCAACAACTAACAAGGCTGAAAATTGAATGTAAAGCTGCAAATTCACAGATAGTCCATTTTTCACTTCTTTCGCTGAGATAAAGCGTTTTTGGCTTCTGGCTTACTGATCTCTTGTAACTTAAGCATTAGACCAAATTCCAATTTAATACAGCCAGATCTAGTGCTCCTCAGGATTTCGGAGCTGTCCAGCAACTAACAAGGCTGAAAATTGAATGTAAAGCTGAAAATTCACAGATAGTCCATTTTTGACTTCTTTCGCTGAGATAAAGCGTTTTTGGCTTCTGGCTTACTGATCACTTGTAACTTAAGCATTAGACCAAATTCCAATTTAATACAGCCAGCTATAGTGCTGCTCAGCATTTCGGAGCTGTCCAACAGCTAACAAGGCTGAAAATTGAATGTAAAGCTGCAAATTCACTGATAGTCCATTTTTGACTTCTTTCGCTGAGATAAAGCGTTTTTGGCTTCTGGCTTGCTGATCACTTGTAACTTAAGCATTAGACCAAATTCCAATTTAATACAGCCAGCTATAGTGCTGCTCAGCATTTCGGAGCTGTCCAACAACTAACAAGGCTGAAAATTGAATGTAAAGCTGCAAATTCACAGATAGTCCATTTTTCACTTCTTTCGCTGAGATAAAGCGTTTTTGGCTTCTGGCTTACTGATCTCTTGTAACTTAAGCATTAGACCAAATTCCAATTTAATACAGCCAGATCTAGTGCTCCTCAGGATTTCGGAGCTGTCCAGCAACTAACAAGGCTGAAAATTGAATGTAAAGCTGCAAATTCACAAATATTCCATTTTTGACTTCTTTCGTTGAGATAAAGCGTTTTTGGCTTCTGGCTTACTGATCTCTTGTAACTTAAGCATTAGACCAAATTCCAATTTAATACAGCCAGATCTAGTGCTCCTCAGGATTTCGGAGCTGTCCAGCAACTAACAAGGCTGAAAATTGAATGTAAAGCTGCAAATTCACAAATAGTCCATTTTTGACTTCTTTCGCTGAGATAAAGCGTTTTTGGCTTCTGGCTTACTGATCACTTGTAACTTAAGCATTAGACCAAATTCCAATTTAATACAGCCAGCTATAGTGCTGCTCAGCATTTCGGAGCTGTCCAACAGCTAACAAGGCTGAAAATTGAATGTAAAGCTGAAAATTCACTGATAGTCCATTTTTGACTTCTTTCGCTGAGATAAAGCGTTTTTGGCTTCTGGCTTGCTGATCACTTGTAACTTAAGCATTAGACCAAATTCCAATTTAATACAGCCAGATCTAGTGCTCCTCAGGATTTCGGAGCTGTCCAACAACTAACAAGGCTGAAAATTGAATGTAAAGCTGAAAATTCACTGATAGTCCATTTTTGACTTCTTTCGCTGAGATAAAGCGTTTTTGGCTTCTGGCTTGCTGATCACTTGTAACTTAAGCATTAGACCAAATTCCAATTTAATACAGCCAGCTATAGTGCTGCTCAGCATTTCGGAGCTGTCCAACAACTAACAAGGCTGAAAATTGAATGTAAAGCTGCAAATTCACAGATAGTCCATTTTTCACTTCTTTCGCTGAGATAAAGCGTTTTTGGCTTCTGGCTTACTGATCTCTTGTAACTTAAGCATTAGACCAAATTCCAATTTAATACAGCCAGATCTAGTGCTCCTCAGGATTTCGGAGCTGTCCAGCAACTAACAAGGCTGAAAATTGAATGTAAAGCTGAAAATTCACAGATAGTCCATTTTTGACTTCTTTCGCTGAGATAAAGCGTTTTTGGCTTCTGGCTTACTGATCACTTGTAACTTAAGCATTAGACCAAATTCCAATTTAATACAGCCAGCTATAGTGCTGCTCAGCATTTCGGAGCTGTCCAACAGCTAACAAGGCTGAAAATTGAATGTAAAGCTGCAAATTCACTGATAGTCCATTTTTGACTTCTTTCGCTGAGATAAAGCGTTTTTGGCTTCTGGCTTGCTGATCACTTGTAACTTAAGCATTAGACCAAATTCCAATTTAATACAGCCAGCTATAGTGCTGCTCAGCATTTCGGAGCTGTCCAACAACTAACAAGGCTGAAAATTGAATGTAAAGCTGCAAATTCACAGATAGTCCATTTTTCACTTCTTTCGCTGAGATAAAGCGTTTTTGGCTTCTGGCTTACTGATCTCTTGTAACTTAAGCATTAGACCAAATTCCAATTTAATACAGCCAGATCTAGTGCTCCTCAGGATTTCGGAGCTGTCCAGCAACTAACAAGGCTGAAAATTGAATGTAAAGCTGCAAATTCACAAATATTCCATTTTTGACTTCTTTCGTTGAGATAAAGCGTTTTTGGCTTCTGGCTTACTGATCTCTTGTAACTTAAGCATTAGACCAAATTCCAATTTAATACAGCCAGATCTAGTGCTCCTCAGGATTTCGGAGCTGTCCAGCAACTAACAAGGCTGAAAATTGAATGTAAAGCTGCAAATTCACAAATAGTCCATTTTTGACTTCTTTCGCTGAGATAAAGCGTTTTTGGCTTCTGGCTTACTGATCACTTGTAACTTAAGCATTAGACCAAATTCCAATTTAATACAGCCAGCTATAGTGCTGCTCAGCATTTCGGAGCTGTCCAACAGCTAACAAGGCTGAAAATTGAATGTAAAGCTGCAAATTCACTGATAGTCCATTTTTGACTTCTTTCGATGAGATAAAGCGTTTTTGGCTTCTGGCTTGCTGATCACTTGTAACTTAAGCATTAGACCAAATTCCAATTTAATACAGCCAGATCTAGTGCTCCTCAGCATTTCGGAGCTGTCCAACAACTAACAAGGCTGAAAATTGAATGTAAAGCTGCAAATTCACAGATAGTCCATTTTTGACTTCTTTCGTTGAGATAAAGCGTTTTTGGCTTCTGGCTTACTGATCTCTTGTAACTTAAGCATTAGACCAAATTCCAATTTAATACAGCCAGATCTAGTGCTCCTCAGGATTTCGGAGCTGTCCAGCAACTAACAAGGCTGAAAATTGAATGTAAAGCTGCAAATTCACAAATAGTCCATTTTTGACTTCTTTCGCTGAGATAAAGCGTTTTTGGCTTCTGGCTTACTGATCTCTTGTAACTTAAGCATTAGACCAAATTCCAATTTAATACAGCCAGATCTAGTGCTCCTCAGCATTTCGGAGCTGTCCAACAACTAACAAGGCTGAAAATTGAATGTAAAGCTGCAAATTCACAGATAGTCCATTTTTGACTTCTTTCGTTGAGATAAAGCGTTTTTGGCTTCTGGCTTACTGATCTCTTGTAACTTAAGCATTAGACCAAATTCCAATTTAATACAGCCAGCTATAGTGCTCCTCAGGATTTCGGAGCTGTCCAGCAACTAACAAGGCTGAAAATTGAATGTAAAGCTGCAAATTCACAAATAGTCCATTTTTGACTTCTTTCGCTGAGATAAAGCGTTTTTGGCTTCTGGCTTACTGATCTCTTGTAACTTAAGCATTAGACCAAATTCCAATTTAATACAGCCAGATCTAGTGCTCCTCAGGATTTCGGAGCTGTCCAGCAACTAACAAGGCTGAAAATTGAATGTAAAGCTGCAAATTCACAAATAGTCCATTTTTGACTTCTTTCGCTGAGATAAAGCGTTTTTGGCTTCTGGCTTACTGATCACTTGTAACTTAAGCATTAGACCAAATTCCAATTTAATACAGCCAGCTATAGTGCTGCTCAGCATTTCGGAGCTGTCCAACAGCTAACAAGGCTGAAAATTGAATGTAAAGCTGCAAATTCACTGATAGTCCATTTTTGACTTCTTTCGCTGAGATAAAGCGTTTTTGGCTTCTGGCTTGCTGATCACTTGTAACTTAAGCATTAGACCAAATTCCAATTTAATACAGCCAGCTATAGTGCTGCTCAGCATTTCGGAGCTGTCCAACAGCTAACAAGGCTGAAAATTGAATGTAAAGCTGCAAATTCACTGATAGTCCATTTTTGACTTCTTTCGCTGAGATAAAGCGTTTTTGGCTTCTGGCTTGCTGATCACTTGTAACTTAAGCATTAGACCAAATTCCAATTTAATACAGCCAGATCTAGTGCTCCTCAGGATTTCGGAGCTGTCCAACAACTAACAAGGCTGAAAATTGAATGTAAAGCTGAAAATTCACTGATAGTCCATTTTTGACTTCTTTCGCTGAGATAAAGCGTTTTTGGCTTCTGGCTTGCTGATCACTTGTAACTTAAGCATTAGACCAAATTCCAATTTAATACAGCCAGCTATAGTGCTGCTCAGCATTTCGGAGCTGTCCAACAACTAACAAGGCTGAAAATTGAATGTAAAGCTGCAAATTCACAGATAGTCCATTTTTCACTTCTTTCGCTGAGATAAAGCGTTTTTGGCTTCTGGCTTACTGATCTCTTGTAACTTAAGCATTAGACCAAATTCCAATTTAATACAGCCAGATCTAGTGCTCCTCAGGATTTCGGAGCTGTCCAGCAACTAACAAGGCTGAAAATTGAATGTAAAGCTGAAAATTCACAGATAGTCCATTTTTGACTTCTTTCGCTGAGATAAAGCGTTTTTGGCTTCTGGCTTACTGATCACTTGTAACTTAAGCATTAGACCAAATTCCAATTTAATACAGCCAGCTATAGTGCTGCTCAGCATTTCGGAGCTGTCCAACAGCTAACAAGGCTGAAAATTGAATGTAAAGCTGCAAATTCACTGATAGTCCATTTTTGACTTCTTTCGCTGAGATAAAGCGTTTTTGGCTTCTGGCTTGCTGATCACTTGTAACTTAAGCATTAGACCAAATTCCAATTTAATACAGCCAGCTATAGTGCTGCTCAGCATTTCGGAGCTGTCCAACAACTAACAAGGCTGAAAATTGAATGTAAAGCTGCAAATTCACAGATAGTCCATTTTTCACTTCTTTCGCTGAGATAAAGCGTTTTTGGCTTCTGGCTTACTGATCTCTTGTAACTTAAGCATTAGACCAAATTCCAATTTAATACAGCCAGATCTAGTGCTCCTCAGGATTTCGGAGCTGTCCAGCAACTAACAAGGCTGAAAATTGAATGTAAAGCTGCAAATTCACAAATATTCCATTTTTGACTTCTTTCGTTGAGATAAAGCGTTTTTGGCTTCTGGCTTACTGATCTCTTGTAACTTAAGCATTAGACCAAATTCCAATTTAATACAGCCAGATCTAGTGCTCCTCAGGATTTCGGAGCTGTCCAGCAACTAACAAGGCTGAAAATTGAATGTAAAGCTGCAAATTCACTGATAGTCCATTTTTGACTTCTTTCGCTGAGATAAAGCGTTTTTGGCTTCTGGCTTACTGATCACTTGTAACTTAAGCATTAGACCAAATTCCAATTTAATACAGCCAGCTATAGTGCTGCTCAGCATTTCGGAGCTGTCCAACAGCTAACAAGGCTGAAAATTGAATGTAAAGCTGCAAATTCACTGATAGTCCATTTTTGACTTCTTTCGCTGAGATAAAGCGTTTTTGGCTTCTGGCTTGCTGATCACTTGTAACTTAAGCATTAGACCAAATTCCAATTTAATACAGCCAGATCTAGTGCTCCTCAGCATTTCGGAGCTGTCCAACAACTAACAAGGCTGAAAATTGAATGTAAAGCTGCAAATTCACAGATAGTCCATTTTTGACTTCTTTCGTTGAGATAAAGCGTTTTTGGCTTCTGGCTTACTGATCTCTTGTAACTTAAGCATTAGACCAAATTCCAATTTAATACAGCCAGATCTAGTGCTCCTCAGGATTTCGGAGCTGTCCAGCAACTAACAAGGCTGAAAATTGAATGTAAAGCTGCAAATTCACAAATAGTCCATTTTTGACTTCTTTCGCTGAGATAAAGCGTTTTTGGCTTCTGGCTTACTGATCTCTTGTAACTTAAGCATTAGACCAAATTCCAATTTAATACAGCCAGCTATAGTGCTGCTCAGCATTTCGGAGCTGTCCAACAGCTAACAAGGCTGAAAATTGAATGTAAAGCTGCAAATTCACTGATAGTCCATTTTTGACTTCTTTCGCTGAGATAAAGCGTTTTTGGCTTCTGGCTTGCTGATCACTTGTAACTTAAGCATTAGACCAAATTCCAATTTAATACAGCCAGCTATAGTGCTGCTCAGCATTTCGGAGCTGTCCAACAGCTAACAAGGCTGAAAATTGAATGTAAAGCTGCAAATTCACTGATAGTCCATTTTTGACTTCTTTCGCTGAGATAAAGCGTTTTTGGCTTCTGGCTTGCTGATCACTTGTAACTTAAGCATTAGACCAAATTCCAATTTAATACAGCCAGATCTAGTGCTCCTCAGGATTTCGGAGCTGTCCAACAACTAACAAGGCTGAAAATTGAATGTAAAGCTGAAAATTCACTGATAGTCCATTTTTGACTTCTTTCGCTGAGATAAAGCGTTTTTGGCTTCTGGCTTGCTGATCACTTGTAACTTAAGCATTAGACCAAATTCCAATTTAATACAGCCAGCTATAGTGCTGCTCAGCATTTCGGAGCTGTCCAACAACTAACAAGGCTGAAAATTGAATGTAAAGCTGCAAATTCACAGATAGTCCATTTTTCACTTCTTTCGCTGAGATAAAGCGTTTTTGGCTTCTGGCTTACTGATCTCTTGTAACTTAAGCATTAGACCAAATTCCAATTTAATACAGCCAGATCTAGTGCTCCTCAGGATTTCGGAGCTGTCCAGCAACTAACAAGGCTGAAAATTGAATGTAAAGCTGCAAATTCACAAATATTCCATTTTTGACTTCTTTCGTTGAGATAAAGCGTTTTTGGCTTCTGGCTTACTGATCTCTTGTAACTTAAGCATTAGACCAAATTCCAATTTAATACAGCCAGATCTAGTGCTCCTCAGGATTTCGGAGCTGTCCAGCAACTAACAAGGCTGAAAATTGAATGTAAAGCTGCAAATTCACAAATAGTCCATTTTTGACTTCTTTCGCTGAGATAAAGCGTTTTTGGCTTCTGGCTTACTGATCACTTGTAACTTAAGCATTAGACCAAATTCCAATTTAATACAGCCAGCTATAGTGCTGCTCAGCATTTCGGAGCTGTCCAACAGCTAACAAGGCTGAAAATTGAATGTAAAGCTGCAAATTCACTGATAGTCCATTTTTGACTTCTTTCGATGAGATAAAGCGTTTTTGGCTTCTGGCTTGCTGATCACTTGTAACTTAAGCATTAGACCAAATTCCAATTTAATACAGCCAGATCTAGTGCTCCTCAGCATTTCGGAGCTGTCCAACAACTAACAAGGCTGAAAATTGAATGTAAAGCTGCAAATTCACAGATAGTCCATTTTTGACTTCTTTCGTTGAGATAAAGCGTTTTTGGCTTCTGGCTTACTGATCTCTTGTAACTTAAGCATTAGACCAAATTCCAATTTAATACAGCCAGATCTAGTGCTCCTCAGGATTTCGGAGCTGTCCAGCAACTAACAAGGCTGAAAATTGAATGTAAAGCTGCAAATTCACAAATAGTCCATTTTTGACTTCTTTCGCTGAGATAAAGCGTTTTTGGCTTCTGGCTTACTGATCTCTTGTAACTTAAGCATTAGACCAAATTCCAATTTAATACAGCCAGATCTAGTGCTCCTCAGGATTTCGGAGCTGTCCAGCAACTAACAAGGCTGAAAATTGAATGTAAAGCTGCAAATTCACAAATAGTCCATTTTTGACTTCTTTCGCTGAGATAAAGCGTTTTTGGCTTCTGGCTTACTGATGACTTGTAACTTAAGCATTAGACCAAATTCCAATTTAATACAGCCAGCTATAGTGCTGCTCAGCATTTCGGAGCTGTCCAACAGCTAACAAGGCTGAAAATTGAATGTAAAGCTGCAAATTCACTGATAGTCCATTTTTGACTTCTTTCGCTGAGATAAAGCGTTTTTGGCTTCTGGCTTGCTGATCACTTGTAACTTAAGCATTAGACCAAATTCCAATTTAATACAGCCAGATCTAGTGCTCCTCAGGATTTCGGAGCTGTCCAACAACTAACAAGGCTGAAAATTGAATGTAAAGCTGAAAATTCACTGATAGTCCATTTTTGACTTCTTTCGCTGAGATAAAGCGTTTTTGGCTTCTGGCTTGCTGATCACTTGTAACTTAAGCATTAGACCAAATTCCAATTTAATACAGCCAGCTATAGTGCTGCTCAGCATTTCGGAGCTGTCCAACAACTAACAAGGCTGAAAATTGAATGTAAAGCTGCAAATTCCCAGATAGTCCATTTTTCACTTCTTTCGCTGAGATAAAGCGTTTTTGGCTTCTGGCTTACTGATCACTTGTAACTTAAGCATTAGACCAAATTCCAATTTAATACAGCCAGCTATAGTGCTGCTCAGCATTTCGGAGCTGTCCAACAGCTAACAAGGCTGAAAATTGAATGTAAAGCTGCAAATTCACTGATAGTCCATTTTTGACTTCTTTCGCTGAGATAAAGCGTTTTTGGCTTCTGGCTTGCTGATCACTTGTAACTTAAGCATTAGACCAAATTCCAATTTAATACAGCCAGCTATAGTGCTGCTCAGCATTTCGGAGCTGTCCAACAACTAACAAGGCTGAAAATTGAATGTAAAGCTGCAAATTCACAGATAGTCCATTTTTCACTTCTTTCGCTGAGATAAAGCGTTTTTGGCTTCTGGCTTACTGATCTCTTGTAACTTAAGCATTAGACCAAATTCCAATTTAATACAGCCAGCTATAGTGCTGCTCAGCATTTCGGAGCTGTCCAGCAACTAACAAGGCTGAAAATTGAATGTAAAGCTGAAAATTCACAGATAGTCCATTTTTGACTTCTTTCGCTGAGATAAAGCGTTTTTGGCTTCTGGCTTACTGATCACTTGTAACTTAAGCATTAGACCAAATTCCAATTTAATACAGCCAGCTATAGTGCTGCTCAGCATTTCGGAGCTGTCCAACAGCTAACAAGGCTGAAAATTGAATGTAAAGCTGCAAATTCACTGATAGTCCATTTTTGACTTCTTTCGCTGAGATAAAGCGTTTTTGGCTTCTGGCTTGCTGATCACTTGTAACTTAAGCATTAGACCAAATTCCAATTTAATACAGCCAGATCTAGTGCTCCTCAGGATTTCGGAGCTGTCCAACAACTAACAAGGCTGAAAATTGAATGTAAAGCTGAAAATTCACTGATAGTCCATTTTTGACTTCTTTCGCTGAGATAAAGCGTTTTTGGCTTCTGGCTTGCTGATCACTTGTAACTTAAGCATTAGACCAAATTCCAATTTAATACAGCCAGCTATAGTGCTGCTCAGCATTTCGGAGCTGTCCAACAACTAACAAGGCTGAAAATTGAATGTAAAGCTGCAAATTCACAGATAGTCCATTTTTCACTTCTTTCGCTGAGATAAAGCGTTTTTGGCTTCTGGCTTACTGATCTCTTGTAACTTAAGCATTAGACCAAATTCCAATTTAATACAGCCAGATCTAGTGCTCCTCAGGATTTCGGAGCTGTCCAGCAACTAACAAGGCTGAAAATTGAATGTAAAGCTGAAAATTCACAGATAGTCCATTTTTGACTTCTTTCGCTGAGATAAAGCGTTTTTGGCTTCTGGCTTACTGATCACTTGTAACTTAAGCATTAGACCAAATTCCAATTTAATACAGCCAGCTATAGTGCTGCTCAGCATTTCGGAGCTGTCCAACAGCTAACAAGGCTGAAAATTGAATGTAAAGCTGCAAATTCACTGATAGTCCATTTTTGACTTCTTTCGCTGAGATAAAGCGTTTTTGGCTTCTGGCTTGCTGATCACTTGTAACTTAAGCATTAGACCAAATTCCAATTTAATACAGCCAGATCTAGTGCTCCTCAGGATTTCGGAGCTGTCCAACAACTAACAAGGCTGAAAATTGAATGTAAAGCTGAAAATTCACTGATAGTCCATTTTTGACTTCTTTCGCTGAGATAAAGCGTTTTTGGCTTCTGGCTTGCTGATCACTTGTAACTTAAGCATTAGACCAAATTCCAATTTAATACAGCCAGCTATAGTGCTGCTCAGCATTTCGGAGCTGTCCAACAACTAACAAGGCTGAAAATTGAATGTAAAGCTGCAAATTCACAGATAGTCCATTTTTCACTTCTTTCGCTGAGATAAAGCGTTTTTGGCTTCTGGCTTACTGATCTCTTGTAACTTAAGCATTAGACCAAATTCCAATTTAATACAGCCAGATCTAGTGCTCCTCAGCATTTCGGAGCTGTCCAACAACTAACAAGGCTGAAAATTGAATGTAAAGCTGCAAATTCACAGATAGTCCATTTTTGACTTCTTTCGTTGAGATAAAGCGTTTTTGGCTTCTGGCTTACTGATCTCTTGTAACTTAAGCATTAGACCAAATTCCAATTTAATACAGCCAGATCTAGTGCTCCTCATGATTTCGGAGCTGTCCAGCAACTAACAAGGCTGAAAATTGAATGTAAAGCTGCAAATTCACAAATAGTCCATTTTTGACTTCTTTCGCTGAGATAAAGCGTTTTTGGCTTCTGGCTTACTGATCACTTGTAACTTAAGCATTAGACCAAATTCCAATTTAATACAGCCAGCTATAGTGCTGCTCAGCATTTCGGAGCTGTCCAACAGCTAACAAGGCTGAAAATTGAATGTAAAGCTGCAAATTCACTGATAGTCCATTTTTGACTTCTTTCGCTGAGATAAAGCGTTTTTGGCTTCTGGCTTGCTGATCACTTGTAACTTAAGCATTAGACCAAATTCCAATTTAATACAGCCAGCTATAGTGCTGCTCAGCATTTCGGAGCTGTCCAACAACTAACAAGGCTGAAAATTGAATGTAAAGCTGAAAATTCACAGATAGTCCATTTTTGACTTCTTTCGCTGAGATAAAGCGTTTTTGGCTTCTGGCTTACTGATCACTTGTAACTTAAGCATTAGACCAAATTCCAATTTAATACAGCCAGCTATAGTGCTGCTCAGCATTTCGGAGCTGTCCAACAGCTAACAAGGCTGAAAATTGAATGTAAAGCTGCAAATTCACTGATAGTCCATTTTTGACTTCTTTCGCTGAGATAAAGCGTTTTTGGCTTCTGGCTTGCTGATCACTTGTAACTTAAGCATTAGACCAAATTCCAATTTAATACAGCCAGATCTAGTGCTCCTCAGGATTTCGGAGCTGTCCAACAACTAACAAGGCTGAAAATTGAATGTAAAGCTGAAAATTCACTGATAGTCCATTTTTGACTTCTTTCGCTGAGATAAAGCGTTTTTGGCTTCTGGCTTGCTGATCACTTGTAACTTAAGCATTAGACCAAATTCCAATTTAATACAGCCAGCTATAGTGCTGCTCAGCATTTCGGAGCTGTCCAACAACTAACAAGGCTGAAAATTGAATGTAAAGCTGCAAATTCACAGATAGTCCATTTTTCACTTCTTTCGCTGAGATAAAGCGTTTTTGGCTTCTGGCTTACTGATCTCTTGTAACTTAAGCATTAGACCAAATTCCAATTTAATACAGCCAGATCTAGTGCTCCTCAGGATTTCGGAGCTGTCCAGCAACTAACAAGGCTGAAAATTGAATGTAAAGCTGAAAATTCACAGATAGTCCATTTTTGACTTCTTTCGCTGAGATAAAGCGTTTTTGGCTTCTGGCTTACTGATCACTTGTAACTTAAGCATTAGACCAAATTCCAATTTAATACAGCCAGCTATAGTGCTGCTCAGCATTTCGGAGCTGTCCAACAGCTAACAAGGCTGAAAATTGAATGTAAAGCTGCAAATTCACTGATAGTCCATTTTTGACTTCTTTCGCTGAGATAAAGCGTTTTTGGCTTCTGGCTTGCTGATCACTTGTAACTTAAGCATTAGACCAAATTCCAATTTAATACAGCCAGCTATAGTGCTGCTCAGCATTTCGGAGCTGTCCAACAACTAACAAGGCTGAAAATTGAATGTAAAGCTGCAAATTCACAGATAGTCCATTTTTCACTTCTTTCGCTGAGATAAAGCGTTTTTGGCTTCTGGCTTACTGATCTCTTGTAACTTAAGCATTAGACCAAATTCCAATTTAATACAGCCAGATCTAGTGCTCCTCAGGATTTCGGAGCTGTCCAGCAACTAACAAGGCTGAAAATTGAATGTAAAGCTGCAAATTCACAAATATTCCATTTTTGACTTCTTTCGTTGAGATAAAGCGTTTTTGGCTTCTGGCTTACTGATCTCTTGTAACTTAAGCATTAGACCAAATTCCAATTTAATACAGCCAGATCTAGTGCTCCTCAGGATTTCGGAGCTGTCCAGCAACTAACAAGGCTGAAAATTGAATGTAAAGCTGCAAATTCACAAATAGTCCATTTTTGACTTCTTTCGCTGAGATAAAGCGTTTTTGGCTTCTGGCTTACTGATCACTTGTAACTTAAGCATTAGACCAAATTCCAATTTAATACAGCCAGCTATAGTGCTGCTCAGCATTTCGGAGCTGTCCAACAGCTAACAAGGCTGAAAATTGAATGTAAAGCTGCAAATTCACTGATAGTCCATTTTTGACTTCTTTCGATGAGATAAAGCGTTTTTGGCTTCTGGCTTGCTGATCACTTGTAACTTAAGCATTAGACCAAATTCCAATTTAATACAGCCAGATCTAGTGCTCCTCAGCATTTCGGAGCTGTCCAACAACTAACAAGGCTGAAAATTGAATGTAAAGCTGCAAATTCACAGATAGTCCATTTTTGACTTCTTTCGTTGAGATAAAGCGTTTTTGGCTTCTGGCTTACTGATCTCTTGTAACTTAAGCATTAGACCAAATTCCAATTTAATACAGCCAGATCTAGTGCTCCTCAGGATTTCGGAGCTGTCCAGCAACTAACAAGGCTGAAAATTGAATGTAAAGCTGCAAATTCACAAATAGTCCATTTTTGACTTCTTTCGCTGAGATAAAGCGTTTTTGGCTTCTGGCTTACTGATCTCTTGTAACTTAAGCATTAGACCAAATTCCAATTTAATACAGCCAGATCTAGTGCTCCTCAGCATTTCGGAGCTGTCCAACAACTAACAAGGCTGAAAATTGAATGTAAAGCTGCAAATTCACAGATAGTCCATTTTTGACTTCTTTCGTTGAGATAAAGCGTTTTTGGCTTCTGGCTTACTGATCTCTTGTAACTTAAGCATTAGACCAAATTCCAATTTAATACAGCCAGATCTAGTGCTCCTCAGGATTTCGGAGCTGTCCAGCAACTAACAAGGCTGAAAATTGAATGTAAAGCTGCAAATTCACAAATAGTCCATTTTTGACTTCTTTCGCTGAGATAAAGCGTTTTTGGCTTCTGGCTTACTGATCTCTTGTAACTTAAGCATTAGACCAAATTCCAATTTAATACAGCCAGATCTAGTGCTCCTCAGGATTTCGGAGCTGTCCAGCAACTAACAAGGCTGAAAATTGAATGTAAAGCTGCAAATTCACAAATAGTCCATTTTTGACTTCTTTCGCTGAGATAAAGCGTTTTTGGCTTCTGGCTTACTGATCACTTGTAACTTAAGCATTAGACCAAATTCCAATTTAATACAGCCAGCTATAGTGCTGCTCAGCATTTCGGAGCTGTCCAACAGCTAACAAGGCTGAAAATTGAATGTAAAGCTGCAAATTCACTGATAGTCCATTTTTGACTTCTTTCGCTGAGATAAAGCGTTTTTGGCTTCTGGCTTGCTGATCACTTGTAACTTAAGCATTAGACCAAATTCCAATTTAATACAGCCAGCTATAGTGCTGCTCAGCATTTCGGAGCTGTCCAACAGCTAACAAGGCTGAAAATTGAATGTAAAGCTGCAAATTCACTGATAGTCCATTTTTGACTTCTTTCGCTGAGATAAAGCGTTTTTGGCTTCTGGCTTGCTGATCACTTGTAACTTAAGCATTAGACCAAATTCCAATTTAATACAGCCAGATCTAGTGCTCCTCAGGATTTCGGAGCTGTCCAACAACTAACAAGGCTGAAAATTGAATGTAAAGCTGAAAATTCACTGATAGTCCATTTTTGACTTCTTTCGCTGAGATAAAGCGTTTTTGGCTTCTGGCTTGCTGATCACTTGTAACTTAAGCATTAGACCAAATTCCAATTTAATACAGCCAGCTATAGTGCTGCTCAGCATTTCGGAGCTGTCCAACAACTAACAAGGCTGAAAATTGAATGTAAAGCTGCAAATTCACAGATAGTCCATTTTTCACTTCTTTCGCTGAGATAAAGTGTTTTTGGCTTCTGGCTTACTGATCTCTTGTAACTTAAGCATTAGACCAAATTCCAATTTAATACAGCCAGATCTAGTGCTCCTCAGGATTTCGGAGCTGTCCAGCAACTAACAAGGCTGAAAATTGAATGTAAAGCTGAAAATTCACAGATAGTCCATTTTTGACTTCTTTCGCTGAGATAAAGCGTTTTTGGCTTCTGGCTTACTGATCACTTGTAACTTAAGCATTAGACCAAATTCCAATTTAATACAGCCAGCTATAGTGCTGCTCAGCATTTCGGAGCTGTCCAACAGCTAACAAGGCTGAAAATTGAATGTAAAGCTGCAAATTCACTGATAGTCCATTTTTGACTTCTTTCGCTGAGATAAAGCGTTTTTGGCTTCTGGCTTGCTGATCACTTGTAACTTAAGCATTAGACCAAATTCCAATTTAATACAGCCAGCTATAGTGCTGCTCAGCATTTCGGAGCTGTCCAACAACTAACAAGGCTGAAAATTGAATGTAAAGCTGCAAATTCACAGATAGTCCATTTTTCACTTCTTTCGCTGAGATAAAGCGTTTTTGGCTTCTGGCTTACTGATCTCTTGTAACTTAAGCATTAGACCAAATTCCAATTTAATACAGCCAGATCTAGTGCTCCTCAGGATTTCGGAGCTGTCCAGCAACTAACAAGGCTGAAAATTGAATGTAAAGCTGCAAATTCACAAATATTCCATTTTTGACTTCTTTCGTTGAGATAAAGCGTTTTTGGCTTCTGGCTTACTGATCTCTTGTAACTTAAGCATTAGACCAAATTCCAATTTAATACAGCCAGAGCTAGTGCTCCTCAGGATTTCGGAGCTGTCCAGCAACTAACAAGGCTGAAAATTGAATGTAAAGCTGCAAATTCACAAATAGTCCATTTTTGACTTCTTTCGCTGAGATAAAGCGTTTTTGGCTTCTGGCTTACTGATCTCTTGTAACTTAAGCATTAGACCAAATTCCAATTTAATACAGCCAGATCTAGTGCTCCTCAGGATTTCGGAGCTGTCCAGCAACTAACAAGGCTGAAAATTGAATGTAAAGCTGCAAATTCACAAATAGTCCATTTTTGACTTCTTTCGCTGAGATAAAGCGTTTTTGGCTTCTGGCTTACTGATCACTTGTAACTTAAGCATTAGACCAAATTCCAATTTAATACAGCCAGCTATAGTGCTGCTCAGCATTTCGGAGCTGTCCAACAGCTAACAAGGCTGAAAATTGAATGTAAAGCTGCAAATTCACTGATAGTCCATTTTTGACTTCTTTCGCTGAGATAAAGCGTTTTTGGCTTCTGGCTTGCTGATCACTTGTAACTTAAGCATTAGACCAAATTCCAATTTAATACAGCCAGCTATAGTGCTGCTCAGCATTTCGGAGCTGTCCAACAACTAACAAGGCTGAAAATTGAATGTAAAGCTGAAAATTCACAGATAGTCCATTTTTGACTTCTTTCGCTGAGATAAAGCGTTTTTGGCTTCTGGCTTACTGATCACTTGTAACTTAAGCATTAGACCAAATTCCAATTTAATACAGCCAGCTATAGTGCTGCTCAGCATTTCGGAGCTGTCCAACAGCTAACAAGGCTGCAAATTGAATGTAAAGCTGAAAATTCACTGATAGTCCATTTTTGACTTCTTTCGCTGAGATAAAGCGTTTTTGGCTTCTGGCTTGCTGATCACTTGTAACTTAAGCATTAGACCAAATTCCAATTTAATACAGCCAGCTATAGTGCTGCTCAGCATTTCGGAGCTGTCCAACAACTAACAAGGCTGAAAATTGAATGTAAAGCTGCAAATTCACAGATAGTCCATTTTTCACTTCTTTCGCTGAGATAAAGCGTTTTTGGCTTCTGGCTTACTGATCTCTTGTAACTTAAGCATTAGACCAAATTCCAATTTAATACAGCCAGATCTAGTGCTCCTCAGGATTTCGGAGCTGTCCAGCAACTAACAAGGCTGAAAATTGAATGTAAAGCTGAAAATTCACAGATAGTCCATTTTTGACTTCTTTCGCTGAGATAAAGCGTTTTTGGCTTCTGGCTTACTGATCACTTGTAACTTAAGCATTAGACCAAATTCCAATTTAATACAGCCAGCTATAGTGCTGCTCAGCATTTCGGAGCTGTCCAACAGCTAACAAGGCTGAAAATTGAATGTAAAGCTGCAAATTCACTGATAGTCCATTTTTGACTTCTTTCGCTGAGATAAAGCGTTTTTGGCTTCTGGCTTGCTGATCACTTGTAACTTAAGCATTAGACCAAATTCCAATTTAATACAGCCAGCTATAGTGCTGCTCAGCATTTCGGAGCTGTCCAACAACTAACAAGGTTGAAAATTGAATGTAAAGCTGCAAATTCACAGATAGTCCATTTTTCACTTCTTTCGCTGAGATAAAGCGTTTTTGGCTTCTGGCTTACTGATCTCTTGTAACTTAAGCATTAGACCAAATTCCAATTTAATACAGCCAGATCTAGTGCTCCTCAGGATTTCGGAGCTATCCAGCAACTAACAAGGCTGAAAATTGAATGTAAAGCTGCAAATTCACAAATATTCCATTTTTGACTTCTTTCGTTGAGATAAAGCGTTTTTGGCTTCTGGCTTACTGATCACTTGTAACTTAAGCATTAGACCAAATTCCAATTTAATACAGCCAGATCTAGTGCTCCTCAGGATTTCGGAGCTGTCCAACAACTAACAAGGCTGAAAATTGAATGTAAAGCTGAAAATTCACTGATAGTCCATTTTTGACTTCTTTCGCTGAGATAAAGCGTTTTTGGCTTCTGGCTTGCTGATCACTTGTAACTTAAGCATTAGACCAAATTCCAATTTAATACAGCCAGCTATAGTGCTGCTCAGCATTTCGGAGCTGTCCAACAACTAACAAGGCTGAAAATTGAATGTAAAGCTGCAAATTCACAGATAGTCCATTTTTCACTTCTTTCGCTGAGATAAAGCGTTTTTGGCTTCTGGCTTACTGATCTCTTGTAACTTAAGCATTAGACCAAATTCCAATTTAATACAGCCAGAGCTAGTGCTCCTCAGGATTTCGGAGCTGTCCAGCAACTAACAAGGCTGAAAATTGAATGTAAAGCTGAAAATTCACAGATAGTCCATTTTTGACTTCTTTCGCTGAGATAAAGCGTTTTTGGCTTCTGGCTTACTGATCACTTGTAACTTAAGCATTAGACCAAATTCCAATTTAATACAGCCAGCTATAGTGCTGCTCAGCATTTCGGAGCTGTCCAGCAACTAACAAGGCTGAAAATTGAATGTAAAGCTGCAAATTCACAAATATTCCATTTTTGACTTCTTTCGTTGAGATAAAGCGTTTTTGGCTTCTGGCTTACTGATCTCTTGTAACTTAAGCATTAGACCAAATTCCAATTTAATACAGCCAGATCTAGTGCTCCTCAGCATTTCGGAGCTGTCCAACAACTAACAAGGCTGAAAATTGAATGTAAAGCTGCAAATTCACAGATAGTCCATTTTTGACTTCTTTCGTTGAGATAAAGCGTTTTTGGCTTCTGGCTTACTGATCTCTTGTAACTTAAGCATTAGACCAAATTCCAATTTAATACAGCCAGATCTAGTGCTCCTCAGGATTTCGGAGCTGTCCAGCAACTAACAAGGCTGAAAATTGAATGTAAAGCTGCAAATTCACAAATAGTCCATTTTTGACTTCTTTCGCTGAGATAAAGCGTTTTTGGCTTCTGGCTTACTGATCACTTGTAACTTAAGCATTAGACCAAATTCCAATTTAATACAGCCAGCTATAGTGCTGCTCAGCATTTCGGAGCTGTCCAACAGCTAACAAGGCTGAAAATTGAATGTAAAGCTGCAAATTCACTGATAGTCCATTTTTGACTTCTTTCGCTGAGATAAAGCGTTTTTGGCTTCTGGCTTGCTGATCACTTGTAACTTAAGCATTAGACCAAATTCCAATTTAATACAGCCAGATCTAGTGCTCCTCAGGATTTCGGAGCTGTCCAACAACTAACAAGGCTGAAAATTGAATGTAAAGCTGCAAATTCACTGATAGTCCATTTTTGACTTCTTTCGCTGAGATAAAGCGTTTTTGGCTTCTGGCTTGCTGATCACTTGTAACTTAAGCATTAGACCAAATTCCAATTTAATACAGCCAGCTATAGTGCTGCTCAGCATTTCGGAGCTGTCCAACAACTAACAAGGTTGAAAATTGAATGTAAAGCTGCAAATTCACAGATAGTCCATTTTTCACTTCTTTCGCTGAGATAAAGCGTTTTTGGCTTCTGGCTTACTGATCTCTTGTAACTTAAGCATTAGACCAAATTCCAATTTAATACAGCCAGATCTAGTGCTCCTCAGGATTTCGGAGCTGTCCAGCAACTAACAAGGCTGAAAATTGAATGTAAAGCTGCAAATTCACAAATATTCCATTTTTGACTTCTTTCGTTGAGATAAAGCGTTTTTGGCTTCTGGCTTACTGATCTCTTGTAACTTAAGCATTAGACCAAATTCCAATTTAATACAGCCAGATCTAGTGCTCCTCAGGATTTCGGAGCTGTCCAGCAACTAACAAGGCTGAAAATTGAATGTAAAGCTGCAAATTCACAAATAGTCCATTTTTGACTTCTTTCGCTGAGATAAAGCGTTTTTGGCTTCTGGCTTACTGATCACTTGTAACTTAAGCATTAGACCAAATTCCAATTTAATACAGCCAGCTATAGTGCTGCTCAGCATTTCGGAGCTGTCCAACAGCTAACAAGGCTGAAAATTGAATGTAAAGCTGCAAATTCACTGATAGTCCATTTTTGACTTCTTTCGATGAGATAAAGCGTTTTTGGCTTCTGGCTTGCTGATCACTTGTAACTTAAGCATTAGACCAAATTCCAATTTAATACAGCCAGATCTAGTGCTCCTCAGCATTTCGGAGCTGTCCAACAACTAACAAGGCTGAAAATTGAATGTAAAGCTGCAAATTCACAGATAGTCCATTTTTGACTTCTTTCGTTGAGATAAAGCGTTTTTGGCTTCTGGCTTACTGATCTCTTGTAACTTAAGCATTAGACCAAATTCCAATTTAATACAGCCAGATCTAGTGCTCCTCAGGATTTCGGAGCTGTCCAGCAACTAACAAGGCTGAAAATTGAATGTAAAGCTGCAAATTCACAGATAGTCCATTTTTGACTTCTTTCGTTGAGATAAAGCGTTTTTGGCTTCTGGCTTACTGATCTCTTGTAACTTAAGCATTAGACCAAATTCCAATTTAATACAGCCAGATCTAGTGCTCCTCAGGATTTCGGAGCTGTCCAGCAACTAACAAGGCTGAAAATTGAATGTAAAGCTGCAAATTCACAAATAGTCCATTTTTGACTTCTTTCGCTGAGATAAAGCGTTTTTGGCTTCTGGCTTACTGATCACTTGTAACTTAAGCATTAGACCAAATTCCAATTTAATACAGCCAGCTATAGTGCTGCTCAGCATTTCGGAGCTGTCCAGCAACTAACAAGGCTGAAAATTGAATGTAAAGCTGCAAATTCACTGATAGTCCATTTTTGACTTCTTTCGCTGAGATAAAGCGTTTTTGGCTTCTGGCTTGCTGATCACTTGTAACTTAAGCATTAGACCAAATTCCAATTTAATACAGCCAGAGCTAGTGCTCCTCAGGATTTCGGAGCTGTCCAGCAACTAACAAGGCTGAAAATTGAATGTAAAGCTGAAAATTCACAGATAGTCCATTTTTGACTTCTTTCGCTGAGATAAAGCGTTTTTGGCTTCTGGCTTGCTGATCACTTGTAACTTAAGCATTAGACCAAATTCCAATTTAATACAGCCAGATCTAGTGCTCCTCAGCATTTCGGAGCTGTCCAACAACTAACAAGGCTGAAAATTGAATGTAAAGCTGCAAATTCACAGATAGTCCATTTTTGACTTCTTTCGTTGAGATAAAGCGTTTTTGGCTTCTGGCTTACTGATCTCTTGTAACTTAAGCATTAGACCAAATTCCAATTTAATACAGCCAGATCTAGTGCTCCTCAGGATTTCGGAGCTGTCCAGCAACTAACAAGGCTGAAAATTGAATGTAAAGCTGCAAATTCACAAATAGTCCATTTTTGACTTCTTTCGCTGAGATAAAGCGTTTTTGGCTTCTGGCTTACTGATCACTTGTAACTTAAGCATTAGACCAAATTCCAATTTAATACAGCCAGCTATAGTGCTGCTCAGCATTTCGGAGCTGTCCAACAGCTAACAAGGCTGAAAATTGAATGTAAAGCTGCAAATTCACTGATAGTCCATTTTTGACTTCTTTCGCTGAGATAAAGCGTTTTTGGCTTCTGGCTTGCTGATCACTTGTAACTTAAGCATTAGACCAAATTCCAATTTAATACAGCCAGATCTAGTGCTCCTCAGGATTTCGGAGCTGTCCAACAACTAACAAGGCTGAAAATTGAATGTAAAGCTGAAAATTCACTGATAGTCCATTTTTGACTTCTTTCGCTGAGATAAAGCGTTTTTGGCTTCTGGCTTACTGATCTCTTGTAACTTAAGCATTAGACCAAATTCCAATTTAATACAGCCAGATCTAGTGCTCCTCAGGATTTCGGAGCTGTCCAGCAACTAACAAGGCTGAAAATTGAATGTAAAGCTGAAAATTCACAGATAGTCCATTTTTGACTTCTTTCGCTGAGATAAAGCGTTTTTGGCTTCTGGCTTACTGATCACTTGTAACTTAAGCATTAGACCAAATTCCAATTTAATACAGCCAGCTATAGTGCTGGTCAGCATTTCGGAGCTGTCCAACAGCTAACAAGGCTGAAAATTGAATGTAAAGCTGCAAATTCACTGATAGTCCATTTTTGACTTCTTTCGCTGAGATAAAGCGTTTTTGGCTTCTGGCTTGCTGATCACTTGTAACTTAAGCATTAGACCAAATTCCAATTTAATACAGCCAGATCTAGTGCTCCTCAGGATTTCGGAGCTGTCCAACAACTAACAAGGCTGAAAATTGAATGTAAAGCTGAAAATTCACTGATAGTCCATTTTTGACTTCTTTCGCTGAGATAAAGCGTTTTTGGCTTCTGGCTTGCTGATCACTTGTAACTTAAGCATTAGACCAAATTCCAATTTAATACAGCCAGCTATAGTGCTGCTCAGCATTTCGGAGCTGTCCAACAACTAACAAGGCTGAAAATTGAATGTAAAGCTGCAAATTCACAGATAGTCCATTTTTCACTTCTTTCGCTGAGATAAAGCGTTTTTGGCTTCTGGCTTACTGATCTCTTGTAACTTAAGCATTAGACCAAATTCCAATTTAATACAGCCAGATCTAGTGCTCCTCAGGATTTCGGAGCTGTCCAGCAACTAACAAGGCTGAAAATTGAATGTAAAGCTGCAAATTCACAAATAGTCCATTTTTGACTTCTTTCGCTGAGATAAAGCGTTTTTGGCTTCTGGCTTACTGATCACTTGTAACTTAAGCATTAGACCAAATTCCAATTTAATACAGCCAGCTATAGTGCTGCTCAGCATTTCGGAGCTGTCCAACAGCTAACAAGGCTGAAAATTGAATGTAAAGCTGCAAATTCACTGATAGTCCATTTTTGACTTCTTTCGCTGAGATAAAGCGTTTTTGGCTTCTGGCTTGCTGATCACTTGTAACTTAAGCATTAGACCAAATTCCAATTTAATACAGCCAGATCTAGTGCTCCTCAGGATTTCGGAGCTGTCCAACAACTAACAAGGCTGAAAATTGAATGTAAAGCTGAAAATTCACTGATAGTCCATTTTTGACTTCTTTCGCTGAGATAAAGCGTTTTTGGCTTCTGGCTTGCTGATCACTTGTAACTTAAGCATTAGACCAAATTCCAATTTAATACAGCCAGCTATAGTGCTGCTCAGCATTTCGGAGCTGTCCAACAACTAACAAGGCTGAAAATTGAATGTAAAGCTGCAAATTCACAGATAGTCCATTTTTCACTTCTTTCGCTGAGATAAAGCGTTTTTGGCTTCTGGCTTACTGATCTCTTGTAACTTAAGCATTAGACCAAATTCCAATTTAATACAGCCAGCTATAGTGCTGCTCAGCATTTCGGAGCTGTCCAGCAACTAACAAGGCTGAAAATTGAATGTAAAGCTGCAAATTCACAAATATTCCATTTTTGACTTCTTTCGTTGAGATAAAGCGTTTTTGGCTTCTGGCTTACTGATCTCTTGTAACTTAAGCATTAGACCAAATTCCAATTTAATACAGCCAGATCTAGTGCTCCTCAGCATTTCGGAGCTGTCCAACAACTAACAAGGCTGAAAATTGAATGTAAAGCTGCAAATTCACAGATAGTCCATTTTTGACTTGTTTCGTTGAGATAAAGCGTTTTTGGCTTCTGGCTTACTGATCTCTTGTAACTTAAGCATTAGACCAAATTCCAATTTAATACAGCCAGATCTAGTGCTCCTCAGGATTTCGGAGCTGTCCAACAACTAACAAGGCTGAAAATTGAATGTAAAGCTGAAAATTCACTGATAGTCCATTTTTGACTTCTTTCGCTGAGATAAAGCGTTTTTGGCTTCTGGCTTGCTGATCACTTGTAACTTAAGCATTAGACCAAATTCCAATTTAATACAGCCAGCTATAGTGCTGCTCAGCATTTCGGAGCTGTCCAACAACTAACAAGGCTGAAAATTGAATGTAAAGCTGCAAATTCACAGATAGTCCATTTTTCACTTCTTTCGCTGAGATAAAGCGTTTTTGGCTTCTGGCTTACTGATCTCTTGTAACTTAAGCATTAGACCAAATTCCAATTTAATACAGCCAGATCTAGTGCTCCTCAGGATTTCGGAGCTGTCCAGCAACTAACAAGGCTGAAAATTGAATGTAAAGCTGAAAATTCACAGATAGTCCATTTTTGACTTCTTTCGTTGAGATAAAGCGTTTTTGGCTTCTGGCTTACTGATCTCTTGTAACTTAAGCATTAGACCAAATTCCAATTTAATACAGCCAGATCTAGTGCTCCTCAGGATTTCGGAGCTGTCCAGCAACTAACAAGGCTGAAAATTGAATGTAAAGCTGCAAATTCACAAATAGTCCATTTTTGACTTCTTTCGCTGAGATAAAGCGTTTTTGGCTTCTGGCTTACTGATCACTTGTAACTTAAGCATTAGACCAAATTCCAATTTAATACAGCCAGCTATAGTGCTGCTCAGCATTTCGGAGCTGTCCAACAGCTAACAAGGCTGAAAATTGAATGTAAAGCTGCAAATTCACTGATAGTCCATTTTTCACTTCTTTCGCTGAGATAAAGCGTTTTTGGCTTCTGGCTTGCTGATCACTTGTAACTTAAGCATTAGACCAAATTCCAATTTAATACAGCCAGATCTAGTGCTCCTCAGGATTTCGGAGCTGTCCAACAACTAACAAGGCTGAAAATTGAATGTAAAGCTGAAAATTCACTGATAGTCCATTTTTGACTTCTTTCGCTGAGATAAAGCGTTTTTGGCTTCTGGCTTGCTGATCACTTGTAACTTAAGCATTAGACCAAATTCCAATTTAATACAGCCAGATCTAGTGCTCCTCAGGATTTCGGAGCTGTCCAGCAACTAACAAGGCTGAAAATTGAATGTAAAGCTGAAAATTCACAGATAGTCCATTTTTGACTTCTTTCGCTGAGATAAAGCGTTTTTGGCTTCTGGCTTACTGATCACTTGTAACTTAAGCATTAGACCAAATTCCAATTTAATACAGCCAGCTATAGTGCTGGTCAGCATTTCGGAGCTGTCCAACAGCTAACAAGGCTGAAAATTGAATGTAAAGCTGCAAATTCACTGATAGTCCATTTTTGACTTCTTTCGCTGAGATAAAGCGTTTTTGGCTTCTGGCTTGCTGATCACTTGTAACTTAAGCATTAGACCAAATTCCAATTTAATACAGCCAGATCTAGTGCTCCTCAGGATTTCGGAGCTGTCCAACAACTAACAAGGCTGAAAATTGAATGTAAAGCTGAAAATTCACTGATAGTCTATTTTTGACTTCTTTCGCTGAGATAAAGCGTTTTTGGCTTCTGGCTTGCTGATCACTTGTAACTTAAGCATTAGACCAAATTCCAATTTAATACAGCCAGCTATAGTGCTGCTCAGCATTTCGGAGCTGTCCAACAACTAACAAGGCTGAAAATTGAATGTAAAGCTGCAAATTCACAGATAGTCCATTTTTCACTTCTTTCGCTGAGATAAAGCGTTTTTGGCTTCTGGCTTACTGATCTCTTGTAACTTAAGCATTAGACCAAATTCCAATTTAATACAGCCAGATCTAGTGCTCCTCAGGATTTCGGAGCTGTCCAGCAACTAACAAGGCTGAAAATTGAATGTAAAGCTGCAAATTCACAAATAGTCCATTTTTGACTTCTTTCGCTGAGATAAAGCGTTTTTGGCTTCTGGCTTACTGATCACTTGTAACTTAAGCATTAGACCAAATTCCAATTTAATACAGCCAGCTATAGTGCTGCACAGCATTTCGGAGCTGTCCAACAGCTAACAAGGCTGAAAATTGAATGTAAAGCTGCAAATTCACTGATAGTCCATTTTTGACTTCTTTCGCTGAGATAAAGCGTTTTTGGCTTCTGGCTTGCTGATCACTTGTAACTTAAGCATTAGACCAAATTCCAATTTAATACAGCCAGATCTAGTGCTCCTCAGGATTTCGGAGCTGTCCAACAACTAACAAGGCTGAAAATTGAATGTAAAGCTGAAAATTCACTGATAGTCCATTTTTGACTTCTTTCGCTGAGATAAAGCGTTTTTGGCTTCTGGCTTGCTGATCACTTGTAACTTAAGCATTAGACCAAATTCCAATTTAATACAGCCAGCTATAGTGCTGCTCAGCATTTCGGAGCTGTCCAACAACTAACAAGGCTGAAAATTGAATGTAAAGCTGCAAATTCACAGATAGTCCATTTTTCACTTCTTTCGCTGAGATAAAGCGTTTTTGGCTTCTGGCTTACTGATCTCTTGTAACTTAAGCATTAGACCAAATTCCAATTTAATACAGCCAGATCTAGTGCTCCTCAGGATTTCGGAGCTGTCCAGCAACTAACAAGGCTGAAAATTGAATGTAAAGCTGAAAATTCACAGATAGTCCATTTTTGACTTCTTTCGCTGAGATAAAGCGTTTTTGGCTTCTGGCTTACTGATCACTTGTAACTTAAGCATTAGACCAAATTCCAATTTAATACAGCCAGCTATAGTGCTGGTCAGCATTTCGGAGCTGTCCAACAGCTAACAAGGCTGAAAATTGAATGTAAAGCTGCAAATTCACTGATAGTCCATTTTTGACTTCTTTCGCTGAGATAAAGCGTTTTTGGCTTCTGGCTTGCTGATCACTTGTAACTTAAGCATTAGACCAAATTCCAATTTAATACAGCCAGATCTAGTGCTCCTCAGGATTTCGGAGCTGTCCAACAACTAACAAGGCTGAAAATTGAATGTAAAGCTGAAAATTCACTGATAGTCCATTTTTGACTTCTTTCGCTGAGATAAAGCGTTTTTGGCTTCTGGCTTGCTGATCACTTGTAACTTAAGCATTAGACCAAATTCCAATTTAATACAGCCAGCTATAGTGCTGCTCAGCATTTCGGAGCTGTCCAACAACTAACAAGGCTGAAAATTGAATGTAAAGCTGCAAATTCACAGATAGTCCATTTTTCACTTCTTTCGCTGAGATAAAGCGTTTTTGGCTTCTGGCTTACTGATCTCTTGTAACTTAAGCATTAGACCAAATTCCAATTTAATACAGCCAGATCTAGTGCTCCTCAGGATTTCGGAGCTGTCCAGCAACTAACAAGGCTGAAAATTGAATGTAAAGCTGCAAATTCACAAATAGTCCATTTTTGACTTCTTTCGCTGAGATAAAGCGTTTTTGGCTTCTGGCTTACTGATCACTTGTAACTTAAGCATTAGACCAAATTCCAATTTAATACAGCCAGCTATAGTGCTGCTCAGCATTTCGGAGCTGTCCAACAGCTAACAAGGCTGAAAATTGAATGTAAAGCTGCAAATTCACTGATAGTCCATTTTTGACTTCTTTCGCTGAGATAAAGCGTTTTTGGCTTCTGGCTTGCTGATCACTTGTAACTTAAGCATTAGACCAAATTCCAATTTAATACAGCCAGATCTAGTGCTCCTCAGGATTTCGGAGCTGTCCAACAACTAACAAGGCTGAAAATTGAATGTAAAGCTGAAAATTCACTGATAGTCCATTTTTGACTTCTTTCGCTGAGATAAAGCGTTTTTGGCTTCTGGCTTGCTGATCACTTGTAACTTAAGCATTAGACCAAATTCCAATTTAATACAGCCAGCTATAGTGCTGCTCAGCATTTCGGAGCTGTCCAGCAACTAACAAGGCTGAAAATTGAATGTAAAGCTGCAAATTCACAAATATTCCATTTTTGACTTCTTTCGTTGAGATAAAGCGTTTTTGGCTTCTGGCTTACTGATCTCTTGTAACTTAAGCATTAGACCAAATTCCAATTTAATACAGCCAGATCTAGTGCTCCTCAGCATTTCGGAGCTGTCCAACAACTAACAAGGCTGAAAATTGAATGTAAAGCTGCAAATTCACAGATAGTCCATTTTTGACTTCTTTCGTTGAGATAAAGCGTTTTTGGCTTCTGGCTTACTGATCTCTTGTAACTTAAGCATTAGACCAAATTCCAATTTAATACAGCCAGATCTAGTGCTCCTCAGGATTTCGGAGCTGTCCAGCAACTAACAAGGCTGAAAATTGAATGTAAAGCTGCAAATTCACAAATAGTCCATTTTTGACTTCTTTCGCTGAGATAAAGCGTTTTTGGCTTCTGGCTTACTGATCACTTGTAACTTAAGCATTAGACCAAATTCCAATTTAATACAGCCAGCTATAGTGCTGCTCAGCATTTCGGAGCTGTCCAACAGCTAACAAGGCTGAAAATTGAATGTAAAGCTGCAAATTCACTGATAGTCCATTTTTGACTTCTTTCGCTGAGATAAAGCGTTTTTGGCTTCTGGCTTGCTGATCACTTGTAACTTAAGCATTAGACCAAATTCCAATTTAATACAGCCAGATCTAGTGCTCCTCAGGATTTCGGAGCTGTCCAACAACTAACAAGGCTGAAAATTGAATGTAAAGCTGAAAATTCACTGATAGTCCATTTTTGACTTCTTTCGCTGAGATAAAGCGTTTTTGGCTTCTGGCTTGCTGATCACTTGTAACTTAAGCATTAGACCAAATTCCAATTTAATACAGCCAGCTATAGTGCTGCTCAGCATTTCGGAGCTGTCCAACAACTAACAAGGCTGAAAATTGAATGTAAAGCTGCAAATTCACAGATAGTCCATTTTTCACTTCTTTCGCTGAGATAAAGCGTTTTTGGCTTCTGGCTTACTGATCTCTTGTAACTTAAGCATTAGACCAAATTCCAATTTAATACAGCCAGATCTAGTGCTCCTCAGGATTTCGGAGCTGTCCAGCAACTAACAAGGCTGAAAATTGAATGTAAAGCTGCAAATTCACAAATAGTCCATTTTTGACTTCTTTCGCTGAGATAAAGCGTTTTTGGCTTCTGGCTTACTGATCACTTGTAACTTAAGCATTAGACCAAATTCCAATTTAATACAGCCAGCTATAGTGCTGCTCAGCATTTCGGAGCTGTCCAACAGCTAACAAGGCTGAAAATTGAATGTAAAGCTGCAAATTCACTGATAGTCCATTTTTGACTTCTTTCGCTGAGATAAAGCGTTTTTGGCTTCTGGCTTGCTGATCACTTGTAACTTAAGCATTAGACCAAATTCCAATTTAATACAGCCAGATCTAGTGCTCCTCAGGATTTCGGAGCTGTCCAACAACTAACAAGGCTGAAAATTGAATGTAAAGCTGAAAATTCACTGATAGTCCATTTTTGACTTCTTTCGCTGAGATAAAGCGTTTTTGGCTTCTGGCTTGCTGATCACTTGTAACTTAAGCATTAGACCAAATTCCAATTTAATACAGCCAGCTATAGTGCTGCTCAGCATTTCGGAGCTGTCCAGCAACTAACAAGGCTGAAAATTGAATGTAAAGCTGCAAATTCACAAATATTCCATTTTTGACTTCTTTCGTTGAGATAAAGCGTTTTTGGCTTCTGGCTTACTGATCTCTTGTAACTTAAGCATTAGACCAAATTCCAATTTAATACAGCCAGATCTAGTGCTCCTCAGCATTTCGGAGCTGTCCAACAACTAACAAGGCTGAAAATTGAATGTAAAGCTGCAAATTCACAGATAGTCCATTTTTGACTTCTTTCGCTGAGATAAAGCGTTTTTGGCTTCTGGCTTGCTGATCACTTGTAACTTAAGCATTAGACCAAATTCCAATTTAATACAGCCAGATCTAGTGCTCCTCAGGATTTCGGAGCTGTCCAGCAACTAACAAGGCTGAAAATTGAATGTAAAGCTGCAAATTCACAAATAGTCCATTTTTGACTTCTTTCGCTGAGATAAAGCGTTTTTGGCTTCTGGCTTACTGATCACTTGTAACTTAAGCATTAGACCAAATTCCAATTTAATACAGCCAGCTATAGTGCTGCTCAGCATTTCGGAGCTGTCCAACAGCTAACAAGGCTGAAAATTGAATGTAAAGCTGCAAATTCACTGATAGTCCATTTTTGACTTCTTTCGATGAGATAAAGCGTTTTTGGCTTCTGGCTTGCTGATCACTTGTAACTTAAGCATTAGACCAAATTCCAATTTAATACAGCCAGATCTAGTGCTCCTCAGGATTTCGGAGCTGTCCAACAACTAACAAGGCTGAAAATTGAATGTAAAGCTGAAAATTCACTGATAGTCCATTTTTGACTTCTTTCGCTGAGATAAAGCGTTTTTGGCTTCTGGCTTGCTGATCACTTGTAACTTAAGCATTAGACCAAATTCCAATTTAATACAGCCAGCTATAGTGCTGCTCAGCATTTCGGAGCTGTCCAGCAACTAACAAGGCTGAAAATTGAATGTAAAGCTGCAAATTCACAAATATTCCATTTTTGACTTCTTTCGTTGAGATAAAGCGTTTTTGGCTTCTGGCTTACTGATCTCTTGTAACTTAAGCATTAGACCAAATTCCAATTTAATACAGCCAGATCTAGTGCTCCTCAGCATTTCGGAGCTGTCCAACAACTAACAAGGCTGAAAATTGAATGTAAAGCTGCAAATTCACAAATAGTCCATTTTTGACTTCTTTCGCTGAGATAAAGCGTTTTTGGCTTCTGGCTTACTGATCTCTTGTAACTTAAGCATTAGACCAAATTCCAATTTAATACAGCCATATCTAGTGCTCCTCAGCATTTCGGAGCTGTCCAACAACTAACAAGGCTGAAAATTGAATGTAAAGCTGCAAATTCACAGATAGTCCATTTTTGACTTCTTTCGTTGAGATAAAGCGTTTTTGGCTTCTGGCTTACTGATCTCTTGTAACTTAAGCATTAGACCAAATTCCAATTTAATACAGCCAGATCTAGTGCTCCTCAGGATTTCGGAGCTGTCCAGCAACTAACAAGGCTGAAAATTGAATGTAAAGCTGCAAATTCACAAATAGTCCATTTTTGACTTCTTTCGCTGAGATAAAGCGTTTTTGGCTTCTGGCTTACTGATCACTTGTAACTTAAGCATTAGACCAAATTCCAATTTAATACAGCCAGCTATAGTGCTGCTCAGCATTTCGGAGCTGTCCAACAGCTAACAAGGCTGAAAATTGAATGTAAAGCTGCAAATTCACTGATAGTCCATTTTTGACTTCTTTCGCTGAGATAAAGCGTTTTTGGCTTCTGGCTTGCTGATCACTTGTAACTTAAGCATTAGACCAAATTCCAATTTAATACAGCCAGCTATAGTGCTGCTCAGCATTTCGGAGCTGTCCAACAACTAACAAGGCTGAAAATTGAATGTAAAGCTGAAAATTCACAGATAGTCCATTTTTGACTTCTTTCGCTGAGATAAAGCGTTTTTGGCTTCTGGCTTACTGATCACTTGTAACTTAAGCATTAGACCAAATTCCAATTTAATACAGCCAGCTATAGTGCTGCTCAGCATTTCGGAGCTGTCCAACAACTAACAAGGCTGAAAATTGAATGTAAAGCTGCAAATTCACTGATAGTCCATTTTTGACTTCTTTCGCTGAGATAAAGCGTTTTTGGCTTCTGGCTTGCTGATCACTTGTAACTTAAGCATTAGACCAAATTCCAATTTAATACAGCCAGATCTAGTGCTCCTCAGGATTTCGGAGCTGTCCAACAACTAACAAGGCTGAAAATTGAATGTAAAGCTGAAAATTCACTGATAGTCCATTTTTGACTTCTTTCGCTGAGATAAAGCGTTTTTGGCTTCTGGCTTGCTGATCACTTGTAACTTAAGCATTAGACCAAATTCCAATTTAATACAGCCAGCTATAGTGCTGCTCAGCATTTCGGAGCTGTCCAACAACTAACAAGGCTGAAAATTGAATGTAAAGCTGCAAATTCACAGATAGTCCATTTTTCACTTCTTTCGCTGAGATAAAGCGTTTTTGGCTTCTGGCTTACTGATCTCTTGTAACTTAAGCATTAGACCAAATTCCAATTTAATACAGCCAGCTATAGTGCTGCTCAGCATTTCGGAGCTGTCCAACAGCTAACAAGGCTGAAAATTGAATGTAAAGCTGCAAATTCACTGATAGTCCATTTTTGACTTCTTTCGCTGAGATAAAGCGTTTTTGGCTTCTGGCTTGCTGATCACTTGTAACTTAAGCATTAGACCAAATTCCAATTTAATACAGCCAGATCTAGTGCTCCTCAGGATTTCGGAGCTGTCCAACAACTAACAAGGCTGAAAATTGAATGTAAAGCTGAAAATTCACTGATAGTCCATTTTTGACTTCTTTCGCTGAGATAAAGCGTTTTTGGCTTCTGGCTTGCTGATCACTTGTAACTTAAGCATTAGACCAAATTCCAATTTAATACAGCCAGCTATAGTGCTGCTCAGCATTTCGGAGCTGTCCAACAACTAACAAGGCTGAAAATTGAATGTAAAGCTGCAAATTCACAGCTAGTCCATTTTTCACTTCTTTCGCTGAGATAAAGCGTTTTTGGCTTCTGGCTTACTGATCTCTTGTAACTTAAGCATTAGACCAAATTCCAATTTAATACAGCCAGATCTAGTGCTTCTCAGGATTTCGGAGCTGTCCAGCAACTAACAAGGCTGAAAATTGAATGTAAAGCTGAAAATTCACAGATAGTCCATTTTTGACTTCTTTCGCTGAGATAAAGCGTTTTTGGCTTCTGGCTTACTGATCACTTGTAACTTAAGCATTAGACCAAATTCCAATTTAATACAGCCAGCTATAGTGCTGCTCAGCATTTCGGAGCTGTCCAACAGCTAACAAGGCTGAAAATTGAATGTAAAGCTGCAAATTCACTGATAGTCCATTTTTGACTTCTTTCGCTGAGATAAAGCGTTTTTGGCTTCTGGCTTGCTGATCACTTGTAACTTAAGCATTAGACCAAATTCCAATTTAATACAGCCAGCTATAGTGCTGCTCAGCATTTCGGAGCTGTCCAACAACTAACAAGGCTGAAAATTGAATGTAAAGCTGAAAATTCACAGATAGTCCATTTTTGACTTCTTTCGCTGAGATAAAGCGTTTTTGGCTTCTGGCTTACTGATCACTTGTAACTTAAGCATTAGACCAAATTCCAATTTAATACAGCCAGCTATAGTGCTGCTCAGCATTTCGGAGCTGTCCAACAGCTAACAAGGCTGAAAATTGAATGTAAAGCTGCAAATTCACTGATAGTCCATTTTTGACTTCTTTCGCTGAGATAAAGCGTTTTTGGCTTCTGGCTTGCTGATCACTTGTAACTTAAGCATTAGACCAAATTCCAATTTAATACAGCCAGATCTAGTGCTCCTCAGGATTTCGGAGCTGTCCAACAACTAACAAGGCTGAAAATTGAATGTAAAGCTGAAAATTCACTGATAGTCCATTTTTGACTTCTTTCGCTGAGATAAAGCGTTTTTGGCTTCTGGCTTGCTGATCACTTGTAACTTAAGCATTAGACCAAATTCCAATTTAATACAGCCAGCTATAGTGCTGCTCAGCATTTCGGAGCTGTCCAACAACTAACAAGGCTGAAAATTGAATGTAAAGCTGCAAATTCACAGATAGTCCATTTTTCACTTCTTTCGCTGAGATAAAGCGTTTTTGGCTTCTGGCTTACTGATCTCTTGTAACTTAAGCATTAGACCAAATTCCAATTTAATACAGCCAGATCTAGTGCTCCTCAGGATTTCGGAGCTGTCCAGCAACTAACAAGGCTGAAAATTGAATGTAAAGCTGCAAATTCACAAATAGTCCATTTTTGACTTCTTTCGCTGAGATAAAGCGTTTTTGGCTTCTGGCTTACTGATCACTTGTAACTTAAGCATTAGACCAAATTCCAATTTAATACAGCCAGCTATAGTGCTGCTCAGCATTTCGGAGCTGTCCAACAGCTAACAAGGCTGAAAATTGAATGTAAAGCTGCAAATTCACTGATAGTCCATTTTTGACTTCTTTCGCTGAGATAAAGCGTTTTTGGCTTCTGGCTTGCTGATCACTTGTAACTTAAGCATTAGACCAAATTCCAATTTAATACAGCCAGATCTAGTGCTCCTCAGGATTTCGGAGCTGTCCAACAACTAACAAGGCTGAAAATTGAATGTAAAGCTGAAAATTCACTGATAGTCCATTTTTGACTTCTTTCGCTGAGATAAAGCGTTTTTGGCTTCTGGCTTGCTGATCACTTGTAACTTAAGCATTAGACCAAATTCCAATTTAATACAGCCAGCTATAGTGCTGCTCAGCATTTCGGAGCTGTCCAGCAACTAACAAGGCTGAAAATTGAATGTAAAGCTGCAAATTCACAAATATTCCATTTTTGACTTCTTTCGTTGAGATAAAGCGTTTTTGGCTTCTGGCTTACTGATCTCTTGTAACTTAAGCATTAGACCAAATTCCAATTTAATACAGCCAGATCTAGTGCTCCTCAGCATTTCGGAGCTGTCCAACAACTAACAAGGCTGAAAATTGAATGTAAAGCTGCAAATTCACAGATAGTCCATTTTTGACTTCTTTCGTTGAGATAAAGCGTTTTTGGCTTCTGGCTTACTGATCTCTTGTAACTTAAGCATTAGACCAAATTCCAATTTAATACAGCCAGATCTAGTGCTCCTCAGGATTTCGGAGCTGTCCAGCAACTAACAAGGCTGAAAATTGAATGTAAAGCTGCAAATTCACAAATAGTCCATTTTTGACTTCTTTCGCTGAGATAAAGCGTTTTTGGCTTCTGGCTTACTGATCTCTTGTAACTTAAGCATTAGACCAAATTCCAATTTAATACAGCCAGATCTAGTGCTCCTCAGCATTTCGGAGCTGTCCAACAACTAACAAGGCTGAAAATTGAATGTAAAGCTGCAAATTCACAGATAGTCCATTTTTGACTTCTTTCGTTGAGATAAAGCGTTTTTGGCTTCTGGCTTACTGATCTCTTGTAACTTAAGCATTAGACCAAATTCCAATTTAATACAGCCAGATCTAGTGCTCCTCAGGATTTCGGAGCTGTCCAGCAACTAACAAGGCTGAAAATTGAATGTAAAGCTGCAAATTCACTGATAGTCCATTTTTGACTTCTTTCGCTGAGATAAAGCGTTTTTGGCTTCTGGCTTGCTGATCACTTGTAACTTAAGCATTAGACCAAATTCCAATTTAATACAGCCAGCTATAGTGCTGCTCAGCATTTCGGAGCTGTCCAACAACTAACAAGGCTGAAAATTGAATGTAAAGCTGAAAATTCACAGATAGTCCATTTTTGACTTCTTTCGCTGAGATAAAGCGTTTTTGGCTTCTGGCTTACTGATCACTTGTAACTTAAGCATTAGACCAAATTCCAATTTAATACAGCCAGCTATAGTGCTGCTCAGCATTTCGGAGCTGTCCAACAGCTAACAAGGCTGAAAATTGAATGTAAAGCTGCAAATTCACTGATAGTCCATTTTTGACTTCTTTCGCTGAGATAAAGCGTTTTTGGCTTCTGGCTTGCTGATCACTTGTAACTTAAGCATTAGACCAAATTCCAATTTAATACAGCCAGATCTAGTGCTCCTCAGGATTTCGGAGCTGTCCAACAACTAACAAGGCTGAAAATTGAATGTAAAGCTGCAAATTCACTGATAGTCCATTTTTGACTTCTTTCGCTGAGATAAAGCGTTTTTGGCTTCTGGCTTGCTGATCACTTGTAACTTAAGCATTAGACCAAATTCCAATTTAATACAGCCAGATCTAGTGCTCCTCAGGATTTCGGAGCTGTCCAGCAACTAACAAGGCTGAAAATTGAATGTAAAGCTGAAAATTCACAGATAGTCCATTTTTGACTTCTTTCGCTGAGATAAAGCGTTTTTGGCTTCTGGCTTACTGATCACTTGTAACTTAAGCATTAGACCAAATTCCAATTTAATACAGCCAGCTATAGTGCTGCTCAGCATTTCGGAGCTGTCCAACAGCTAACAAGGCTGAAAATTGAATGTAAAGCTGCAAATTCACTGATAGTCCATTTTTGACTTCTTTCGCTGAGATAAAGCGTTTTTGGCTTCTGGCTTGCTGATCACTTGTAACTTAAGCATTAGACCAAATTCCAATTTAATACAGCCAGATCTAGTGCTCCTCAGGATTTCGGAGCTGTCCAACAACTAACAAGGCTGAAAATTGAATGTAAAGCTGAAAATTCACTGATAGTCCATTTTTGACTTCTTTCGCTGAGATAAAGCGTTTTTGGCTTCTGGCTTGCTGATCACTTGTAACTTAAGCATTAGACCAAATTCCAATTTAATACAGCCAGCTATAGTGCTGCTCAGCATTTCGGAGCTGTCCAACAACTAACAAGGCTGAAAATTGAATGTAAAGCTGCAAATTCACAGATAGTCCATTTTTCACTTCTTTCGCTGAGATAAAGCGTTTTTGGCTTCTGGCTTACTGATCTCTTGTAACTTAAGCATTAGACCAAATTCCAATTTAATACAGCCAGATCTAGTGCTCCTCAGGATTTCGGAGCTGTCCAGCAACTAACAAGGCTGAAAATTGAATGTAAAGCTGCAAATTCACAAATAGTCCATTTTTGACTTCTTTCGCTGAGATAAAGCGTTTTTGGCTTCTGGCTTACTGATCACTTGTAACTTAAGCATTAGACCAAATTCCAATTTAATACAGCCAGCTATAGTGCTGCTCAGCATTTCGGAGCTGTCCAACAACTAACAAGGCTGAAAATTGAATGTAAAGCTGCAAATTCACTGATAGTCCATTTTTGACTTCTTTCGTTGAGATAAAGCGTTTTTGGCTTCTGGCTTACTGATCTCTTGTAACTTAAGCATTAGACCAAATTCCAATTTAATACAGCCAGATCTAGTGCTCCTCAGGATTTCGGAGCTGTCCAGCAACTAACAAGGCTGAAAATTGAATGTAAAGCTGCAAATTCACAAATAGTCCATTTTTGACTTCTTTCGCTGAGATAAAGCGTTTTTGGCTTCTGGCTTACTGATCACTTGTAACTTAAGCATTAGACCAAATTCCAATTTAATACAGCCAGCTATAGTGCTGCTCAGCATTTCGGAGCTGTCCAACAGCTAACAAGGCTGAAAATTGAATGTAAAGCTGCAAATTCACTGATAGTCCATTTTTGACTTCTTTCGCTGAGATAAAGCGTTTTTGGCTTCTGGCTTGCTGATCACTTGTAACTTAAGCATTAGACCAAATTCCAATTTAATACAGCCAGCTATAGTGCTGCTCAGCATTTCGGAGCTGTCCAACAACTAACAAGGCTGAAAATTGAATGTAAAGCTGAAAATTCACAGATAGTCCATTTTTGACTTCTTTCGCTGAGATAAAGCGTTTTTGGCTTCTGGCTTACTGATCACTTGTAACTTAAGCATTAGACCAAATTCCAATTTAATACAGCCAGCTATAGTGCTGCTCAGCATTTCGGAGCTGTCCAACAGCTAACAAGGCTGAAAATTGAATGTAAAGCTGCAAATTCACTGATAGTCCATTTTTGACTTCTTTCGCTGAGATAAAGCGTTTTTGGCTTCTGGCTTGCTGATCACTTGTAACTTAAGCATTAGACCAAATTCCAATTTAATACAGCCAGATCTAGTGCTCCTCAGGATTTCGGAGCTGTCCAACAACTAACAAGGCTGAAAATTGAATGTAAAGCTGAAAATTCACTGATAGTCCATTTTTGACTTCTTTCGCTGAGATAAAGCGTTTTTGGCTTCTGGCTTGCTGATCACTTGTAACTTAAGCATTAGACCAAATTCCAATTTAATACAGCCAGCTATAGTGCTGCTCAGCATTTCGGAGCTGTCCAACAACTAACAAGGCTGAAAATTGAATGTAAAGCTGCAAATTCACAGATAGTCCATTTTTCACTTCTTTCGCTGAGATAAAGCGTTTTTGGCTTCTGGCTTACTGATCTCTTGTAACTTAAGCATTAGACCAAATTCCAATTTAATACAGCCAGATCTAGTGCTCCTCAGGATTTCGGAGCTGTCCAGCAACTAACAAGGCTGAAAATTGAATGTAAAGCTGAAAATTCACAGATAGTCCATTTTTGACTTCTTTCGCTGAGATAAAGCGTTTTTGGCTTCTGGCTTACTGATCACTTGTAACTTAAGCATTAGACCAAATTCCAATTTAATACAGCCAGCTATAGTGCTGCTCAGCATTTCGGAGCTGTCCAACAGCTAACAAGGCTGAAAATTGAATGTAAAGCTGCAAATTCACTGATAGTCCATTTTTGACTTCTTTCGCTGAGATAAAGCGTTTTTGGCTGCTGGCTTGCTGATCACTTGTAACTTAAGCATTAGACCAAATTCCAATTTAATACAGCCAGCTATAGTGCTGCTCAGCATTTCGGAGCTGTCCAACAACGAACAAGGCTGAAAATTGAATGTAAAGCTGCAAATTCACAGATAGTCCATTTTTCACTTCTTTCGCTGAGATAAAGCGTTTTTGGCTTCTGGCTTACTGATCTCTTGTAACTTAAGCATTAGACCAAATTCCAATTTAATACAGCCAGCTATAGTGCTGCTCAGCATTTCGGAGCTGTCCAGCAACTAACAAGGCTGAAAATTGAATGTAAAGCTGAAAATTCACAGATAGTCCATTTTTGACTTCTTTCGCTGAGATAAAGCGTTTTTGGCTTCTGGCTTACTGATCACTTGTAACTTAAGCATTAGACCAAATTCCAATTTAATACAGCCAGCTATAGTGCTGCTCAGCATTTCGGAGCTGTCCAACAGCTAACAAGGCTGAAAATTGAATGTAAAGCTGCAAATTCACTGATAGTCCATTTTTGACTTCTTTCGCTGAGATAAAGCGTTTTTGGCTTCTGGCTTGCTGATCACTTGTAACTTAAGCATTAGACCAAATTCCAATTTAATACAGCCAGATCTAGTGCTCCTCAGGATTTCGGAGCTGTCCAACAACTAACAAGGCTGAAAATTGAATGTAAAGCTGAAAATTCACTGATAGTCCATTTTTGACTTCTTTCGCTGAGATAAAGCGTTTTTGGCTTCTGGCTTGCTGATCACTTGTAACTTAAGCATTAGACCAAATTCCAATTTAATACAGCCAGCTATAGTGCTGCTCAGCATTTCGGAGCTGTCCAACAACTAACAAGGCTGAAAATTGAATGTAAAGCTGCAAATTCACAGATAGTCCATTTTTGACTTCTTTCGCTGAGATAAAGCGTTTTTGGCTTCTGGCTTACTGATCTCTTGTAACTTAAGCATTAGACCAAATTCCAATTTAATACAGCCAGATCTAGTGCTCCTCAGGATTTCGGAGCTGTCCAGCAACTAACAAGGCTGAAAATTGAATGTAAAGCTGCAAATTCACAAATAGTCCATTTTTGACTTCTTTCGCTGAGATAAAGCGTTTTTGGCTTCTGGCTTACTGATCACTTGTAACTTAAGCATTAGACCAAATTCCAATTTAATACAGCCAGCTATAGTGCTGCTCAGCATTTCGGAGCTGTCCAGCAACTAACAAGGCTGAAAATTGAATGTAAAGCTGCAAATTCACAGATAGTCCATTTTTGACTTCTTTCGTTGAGATAAAGCGTTTTTGGCTTCTGGCTTACTGATCTCTTGTAACTTAAGCATTAGACCAAATTCCAATTTAATACAGCCAGATCTAGTGCTCCTCAGGATTTCGGAGCTGTCCAGCAACTAACAAGGCTGAAAATTGAATGTAAAGCTGCAAATTCACAAATAGTCCATTTTTGACTTCTTTCGCTGAGATAAAGCGTTTTTGGCTTCTGGCTTACTGATCTCTTGTAACTTAAGCATTAGACCAAATTCCAATTTAATACAGCCAGATCTAGTGCTCCTCAGCATTTCGGAGCTGTCCAACAACTAACAAGGCTGAAAATTGAATGTAAAGCTGCAAATTCACAGATACTCCATTTTTGACTTCTTTCGTTGAGATAAAGCGTTTTTGGCTTCTGGCTTACTGATCTCTTGTAACTTAAGCATTAGACCAAATTCCAATTTAATACAGCCAGATCTAGTGCTCCTCAGGATTTCGGAGCTGTCCAGCAACTAACAAGGCTGAAAATTGAATGTAAAGCTGCAAATTCACAAATAGTCCATTTTTGACTTCTTTCGCTGAGATAAAGCGTTTTTGGCTTCTGGCTTACTGATCACTTGTAACTTAAGCATTAGACCAAATTCCAATTTAATACAGCCAGCTATAGTGCTGCTCAGCATTTCGGAGCTGTCCAACAGCTAACAAGGCTGAAAATTGAATGTAAAGCTGCAAATTCACTGATAGTCCATTTTTGACTTCTTTCGCTGAGATAAAGCGTTTTTGGCTTCTGGCTTGCTGATCACTTGTAACTTAAGCATTAGACCAAATTCCAATTTAATACAGCCAGCTATAGTGCTGCTCAGCATTTCGGAGCTGTCCAACAACTAACAAGGCTGAAAATTGAATGTAAAGCTGAAAATTCACAGATAGTCCATTTTTGACTTCTTTCGCTGAGATAAAGCGTTTTTGGCTTCTGGCTTACTGATCACTTGTAACTTAAGCATTAGACCAAATTCCAATTTAATACAGCCAGCTATAGTGCTGCTCAGCATTTCGGAGCTGTCCAACAACTAACAAGGCTGAAAATTGAATGTAAAGCTGAAAATTCACAGATAGTCCATTTTTGACTTCTTTCGCTGAGATAAAGCGTTTTTGGCTTCTGGCTTACTGATCACTTGTAACTTAAGCATTAGACCAAATTCCAATTTAATACAGCCAGCTATAGTGCTGCTCAGCATTTCGGAGCTGTCCAACAGCTAACAAGGCTGAAAATTGAATGTAAAGCTGCAAATTCACTGATAGTCCATTTTTGACTTCTTTCGCTGAGATAAAGCGTTTTTGGCTTCTGGCTTGCTGATCACTTGTAACTTAAGCATTAGACCAAATTCCAATTTAATACAGCCAGATCTAGTGCTCCTCAGGATTTCGGAGCTGTCCAACAACTAACAAGGCTGAAAATTGAATGTAAAGCTGAAAATTCACTGATAGTCCATTTTTGACTTCTTTCGCTGAGATAAAGCGTTTTTGGCTTCTGGCTTGCTGATCACTTGTAACTTAAGCATTAGACCAAATTCCAATTTAATACAGCCAGCTATAGTGCTGCTCAGCATTTCGGAGCTGTCCAACAACTAACAAGGCTGAAAATTGAATGTAAAGCTGCAAATTCACAGATAGTCCATTTTTCACTTCTTTCGCTGAGATAAAGCGTTTTTGGCTTCTGGCTTACTGATCTCTTGTAACTTAAGCATTAGACCAAATTCCAATTTAATACAGCCAGATCTAGTGCTCCTCAGGATTTCGGAGCTGTCCAGCAACTAACAAGGCTGAAAATTGAATGTAAAGCTGAAAATTCACAGATAGTCCATTTTTGACTTCTTTCGCTGAGATAAAGCGTTTTTGGCTTCTGGCTTACTGATCACTTGTAACTTAAGCATTAGACCAAATTCCAATTTAATACAGCCAGCTATAGTGCTGCTCAGCATTTCGGAGCTGTCCAACAGCTAACAAGGCTGAAAATTGAATGTAAAGCTGCAAATTCACTGATAGTCCATTTTTGACTTCTTTCGCTGAGATAAAGCGTTTTTGGCTGCTGGCTTGCTGATCACTTGTAACTTAAGCATTAGACCAAATTCCAATTTAATACAGCCAGCTATAGTGCTGCTCAGCATTTCGGAGCTGTCCAACAACTAACAAGGCTGAAAATTGAATGTAAAGCTGCAAATTCACAGATAGTCCATTTTTCACTTCTTTCGCTGAGATAAAGCGTTTTTGGCTTCTGGCTTACTGATCTCTTGTAACTTAAGCATTAGACCAAATTCCAATTTAATACAGCCAGCTATAGTGCTGCTCAGCATTTCGGAGCTGTCCAGCAACTAACAAGGCTGAAAATTGAATGTAAAGCTGAAAATTCACAGATAGTCCATTTTTGACTTCTTTCGCTGAGATAAAGCGTTTTTGGCTTCTGGCTTACTGATCACTTGTAACTTAAGCATTAGACCAAATTCCAATTTAATACAGCCAGCTATAGTGCTGCTCAGCATTTCGGAGCTGTCCAACAGCTAACAAGGCTGAAAATTGAATGTAAAGCTGCAAATTCACTGATAGTCCATTTTTGACTTCTTTCGCTGAGATAAAGCGTTTTTGGCTTCTGGCTTGCTGATCACTTGTAACTTAAGCATTAGACCAAATTCCAATTTAATACAGCCAGATCTAGTGCTCCTCAGGATTTCGGAGCTGTCCAACAACTAACAAGGCTGAAAATTGAATGTAAAGCTGAAAATTCACTGATAGTCCATTTTTGACTTCTTTCGCTGAGATAAAGCGTTTTTGGCTTCTGGCTTGCTGATCACTTGTAACTTAAGCATTAGACCAAATTCCAATTTAATACAGCCAGCTATAGTGCTGCTCAGCATTTCGGAGCTGTCCAACAACTAACAAGGCTGAAAATTGAATGTAAAGCTGCAAATTCACAGATAGTCCATTTTTGACTTCTTTCGCTGAGATAAAGCGTTTTTGGCTTCTGGCTTACTGATCTCTTGTAACTTAAGCATTAGACCAAATTCCAATTTAATACAGCCAGATCTAGTGCTCCTCAGGATTTCGGAGCTGTCCAGCAACTAACAAGGCTGAAAATTGAATGTAAAGCTGCAAATTCACAAATAGTCCATTTTTGACTTCTTTCGCTGAGATAAAGCGTTTTTGGCTTCTGGCTTACTGATCACTTGTAACTTAAGCATTAGACCAAATTCCAATTTAATACAGCCAGCTATAGTGCTGCTCAGCATTTCGGAGCTGTCCAACAGCTAACAAGGCTGAAAATTGAATGTAAAGCTGCAAATTCACTGATAGTCCATTTTTGACTTCTTTCGCTGAGATAAAGCGTTTTTGGCTTCTGGCTTGCTGATCACTTGTAACTTAAGCATTAGACCAAATTCCAATTTAATACAGCCAGATCTAGTGCTCCTCAGGATTTCGGAGCTGTCCAACAACTAACAAGGCTGAAAATTGAATGTAAAGCTGAAAATTCACTGATAGTCCATTTTTGACTTCTTTCGCTGAGATAAAGCGTTTTTGGCTTCTGGCTTGCTGATCACTTGTAACTTAAGCATTAGACCAAATTCCAATTTAATACAGCCAGCTATAGTGCTGCTCAGCATTTCGGAGCTGTCCAGCAACTAACAAGGCTGAAAATTGAATGTAAAGCTGCAAATTCACAGATACTCCATTTTTGACTTCTTTCGTTGAGATAAAGCGTTTTTGGCTTCTGGCTTACTGATCTCTTGTAACTTAAGCATTAGACCAAATTCCAATTTAATACAGCCAGATCTAGTGCTCCTCAGGATTTCGGAGCTGTCCAGCAACTAACAAGGCTGAAAATTGAATGTAAAGCTGCAAATTCACAAATAGTCCATTTTTGACTTCTTTCGCTGAGATAAAGCGTTTTTGGCTTCTGGCTTACTGATCTCTTGTAACTTAAGCATTAGACCAAATTCCAATTTAATACAGCCAGATCTAGTGCTCCTCAGCATTTCGGAGCTGTCCAACAACTAACAAGGCTGAAAATTGAATGTAAAGCTGCAAATTCACAGATACTCCATTTTTGACTTCTTTCGTTGAGATAAAGCGTTTTTGGCTTCTGGCTTACTGATCTCTTGTAACTTAAGCATTAGACCAAATTCCAATTTAATACAGCCAGATCTAGTGCTCCTCAGGATTTCGGAGCTGTCCAGCAACTAACAAGGCTGAAAATTGAATGTAAAGCTGCAAATTCACAAATAGTCCATTTTTGACTTCTTTCGCTGAGATAAAGCGTTTTTGGCTTCTGGCTTACTGATCACTTGTAACTTAAGCATTAGACCAAATTCCAATTTAATACAGCCAGCTATAGTGCTGCTCAGCATTTCGGAGCTGTCCAACAGCTAACAAGGCTGAAAATTGAATGTAAAGCTGCAAATTCACTGATAGTCCATTTTTGACTTCTTTCGCTGAGATAAAGCGTTTTTGGCTTCTGGCTTGCTGATCACTTGTAACTTAAGCATTAGACCAAATTCCAATTTAATACAGCCAGCTATAGTGCTGCTCAGCATTTCGGAGCTGTCCAACAACTAACAAGGCTGAAAATTGAATGTAAAGCTGAAAATTCACAGATAGTCCATTTTTGACTTCTTTCGCTGAGATAAAGCGTTTTTGGCTTCTGGCTTACTGATCACTTGTAACTTAAGCATTAGACCAAATTCCAATTTAATACAGCCAGCTATAGTGCTGCTCAGCATTTCGGAGCTGTCCAACAGCTAACAAGGCTGAAAATTGAATGTAAAGCTGCAAATTCACTGATAGTCCATTTTTGACTTCTTTCGCTGAGATAAAGCGTTTTTGGCTTCTGGCTTGCTGATCACTTGTAACTTAAGCATTAGACCAAATTCCAATTTAATACAGCCAGCTATAGTGCTGCTCAGCATTTCGGAGCTGTCCAACAACTAACAAGGCTGAAAATTGAATGTAAAGCTGAAAATTCACAGATAGTCCATTTTTGACTTCTTTCGCTGAGATAAAGCGTTTTTGGCTTCTGGCTTACTGATCACTTGTAACTTAAGCATTAGACCAAATTCCAATTTAATACAGCCAGCTATAGTGCTGCTCAGCATTTCGGAGCTGTCCAACAGCTAACAAGGCTGAAAATTGAATGTAAAGCTGCAAATTCACTGATAGTCCATTTTTGACTTCTTTCGCTGAGATAAAGCGTTTTTGGCTTCTGGCTTGCTGATCACTTGTAACTTAAGCATTAGACCAAATTCCAATTTAATACAGCCAGCTATAGTGCTGCTCAGCATTTCGGAGCTGTCCAACAGCTAACAAGGCTGAAAATTGAATGTAAAGCTGCAAATTCACTGATAGTCCATTTTTGACTTCTTTCGTTGAGATAAAGCGTTTTTGGCTTCTGGCTTACTGATCTCTTGTAACTTAAGCATTAGACCAAATTCCAATTTAATACAGCCAGATCTAGTGCTCCTCAGGATTTCGGAGCTGTCCAGCAACTAACAAGGCTGAAAATTGAATGTAAAGCTGCAAATTCACAAATAGTCCATTTTTGACTTCTTTCGCTGAGATAAAGCGTTTTTGGCTTCTGGCTTACTGATCACTTGTAACTTAAGCATTAGACCAAATTCCAATTTAATACAGCCAGCTATAGTGCTGCTCAGCATTTCGGAGCTGTCCAACAGCTAACAAGGCTGAAAATTGAATGTAAAGCTGCAAATTCACTGATAGTCCATTTTTGACTTCTTTCGCTGAGATAAAGCGTTTTTGGCTTCTGGCTTGCTGATCACTTGTAACTTAAGCATTAGACCAAATTCCAATTTAATACAGCCAGCTATAGTGCTGCTCAGCATTTCGGAGCTGTCCAACAACTAACAAGGCTGAAAATTGAATGTAAAGCTGAAAATTCACAGATAGTCCATTTTTGACTTCTTTCGCTGAGATAAAGCGTTTTTGGCTTCTGGCTTACTGATCACTTGTAACTTAAGCATTAGACCAAATTCCAATTTAATACAGCCAGCTATAGTGCTGCTCAGCATTTCGGAGCTGTCCAACAACTAACAAGGCTGAAAATTGAATGTAAAGCTGAAAATTCACAGATAGTCCATTTTTGACTTCTTTCGCTGAGATAAAGCGTTTTTGGCTTCTGGCTTACTGATCACTTGTAACTTAAGCATTAGACCAAATTCCAATTTAATACAGCCAGCTATAGTGCTGCTCAGCATTTCGGAGCTGTCCAACAGCTAACAAGGCTGAAAATTGAATGTAAAGCTGCAAATTCACTGATAGTCCATTTTTGACTTCTTTCGCTGAGATAAAGCGTTTTTGGCTTCTGGCTTGCTGATCACTTGTAACTTAAGCATTAGACCAAATTCCAATTTAATACAGCCAGATCTAGTGCTCCTCAGGATTTCGGAGCTGTCCAACAACTAACAAGGCTGAAAATTGAATGTAAAGCTGCAAATTCACTGATAGTCCATTTTTGACTTCTTTCGCTGAGATAAAGCGTTTTTGGCTTCTGGCTTGCTGATCACTTGTAACTTAAGCATTAGACCAAATTCCAATTTAATACAGCCAGCTATAGTGCTGCTCAGCATTTCGGAGCTGTCCAACAACTAACAAGGCTGAAAATTGAATGTAAAGCTGAAAATTCACAGATAGTCCATTTTTGACTTCTTTCGCTGAGATAAAGCGTTTTTGGCTTCTGGCTTGCTGATCACTTGTAACTTAAGCATTAGACCAAATTCCAATTTAATACAGCCAGCTATAGTGCTGCTCAGCATTTCGGAGCTGTCCAACAACTAACAAGGCTGAAAATTGAATGTAAAGCTGCAAATTCACAGATAGTCCATTTTTCACTTCTTTCGCTGAGATAAAGCGTTTTTGGCTTCTGGCTTACTGATCTCTTGTAACTTAAGCATTAGACCAAATTCCAATTTAATACAGCCAGATCTAGTGCTCCTCAGGATTTCGGAGCTGTCCAGCAACTAACAAGGCTGAAAATTGAATGTAAAGCTGAAAATTCACAGATAGTCCATTTTTGACTTCTTTCGCTGAGATAAAGCGTTTTTGGCTTCTGGCTTACTGATCACTTGTAACTTAAGCATTAGACCAAATTCCAATTTAATACAGCCAGCTATAGTGCTGCTCAGCATTTCGGAGCTGTCCAACAGCTAACAAGGCTGAAAATTGAATGTAAAGCTGCAAATTCACTGATAGTCCATTTTTGACTTCTTTCGCTGAGATAAAGCGTTTTTGGCTGCTGGCTTGCTGATCACTTGTAACTTAAGCATTAGACCAAATTCCAATTTAATACAGCCAGCTATAGTGCTGCTCAGCATTTCGGAGCTGTCCAACAACTAACAAGGCTGAAAATTGAATGTAAAGCTGCAAATTCACAGATAGTCCATTTTTCACTTCTTTCGCTGAGATAAAGCGTTTTTGGCTTCTGGCTTACTGATCTCTTGTAACTTAAGCATTAGACCAAATTCCAATTTAATACAGCCAGCTATAGTGCTGCTCAGCATTTCGGAGCTGTCCAGCAACTAACAAGGCTGAAAATTGAATGTAAAGCTGAAAATTCACAGATAGTCCATTTTTGACTTCTTTCGCTGAGATAAAGCGTTTTTGGCTTCTGGCTTACTGATCACTTGTAACTTAAGCATTAGACCAAATTCCAATTTAATACAGCCAGCTATAGTGCTGCTCAGCATTTCGGAGCTGTCCAACAGCTAACAAGGCTGAAAATTGAATGTAAAGCTGCAAATTCACTGATAGTCCATTTTTGACTTCTTTCGCTGAGATAAAGCGTTTTTGGCTTCTGGCTTGCTGATCACTTGTAACTTAAGCATTAGACCAAATTCCAATTTAATACAGCCAGATCTAGTGCTCCTCAGGATTTCGGAGCTGTCCAACAACTAACAAGGCTGAAAATTGAATGTAAAGCTGAAAATTCACTGATAGTCCATTTTTGACTTCTTTCGCTGAGATAAAGCGTTTTTGGCTTCTGGCTTGCTGATCACTTGTAACTTAAGCATTAGACCAAATTCCAATTTAATACAGCCAGCTATAGTGCTGCTCAGCATTTCGGAGCTGTCCAACAACTAACAAGGCTGAAAATTGAATGTAAAGCTGCAAATTCACAGATAGTCCATTTTTGACTTCTTTCGCTGAGATAAAGCGTTTTTGGCTTCTGGCTTACTGATCTCTTGTAACTTAAGCATTAGACCAAATTCCAATTTAATACAGCCAGATCTAGTGCTCCTCAGGATTTCGGAGCTGTCCAGCAACTAACAAGGCTGAAAATTGAATGTAAAGCTGCAAATTCACAAATAGTCCATTTTTGACTTCTTTCGCTGAGATAAAGCGTTTTTGGCTTCTGGCTTACTGATCACTTGTAACTTAAGCATTAGACCAAATTCCAATTTAATACAGCCAGCTATAGTGCTGCTCAGCATTTCGGAGCTGTCCAACAGCTAACAAGGCTGAAAATTGAATGTAAAGCTGCAAATTCACTGATAGTCCATTTTTGACTTCTTTCGCTGAGATAAAGCGTTTTTGGCTTCTGGCTTGCTGATCACTTGTAACTTAAGCATTAGACCAAATTCCAATTTAATACAGCCAGATCTAGTGCTCCTCAGGATTTCGGAGCTGTCCAACAACTAACAAGGCTGAAAATTGAATGTAAAGCTGAAAATTCACTGATAGTCCATTTTTGACTTCTTTCGCTGAGATAAAGCGTTTTTGGCTTCTGGCTTGCTGATCACTTGTAACTTAAGCATTAGACCAAATTCCAATTTAATACAGCCAGCTATAGTGCTGCTCTGCATTTCGGAGCTGTCCAGCAACTAACAAGGCTGAAAATTGAATGTAAAGCTGCAAATTCACAGATACTCCATTTTTGACTTCTTTCGTTGAGATAAAGCGTTTTTGGCTTCTGGCTTACTGATCTCTTGTAACTTAAGCATTAGACCAAATTCCAATTTAATACAGCCAGATCTAGTGCTCCTCAGGATTTCGGAGCTGTCCAGCAACTAACAAGGCTGAAAATTGAATGTAAAGCTGCAAATTCACAAATAGTCCATTTTTGACTTCTTTCGCTGAGATAAAGCGTTTTTGGCTTCTGGCTTACTGATCTCTTGTAACTTAAGCATTAGACCAAATTCCAATTTAATACAGCCAGATCTAGTGCTCCTCAGCATTTCGGAGCTGTCCAACAACTAACAAGGCTGAAAATTGAATGTAAAGCTGCAAATTCACAGATACTCCATTTTTGACTTCTTTCGTTGAGATAAAGCGTTTTTGGCTTCTGGCTTACTGATCTCTTGTAACTTAAGCATTAGACCAAATTCCAATTTAATACAGCCAGATCTAGTGCTCCTCAGGATTTCGGAGCTGTCCAGCAACTAACAAGGCTGAAAATTGAATGTAAAGCTGCAAATTCACAAATAGTCCATTTTTGACTTCTTTCGCTGAGATAAAGCGTTTTTGGCTTCTGGCTTACTGATCACTTGTAACTTAAGCATTAGACCAAATTCCAATTTAATACAGCCAGCTATAGTGCTGCTCAGCATTTCGGAGCTGTCCAACAGCTAACAAGGCTGAAAATTGAATGTAAAGCTGCAAATTCACTGATAGTCCATTTTTGACTTCTTTCGCTGAGATAAAGCGTTTTTGGCTTCTGGCTTGCTGATCACTTGTAACTTAAGCATTAGACCAAATTCCAATTTAATACAGCCAGCTATAGTGCTGCTCAGCATTTCGGAGCTGTCCAACAACTAACAAGGCTGAAAATTGAATGTAAAGCTGAAAATTCACAGATAGTCCATTTTTGACTTCTTTCGCTGAGATAAAGCGTTTTTGGCTTCTGGCTTACTGATCACTTGTAACTTAAGCATTAGACCAAATTCCAATTTAATACAGCCAGCTATAGTGCTGCTCAGCATTTCGGAGCTGTCCAACAGCTAACAAGGCTGAAAATTGAATGTAAAGCTGCAAATTCACTGATAGTCCATTTTTGACTTCTTTCGCTGAGATAAAGCGTTTTTGGCTTCTGGCTTGCTGATCACTTGTAACTTAAGCATTAGACCAAATTCCAATTTAATACAGCCAGCTATAGTGCTGCTCAGCATTTCGGAGCTGTCCAACAGCTAACAAGGCTGAAAATTGAATGTAAAGCTGCAAATTCACTGATAGTCCATTTTTGACTTCTTTCGCTGAGATAAAGCGTTTTTGGCTGCTGGCTTGCTGATCACTTGTAACTTAAGCATTAGACCAAATTCCAATTTAATACAGCCAGCTATAGTGCTGCTCAGCATTTCGGAGCTGTCCAACAACTAACAAGGCTGAAAATTGAATGTAAAGCTGCAAATTCACAGATAGTCCATTTTTCACTTCTTTCGCTGAGATAAAGCGTTTTTGGCTTCTGGCTTACTGATCTCTTGTAACTTAAGCATTAGACCAAATTCCAATTTAATACAGCCAGATCTAGTGCTCCTCAGGATTTCTGAGCTGTCCAGCAACTAACAAGGCTGAAAATTGAATGTAAAGCTGCAAATTCACAAATATTCCATTTTTGACTTCTTTCGTTGAGATAAAGCGTTTTTGGCTTCTGGCTTACTGATCTCTTGTAACTTAAGCATTAGACCAAATTCCAATTTAATACAGCCAGATCTAGTGCTCCTCAGGATTTCGGAGCTGTCCAGCAACTAACAAGGCTGAAAATTGAATGTAAAGCTGCAAATTCACAAATAGTCCATTTTTGACTTCTTTCGCTGAGATAAAGCGTTTTTGGCTTCTGGCTTACTGATCACTTGTAACTTAAGCATTAGACCAAATTCCAATTTAATACAGCCAGCTATAGTGCTGCTCAGCATTTCGGAGCTGTCCAACAGCTAACAAGGCTGAAAATTGAATGTAAAGCTGTAAATTCACTGATAGTCCATTTTTGACTTCTTTCGATGAGATAAAGCGTTTTTGGCTTCTGGCTTGCTGATCACTTGTAACTTAAGCATTAGACCAAATTCCAATTTAATACAGCCAGATCTAGTGCTCCTCAGGATTTCGGAGCTGTCCAACAACTAACAAGGCTGAAAATTGAATGTAAAGCTGAAAATTCACTGATAGTCCATTTTTGACTTCTTTCGCTGAGATAAAGCGTTTTTGGCTTCTGGCTTGCTGATCACTTGTAACTTAAGCATTAGACCAAATTCCAATTTAATACAGCCAGCTATAGTGCTGCTCAGCATTTCGGAGCTGTCCAGCAACTAACAAGGCTGAAAATTGAATGTAAAGCTGCAAATTCACAAATATTCCATTTTTGACTTCTTTCGTTGAGATAAAGCGTTTTTGGCTTCTGGCTTACTGATCTCTTGTAACTTAAGCATTAGACCAAATTCCAATTTAATACAGCCAGATCTAGTGCTCCTCAGCATTTCGGAGCTGTCCAACAACTAACAAGGCTGAAAATTGAATGTAAAGCTGCAAATTCACAGATAGTCCATTTTTGACTTCTTTCGTTGAGATAAAGCGTTTTTGGCTTCTGGCTTACTGATCTCTTGTAACTTAAGCATTAGACCAAATTCCAATTTAATACAGCCAGATCTAGTGCTCCTCAGGATTTCGGAGCTGTCCAGCAACTAACAAGGCTGAAAATTGAATGTAAAGCTGCAAATTCACAAATAGTCCATTTTTGACTTCTTTCGCTGAGATAAAGCGTTTTTGGCTTCTGGCTTACTGATCACTTGTAACTTAAGCATTAGACCAAATTCCAATTTAATACAGCCAGCTATAGTGCTGCTCAGCATTTCGGAGCTGTCCAACAGCTAACAAGGCTGAAAATTGAATGTAAAGCTGCAAATTCACTGATAGTCCATTTTTGACTTCTTTCGATGAGATAAAGCGTTTTTGGCTTCTGGCTTGCTGATCACTTGTAACTTAAGCATTAGACCAAATTCCAATTTAATACAGCCAGATCTAGTGCTCCTCAGGATTTCGGAGCTGTCCAACAACTAACAAGGCTGAAAATTGAATGTAAAGCTGAAAATTCACTGATAGTCCATTTTTGACTTCTTTCGCTGAGATAAAGCGTTTTTGGCTTCTGGCTTGCTGATCACTTGTAACTTAAGCATTAGACCAAATTCCAATTTAATACAGCCAGCTATAGTGCTGCTCAGCATTTCGGAGCTGTCCAGCAACTAACAAGGCTGAAAATTGAATGTAAAGCTGCAAATTCACAAATATTCCATTTTTGACTTCTTTCGTTGAGATAAAGCGTTTTTGGCTTCTGGCTTACTGATCTCTTGTAACTTAAGCATTAGACCAAATTCCAATTTAATACAGCCAGATCTAGTGCTCCTCAGCATTTCGGAGCTGTCCAACAACTAACAAGGCTGAAAATTGAATGTAAAGCTGCAAATTCACAGATAGTCCATTTTTGACTTCTTTCGTTGAGATAAAGCGTTTTTGGCTTCTGGCTTACTGATCTCTTGTAACTTAAGCATTAGACCAAATTCCAATTTAATACAGCCAGATCTAGTGCTCCTCAGGATTTCGGAGCTGTCCAGCAACTAACAAGGCTGAAAATTGAATGTAAAGCTGCAAATTCACAAATAGTCCATTTTTGACTTCTTTCGCTGAGATAAAGCGTTTTTGGCTTCTGGCTTACTGATCACTTGTAACTTAAGCATTAGACCAAATTCCAATTTAATACAGCCAGCTATAGTGCTGCTCAGCATTTCGGAGCTGTCCAACAGCTAACAAGGCTGAAAATTGAATGTAAAGCTGCAAATTCACTGATAGTCCATTTTTGACTTCTTTCGCTGAGATAAAGCGTTTTTGGCTTCTGGCTTGCTGATCACTTGTAACTTAAGCATTAGACCAAATTCCAATTTAATACAGCCAGATCTAGTGCTCCTCAGGATTTCGGAGCTGTCCAACAACTAACAAGGCTGAAAATTGAATGTAAAGCTGAAAATTCACTGATAGTCCATTTTTGACTTCTTTCGCTGAGATAAAGCGTTTTTGGCTTCTGGCTTGCTGATCACTTGTAACTTAAGCATTAGACCAAATTCCAATTTAATACAGCCAGCTATAGTGCTGCTCAGCATTTCGGAGCTGTCCAACAACTAACAAGGCTGAAAATTGAATGTAAAGCTGCAAATTCACTGATAGTCCATTTTTGACTTCTTTCGCTGAGATAAAGCGTTTTTGGCTTCTGGCTTGCTGATCACTTGTAACTTAAGCATTAGACCAAATTCCAATTTAATACAGCCAGCTATAGTGCTGCTCAGCATTTCGGAGCTGTCCAACAACTAACAAGGCTGAAAATTGAATGTAAAGCTGCAAATTCACAGATAGTCCATTTTTCACTTCTTTCGCTGAGATAAAGCGTTTTTGGCTTCTGGCTTACTGATCTCTTGTAACTTAAGCATTAGACCAAATTCCAATTTAATACAGCCAGATCTAGTGCTCCTCAGGATTTCGGAGCTGTCCAGCAACTAACAATGCTGAAAATTGAATGTAAAGCTGAAAATTCACAGATAGTCCATTTTTGACTTCTTTCGCTGAGATAAAGCGTTTTTGGCTTCTGGCTTACTGATCACTTGTAACTTAAGCATTAGACCAAATTCCAATTTAATACAGCCAGCTATAGTGCTGCTCAGCATTTCGGAGCTGTCCAACAGCTAACAAGGCTGAAAATTGAATGTAAAGCTGCAAATTCACTGATAGTCCATTTTTGACTTCTTTCGCTGAGATAAAGCGTTTTTGGCTTCTGGCTTGCTGATCACTTGTAACTTAAGCATTAGACCAAATTCCAATTTAATACAGCCAGCTATAGTGCTGCTCAGCATTTCGGAGCTGTCCAACAACTAACAAGGCTGAAAATTGAATGTAAAGCTGCAAATTCACTGATAGTCCATTTTTGACTTCTTTCGCTGAGATAAAGCGTTTTTGGCTTCTGGCTTGCTGATCACTTGTAACTTAAGCATTAGACCAAATTCCAATTTAATACAGCCAGCTATAGTGCTGCTCAGCATTTCGGAGCTGTCCAACAACTAACAAGGCTGAAAATTGAATGTAAAGCTGCAAATTCACAGATAGTCCATTTTTCACTTCTTTCGCTGAGATAAAGCGTTTTTGGCTTCTGGCTTACTGATCTCTTGTAACTTAAGCATTAGACCAAATTCCAATTTAATACAGCCAGATCTAGTGCTCCTCAGGATTTCGGAGCTGTCCAGCAACTAACAAGGCTGAAAATTGAATGTAAAGCTGAAAATTCACAGATAGTCCATTTTTGACTTCTTTCGCTGAGATAAAGCGTTTTTGGCTTCTGGCTTACTGATCACTTGTAACTTAAGCATTAGACCAAATTCCAATTTAATACAGCCAGCTATAGTGCTGCTCAGCATTTCGGAGCTGTCCAACAGCTAACAAGGCTGAAAATTGAATGTAAAGCTGCAAATTCACTGATAGTCCATTTTTGACTTCTTTCGCTGAGATAAAGCGTTTTTGGCTTCTGGCTTGCTGATCACTTGTAACTTAAGCATTAGACCAAATTCCAATTTAATACAGCCAGCTATAGTGCTGCTCAGCATTTCGGAGCTGTCCAACAACTAACAAGGCTGAAAATTGAATGTAAAGCTGCAAATTCACAGATAGTCCATTTTTCACTTCTTTCGCTGAGATAAAGCGTTTTTGGCTTCTGGCTTACATATCTCTTGTAACTTAAGCATTAGACCAAATTCCAATTTAATACAGCCAGATCTAGTGCTCCTCAGGATTTCGGAGCTGTCCAGCAACTAACAAGGCTGAAAATTGAATGTAAAGCTGCAAATTCACAAATATTCCATTTTTGACTTCTTTCGTTGAGATAAAGCGTTTTTGGCTTCTGGCTTACTGATCTCTTGTAACTTAAGCATTAGACCAAATTCCAATTTAATACAGCCAGATCTAGTGCTCCTCAGGATTTCGGAGCTGTCCAGCAACTAACAAGGCTGAAAATTGAATGTAAAGCTGCAAATTCACAAATAGTCCATTTTTGACTTCTTTCGCTGAGATAAAGCGTTTTTGGCTTCTGGCTTGCTGATCACTTGTAACTTAAGCATTAGACCAAATTCCAATTTAATACAGCCAGATCTAGTGCTCCTCAGCATTTCGGAGCTGTCCAACAGCTAACAAGGCTGAAAATTGAATGTAAAGCTGCAAATTCACTGATAGTCCATTTTTGACTTCTTTCGCTGAGATAAAGCGTTTTTGGCTTCTGGCTTGCTGATCACTTGTAACTTAAGCATTAGACCAAATTCCAATTTAATACAGCCAGATCTAGTGCTCCTCAGGATTTCGGAGCTGTCCAACAACTAACAAGGCTGAAAATTGAATGTAAAGCTGAAAATTCACTGATAGTCCATTTTTGACTTCTTTCGCTGAGATAAAGCGTTTTTGGCTTCTGGCTTGCTGATCACTTGTAACTTAAGCATTAGACCAAATTCCAATTTAATACAGCCAGCTATAGTGCTGCTCAGCATTTCGGAGCTGTCCAACAACTAACAAGGCTGAAAATTGAATGTAAAGCTGCAAATTCACAGATAGTCCATTTTTCACTTCTTTCGCTGAGATAAAGCGTTTTTGGCTTCTGGCTTACTGATCTCTTGTAACTTAAGCATTAGACCAAATTCCAATTTAATACAGCCAGATCTAGTGCTCCTCAGGATTTCGGAGCTGTCCAGCAACTAACAAGGCTGAAAATTGAATGTAAAGCTGAAAATTCACAGATAGTCCATTTTTGACTTCTTTCGCTGAGATAAAGCGTTTTTGGCTTCTGGCTTACTGATCACTTGTAACTTAAGCATTAGACCAAATTCCAATTTAATACAGCCAGCTATAGTGCTGCTCAGCATTTCGGAGCTGTCCAACAGCTAACAAGGCTGAAAATTGAATGTAAAGCTGCAAATTCACTGATAGTCCATTTTTGACTTCTTTCGCTGAGATAAAGCGTTTTTGGCTTCTGGCTTGCTGATCACTTGTAACTTAAGCATTAGACCAAATTCCAATTTAATACAGCCAGCTATAGTGCTGCTCAGCATTTCGGAGCTGTCCAACAACTAACAAGGCTGAAAATTGAATGTAAAGCTGCAAATTCACAGATAGTCCATTTTTCACTTCTTTCGCTGAGATAAAGCGTTTTTGGCTTCTGGCTTACTGATCTCTTGTAACTTAAGCATTAGACCAAATTCCAATTTAATACAGCCAGATCTAGTGCTCCTCAGGATTTCGGAGCTGTCCAGCAACTAACAAGGCTGAAAATTGAATGTAAAGCTGCAAATTCACAAATATTCCATTTTTGACTTCTTTCGTTGAGATAAAGCGTTTTTGGCTTCTGGCTTACTGATCTCTTGTAACTTAAGCATTAGACCAAATTCCAATTTAATACAGCCAGATCTAGTGCTCCTCAGGATTTCGGAGCTGTCCAGCAACTAACAAGGCTGAAAATTGAATGTAAAGCTGCAAATTCACAAATAGTCCATTTTTGACTTCTTTCGCTGAGATAAAGCGTTTTTGGCTTCTGGCTTACTGATCACTTGTAACTTAAGCATTAGACCAAATTCCAATTTAATACAGCCAGCTATAGTGCTGCTCAGCATTTCGGAGCTGTCCAACAGCTAACAAGGCTGAAAATTGAATGTAAAGCTGCAAATTCACTGATAGTCCATTTTTGACTTCTTTCGATGAGATAAAGCGTTTTTGGCTTCTGGCTTGCTGATCACTTGTAACTTAAGCATTAGACCAAATTCCAATTTAATACAGCCAGATCTAGTGCTCCTCAGGATTTCGGAGCTGTCCAACAACTAACAAGGCTGAAAATTGAATGTAAAGCTGAAAATTCACTGATAGTCCATTTTTGACATCTTTCGCTGAGATAAAGCGTTTTTGGCTTCTGGCTTGCTGATCACTTGTAACTTAAGCATTAGAACAAATTCCAATTTAATACAGCCAGATCTAGTGCTCCTCAGGATTTCGGAGCTGTCCAGCAACTAACAAGGCTGAAAATTGAATGTAAAGCTGAAAATTCACAGATAGTCCATTTTTGACTTCTTTCGCTGAGATAAAGCGTTTTTGGCTTCTGGCTTACTGATCACTTGTAACTTAAGCATTAGACCAAATTCCAATTTAATACAGCCAGATCTAGTGCTCCTCAGCATTTCGGAGCTGTCCAACAACTAACAAGGCTGAAAATTGAATGTAAAGCTGCAAATTCACAGATAGTCCATTTTTGACTTCTTTCGTTGAGATAAAGCGTTTTTGGATTCTGGCTTACTGATCTCTTGTAACTTAAGCATTAGACCAAATTCCAATTTAATACAGCCAGATCTAGTGCTCCTCAGGATTTCGGAGCTGTCCAGCAACTAACAAGGCTGAAAATTGAATGTAAAGCTGCAAATTCACAAATAGTCCATTTTTGACTTCTTTCGCTGAGATAAAGCGTTTTTGGCTTCTGGCTTACTGATCACTTGTAACTTAAGCATTAGACCAAATTCCAATTTAATACAGCCAGATCTAGTGCTCCTCAGCATTTCGGAGCTGTCCATCAACTAACAAGGCTGAAAATTGAATGTAAAGCTGCAAATTCACAGATAGTCCATTTTTGACTTCTTTCGTTGAGATAAAGCGTTTTTGGCTTCTGGCTTACTGATCTCTTGTAACTTAAGCATTAGACCAAATTCCAATTTAATACAGCCAGATCTAGTGCTCCTCAGCATTTCGGAGCTGTCCAACAACTAACAAGGCTGAAAATTGAATGTAAAGCTGCAAATTCACAGATAGTCCATTTTTGACTTCTTTCGTTGAGATAAAGCGTTTTTGGATTCTGGCTTACTGATCTCTTGTAACTTAAGCATTAGACCAAATTCCAATTTAATACAGCCAGATCTAGTGCTCCTCAGGATTTCGGAGCTGTCCAGCAACTAACAAGGCTGAAAATTGAATGTAAAGCTGCAAATTCACAAATAGTCCATTTTTGACTTCTTTCGCTGAGATAAAGCGTTTTTGGCTTCTGGCTTACTGATCACTTGTAACTTAAGCATTAGACCAAATTCCAATTTAATACAGCCAGATCTAGTGCTGCTCAGCATTTCGGAGCTGTCCAGCAACTAACAAGGCTGAAAATTGAATGTAAAGCTGCAAATTCACAAATATTCCATTTTTGACTTCTTTCGCTGAGATAAAGCGTTTTTGGCTTCTGGCTTACTGATCACTTGTAACTTAAGCATTAGACCAAATTCCAATTTAATACAGCCAGATCTAGTGCTGCTCAGCATTTCGGAGCTGTCCAACAACTAACAAGGCTGAAAATTGAATGTAAAGCTGCAAATTCACAGATAGTCCATTTTTGACTTCTTTCGCTGAGATAAAGCGTTTTTGGCTTCTGGCTTACTGATCACTTGTAACTTAAGCATTAGACCAAATTCCAATTTAATACAGCCAGATCTAGTGCTCCTCAGCATTTCGGAGCTGTCCAACAACTAACAAGGCTGAAAATTGAATGTAAAGCTGCAAATTCACAGATAGTCCATTTTTGACTTCTTTCGTTGAGATAAAGCGTTTTTGGCTTCTGGCTTACTGATCTCTTGTAACTTAAGCATTAGACCAAATTCCAATTTAATACAGCCAGATCTAGTGCTCCTCAGCATTTCGGAGCTGTCCAACAACTAACAAGGCTGAAAATTGAATGTAAAGCTGCAAATTCACAGATAGTCCATTTTTGACTTCTTTCGTTGAGATAAAGCGTTTTTGGCTTCTGGCTTACTGATCTCTTGTAACTTAAGCATTAGACCAAATTCCAATTTAATACAGCCAGATCTAGTGCTCCTCAGGATTTCGGAGCTGTCCAGCAACTAACAAGGCTGAAAATTGAATGTAAAGCTGCAAATTCACAAATAGTCCATTTTTGACTTCTTTCGCTGAGATAAAGCGTTTTTGGCTTCTGGCTTGCTGATCACTTGTAACTTAAGCATTAGACAAAATTCCAATTTAATACAGCCAGATCTAGTGCTCCTCAGGATTTCGGAGCTGTCCAGCAACTAACAAGGCTGAAAATTGAATGTAAAGCTGCAAATTCACAAATAGTCCATTTTTGACTTCTTTCGCTGAGATAAAGCGTTTTTGGCTTCTGGCTTACTGATCACTTGTAACTTAAGCATTAGACCAAATTCCAATTTAATACAGCCAGCTATAGTGCTGCTCAGCATTTCGGAGCTGTCCAACAGCTAACAAGGCTGAAAATTGAATGTAAAGCTGCAAATTCACTGATAGTCCATTTTTGACTTCTTTCGCTGAGATAAAGCGTTTTTGGCTTCTGGCTTGCTGATCACTTGTAACTTAAGCATTAGACCAAATTCCAATTTAATACAGCCAGATCTAGTGCTCCTCAGGATTTCGGAGCTGTCCAGCAACTAACAAGGCTGAAAATTGAATGTAAAGCTGAAAATTCACAGATAGTCCATTTTTGACTTCTTTCGCTGAGATAAAGCGTTTTTGGCTTCTGGCTTACTGATCACTTGTAACTTAAGCATTAGACCAAATTCCAATTTAATACAGCCAGATCTAGTGCTCCTCAGCATTTCGGAGCTGTCCAACAACTAACAAGGCTGAAAATTGAATGTAAAGCTGCAAATTCACAGATAGTCCATTTTTGACTTCTTTCGTTGAGATAAAGCGTTTTTGGATTCTGGCTTACTGATCTCTTGTAACTTAAGCATTAGACCAAATTCCAATTTAATACAGCCAGATCTAGTGCTCCTCAGGATTTCGGAGCTGTCCAGCAACTAACAAGGCTGAAAATTGAATGTAAAGCTGCAAATTCACAAATAGTCCATTTTTGACTTCTTTCGCTGAGATAAAGCGTTTTTGGCTTCTGGCTTACTGATCACTTGTAACTTAAGCATTAGACCAAATTCCAATTTAATACAGCCAGATCTAGTGCTCCTCAGCATTTCGGAGCTGTCCAACAACTAACAAGGCTGAAAATTGAATGTAAAGCTGCAAATTCACAGATAGTCCATTTTTGACTTCTTTCGTTGAGATAAAGCGTTTTTGGATTCTGGCTTACTGATCTCTTGTAACTTAAGCATTAGACCAAATTCCAATTTAATACAGCCAGATCTAGTGCTCCTCAGGATTTCGGAGCTGTCCAGCAACTAACAAGGCTGAAAATTGAATGTAAAGCTGCAAATTCACAAATAGTCCATTTTTGACTTCTTTCGCTGAGATAAAGCGTTTTTGGCTTCTGGCTTACTGATCACTTGTAACTTAAGCATTAGACCAAATTCCAATTTAATACAGCCAGATCTAGTGCTGCTCAGCATTTCGGAGCTGTCCAGCAACTAACAAGGCTGAAAATTGAATGTAAAGCTGCAAATTCACAAATATTCCATTTTTGACTTCTTTCGCTGAGATAAAGCGTTTTTGGCTTCTGGCTTACTGATCACTTGTAACTTAAGCATTAGACCAAATTCCAATTTAATACAGCCAGATCTAGTGCTGCTCAGCATTTCGGAGCTGTCCAACAACTAACAAGGCTGAAAATTGAATGTAAAGCTGCAAATTCACAGATAGTCCATTTTTGACTTCTTTCGCTGAGATAAAGCGTTTTTGGCTTCTGGCTTACTGATCACTTGTAACTTAAGCATTAGACCAAATTCCAATTTAATACAGCCAGATCTAGTGCTCCTCAGCATTTCGGAGCTGTCCAACAACTAACAAGGCTGAAAATTGAATGTAAAGCTGCAAATTCACAGATAGTCCATTTTTGACTTCTTTCGTTGAGATAAAGCGTTTTTGGCTTCTGGCTTACTGATCTCTTGTAACTTAAGCATTAGACCAAATTCCAATTTAATACAGCCAGATCTAGTGCTCCTCAGCATTTCGGAGCTGTCCAACAACTAACAAGGCTGAAAATTGAATGTAAAGCTGCAAATTCACAGATAGTCCATTTTTGACTTCTTTCGTTGAGATAAAGCGTTTTTGGCTTCTGGCTTACTGATCTCTTGTAACTTAAGCATTAGACCAAATTCCAATTTAATACAGCCAGATCTAGTGCTCCTCAGGATTTCGGAGCTGTCCAGCAACTAACAAGGCTGAAAATTGAATGTAAAGCTGCAAATTCACAAATAGTCCATTTTTGACTTCTTTCGCTGAGATAAAGCGTTTTTGGCTTCTGGCTTGCTGATCACTTGTAACTTAAGCATTAGACAAAATTCCAATTTAATACAGCCAGATCTAGTGCTCCTCAGGATTTCGGAGCTGTCCAGCAACTAACAAGGCTGAAAATTGAATGTAAAGCTGCAAATTCACAAATAGTCCATTTTTGACTTCTTTCGCTGAGATAAAGCGTTTTTGGCTTCTGGCTTACTGATCACTTGTAACTTAAGCATTAGACCAAATTCCAATTTAATACAGCCAGCTATAGTGCTGCTCAGCATTTCGGAGCTGTCCAACAGCTAACAAGGCTGAAAATTGAATGTAAAGCTGCAAATTCACTGATAGTCCATTTTTGACTTCTTTCGCTGAGATAAAGCGTTTTTGGCTTCTGGCTTGCTGATCACTTGTAACTTAAGCATTAGACCAAATTCCAATTTAATACAGCCAGATCTAGTGCTCCTCAGGATTTCGGAGCTGTCCAACAACTAACAAGGCTGAAAATTGAATGTAAAGCTGAAAATTCACTGATAGTCCATTTTTGACTTCTTTGGCTGAGATAAAGCGTTTTTGGCTTCTGGCTTGCTGATCACTTGTAACTTAAGCATTAGACCAAATTCCAATTTAATACAGCCAGCTATAGTGCTGCTCAGCATTTCGGAGCTGTCCAACAGCTAACAAGGCTGAAAATTGAATGTAAAGCTGCAAATTCACTGATAGTCCATTTTTGACTTCTTTCGCTGAGATAAAGCGTTTTTGGCTGCTGGCTTGCTGATCACTTGTAACTTAAGCATTAGACCAAATTCCAATTTAATACAGCCAGCTATAGTGCTGCTCAGCATTTCGGAGCTGTCCAACAACTAACAAGGCTGAAAATTGAATGTACAGCTGCAAATTCACTGATAGTCCATTTTTGACTTCTTTCGTTGAGATAAAGCGTTTTTGGCTTCTGGCTTACTGATCACTTATAACTTAAGCATTAGACCAAATTCCAATTTAATACAGCCAGATCTAGTGCTCCTCAGCATTTCGGAGCTGTCTAACAACTAACAAGGCTGAAAATTGAATGTAAAGCTGCAAACTCACAGATAGTCCATTTTTGACTTCTTTCGTTGAGATAAAGCGTTTTTGGCTTCTGGCTTACTGATCACTTATAACTTAAGCATTAGACCAAATTCCAATTTAATACAGCCAGATCTAGTGCTCCTCAGCATTTCGGAGCTGTCCAACAACTAACAAGGCTGAAAATTGAATGTAAAGCTGAAAATTCACTGATAGTCCATTTTTGACTTCTTTCGCTGAGATAAAGCGTTTTTGGCTTCTGGCTTGCTGATCACTTGTAACTTAAGCATTAGACCAAATTCCAATTTAATACAGCCAGCTATAGTGCTGCTCAGCATTTCGGAGCTGTCCAGCAACTAACAAGGCTGAAAATTGAATGTAAAGCTGCAAATTCACAAATATTCAATTTTTGACTTCTTTCGTTGAGATAAAGCGTTTTTGGCTTCTGGCTTACTGATCTCTTGTAACTTAAGCATTAGACCAAATTCCAATTTAATACAGCCAGATCTAGTGCTCCTCAGCATTTCGGAGCTGTCCAACAACTAACAAGGCTGAAAATTGAATGTAAAGCTGCAAATTCACAGATAGTCCATTTTTGACTTCTTTCGTTGAGATAAAGCGTTTTTGGCTTCTGGCTTACTGATCTCTTGTAACTTAAGCATTAGACCAAATTCCAATTTAATACAGCCAGATCTAGTGCTCCTCAGGATTTCGGAGCTGTCCAGCAACTAACAAGGCTGAAAATTGAATGTAAAGCTGCAAATTCACAAATAGTCCATTTTTGACTTCTTTCGCTGAGATAAAGCGTTTTTGGCTTCTGGCTTACTGATCACTTGTAACTTAAGCATTAGACCAAATTCCAATTTAATACAGCCAGCTATAGTGCTGCTCAGCATTTCGGAGCTGTCCAACAGCTAACAAGGCTGAAAATTGAATGTAAAGCTGCAAATTCACTGATAGTCCATTTTTGACTTCTTTCGCTGAGATAAAGCGTTTTTGGCTTCTGGCTTGCTGATCACTTGTAACTTAAGCATTAGACCAAATTCCAATTTAATACAGCCAGATCTAGTGCTCCTCAGGATTTCGGAGCTGTCCAACAACTAACAAGGCTGAAAATTGAATGTAAAGCTGAAAATTCACTGATAGTCCATTTTTGACTTCTTTCGCTGAGATAAAGCGTTTTTGGCTTCTGGCTTGCTGATCACTTGTAACTTAAGCATTAGACCAAATTCCAATTTAATACAGCCAGCTATAGTGCTGCTCAGCATTTCGGAGCTGTCCAACAGCTAACAAGGCTGAAAATTGAATGTAAAGCTGAAAATTCACTGATAGTCCATTTTTGACTTCTTTCGCTGAGATAAAGCGTTTTTGGCTTCTGGCTTGCTGATCACTTGTAACTTAAGCATTAGACCAAATTCCAATTTAATACAGCCAGCTATAGTGCTGCTCAGCATTTCGGAGCTGTCCAACAACTAACAAGGCTGAAAATTGAATGTAAAGCTGCAAATTCACAGATAGTCCATTTTTGACTTCTTTCGTTGAGATAAAGCGTTTTTGGCTTCTGGCTTACTGATCTCTTGTAACTTAAGCATTAGACCAAATTCCAATTTAATACAGCCAGATCTAGTGCTCCTCAGCATTTCGGAGCTGTCCAACAACTAACAAGGCTGAAAATTGAATGTAAAGCTGCAAATTCACAGATAGTCCATTTTTGACTTCTTTCGTTGAGATAAAGCGTTTTTGGATTCTGGCTTACTGATCTCTTGTAACTTAAGCATTAGACCAAATTCCAATTTAATACAGCCAGATCTAGTGCTCCTCAGGATTTCGGAGCTGTCCAGCAACTAACAAGGCTGAAAATTGAATGTAAAGCTGCAAATTCACAAATAGTCCATTTTTGACTTCTTTCGCTGAGATAAAGCGTTTTTGGCTTCTGGCTTACTGATCACTTGTAACTTAAGCATTAGACCAAATTCCAATTTAATACAGCCAGATCTAGTGCTGCTCAGCATTTCGGAGCTGTCCAGCAACTAACAAGGCTGAAAATTGAATGTAAAGCTGCAAATTCACAAATATTCCATTTTTGACTTCTTTCGCTGAGATAAAGCGTTTTTGGCTTCTGGCTTACTGATCACTTGTAACTTAAGCATTAGACCAAATTCCAATTTAATACAGCCAGCTATAGTGCTGCTCAGCATTTCGGAGCTGTCCAACAGCTAACAAGGCTGAAAATTGAATGTAAAGCTGCAAATTCACTGATAGTCCATTTTTGACTTCTTTCGCTGAGATAAAGCGTTTTTGGCTTCTGGCTTGCTGATCACTTGTAACTTAAGCATTAGACCAAATTCCAATTTAATACAGCCAGATCTAGTGCTCCTCAGGATTTCGGAGCTGTCCAACAACTAACAAGGCTGAAAATTGAATGTAAAGCTGAAAATTCACTGATAGTCCATTTTTGACTTCTTTCGCTGAGATAAAGCGTTTTTGGCTTCTGGCTTGCTGATCACTTGTAACTTAAGCATTAGACCAAATTCCAATTTAATACAGCCAGCTATAGTGCTCCTCAGGATTTCGGAGCTGTCCAGCAACTAACAAGGCTGAAAATTGAATGTAAAGCTGCAAATTCACAAATAGTCCATTTTTGACTTCTTTCGCTGAGATAAAGCGTTTTTGGCTTCTGGCTTACTGATCACTTGTAACTTAAGCATTAGACCAAATTCCAATTTAATACAGCCAGATCTAGTGCTGCTCAGCATTTCGGAGCTGTCCAGCAACTAACAAGGCTGAAAATTGAATGTAAAGCTGCAAATTCACAAATATTCCATTTTTGACTTCTTTCGCTGAGATAAAGCGTTTTTGGCTTCTGGCTTACTGATCACTTGTAACTTAAGCATTAGACCAAATTCCAATTTAATACAGCCAGATCTAGTGCTGCTCAGCATTTCGGAGCTGTCCAGCAACTAACAAGGCTGAAAATTGAATGTAAAGCTGCAAATTCACAAATATTCCATTTTTGACTTCTTTCGCTGAGATAAAGCGTTTTTGGCTTCTGGCTTACTGATCACTTGTAACTTAAGCATTAGACCAAATTCCAATTTAATACAGCCAGATCTAGTGCTGCTCAGCATTTCGGAGCTGTCCAACAACTAACAAGGCTGAAAATTGAATGTAAAGCTGCAAATTCACAGATAGTCCATTTTTGACTTCTTTCGCTGAGATAAAGCGTTTTTGGCTTCTGGCTTGCTGATCACTTGTAACTTAAGCATTAGACAAAATTCCAATTTAATACAGCCAGATCTAGTGCTCCTCAGGATTTCGGAGCTGTCCAGCAACTAACAAGGCTGAAAATTGAATGTAAAGCTGCAAATTCACAAATATTCCATTTTTGACTTCTTTCGCTGAGATAAAGCGTTTTTGGCTTCTGGCTTACTGATCACTTGTAACTTAAGCATTAGACCAAATTCCAATTTAATACAGCCAGATCTAGTGCTCCTCAGCATTTCGGAGCTGTCCAACAACTAACAATGCTGAAAATTGAATGTAAAGCTGCAAATTCACAGATAGTCCATTTTTGACTTCTTTCGTTGAGATAAAGCGTTTTTGGCTTCTGGCTTACTGATCTCTTGTAACTTAAGCATTAGACCAAATTCCAATTTAATACAGCCAGATCTAGTGCTCCTCAGGATTTCGGAGCTGTCCAGCAACTAACAAGGCTGAAAATTGAATGTAAAGCTGCAAATTCACAAATAGTCCATTTTTGACTTCTTTCGCTGAGATAAAGCGTTTTTGGCTTCTGGCTTGCTGATCACTTGTAACTTAAGCATTAGACAAAATTCCAATTTAATACAGCCAGATCTAGTGCTCCTCAGGATTTCGGAGCTGTCCAACAACTAACAAGGCTGAAAATTGAATGTAAAGCTGAAAATTCACTGATAGTCCATTTTTGACTTCTTTCGCTGAGATAAAGCGTTTTTGGCTTCTGGCTTGCTGATCACTTGTAACTTAAGCATTAGACCAAATTCCAATTTAATACAGCCAGCTATAGTGCTGCTCAGCATTTCGGAGCTGTCCAACAACTAACAAGGCTGAAAATTGAATGTAAAGCTGCAAATTCACAGATAGTCCATTTTTGACTTCTTTCGTTGAGATAAAGCGTTTTTGGATTCTGGCTTACTGATCTCTTGTAACTTAAGCATTAGACCAAATTCCAATTTAATACAGCCAGATCTAGTGCTCCTCAGGATTTCGGAGCTGTCCAGCAACTAACAAGGCTGAAAATTGAATGTAAAGCTGCAAATTCACAAATAGTCCATTTTTGACTTCTTTCGCTGAGATAAAGCGTTTTTGGCTTCTGGCTTACTGATCACTTGTAACTTAAGCATTAGACCAAATTCCAATTTAATACAGCCAGCTATAGTGCTGCTCAGCATTTCGGAGCTGTCCAACAGCTAACAAGGCTGAAAATTGAATGTAAAGCTGCAAATTCACTGATAGTCCATTTTTGACTTCTTTCGCTGAGATAAAGCGTTTTTGGCTTCTGGCTTGCTGATCACTTGTAACTTAAGCATTAGACCAAATTCCAATTTAATACAGCCAGATCTAGTGCTCCTCAGGATTTCGGAGCTGTCCAGCAACTAACAAGGCTGAAAATTGAATGTAAAGCTGCAAATTCACAAATATTCCATTTTTGACTTCTTTCGCTGAGATAAAGCGTTTTTGGCTTCTGGCTTACTGATCACTTGTAACTTAAGCATTAGACCAAATTCCAATTTAATACAGCCAGATCTAGTGCTCCTCAGCATTTCGGAGCTGTCCAACAACTAACAAGGCTGAAAATTGAATGTAAAGCTGCAAATTCACAGATAGTCCATTTTTGACTTCTTTCGTTGAGATAAAGCGTTTTTGGCTTCTGGCTTACTGATCTCTTGTAACTTAAGCATTAGACCAAATTCCAATTTAATACAGCCAGATCTAGTGCTCCTCAGCATTTCGGAGCTGTCCAACAACTAACAAGGCTGAAAATTGAATGTAAAGCTGCAAATTCACAGATAGTCCATTTTTGACTTCTTTCGTTGAGATAAAGCGTTTTTGGCTTCTGGCTTACTGATCTCTTGTAACTTAAGCATTAGACCAAATTCCAATTTAATACAGCCAGATCTAGTGCTCCTCAGGATTTCGGAGCTGTCCAGCAACTAACAAGGCTGAAAATTGAATGTAAAGCTGCAAATTCACAAATAGTCCATTTTTGACTTCTTTCGCTGAGATAAAGCGTTTTTGGCTTCTGGCTTGCTGATCACTTGTAACTTAAGCATTAGACAAAATTCCAATTTAATACAGCCAGATCTAGTGCTCCTCAGGATTTCGGAGCTGTCCAGCAACTAACAAGGCTGAAAATTGAATGTAAAGCTGCAAATTCACAAATAGTCCATTTTTGACTTCTTTCGCTGAGATAAAGCGTTTTTGGCTTCTGGCTTACTGATCACTTGTAACTTAAGCATTAGACCAAATTCCAATTTAATACAGCCAGCTATAGTGCTGCTCAGCATTTCGGAGCTGTCCAACAGCTAACAAGGCTGAAAATTGAATGTAAAGCTGCAAATTCACTGATAGTCCATTTTTGACTTCTTTCGCTGAGATAAAGCGTTTTTGGCTTCTGGCTTGCTGATCACTTGTAACTTAAGCATTAGACCAAATTCCAATTTAATACAGCCAGATCTAGTGCTCCTCAGGATTTCGGAGCTGTCCAACAACTAACAAGGCTGAAAATTGAATGTAAAGCTGAAAATTCACTGATAGTCCATTTTTGACTTCTTTCGCTGAGATAAAGCGTTTTTGGCTTCTGGCTTGCTGATCACTTGTAACTTAAGCATTAGACCAAATTCCAATTTAATACAGCCAGCTATAGTGCTGCTCAGCATTTCGGAGCTGTCCAACAGCTAACAAGGCTGAAAATTGAATGTAAAGCTGCAAATTCACTGATAGTCCATTTTTGACTTCTTTCGCTGAGATAAAGCGTTTTTGGCTTCTGGCTTGCTGATCACTTGTAACTTAAGCATTAGACCAAATTCCAATTTAATACAGCCAGCTATAGTGCTGCTCAGCATTTCGGAGCTGTCCAACAACTAACAAGGCTGAAAATTGAATGTACAGCTGCAAATTCACTGATAGTCCATTTTTGACTTCTTTCGTTGAGATAAAGCGTTTTTGGCTTCTGGCTTACTGATCACTTATAACTTAAGCATTAGACCAAATTCCAATTTAATACAGCCAGATCTAGTGCTCCTCAGCATTTCGGAGCTGTCCAACAACTAACAAGGCTGAAAATTGAATGTAAAGCTGAAAATTCACTGATAGTCCATTTTTGACTTCTTTCGCTGAGATAAAGCGTTTTTGGCTTCTGGCTTGCTGATCACTTGTAACTTAAGCATTAGACCAAATTCCAATTTAATACAGCCAGCTATAGTGCTGCTCAGCATTTCGGAGCTGTCCAGCAACTAACAAGGCTGAAAATTGAATGTAAAGCTGCAAATTCACAAATATTCCATTTTTGACTTCTTTCGTTGAGATAAAGCGTTTTTGGCTTCTGGCTTACTGATCTCTTGTAACTTAAGCATTAGACCAAATTCCAATTTAATACAGCCAGATCTAGTGCTCCTCAGCATTTCGGAGCTGTCCAACAACTAACAAGGCTGAAAATTGAATGTAAAGCTGCAAATTCACAGATAGTCCATTTTTGACTTCTTTCGTTGAGATAAAGCGTTTTTGGCTTCTGGCTTACTGATCTCTTGTAACTTAAGCATTAGACCAAATTCCAATTTAATACAGCCAGATCTAGTGCTCCTCAGGATTTCGGAGCTGTCCAGCAACTAACAAGGCTGAAAATTGAATGTAAAGCTGCAAATTCACAAATAGTCCATTTTTGACTTCTTTCGCTGAGATAAAGCGTTTTTGGCTTCTGGCTTGCTGATCACTTGTAACTTAAGCATTAGACAAAATTCCAATTTAATACAGCCAGATCTAGTGCTCCTCAGGATTTCGGAGCTGTCCAGCAACTAACAAGGCTGAAAATTGAATGTAAAGCTGAAAATTCACTGATAGTCCATTTTTGACTTCTTTCGCTGAGATAAAGCTTTTTTGGCTTCTGGCTTGCTGATCACTTGTAACTTAAGCATTAGACCAAATTCCAATTTAATACAGCCAGCTATAGTGCTGCTCAGCATTTCGGAGCTGTCCAACAGCTAACAAGGCTGAAAATTGAATGTAAAGCTGCAAATTCACTGATAGTCCATTTTTGACTTCTTTCGCTGAGATAAAGCGTTTTTGGCTTCTGGCTTGCTGATCACTTGTAACTTAAGCATTAGACCAAATTCCAATTTAATACAGCCAGCTATAGTGCTGCTCAGCATTTCGGAGCTGTCCAACAACTAACAAGGCTGAAAATTGAATGTACAGCTGCAAATTCACTGATAGTCCATTTTTGACTTCTTTCGTTGAGATAAAGCGTTTTTGGCTTCTGGCTTACTGATCACTTATAACTTAAGCATTAGACCAAATTCCAATTTAATACAGCCAGATCTAGTGCTCCTCAGCATTTCGGAGCTGTCCAACAACTAACATGGCTGAAAATTGAATGTAAAGCTGCAAATTCACAGATAGTCCATTTTTGACTTCTTTCGTTGAGATAAAGCGTTTTTGGCTTCTGGCTTACTGATCACTTGTAACTTAAGCATTAGACCAAATTCCAATTTAATACAGCCAGCTATAGTGCTGCTCAGCATTTCGGAGCTGTCCAACAGCTAACAAGGCTGAAAATTGAATGTAAAGCTGGAAATTCACTGATAGTCCATTTTTGACTTCTTTCGCTGAGATAAAGCGTTTTTGGCTTCTGGCTTGCTGATCACTTGTAACTTAAGCATTAGACCAAATTCCAATTTAATACAGCCAGATCTATTGCTCCTCAGCATTTCGGAGCTGTCCAACAACTAACAAGGCTGAAAATTGAATGTAAAGCTGCAAATTCACTGATAGTCCATTTTTGACTTCTTTCGCTGAGATAAAGCGTTTTTGGCTTCTGGCTTACTGATCACTTGTAACTTAAGCATTAGACCAAATTCCAATTTAATACAGCCAGATCTAGTGCTCCTCAGCATTTCGGAGCTGTCCAACAACTAACAAGGCTGAAAATTGAATGTAAAGCTGCAAATTCACAGATAGTCCATTTTTGACTTCTTTCGTTGAGATAAAGCGTTTTTGGCTTCTGGCTTACTGATCTCTTGTAACTTAAGCATTAGACCAAATTCCAATTTAATACAGCCAGATCTAGTGCTCCTCAGGATTTCGGAGCTGTCCAGCAACTAACAAGGCTGAAAATTGAATGTAAAGCTGCAAATTCACAAATATTCCATTTTTGACTTCTTTCGCTGAGATAAAGCGTTTTTGGCTTCTGGCTTACTGATCACTTGTAACTTAAGCATTAGACCAAATTCCAATTTAATCAACACATTCTCACTCCCAACTCGTCACATATTGACGCTTGGGCAGGTACCCTCGGCGTCACATATTGACGCCAAGGGTACCCCCTTGGCGTCAATATGTGACGCGAAGGGTTCTCTCATTGAATGCTGTACAGTTCCCTAAGCGTCCGATACTGACGACTTAGGAACGAATAAGATGACGTGTCTATTCTATTTTTTTAAAAACCTTTATTTACAATTTATGTGCTAGTTTGAACAGGATATTAAGAATATTTACTACAAATTCGGTATTTAAAAATAACTCCGTAAAATATAAAACCGGAGGAGTTTTGTTGTGCTTGTTGTTAGCTTGATTTAAAAGCCTTAAAAAAAAAATAAAAATAAAAAAATAAAAAAACTATTTTTGAGTATGATATCAATGATTTACACCAAATAAATTTAAGAAAAATTAAGATGTGTTTTCGTTTGTGATTGCATGCAAACTGTTCTGTAAACCTTTTAATATGTTCGATTGAAATAAAAATAAGGACGGATCCCACAAAAACCCAAGAAGAAGAATAAGCTGACGTCATCATATGCGACTCTTACACTCCGGTGAGTAGAAATCTGCATCTGTCAAAATGTTTTTGTACTCTAAAACCAAAAATAACTCCAAAGTGTTACGTTATTAAATTACTGATGGTTTTTTTAGGACTTAATGGCAGTAGGACTGTGATGCGAATGGTTGAAGACACGTTTGTAACATTTTTTTTGCCGGAAAATATACGGTGGACGCTAGCTAAATTAGCCTGTTGGAGGCTAATTGTTCCTGTACACTGTACCTGTGCTTAATACGTTTAATTAGCCGTGATAAAGTCACATAATAATGTTTATAGTCATGCTTGTTGTTGCCACTTTGTAATATTGGAGGGTTGCTCAAAACATCAGTGCCCCTAGGCTCTGATGATCTTTAAAGTTTTGAACCCTGTCTGAATACACTGATTGCAGCTAGGTCATTTACTTGAATTAAAAATGAACTTGCGTCAGTACAGGCACATTTCTTTTCTCCTGTCTGTTATTTATTGCTGTTGCAAGCCAGATGAAGAGAAGTAAAGAGCTGAGAACCTGATCTTTGAACAGACAGAGACCATAGCTGAGGAGCATCCAATGATGATACCAGAGAACCAGGAAGAGACTGTGATAGTGCTTGATTTGGTTCCTGTTTCTCATCCTGTTGTCCCATCCTCTCAGTCTTTTCAGAAGAAGAAAAGACCCAGAAGCATCTCTCCAACTGCCTCTCCTCCCGCTCCGTCATCTCTCCTTCCCCCACCCCCGCCCGTAGATCAGCCACATCTGCATTCATGTCACCTGCTGACCATGCCGTCTCCTTAAGTCAGGGTGGCGTAAGTTTTGTTTTCTTTACATTCATCCATTTTCTTACACCCTTGTCCCTATTGTGGTCAGGAGTGTTGCTAGGGTACACCCAGGACAGGTTGCCAGTCTGTCGCAGGGCAACACAGAAACAGACAGAACACACAACCATGCACACACACACACTCACACCTAGGGAGAATTTAGAGAAACCAATTAACCTGACAGTCATGTTTCTGGACTGTGGGAGGAAGCCGGAGAACCCGGAAAGAACCCACCATGCAGAGGGAGAACATGCAAACTCCATGCAGAAAGACCTCAGGCCGAGAATCGAACCGAGAAGAAAACTGAACTCGCGACTTAAGGAGTCCAGCCCTAAAATGTCAAAATTCTCACAGAAACAGAAAAACTATATAGACTGTTTATAAGCAAAGACAACTTGTTTTGGGCTTAGTTTCCATTTATGTGGCCATTGTAAAGTGATTAAAGTTAATGTGAAACTAATTTGAGAAAATGTGTAAATCCATGTAAAGAAGAGTAAAGTTTAGAAGGATTATAAAATATGACAGTCACCACACTAGTTTTCAGTTTTCAAGTGTACACGCTTGGACTTCATTTCTTCTTTTGTTTTTAAAATTGTTTTTTTCCTTTTCTTGTTATTTAGGTTGGTGGAAATGTAGTACCCAAAATCAATCCCTGGGCGTAGAACTAATGCGGTAAGTCTAAAAGTTTAACTAATCCACCCTGTGACAGTACATCCCCACCCCAGTCAAACATGCCAAGATACACTGAGAGACATTGCCACGTGTGGAGATGAGTAGATGGGGGGAGGGGTGATAAGGGAGGCAGTGGTCTGCAAAAAATAAGCACAGTTGTTTACTTATAAACTTTGTGGCTTTAATTACTGACCTACCAGACTCCTTTTCTTTCTTTATATTTGTCTTTATTTTTTTATGAGGACAAAAACGGGCATTACAACAGGAATCAGTAACACTTATAGCACATAAGTCACAACATCTTTGGGTGAAACAAATTCATACTAAAAGTCAGCATTTGCACAGAAACATAGAAATATAGAGATAGAACTCCAAATACCGAAATTAGGCCGCTTATCAGCAAAGGAATGCTGATTTTGATGTTTGGACTTTTTAAAGGTGATTCAACACTTATTATTTAACACTGTGCCTTTTATAATTAATATAAGCCACACATTTAATCTGAAACTGTCACTTTTTTTCTGTTTTGATTTTTAGACTTTTCTAAGAAACTGAAGCACTATGAGAGATTTTCATTGTTTGTGTAGTGGTAAAAATGACTGCAGTCAGTTTATCATTTAACACTTAATAAGTCAAGATAATATTGTATATTTAGGACAAAACAGGATGTAAGTACTAGCTGGCATTTGGGTGGATGTCGGCATAGAAAATATTTTGGCTACATCACCCCCTCTTAAAGTCAGGTATACATCTTAGAAAGAGAGATTTGTGAACCTTATAGCACAAAAAATCCACATCCTTATTTTGTTGTTGTTCTTTTCTAGCGGAAAAATCTGGGATGATACCTGGGAACCTGCAAGTAAATCCTCTCATGTTGCTGTCCACCAAGTGCCACTTCCTTCAGACAGCGAACAAGTCCTTCCATGATGTTACTTTTTCTTTTTTGTATTACAAAGTATTAATTTATTTTCTTTGTTTTTACTGCAGTTTGACCATTTTACGAAGTTCTCTGTGTAATATTGTTTTCGGCCATTCACTGAAATGAATGTTATGGTTGTAATATATGTAAGCTTATGTTGGGCTGTTTACTGACACATTTTTGTCAAGTTCTGTTAAAGACTAAGTGAGGCTGATTGAGTCACTGCATCAGGCAGGTATTGTGCCTGTATTAAGTCTTGAAATTTAGAACAGAATTGTTTGTAGATTTTGTTCAGTAAATATGACTAAAGTCTTAAAAACTTTAAACATGGTATTGTACACACTTCTTTTTGAGTGTTTATAATGTTGATGTGGATGTACAAAGTAAAGTCTATAAAAATACATAACAAAATAAGCACAACTTGATGTCAATATAACTAATTGGAAGTGTTTTTTTTAACTCAAAAAGCTATTATTTTAATATCTTTTTTGTGTCATGGATTTTGTGAATCAAGACTATTTGTAAAATGTTATAATAAAATTGCTTTCAAATGCAGTACTTATTTTTAAACACAGCAACTTTAAGTGAAGTTATTGATGAAGAGCATGATAAAAATACATTGCAATGTCCAGATCAACTGACTGTATTAGAACAATACATTTTAATAAACCTATGTCACAAATGCCATACACAATTTTGAAGAACACACAAAATATACATTTGCATTTATATATATATATCTGTAGATATATATCAGGACAGGTATATCTATATATAGATATATCTATTTATATAGATATATCTATATATAGATATATATAGATATATATCAGGACAGGTATATCTATATATAGATATATCTATGTATAGATATATCTATATAGATATATAAATGCAAATCTATATTTTGTGTGTTTAAAATTGTGTATGGCATTTGTGACAGATAGATAGATAGACTTTTTATAAGCATCCCAGCTCCGCATAGTTGGTTCTAGAAATTCTTGTACGGCTGATCGGCGGGAATCTGAAATGGAACGCAGCCATCGTACGGCAGACTGATTAAGAGAAGAAAGGAACACTATCAGCACGTTGTGGGAGGTGGGGGGTAATAAGGTTTTCAATAAGATGACAACCGTATTTGTCTGTAGCCAAATAAGATCAAGGTCAACGATACACTCAGAAATGTTACTTCAAAATGTAGTGAAACTGTTCGTTTGATTACAGAAAGAGTCATGATGGGATTTATAAAGACTTTTTGCCTGACAAGCTGGTCGTCATTGTAGGCTGGTCAAGTTTGCCCTGTGTGTTGTCTGTAAGGCATGACGCAAGGTTAAACTGTGTAACAGATTCGTTTCCTACACACTTGTAGAATTGTGTGAAGCTATTTGTTATGTGTTTTATTCAGCGTGATCAGTATTTACACATAAAAATGTTTTATGGAGAAGTATTTTGAATAGCATTTTTACCTGTCTAAGGTTAATTATTTAAGTTAAAGTTTGCAGCTTATTTTGTGTATGAAAGGAAACCCAGATTGAAACCCAGAAACATTACAGTTTAGTAAATTAATATTGAATCAGTTTGACTCTACTGTAATTTAAACTACATTAGTATAGTAATCTAAATTATGTTTGATTGACATAGTGCTTTTCTCCTAGAGAAACACTATGTTAAACTGTATAAAAACAATCTAAGGTTAGATTGGGGTTAGGGTTAACCCTAACTCCATCACTAATCTCAAATTGAGTGGTAGAGATGGCTTAATCTTCCAATGCTTTATGAAAGTAATGGTTCAAAGATGCATTTTCTCTAGAATTGAGCTCTGTAGCCCGACTCTAAATCTGTTCTAGTGGAAAAAGAATGATCTGCCTGAGGCCTCAGGCCTCTGTGGTTCATTTCATCATTTCATAAGCTTGCAGAGAAAAGGCATAAAGAGAATGTAAGTTAAGTTGTGTCCATCTAATTATTGTAGTTGAAATAGAGGTCTACCCCTTTTGGTTTGTAAATGCATCCAAATACCAAGTTAATGTTAAGATTATTTCACTAAGTTGGGACGCTCTGTTTTAAAAAAGAAGTTAGGTCCAAATCTGAAGCATTTCAACTAAATGACACCGACAGCAAGTTCTACCAAACCTTAGTCGGCTTCCTTTTTCACCTGTCAACTGTTGAACCTAGACACGCATAAATAACACTAGGTCTACAGGTCCTTCTCAAAAAATTTGCATATTGTGATAAAGTTCATAATTTTCCATAATGTAATGATAAAAATTAAACTGTCATATATTTTAGATTCATTGCACACCAACTGAAATATTTCAGGTCTTTTATTGTTTTAATACTGATAATTTTGGCATACAGCTCATGAAAATCCCTGTCTCAAAAAATTTGCATATTTCATCCAACCAATAAAAGAAATGTGTTTTAATACCAAAAAAGTCAACCTTCAAATAATCGTGTTCAGTTATGCACTCAATACTTGGTCAGGAATCCTTTTGCAGCCTTCAATGCAGTGTGGCATGGAGGCAATCAACCTGTGGGACTGCTGAGGTGTTATGGAGCCCAGGATGCTCCGATAGCGGCTTTAAGCTCATCCAGAGTTTTGGGTCTTGCGTCTCTCAACTTTCTCTTCACAATATCCCACAGATTCTCTCTGGGGTTCAGGTCAGGAGAGTTGGCAGTTGACAAGTACTGAAATTTTATTTAACTTATTTCTTTTTAATAAAGACATTGACAGACAAACTGAACCGCATTCAATTGACCATGGATAAGAAACTGTTCCACCAGTACACACTTTGTGTATTCTTTGGATTAAGAAATAAGTCAGAGCTGCACATATTAATAAAAAAAGAAAAGAAAAGTAGAAGATCCAAAAAGATGTCTTGGTTATGTTAGATAGTGCAGAATCACTGGGACTGCTTAACGTAGCATTGTAGCCATTTAACTGCTCAACATAAGCACAAGTGTTATTATTCCACTTGAAGTAAAAATAGTAAAACTATTAAATTAACTACAATTTCTCTTATTACCTAGAAAATACACTAGATGTGCAGAAACATAAGTGAAAAAGAAACACACTGTGGAAGTAATTACAGCTCTAGTAAGCCCTTTTAGAAAATACAAAGGCACAAACAAATTAACTATTTTAAAAAAAGAATCAACAAGATAAAACACTGCCCATTTGGAAACATGAAAGCACAAGAACAAATTGTAAGGTGTCTCTTTGTGACTTATGAGCAAACTATATATATATGACTATTATCAGTCACTACTGAAGTCGTCGTCAAAGGTAACGCTCTCTGCTCCTGACAAAGTCTGTAGATCGGGGTGTCCAAAGTCAGTCCTAGTGGCCCGGCATCCTGCATGTCTTATTCTCTCCCTGGTGGTAGAAACAACCTTTTCGGCTTGTCAATGTTCTTCTTAGGCCATCTAACGAGCCATCATTTGATGCAGGTGTGTTAAACCAGGGAGAGAACTAAAATATGCAGGATGCCGGGCCACTAGGACCCACTTTGGGCTCCCCAGCTGTAGATAATACTCTGTTGCCTGCAGCTTCATCTGTTGGTGCTGCAGCTCTCTGAGGATGATGCTCTGGAGACCTCTTGGACCTTCGTCAGTTAGGTCACAGGACAAACCTTTAAAGTTGAACATAAATAAAAATCCAAAATTTAGATGCTTTTACTTTCGGTATGATTATGCGTTACTTAAAAACATACTTTTAAATTTACCTCCCGATAACAGGTGGGAAACTCCTTTAGAGTGTCTTCATAGGATGACAGAGATTTCCAACGATGGTCCATCAACAAAGATCCTCTTTTCCTCTTCCAGTCTCTTTACCATCATGATGTCATCGATTGCCCTTGTTCTTGTGTGAAGACTGAGAGTCTGAAATGCATTTATGAAAAGGACAAATCAACTCATTAAAAGTTTAAATTTGTAAGTTGAGGTCAACACATGGAGTATCTAGTCATATTATCTGTCAGGTATGATGACAGTATAAAACATATTAGTGGATGTTTACTTACCACTGTGTGATTGTTGCCATGGCAATGTTGTGTCACCGGACAGGATCTCTTCCAAAGACAGAACTTCTGTGTCTGTATCAGTCTTCAAGTGACCAACATCTTCTAAAGCTAAGATGTTTTCTCCTTTCTGATCTTGCGATGAGCCTTGGCACAAGCTTTGTCCATCTGTATCTGCACAAACATACACAAACAACATCAACTGTGTCAAAGATGTTTATGCAGTATGTACCAGCAAGGTTATACAATGCCTGGTCAGTGTTCCTTACCTTACATTCATGGGCTTTGCCATGGAAAATTGAGAGAAATGGCTTCATTTTAAGCAGGTGTTGGAGCTTATGAGAGCTTTTTGTTAGTTTTCAAAATATGGCCAGTACTTGCATGTTACATCCATGGAAAAAAGTCATTGTCTGTTGGCCAGCCTTTGATGAAAGAACAAAGCTTATGCAAATATATCATACTATCTCGAAGAGCACTAAGCAGCACTCCATGTCTACACACCGCTAGCTCCAAGCCTCCTCACCCAGTTTGCTGCTGGATCTGTGAGAGATCTCCCTGGCTGCCCACCACAAAATCTAGAATGCATACAATTCAGTCAGGCAAGCTGTTATTACAGGCTAAAAGGTTACTGTTATTATACATTTACAATCTGCAGTCTTACATTTTTGGTTGATTAGTGTATACAGTCCACAAATGTTCCTATGTTTTCATCCTTGGCAATGAAAAGGTCCTGAAATATAGCCTGTTCCTCCAATCTGAAAAACAAAGCAATAAAATACACTTCATGAGGTGTTACAGTCCAAAGGTAGTGAACATCACTAACATATACAAAGAATTGTTATATTTCACACATTTTACAATACCTTGCTGCATTCTTTAAATGGTAATACTTGCAATTTCCATCCACTGAAACTGAAAGCACATCTGGGGTACAAGCTTGACACTTGAAGGGATCCTTCCTTAACATCTTATCCAACTCATATATTATGGCTTCCCGCTCAAAAATCATTTCAGGAAGCTCTCAGCCAAGATCTTAACTATGATTTAAAATGAGAGATAAAAAAAGAAAACATAAAATAGGACATAGGTGTCCAAATACCAGGCATCAAGAATAGGTTAGGTGTCTTTCAAGTTCTAGGTGTGTCTCTGGCACAAAACATCTCACTCAATTAATGTTGATGTTACCAGGACTTCATATGATCTGAATGCAGAATGAATGAGGTGGCACCTCAGCCATTTGATTCAAGTGTGTTTAACCAGTTACACCAAAATGTTGAATAGCATAACCACTCAAGAATAGAGTCAGACGGCCCTTCTGGGATATGTACGTCAAAGTACTCACACAGCCAAAGTTGACAGTTATTTAAGATCTACGGGCGGGGTGAGGGGGGTGGGGGGACGGAGAGATGAGGGAGGGGGGACGGAGAGATGAGGGAGTGGGAGGAGGCAGTTGGAGAGATGCTTCTGGGTCTTTTCTTCTTCTGAAAAGACTGAGAGGATGGGACAACAGGATGAGAAACAGGAACCAAATCAAGCACTATCACAGTCTCTTCCTGGTTCTCTGGTATCATCATTGGATGCTCCTCAGCTATGGTCTCTGTCTGTTCAAAGATCAGGTTCTCAGCTCTTTACTTCTCTTCATCTGGCTTGCAACAGCAATAAATAACAGACAGGAGAAAAGAAATGTGCCTGTACTGACGCAAGTTCATTTTTAATTCAAGTAAATGACCTATAGCTGCAATCAGTGTATTCAGACAGGGTTCAGAACTTTAAAGATCATCACAGCCTAGGGGCACTGATGTTTTGAGCAACCCTCCAATATTACAAAGTGGCAACAACAAGTATGACTATAAACATTATTATGTGACTTTATCACGGCTAATTAAACGTATTAAGCACAGGTACAGTGTACAGGAACAATTAGCCTCCAACAGGCTAATTTAGCTAGCGTCCACCGTATATTTTCCGGCAAAAAAAATGTTACAAACGTGTCTTCAACCATTCGCATCACAGTCCTACTGCCATTAAGTCCTAAAAAAACCATCAGTAATTTAATAACGTAACACTTTGGAGTTATTTTTGGTTTTAGAGTACAAAAACATTTTGACAGATGCAGATTTCTACTCACCGGAGTGTAAGAGTCGCATATGATGACGTCAGCTTATTCTTCTTCTTGGGTTTTTGTGGGATCCGTCCTTATTTTTATTTCAATCGAACATATTAAAAGGTTTACAGAACAGTTTGCATGCAATCACAAACGAAAACACATCTTAATTTTTCTTAAATTTATTTGGTGTAAATCATTGATATCATACTCAAAAATAGTTTTTTTATTTTTTTATTTTTATTTTTTTTTAAGGCTTTTAAATCAAGCTAACAACAAGCACAACAAAACTCCTCCGGTTTTATATTTTACGGAGTTATTTTTAAATACCGAATTTGTAGTAAATATTCTTAATATCCTGTTCAAACTAGCACATAAATTGTAAATAAAGGTTTTAAAAAAAATAGAATAGACACGTCATCTTATTCGTTCCTAAGTCGTCAGTATCGGACGCTTAGGGAACGGTACAGCATTCAATGAGAGAACCCTTCGCGTCACATATTGACGCCAAGGGGATACCCTTGGCGTCAATATGTGACGCCGAGGGTACCTGCCCAAGCGTCAATATGTGACGAGTTGGGAGTGAGAATGTGTTGTCTTTCGCTGAGATAAAGCGTTTTTGGCTTCTGGCTTGCTGATCATTTGGAACATAAGCAGATCAACTCATTTCAGGTTAAAACCGCCAGATCTAGTGTTGCTCAGTATTTCGGAGCTGTCCAACAATTAACAAAGCTGAAAATTGAATGTAAAGCTGCAAATTCACAGATAGTCCATTTTTGACTTCTTTCGCTGAGATAAAGCGTTTTTGGCTTCTGGCTTGTTGATCACTTGAAACTTAAGCATTAGATCTAATTCTACTTTAATCCAGCCAGATCTAGTGTTGCTCAGTATTTCGGAGCTGTCCAACAACTAACAAAGCTGAAAATTGAATGTAAAACTGCAAATTCACAGATAGTCCATTTTTGACTTCTTTCGCTGAGATAAAGCGTTTGTGTCTTCTGGCTTGCTGATCACTTAAAACTTAAGCATTAGATCTAATTCCAGTTTAATACAGCCAGATCTAGTGCTTCTCAGCACTTCGGAGCTGTCCAACAACTAACAAAGCTGAAAATTGAATGTAAAACTGCAAATTCACAGATAGTCCATTTTTGACTTCTTTAGCTGAGATAAACCGTTCTTGGCTTCTGGCTTGCTGATCACTTGAAACTTAAGCATTAGATCTAATTCCAGTTTAATACAGCCAGATCTAGTGCTTCTCAGCACTTCGGAGCTGTCCAACAACTAACAAAGCTGAAAATTGAATGTAAAGCTGCAAATTCACAGATTGTCCATTTTTGACTTCTTTAGCTGAGATAAAGCGTTTTTGGCTTCTGGCTTGCTGATCACTTGAATCTTAAGCATTAGATCTAATTCTACTTTAATCCAGCCAGATCTAGTGCTTCTCTGCACTTCGGAGCTGTCCAACAACTAACAAAGCTGAAAATTGAATGTAAAGCTGCAAATTCACAGATAGTCCATTTTTGATTTCTTTCGCTGAGATAAAGCGTTTTTGGCTTCCGGCTTGCTGATCATTTGGAACATAAGCAGATCAACTCATTTCAGGTTAAAACAGCCAGATCTAGTGTTGCTCAGTATTTCGGAGCTTTCCAACAATTAACAAAGCTGAAAATTGAATGTAAAGCTGCAAATTCACAGATTGTCCATTTTTGACTTCTTTCGCTGAGATAAATCGTTTTTGGCTTCTGGCTTGCTGATCATTTGGAACATAAGCAGATCAACTCATTTCAGGTTAAAACAGCCAGATCTAGTGTTGCTCAGTATTTCGGAGCTTTCCAACAATTAACAAAGCTGAAAATTGAATGTAAAGCTGCAAATTCACAGATAGTCCATTTTTGACTTCTTTCGCTGAGATAAAGCGTTTTTGGCTTCTGGCTTGTTGATCACTTGAAACTTAAGCATTAGATCTAATTCTACTTTAATCCAGCCAGATCTAGTGTTGCTCAGTATTTCGGAGCTGTCCAACAACTAACAAAGCTGAAAATTGAATGTAAAACTGCAAATTCACAGATAGTCCATTTTTGACTTCTTTCGCTGAGATAAAGCGTTTTTGTCTTCTGGCTTGCTGATCACTTGAAACTTAAGCATTAGATCTAATTCCAGTTTAATACAGCCAGATCTAGTGCTTCTCAGCACTTCAGAGCTGTCCAACAACTAACAAAGCTGAAAATTGAATGTAAAACTGCAAATTCACAGATAGTCCATTTTTGACTTCTTTCGCTGAGATAAAGCGTTTTTGGCTTCTGGCTTGCGGATCATTTGGAACATAAGCAGATCAACTCATTTGAGGTTAAAACAGTCAGATCTATTGTTGCTCAGCACTTCGGAGCTGTCCAACAACTAACAAAGTTGAAAATTGAATGTAAAGCTGCAAATTCACAGATAGTCCATTTTTGACTTCTTTCGCTGAGATAAAGCGTTTTTGGCTTCTGGCTTGCGGATCATTTGGAACATAAGCAGATCAACTCATTTGAGGTTAAAACAGTCAGATCTATTGTTGCTCAGCACTTCGGAGCTGTCCAACAACTAACAAAGTTGAAAATTGAATGTAAAGCTGCAAATTCACAGATAGACCATTTTTGACTTTTTTCGCTGAGATAAAGCGTTTTTGGCTTCATGTCTTCCAATCTGTTGAAACCTGAGATTAACCCTCCTGTTCTCCTCATTTTCTGTATAGACCCTGTGTCCTCCGTTTCAATATGACCCCTCTCCACTAAACCCCCAATATAAGCAGCTTAATTGAATTGTAAACACCAAATTTCATCTTGCATATTGTCATTCACCACAAAATTTGTGAACACTTGAGTTTTCCCTCTCCACTTGGATTTCTATTGCTTAAGAAAAGACAAAAATGTGAAAAAAATTAGTTTTTAATGTATTTATTTTTATTCATCCCAATGACTCAGTTTCTTTTACTTTTCTCCAGTGAACAATTTAAGAGAATGTACAATACAAAAATATGAAAAATAACATAACCCATTCAACTAATTAGCACATGTAGGGCAGTATGCAGGTGCACAGACTTTGCAGATATATTTCTTACACCTGCAGCGTGTTTTACAGTCCTTCTTTTGAGGGTAGAACTGACATCTCTTCCTCTTACTTGGCCTAGCTGGGGAAGTGGCTGTGGTACATGGATCATCAGGTTTATCAGGAGCTGCTGCACTCTGAATAGCTTTCACAACTGCTGCTGAGGCTTCTGTGCAAGGGACATGCTTCCTTCTTTCAACTAGAATGGTGGTGGGCGTGAAGGCAAACTTTTAGGAGAAGACCTCTCTCCTTTGACGCAAGCAGTGCAAGTGGGAGCTCAGGCTTTTTCTTTCGAACTGTACCAACCATGGTGATCTTCCTCTTCATGAGGTGCTGTCCGAGTTCATATGAGGTGAAGAAATTGTCACGTCACATTGTGACCCCTCAGTCCCTCTGTCACAGCTAGCTGCAGCCTCACCTTGGGACCTGTATGATGATGAACTGTATGAATAAAACTCATGATGTATGATGTATGATGATAACCTGCTAAGGTTAGCAGCCCTGAGTAGGCCTGCAGGTCAGTCTCATCCATCTTTTCCCAGCTGTCTCCATATTTGTGAAAACCCTCCAGATTTGTCATATCTAGCATTATTTTTTCTATTGCTGGTGTGATAAACAGGTAGAATGTAGAAACAATATCATGGGCATGAGAAACGGCATACCTTGTGGGTCCTGGGGTCATCTTTACAATGTTTTGTTCTGCATGTCTGCAGTGTTGGTCATATGCCGCTGAGGACCATGTTATTTTGCCATTTTTTGAAAGGAAAGTCTCACTTTCAGCTTCAGGGTTTTCTTCCTCTGAAGATAATTCATCATGCTCTGGATTATATTCCTCTCCATCTTCTTCTTCGGATACATCCTCAACATCCTCTTCTGAATCAGAGTTGTCTTGCTGGACATGTGAGAAAATCATCTCTAAAGCCTCTTCAGTGTTATAACGCACACTCATGGCTTCAGCACAGACACAATTCAGGGTCCTGTTATGCAGCACCTTTATAACCTCTGGAAATAACAGGTGGTCTTCTGAAGTCTGCGAGAACACCACCTGATTTGCCTTGTTTACTTCTGCTACTGATTGATCTGAGACACAACTAAAACTTTGTAACATTCTGTGGTTTGTAAATAACTCTGTGACCTTGATTTCAACTCTATTTGCCTCACGGGTCATTTTGACCCGAAGACCATCTTTGTACCTTTTTTTTTACATCTTACATGGAAATGTGAATAAAAGCAACATTTAACTTTTTCTATTGTCTGGGCCAAGCTAGGAAAAGTCTTAAAATCTCAAGTAATAAAAATAACATATAGTGGATTTTTGGGGGGGCTTTTAACACAGTGGCGGTTCATTTTGACCAGAGGACAACAGGAGGGTTAAGACCGGATTGCAGTTTGAAATAGCCAGATCTACTTCTTCTCAGCATTTCGGAGCTGTCAACGTCTGATGAGGGTGAAAATTGAATGTAGAGCTGCGAATTCACAGATGGTCCAATTTTCACTTCTTTTGCTGAGATAAAGCTTTTAGGGCTTCTTGCCTGTTGTTCTTCTGAAACATAAGAATAAGACCTGATTCCAGTTTAAAACAGCCAGATCTACTTCTTCTCAGCATTTCGGAGGTGTCCAACATCTAATAAGACTGAAAACTGAACGTAGAGCTGTGAATTCACAGACAGTCCATTTTTCACTTTCGCTGAGATAAAGCGTTTTTGGATTCTTGCATGCTGATCTCTTGAAACATATGTCTCAGACCTGATTCCAGTTTGAAACAGTCAGATCTACTGGTTCTCAGCATTTCTGAGCTTTAAAACATCTAATAAAGCTGAGAATAAGATGTAGAGCTGCAAATTCACACAGTTATTTTTTTCATTTCTCTGGCTGAGATAAAGCTGTTTTGGCTTCTTGCATGCTGATCTCTTGAAACATACGTCTCAGACCTGATACCAGTTTGAAACAGTCAGATCTACTGTTTCTCAGCATTTCGGAGCTGACCACCCAAATAGCACAGAATGATTGAAACAACATTGAATCAATGTCAGCCAGAAACATTGAATCAACGTTGAACGCTGACATTGAAACATCGAAAGTGGTCGGTGACTTGTATGTTGAATCAACGTTAGGGTTTCAACCATTACTGACATTATATCAATGTTGATTCAACCATCATCTGTATGTCAACTTACATGCCTATTTGTGTTGATATTACATTGAATCAGTTAGGAATCAATGGTGATTCAACCATCATCTGAATGTGGATCTGCATGCATATTTGTGTTGATTCTACATTGAATGAGTTAGGAATCAACGTTCATTCAACCATCACCTGAACGTGGATCTGCATGCAGATTTGTGTTGATTCTACATTGAATTAATGCTGATTCAACACTCATTTGACTGTGGATGTACATGCAGATTTGGGTTGATTTTATATTGAATGAAAGCTAAGAATTTATGTACATTTTAGGTCTGATAGGTCTACATCATAACATGCCACTAAAAGTTTCTTCACTGGTGTTAAACACTATATTATTGGCAGATGATGGGTAAACTGTGTACAAAAGGTTAAAAATGACAACATGGGTTTGATATAACATTTTATTTAAGAAAAGAGGGACAGATCTTTAAACATATTTGATTCCTTTTTGACTGTCAAAACAACAGTCTGTTGTCCACAGAAGAACAGAGTCCATGAGGTTAAGCTTTGTACTGTATGAAGTAGGGAAACAGTACAAGTTGTGGTATCCCCAGTTTGACTCTGGTTGGCGGCACTTTGATTCCTCCTTGTGATGTCTTCCTCTCGTTCTGGTGCGTAATGAAGCCACTTCTTGACAGTTTTGCTGCAGTCCTCAAGAGTCAGCGTTTGGTCAAACTGCAGAGCAACAGCTGAAAAAAATAAAAGTGAGGAAGGTGCCGGTTAGAAATATGAAACATTTGAAAAGTTCTGAAAGACATTGAAAGATTAAACAGTGTACTGGTTACATGTCTGAGAACAAATACAAACCATATAGTTCCCCATGTGCACTCACTGTTAAATTAATATCTTAATCTTTCATTAATATTTATCTTAATGTTTACATATACAACTACATTTACCCATTAAGCTGCAGTATAGTGTAGGATTTATGATATTGATATTAAATCAATATTTAAAATAAAGGGCTTAAACCTATTGTTAAACCTAACAATAAAACTCAGGGAGGATCAGGGTTTATTTAACACACCAGAGACAAATAAATAGAACAAAAGGTGATTTATAGTGTAGTTGGAAAAATTATTAATACACAAACTTCCATCAAATAGCTGGTTCAATCTTCCATCAACTACAAATATTTCCAAATAAGTTGATTAAATTCCTTAAAAAGTGTCTATATGCTAATAAAGATCCCACACAAGTAACAATAATCCAGTTCAATTTAACCAGTTACCAATACAAGGATCAACAGACTGAATCAGTCATTAGCAGGTTTAGTTCAGTGTTTCACCTGCCTTACATGTTAAGTGTTTCCCTTCTGCCTCACCTGGATTGAATCTGTGGATGATTAATAACCTTCTGCACTTCTTGATGGCTGCAGACGGTCATGTAATCATCCAACTCAGCTGTTCTGGTACAGAGGCTCATTTAAGCACATCCCTAAGCACATCATAATACAAAGTTAAAAACAAGTGATTACTATCACAACAATTTAAAGCCCACCTGGAGCAGCCAGCCTTACACTTCCTTGTCCACCACATGCTCTCCCAGACCAAACAATAGGCCCCGCCCTATTTTAAAAACTCAAATCCCACAAAATCTCACAGGATTTCATACTTAGGCCTGGAGTGGTGGGTAGGATGAAAATAATACAAAAGGAGATATGACCTCAATTATTAAAAATATCCGTTTTGCCCCAAAATAACCAGGATTACTATGGGCACAAAACAATGCCCTTATTTTTCAATAAACACATTTAAGATCAAAGTAATATTGAAAAACTTACCATAAAAGTGCTCAGAGGAGAATTCAATTCAGAAGCCGGTAGCAAACAAGCCAGCAGCAAAGTGGCTTTTTGGTTGGGACAAACCACAAGTGTAAAATTGGGGAGGTGGACTGTACAACTCCTAGTACAGACTTGTAGATGTTTTTGTGTCAACACATTATGCACAGTCAGTAATGCTATTTACAGACAAGTAAGAAAATGTACAGAAAGGAATCACAACCCACTGTTCTCAACATGTAGTGCTTAATTTGAAACATGATTAACCCCCACCTAGTAATAAAATGTTCTGACCCAGACCTCAAGGAGGGGGAGGGAAGAAGGGATGAGAGGGGGTAAAGAGGAGAAGGTTGGGAGGAGCGGCTGGGTGGGGGAGGCTTGGGAGGGAGTAGGGGGAGATGAGGAGGTTATGAGGGATGCAACAAACTGCCCAGATGCACACAATGGTAAATCAACATTGAATTATAGTCAGAAGGGTTGATTTTTGGTTGAGGTCAACAACTGACGGTTGATCAACCATCAAACAACCATCCACCTCCAGCCAAGTACAAACAATTTTGATTCAATGACACAGTTTCGACATTGGTAGTAACCAATGTCAAAACTGTGTCATTGAATCAATATTGTTTTGTGGTTGAAATCTAATGAATGAAATGCTAATGTCTGATCAACCACTGATCAATGTTGAATCAATGTTGAATCAATGTCAGCTCTTTTGCCACACCCCTTCCCCTCCTCTCCTCCTCATCAGAGCTCTGGGTCAGAGCATTTTATTAGTGAGTGGGGGGTATTACATTCTAAATTAACCTCTGTAAAGGATAGTGGGTGAAGATTCATTTCTGTACATTTTCTTTCTTTTTCATAAAAAAGTCCTACTGACCATTTGTGTGTGATATATTGACACAAAAACATCTACAACTTACTACAAGGAGTGGAGCGGTCCACCCCCGCCATTTACATGAGTGGGATGTCCCAAACACACAGCCACTTCGCTGTTGGCTTGTTGGCAAAAGATGTTAATTCAATGTTGAATTGCTATCATGTGCAATCTGGGCAGGCGCAGAGCTATGGGGGGGCCTGGGGTGCGGTTTCAAGTTGCTTAAATGTCTGATTATAGACTGAGAAAGTCTACCGCCTGTTGAGAAAGGTCTATTTAATGTTAAAGTTACTTTCCCTCAATGGAATATATACTAGTCAGTCCCAGTGACCGTTTCACTCACGGTTTAGCCGATGTGTTTCCTGGGTAAAGATCAAACAAAAAACGCAGACCAACCTCCCCCCCCCTCGCTCAACAGTTTCTGGTAGCGCAGGCGATAAACGTCAGGGGCCTGGTGATTCGTTAGGGGCCCGGTAATTAACCCCGCCCCCCGGCCCAACGCTGACTTGTTCCACTAGTGAATCTGGGTACAGAACAGAATCACAACTCAGTGTTGTCAACACATAGTGCTTAAGTTAAAACGTGATTAACCCTCACCTAAAAGGGGTTGTGCTGTGGTGGCGCAAGGGTCAACGCAGCTGTCGCAGGTTCGATTCCTGACCTTGGCAACCTTTGCTGCATTACCCCCCTTCTCTCATTATCCACTTTCCTGTCAATTAACTATCAAATAAAGGCCACTAGCCAAAACAATCTTTTAAAAAATAAAATGTGAAAAATGAAAAACCCTCACTTAAAATTAAAGTTGTTTCACCCGATTGAGGGGTAGATGGGCCCAGGTGAGGGGAGGGCGGTGGGGGGAAAGAGGTGTGTGTGTGTCTTTGGCGGAGGGAAGGGGGTTGGGCGTTTGAATGGCAGGTGGTGGTGAGGGGTGCAAAAAACACCTTACATTGATTGAACGTTTTGATTACTAGTTTTTCCCCAAACCTTATCCTCAAGGCAAACTGACCTGCATGTTTTCAGTTCAGCAAAACCTTGTTAATCAAATGTTAATTAAAATCATGTGTGCTGAATTAGGGAAATGCCTAAAACTTGCAGGGCAGTGTGCCTGGTGGACAGGTGCTGAAAAACACTGGATTCGATGTTGGCATTTCAATCAATGGATGTTAATTGGCTAGAATTGAATGGTTGTTTGATGGTTGATCCAGCTTCTGTCGTTGACCTGAACCATACATGCAACCTTTATGATCATAATTCAACATTGAATTAACATTGTGTGCTATCTGGGTAGTTCTTCCCCAAACCTTGACGTCAATCAAACTGACCTGCGTTTTTTCAGTTCAGCAAAACCCCGTTAATCAGACATCAATTAATATCATGTGTGTTGAATTAGGGAAATGCCTAAAACATCTAGGGCCTGGAGGACCGGTGGTGAAACACACTGGATTCGACGTTGGCATTTCATTTATTTGATGTCAACCACAAAACAACATTGATTCAATGACACAGTTTCAACATTAGTTAATTGGCTAGAATTGAATGGTTGTTTTATAGTTGATCCACCATCAGTTGTCGACCTCAACCAAACAGGCAACCTTTGTGATGATAATTCAACATTGAATTAACATATTTTCCAACAAGCCAACAGCGAAGCAGCTGTGTGTTTAGGACATCCCACTCATGTAAATGGTGGGGGTGGACCGCTCCACTCCTTTTAGTAAGTTGTAGATGTTTTTGTGTCAATACACACACAAACAGTCAGTGAGAATTGTTATGAATAAGTAAGAAAATGTACAGAAAGGAATCAGCACCCACTATCCTCTACAGCAGTGGTCCCCAAGCTTTTGATTACCACGAACCAGTCAAGACTTAGAAAATTTTGCTACGGCTCGGGGGGGAGTGAACCGTCAGATAAGGCTTCTGCATGTTGGTGTTCCCGCTAAATCCTGAACATGCCCAATTTGGGTTTGTCTTGGCCCTTTTATTGCAGCCTGTGGGGTTTTCCCTGACTGGGAACGAGAATACAACCTGTTGAATGTGACAGGTAACCAATCAGAAAGCGCGGTGACGTAAGAACAGAGGGGAATCCCAAACAGCTGACATATCGCGCAACTGAGAGTCCGGTGGATATCGGAGATGATATGTGGAAATGTTTATTATTATATGTAAAGGTCGTTATTATATATGTTTATGTTTATTCAGTGAAAAATGTTAACAATGAAAAAACATAGTCGCCTCCAAATCATAGTGCAGCAAATAGAGCGGCTGTTCCCGTCGTCTTTTATCCACCGCCTTTTCTTTTTGTTTCTTTTATCTCTTAAAATGAGTCCACAAACTGTCACTATTGCTTCTGCATTGTCATCCGTGTTTGGCCATTCTACATTCCCGTATGCTATGTTGGGGGTTTTGTGGATTTTCTTCTGGAATCGCGATGTTCGTGACTGGAATCGGATCGTGTGGTGTGCTGCTTCTGTCGTGTGGCTGAACATGAACCGATCGAACCTGTTGTACTTTTATCAGCTCTGTGGTCACAAAGGTTTGGAGAATCGGCCGACAATTCTTAAATCTTGCCGTCCAAACCAGACACAAGCTCTAATCATCTCCTCTCGACCACTGCCCAAACGCTCTGACTCTGGTCGGTATGGTAACGTTTACATATCCCTTCAAAATAAGATACAGATGCGCCACAAAAACGAGCATTTTACTTTCGTGAAAATTTTAACTCACGATAATGACTAACGGGAGCTCTGAGCTTGTTTCTCTGCAACGAGACGGTCCCATCAGGGAGTGACGAGAGACAATGACACCCGGTGAAGCAGTTTGAAGCTTCATTGCCTCATTAGCAGCCGGTTACTCAGAGCGGTTTGTAATGTTTGACTCACCTACCGGTCCGGGATAAATCCATCCTCCTGTCTCTTCTCTGGGCCTTTTCCCCTTTGCAAAGAAACTTTCCAAAGACACTTGATCTGTTTCTTACTCATTTTGCTGCTTGTGGCTCAGTGTTGGCGCGCAAGTAACTGAGAGAATCCGGTTAAAGGATTTTCAAAATAAAAGATCCTCCAGACTCAAATAATACATAAAACGGAAATATTTAATTATTTCTTGCGCGGCCCGGTACCAATTGGTCCACGGACCGGTACCGGTCCAAGGACCGGGGGTTGGGGACCACTGCTCTACAGTGCTTAATTTAAATGTGATAATCCCCGCTCAGTAATAAAATACTCTGACCCAGAGCGCTGATGAGGAGGAGAGGAGGGGAAGGGGTGAGGGAATACAGCTGACATTGATTCAATATTGATCAGATGTTGATCAGACATCAGCATTTCAGTCATTAGATTTCAACGACAAAACAACACTAATTCAATGACACAGTTTCAACATTAGTTAACTGGCTAGAATTGAATGGTTGTTTTATAGTTGATCCACCATCAGTTGTCGACCTCAACCAAACATGCAACCTTTGTGATGATAATTCAACATTGAATTAACATATTTTCCAACAAGCCAACAGCGAAGTGGCTGTGTGTTTGGGACATCCCACTCATGTAAATGGTGGGGGTGGACCGCTTCACTCCTTGTAGTAAGTTATAGATGTTTTTGTGTCAATATATCACACACACAGTCAGTGAGAATTGTTATGAACAAGTAAGAAAATGTACAGAAAGGAATCAGCACCCACTATCCTCTACAGTGCTTAATTTAAATGTGATAACCCCCGCTCAGTAATAAAATACTCTGACCCAGAGCGCTGATGAGGAGGAGAGGGGAAGGGGTGAGGGAATACAGCTGACATTGATTCAATATTGATCAGATGTTGATCAGACATCAGCATTTCAGTCATTAGATTTCAACGACAAAACAACATTGATTCAATTACACAGTTTCAACACTGGTTACTTGGCTAGAGGTGGATGGTTGTTTGATGGTTGATCCACCGTCATTTGTCGTCTTCAACCAAAAATCAACCATTAATCAGACTTCGGCATTTCAGACATCAGATTTCAACCACCAAACAACGTTGATTCAATGTCACAGTTTCAACGGTTTGATTGGATGGTTGTTTGATGGTTGATCCACTGTCATTTGTCGACTTCAACCAAAAATCAACGATTCTAACTATTTTTCAACGTTGATTTAACATCATGTGCTACCTGGGGCTTTATCTCTGCGAAAGAAGTGGAAAATGGAGAATCTGTGAATTCTCAGCTCTAGATTCAATTTTCTGCTTTTTTTTTGCTGTGGAACAGCACAGAAATGCTGAGAAGTTTCAAACAACAAGTTTATGGTTGTTTGAAACTAGAACCAAGTCTGAATCTATTGTTTCCTGAAAGCTTCAGCTGAGAACAAAAAAAGCTTTATCTCAACCAACGAAGTGAAAAGTCGATAATCCGTAGATTCGCAGCTATGCATTCAGTGTTCAATCTTATTTGCTATGTAAACCCTCAGAATTGCTGAAAAACAACAGTTCTGGTTGTTTGAAACTGGAACTACGTCTAAATCTTGTGTTTTCATGAGATTTGCAACTGAGAGGGCAAGAATGGCTTTCACATTTCATGGTTTTATTTGGAGGAGCACAGGGTTCTTTGCTTGGATCAGTTCTGTTTACTATATATAAATGCTGCTAATTGGAAAAATCATCAGACAGCATGGATTATGTATCCATAAAACCTGAGTAATCCAGACATGTGTCTTGATGATATGAAAACTGGGTTGACCCTAAACTTTCTTCATTTAAATTCTGAGAAGACAGAAGTTGTCATTTTTGGACTTGAGCTTTTGAAAAGAGTCAATCACTTTTTCTGGATGGCATGAAATTGGTCTCTGATGATAAATTAAATAACTTTTGTGTTATCTTTGACCAGCATATGTCATTTTTTTCACATATTAAACAGGTTTCTAGGATTTATTTCTTTCATCTCTGGAATATTGCCAGAATTAGAAATATCTTGCCCAGGATAAACCTTCTTCACACTCCAGGGTTATTTATTGAGTACTACTTGAATCAAGCACAGAACCAGGAGTGATGCAGCAAAATTAATACATTTGTTACCTCACAGCTGGACTACTGTAATTCTTCACTATCAAAAAGTCCACAAAATACAGTTAAAAACCTTCAGCTGATCTAAAACACTGCACCAAGAGTTCTGATGATAATTAAAGAGAGAACATTTTTCCCCTAGTTTAGCTGCTCTTTACTTTCTCCATGTTAAAATCCCAAATAGAATTTAGAGAAAGAGATTGTTTGTCTCACAAATCCCTTAATAATCAGATAAATCAGACAATGTCTTGTCCATATGTTTGTAACAGAACACTTTGCTCTAAGACTGAAGGTTTACTTGTTAGTTAGTATAATTTATCAAAGTAGAATGTTAGTCAGATCCTTTAGCTAGAAGGCTTCTCCCCTGTAGAAACAGCATCCAGTTTTAGTCTGTGAGGCAGACATCCTGTGTACTTTTAAGAGTAGACTTACTTTCCTTTTTGAAAGAATTTTGTTAAAACTGCACACCTTTTACACTAATTTGAATGTTAAACTGATTGATAACAAGGATTAAATGGAATGTGTGATTGAATGGATTACATTTTTTGTCCCTCACAGCAAATTCAAAAGTGTTAAATGTTTTGGTGTTAGTAGACTTTTTGCAAAAGTAGAGTTAATTTTACTCTAATAGAGTCACATTCTGTTTATTCTGTCTGGGGTGTATATTATTAGTAGCTAAAATCCAGTGTTAAAACAAAGTGTTTCCCTATCAAATCTAGAGGTGTTAAAATGGAATTAATAACTCTTTACTTCTTAACTCTGAACTCCACCAGCGGCTCCAACACTGAAGGAGTTAATTCACTGCCTCCGCCCCAGAATCACAGATTCCCACCGAAGCGAAGCGACAGAAGCCAAGTCATTTCAGGACTATTTACTTTCCACATGTCTGAGTTATTTACTGCACTCGGTAAGTAATTTTTTTCTGAGATGGTTTATAACTATTATTTTGAGTTGAGCTCAACCTGCATGATAGACGTGACGTTCGCCACACGGCTCGGTGTTAGCATTTTTAGCTTAGCATGCCGAATGTTAGCGGAGTATAAGCTTGGAAAAATATCGAGCCGGTGAACATTTAATCAAATTATTGGCTAACTTGAACAGATCCGTAATAATCTGGAGTATGTTTTCATTATATTGAACGTTTACATTCATATTGGTCAGATTTATCAACCTTTCTGATCGATTTTTTTCCTTTGAAAAAATGCAATAGACTTTTGTTTACTTTGAGAGCATTAATCCCACTGTTGTGTCGTCTTAAATACGTTTGCAGCATGTTTTTTATTGCCTTTTTGTATATATTAGAACCAGTTTGGTTGAGGATGAATCGCCAGTCGTCAGCCTAATCTCCCCCTCCTGATCCCTCCATGGATTCTTCGAAGATTCAAGCTCCAAAAATGTTATGGCCCTGGGCCTTGTAGGCTGGGTTGCAGGTGTTGCTTTTGTCTGTCTTTGTGCTCCTCCCCTTTGCAGGTGTCTCTGGTTCATTGATTGGGAGCGCAGAGTACTTGAACCTCGCTGTCTCCGTCTTCTGGGTCGCCTTCAGCGTCCACTCTGCCGATTGACACTAGTGGTGTTTGTTGCCAGGCCTCAGCTCCCCTCCTTTTTGCACTTCAATACTTCCATATACACTCATACAACACATCCAAGCATTTGCATTACACCACTGATACTGATATCCACAATCCATTGTTTTTGTTAATAAATATTAATTTAAATGTACTTTAACCCCTGCATGGTCTCCCGTTTTGTTATGACCTTGAGCCAGTCATAACAATTGGGGGCTCGTCAAACGGTTCTGTCGGTTATGTTCGGTTCGGTAAGTTTGGCTTTTGTTCTTGCCGTGTTAATTGAATTACGTTCTTGTTTGTGAGCGCTTGTTTTGCATTGGTCAACTGCTTGTTAGCGTTCGGCTCTGGGACGCTAATTTCCATGCGTTTAATTGGAGACGGGGGAATCCCGTGACGTAATTATCCATATTTGGACTTGTGCGCTCTTGGGGGGATATGCAGGTGGTTTGGATCAAGTGCGGTGCATTTTTGTTTTGGAGTGGGATGCTTGTTCCATTGATTAGTTTAGCGATAAGTAAGTGTCAAGTTTTTAATCTAGACTTGTGACGTGTTGAGCAGGTGTCCCCTTGTAGGTTTTTGGCGGCGTTTCCCAACAGGGGTTTCACCGCGTTCTCTTAGTGTGGAGGTACGGCGGGTAGAGCTTCCTTTTTCCCTTCCCCTTTCATCGGCTCGGGAGCATTCCAGGGTTTCGAGGAGGTGACGGGCTGCTGGTCGCCTTTCTTGTACCACTGGTTTTCAAATGCATAAGAACCCATCGCCACGCCTCACGAAGACTAGGGTTGAGTTTGTAAGCTTCTTCGCTAGGCAGATAGCGGGGACACACTGCGGGTGGTCGCTTTTGGAGTTTTTATTGTGCGTGTTCTCGCTTCTCTGTTTATAAACCATGGATCAGGTTGAGGCTTTTAATGGTTAAAGAATGTCTTATAGATGTGCGTTAAGAGCAGTTATAATGATGGCAGAGCATTATGATGATCACTGGAGTCTCTCGTAGGAATGTGATCGGCACGTCTACAAATTTTAAATTTTGTTTGAGGTTTGTGTGCTTAAGCCTTGTAACTCGTCTCCGTCCTTACTGGCGAGTGTCACTAGTTTGTCCGGTGGGCAGCAAACGGACTTCTTTGAGTTTCAAGTTCAGTGGAAGGAAAGAGTGCTTTGAGCCTGATTGTGCCTATGAAATGACCGTTCTGGTGTAGGAGTTAGCCCACATTTTGTTTGAAACCCATAAGAGTATGGTGCTGGACCATGCTGGGTTTGTTATGCGTGTGGCTCTCTGTGTTTTGTTGGTCATGTGATGAGAACCCTGGGAAAATTTTGTGAAGCAATGATGTGACTGTTTGGTGTTGCGGAGATGTCGGCTCACTTTGGTTGATGCCCTTTTGGTGTTGCTGGCTGTGAGACAGCAGTAACTTTGAGTATGGTGCTGGACCATGCTAAGGGTGATCGTGTTGTGGGTGTCGCTCTCCATAATTTGTTGGTCACTTGCTTGGTTACCTGACTTGTGGAGCAACGTTTTGTGGTAGTGGACCACTTGTTGCTGTGACCTTTTGTGTTGGGTAACATCAGTTCAGATCTGGTTGGATTACTGGTTATTGCTTTTGCAACTGGGTGAATCCATTTTGATTTGGCTGTGAACCTGTGGTAGGTCACTTGTCTGTCAGGTCTGTGTTCGTAAGTGGGTTCTCTCTTCACAAGGTACGTTAAATGTGTTGACGCATTAAGGACATGTCCTGTTTTAGCTGCCTACCATTCTTTGCCAGTCTTTTAACCAGTGACCGGACATGATGGGCACAGCAATTTATGGCTGTGGGACACGAAGGCTGATGTTACGGTGGTCCTCCTGAACGCCAAGATCTTTGGTAATGTATTACCAGCCCCATCATTTTAAATTTTTGGGTTTTTTTTATTTTAAAGGTTCCCCTTTGGGGCCCTTTTCTTAAGGGTGGGGGTATTGCGGCCCTGGGCCTTGTAGGCTGGGTTGCAGGTGTTGCTTTTGTCTGTCTTTGTGCTCCTCCCCTTTGCAGGTGTCTCTGGTTCATTGATTGGGAGCGCAGAGTACTTGAACCTGGCTGTCTCTGTCTTCTGGGTCGCCTTCAGCGTCCACTCTGCCGATTGACACTAGTGGTGTCGGCTCCCCTCCTTTTTGCACATTTGAGTTTCTTTGTTTTTGTGCACTTCAACACTTCCATATACACTCATACAACACATGCAAGCATTTGCATTACACCACTGATACTGATATCCACAATCCATTGTTTTTGTTAATAAATATTAATTTAAATGCACTTTAACCCCTGCATGGCCCCCCCTTTTTGTTATGACCTTGAGCCAGTCGTAACAATTATGCAAGTGTTAATGTCTCTGAAACCCTACATTTCTGTAATGGAGGCTTGTTGTTTAGAGTTGTAGTAAAAATGTATTCCTTTGCTCCATTTATCATTGTTATGGTTTTTGTTTATGAACCAGAGACCGACACTGGCTGTAGTACTGAAGACGGTCCGATGCAGTAGAGGAGCATGGTGTCTCCGGCATGTTGGTGTCTCCAGCCAAACTTCACAAACAGCCCAACAACCTGAAGACAATCTGTGGACATCTCTCTGGTGGAGTGCAGAGAGGAACTGTCTCTTATCAACAGAAACAGAAACTGGATAAGAAACAATGGATCTGATTATCAGGTTGGTCTGTTATGTACTGTAATATCTGGCAATCCACCTGTTAAAAGAAAATTTACTCTATGAACTGCTTGCTTTACTTTCTCCACCTTGTACTTTGAACAATTTTATGCATATTGTATTGAAGAAAAATGTATTAAGCATACTGCATTTTGTATTGCACTGCTGATGTCAGACCTTTTAAAAAGCAATATGTGAATGAAAGTGACATGTGAAACATGCATATTATTCCACATTGTAATATGTTTTGTAATTATGGTGCATATTTTTAAATAAATGCATTTGAGGAAATCATTGCCTCTTTATTAAATGTTTATTTTCCAAAGAATTTTTAAAAGTTCAAACAATAAAATACCTATTTAATATTAATTACAAATAACTCTTATGAAGTTAAATACTCAGAGTTAATATTAAGATCTAACACTGAATTAGTGTTAGTAAGTGTTAAATGATTAACTCCAGCAGATTTGATATCTGATACTAAGGTACTAAGTCTCCAAAAAGAGTTAAATTAACACTTTTTGGTGTGGATATAAATAAACTGATTTGATTTCAATGATGTGATTAGCTGTAATAGATCTGTCGGATGGATTGCTGTAAGACGTGAAGTATTCTTGTTGCATATTTTTAGCAACCAACTCCATAGACAGAATCACTTGATAAATTAACTCTTTCAAAGTGAATAAACATAATTTTGTCTATCTAAATGTTTGTTTTGCTGACAAATTCTGTGATTTTATCCTTCCAGAATGTGTTTTAGGTATGTAGATCTGATTTTGACCTGTTCTGTTGCTACTCATACACCAGAGGGAACTGCTGTCAAGGCTTTGAACTGGGAAGGTCCACAGAGAGCCTCATCCACACAGGTTGGTTGCATTTCCTGAACAAATAGAGCTTGTAATCATATTTCTGTTTCCCATTCAGATGACCTAATATATAATCTAACAATCTCAGATTTTAATAAACTAGAACTTGTTTGATTTCCATGGTAGTAGCATGCAAAATTGTATGTGCTCAAATGCCCTCATCTTGCGAGGGGGAGTAAAATCTGTCTCATGAGTCTTACATTTGCTGAGATGTGGTAAAATGGGATTTTTGTAAATCTGAAAGAAGTCAAATATAATTTTTGAATAAATGGTGGTAAACTTTTTAGAGAAGTAACTGAAAACTCTATACTCTAAAATTGAAGCCATTTGTATAAAAAAAATTCACTGATCTTGGAAAGTTAGTTTATTTACATTAAGTCAAAGGCCAACAACAAGGTTATAATTTAAAAAAACACATTCAGATTTTATTAAGGTTTCATTATAAAGCTAATGTCACAAGTCTATTAACCGGGAAACATGGAAAATGTGTCATTCATACAACACATCACATGTAGGCAGGTCCCCCTGACAAAAAATTTGATTGGGCCCCCCCGCACAGCTGCTGTTACAATTTTTTGAGTCTATTTGACCCATAAAAAGCATGACAATTTTAAAGGCTTGCATCTGCCTGGATTTCTTTGGTTCAATTCTGATAATTAGCACAATATTTACTGCTCATGAATTTAACATCCAACAGTCCACATCCAGTATGCAAGTAGGTTGCTTAAATTTTTTCTATCTAAAGCAACGTGCAAAATACACATAAAGCAATCCAGACTTCTCAAAAATCCTATGTAGTTGCATTTTATTCAAGCTCCAGTACATAACTTTAATAAAAAATATGTTTTCTACATAATTGTTAAAGCTGTCGCGATGTCATAGCAGTTTGTTATGAGACAGATAATCTGTGAAAACAATCTCCTCCACCTCCTTCCTGAACTACTATTGCTGGCTAAAGTAATGCACCGTTCTGACCAAAACAACCAATCAGAATTAGTAGGATGCTCTTAGCACTGTCAATTAGCCTCATTCACTCACTGCTAAATGTGCTAATGGTGGAGAAACAACTTATTTACAAGAAACCGTTTATCTGTCATCATTGGTAGCTATGCTAATTAAACTGAGAATTCACAGTTTGAATCTGCACAGCTCTGTGCTCTGCTAGCTGCAGCACCACACAAATCAAGGGGGAGGAAGGATGAGCAGCACCACATGAGATTGTGTTTGACAGCACCAGGGCTGTGCAGAGACCACTAAAGGGGCAGGTGCTCAAAAAAAAGGGGGCACATCTAACCTCATTCTAGGACAGAATATTGACAAAGCCAGAGTTTAATAAACAATGATAAATTGCAAAATTGTGAGATATGCAATCAAAGCTAAGGAAAATCTCTATATAGAGCAAATTACTAATAAAATATCATACAACTATGCTATTTTATTAGTAATTTAATTCTGCAGGTCTATTTTGTTATAGGAAAGTACTGCAATATTCAAACCCGCAATTTAGCAAGCTATGTAAATCAGAGCTAGACCATCCGACATATTTTGTCTTTACAGAATTACATTATTAAAAATATAAAGGGCACAATGCAACCTTTTAGTGTACTGTAATCTATTAAAAAAAAGAGAGCTGCCTGTTTGCTACACTTGCAGTGGAGATGACGATGGTCCATTCAGGAGAGCAGAGCTGCATCAAACTTTAATGTGGAACTGCAGGAAAAAAAAAAAGCAAAAATTGAATTGTTAATGCACGTCACCATGAGAAAAGCCTACTGAGTTTTGCTTATTTTTTTAAATTAAAATCACATTTTTATCCCATGAAGTGAAAAAAATATTTGCAAAATAAACTTATTTGAGCTTGTCATAAATCTTTTCTTGCTGTTCTAAGTTTTTGTTTAAGACTCAAAGTTTTGCTTGTGATTCTCACATGACGTCGTGGGCAGGGCCCAAAATGGCAACAAAAGATTTCTGATGTGTGCAAATAAAAGTTTATGTTTGGCAAATAACTTTTTAAGTTCACAAGACAATGAGTTATTTAATTTAAAAATAAGGTTTTTAAACTAAACTTTTTGTTCTAAAAAAAAGAAATCATTACAATTCCAAAAGTTTTGATTAAATTTTATTGTATTTAACTATATACTCTTTGAACCAGACCCTAAACTTACTTAAAGTCTGGATTGAGTTTTTCCCCCTTCATTAATGACACACTTTTATTACATACATTATATCTATCATGGTAGTTCAGGGTGAGTTATTTTTAATCCTACATAAATATCCTTGTTGGACTTTTATTTAAGTACTATTCTCCTTCAAGATACATTTACCTAATGCTAGAATAAATGCAATGTACATTATGTATGGAGAGCCATTTCAGCCAAAATTAAATAAATAAATGGGTGAAATAAATAGAGTAAAAATAAATCAAAAAATGAAGAAAATGAGTGAAATAAATAAAATTGTTAAATAATTCAGCTTTTTCATTAAACCAATTTTTCATATATTTATTTTTCATATTATCAATTTCCCAATTTCTCTTTTTCATTTATCTATTTTTCATTTATCCCTTTATCCATTTACCCAATTTCATTAATCTATTTTTCATTTAACCACTTTTCAATTTCCCTTTTTCATTAAGCCAATTTTTTCATTTATTTTTCAGATTATTTCTCAATTTCTCTTATCTATTTTTCATTTATCTATTTTTCATTTGTCCATTTTTCATTTATCCCTTTATCTATTTACCCATTTTTCATTAAGCTATTTTTTAATTTAACTATTTTTCAATTTCCTTTTTCCATTAACCCGATTTTTTATTTCCCAGTTTCATTAATCAATTTCTCATATATCCCTTTTTTTATTTACCCATTTTCCTTTCATCTATTTTTCATTTAACATTTGTTTGAAAATTTTTTAATTTTCCCAGTTTCCAATTTGCCTCTATTCATTTAGTATTTCCTTATTTTCTTATCACATTCCATTTCCCCGCAAAACTTAGAAAAGAATAAATGCAAATGAGGAGAGGTATGTCATCAGGCTACACCTTCCCCAATAGGGTATATGCCACGGACTTCCGTTTTAGCACTTCCGCATTTTTTTTCCACATAGCCTGCTTCTGGTGCACAGGTCACTCTGTGTTAGAGATGGAGTTTTTCACTCGGTCCTTGCTGTATTTGCCCACAGTAACCTTTAACGACGTTTATCGGATTATTGAAGTAGCTTCAACAACTCCGACGTCGAAAAAGGACAAGGGATTACAAAAATGATGCATATAAGAGGCATTAGTTTATAAAAATCGAGGCAAACCTAAATTTACCATTTTAAAAACAAAAAGCAGCAGGAGGATGTAACTTCATAACCTCATTTTCTAAGCAGAATCTCAGAGGGGAAAAAAGAAATTACGTTGTGTAACGCAAGAACAGATTATAGCAGTCAAGTGGAAAAATTCACTCTAACGTGGATAATAATTATGAAACAGCAAAGGTAGATAATATATTCGGGATTCGGGAAAGACGTGATTTGCACCATTTGTTCTGTGGGTTTTTTATGTGGGTCGGTGCCACTTAAACGGCTGTAAAGCGAAGGTTTTGGACCTTAATCTGACTACTTGTGTGGTTTGAAGCATTGCTGCTCTCGGCTGTTTTTAAATTACCGTGCTCGGTATCGCTCCGACTGCATGTTAAATGTATTTTATATAATTGTCACATAAACAAAAACTAAGGAGTTGCCTAAAAATAATTTCATACTCCGTATAACACAAATGCATCAACACTTACCTTGTGCCGAATCGCTGCCTCTGTCCTCAGCCTGTTCCCGTTGCAGTGGATTTCCTCCGGCATTATTTTCCTCCAACAAATTATTCCACTAAACGAAACAAGTACAACTCCCTTTACATCCTACATCTTCCCCTTTCTGACGCTGGATCTTCAATATCCTCAAGCTTTGAAATAGCAGGCAGCTACAAACCGCGTGTTAGCTGTAGTGGCTAAGTTTTGGCTACAGTCTGCTGTCACCTTGATCAGCTAAAAAATGAAAAAACTAAGCACTGGATGGTGCCGGCTAATTACTGGACACAACGGCACACCACAAAACTCGATTGTTGTACCAGTAGCTCACAGATATTTTAAGTTTTGCGTCTTTTTCATGGTACAGATCTTGCAGCTTCGGCCAAGAACAATAGGAGCAAGCAGGACCCAGAACCAACCTATGTGGAATAAATTCAAACGGAAATACGTCACCACCTCTCGTGGCATATACCCTATTGATTGGTTAGCGTCACCTGTACTTTGCTTCAAGAAAGATGGCGACCTACTACCGGGTTATCAATAAGCTGGAGCTCATTAACTTCATTAGAAAATAGTGTTATTACTCTTGACTTTATTTTTGGTGTTGCCGCTCAGACAGAACGTGTTTCAGCTGGCGGCTCTCATGGGCTCAGAGCTTCACTGTCGGGGGCTTTATAGTTTGGACGAAGTGGCCGCTAAAGTTGGCTTACGATTGAAGGTTCGGGACGCCTTCGTAGCTGCCAGCTGTGATACAACTATAAGGAGCAGACTTTACTGTACATCGTAAGTGAAGTACAATATCCAGAGGCAGCTCTATGGAGCATCGAGCTGAGAGAATGAGAGTGGCCAGCCTTGGAGATCTACATCAGAGGCCATCTTTCAGACATGCACCGCTGCTGTCCGTCCAGGATCCTCCAGTTGCCCAGACGTTGCACGGTAAGCTAATGCTGATGTTTGTTTTCCAACTACAGTCATATTTAATCAATAGGTGCTCAATTACGATGGCGGAGGTTTTGAGTTGATCTCGGCAGTAGGTGACAAACTGAACGGCGCCAGGATGTTGAGACCAGCTCGTCCTCTGATCCAATACATCTTATTAAGGATAAAATCAACAAAACGTGTTCAAATTAATGGCCCAACAAAATTAATAATCTCAGTAATTATTGTTAATACAAGGTGTTGCGCCTTTCTGTGCATTTCGGTACCATTAGAAAAATAAAGAGACTCAAAGACCCTGATGAGCAGAGCATAAGTTTAAATTGGCTAATCAGCCACAGCTGTGTTCATGAGAGGAGATGCTTGTTAACCGAGAAATAAATATGAAGCCTGAAAACCTAAAATCTTAACGGACTGAATCCGTTGTGTTTTTAGCTAATCTCTGCTGGGTTTGTGGGAGCAGGTGGTTGCCACGACAACAGGTTGATTAAACGACAGTAAAAAGGTAGGAGAGGTTTAGAGTCATTGCTGTTATTTTACATTTGTTTACCTTTGCTGGGATGCATCACAGCCGCTGTAGTTTATGAATGTTCAATAAACGACAAACTTGGACTAACTGCCTCGTTCGTCTGTGACTATTTCATTAAGTAACAAACAAATGGCTTATACCGCGATAATGTGAAATTAATTTTTTTTTTTTAAGTTTTGTGCGCTCTGGCATCTTGCTTTGAGTCTGAGAGGCTTTTTGATGCGTTAAAACTCTCCAAAATAACCTTTTTCAACTTTTAAAGCTCCACTGTTGAAAATGAGAAGCTGACATTCACAAATGACATTGAAATAAATTCTAGTCCCACTTCTGGTTTGTTGCGATTTCTCTGGATCCTGTTGGAGGAAAAATATACCAACTTCACAAGATGTGACTTTAACCTAACTCCTGTCAGTCTGAAGTTTCTCATATTGAGTTCATCAAACCAAAGTTCAGATCTACCATAACTGACTGACACAGGTGATCGCCACCAGGTCAAAAGTACAGCTTGTTGGCACAGCACATTCATTAATGTTTCTATCATGTATGTTTTCAGATGCTAAGCTGTCACAGCAGACCATCCTGCAGGCCTCTGGTCTCAGTGTTTACAGTGATCTCACAGCTTCAGGATGACTAGAGACCTTCACCTTTCTGGAGCAGGAACACCCAGCCAAATGCACTGGTGACACATTCATTTTAAAAAATGTGGCTGTTCTTATAGCATTGATATGCAAGAACCGTCTGTATTTTACAGCTTTGAATAAACAAAATGTTTATTATGAAATCTGTGTTCCTTCTAATCTGTGTAGTTCTAATGTAATCAAATCTCATGTTTTCACATCCCAGAGACAATAAAATGGATCGTTTGTTTGTGGCTTAAAACAAACAAAGTAATCTTAATACAACAAAGCTACAAAAATAGAATACAGATTGAAAGTTTTGGACCCGTTTTATTTTTTTGTTTCATTACACTGAAGATTCTTCAACATGAAGCTAAACAGTGAATGGAGTACCTTGTATGTACTAGAAATGAACAAACATTACATATTGGGTTATTAATAGTAACCATAACAGTTATTTTACACAGCTTGGTTTATTAAATAATGATTGTGTTCACTTACGGATGCCTTCAATTGGAAATCTGCAATCTGAAGTGTCAGTGAAATAGTTTAACCAGTCAGTCCTCAGGTCGGTCTGCCCTGCATGTTTCAGGTGTTTCCTTCTGTCACACCTGGCCTCAATAAATATCTGATTAATGGATGAGCTAATGCTATCGTTTGTATCAGTTGCTCTGGAACAAACACTTTAAAATGTAAAATGTTAATGTCCTGTATAACAGTGATATAGACAAATGTTTTCTTCTCATTGTGTTATTTTCACTGTGTCTGAAGTTCATCACATTTCTGGATGTTCTGTGTTTCAGTTACATTGAAGTTAGCAGGTTTTTAATCAGGGCCACAACACCCTGTGTGTGTTGGGTTTAAGAAAAGAGGCTGCTCTGTTTGAGCACCAGCTTTCATTTTTCCTCTGATGTTTGGGTGAACTCTTCTCTGCGGAGGTCGGCCATCTCTCTGGTTCTTCCTGAAGGAGACCCATCAGGAGTTCTGGTGCTGCTCACAGTGCAGACGGTTCTCCTCACTGTTTGCCGTGTCAGCCGTGGTCCCTCTCTCAGACAGAATCTCCACAGTCATTCTGTTCCTTCACCCTTGAATAAACATAATATGTTCTGGTTGTTATTCCTGATTGGTTTGTTATTTGAAACAGTGTTTCATATCAAAATAAGATTAATTTATTTCCTTAACAGTTCCTTGTCCTGTTCCCTCAGAAGGGCAGAGTTTAGGAGTGACTAATTGCATTTAGTCAAATATAGTTGAATAACTTTTTGAAACACAAAGGAACTTTTAAGAATACTTTTTACTGTTCAAGTCATTTTATTATGAAGCATCACTATTATTTAAACAAAATTTTCATTTTGTCTTTGAAATACTAAAATTTCCACTGAACTTTATATTTTGGGCCCTCTAATTGTCATTTTTTAGATATTAAATAATTGATAACTTGATCAGTTACTCAGTACTGATACACTTTTTTGCTTTTTTACTCTTGTGTAATTTCTTATTCAGCTACTTTTTACTCATAGTAAAAACATGTTGAAGTGCTGCTGTTATTCCTGGAGTACAAATTGTGGGTCCTCTGCCCACCTCTAAGGAACAGTAACCAAATGTTGAGGCACATGTTGGACAAAGACAGGGAAACTAAGGTGGGCAAGTTATACATCCACAAAGAACTACTTAAATTAATAGTCATATTTACTTTATATGCATATACATGTATGCATGTGGCCCACACTTGGCACACTTCAGGGATGAAACCAAGAGGCAAAGATTGTAGCACAAGTTCAACTTTTATCCATTCTTCATTCTGAACCTTCACTAAAGGTCAGATTACCTGTATTCAGGTTGTCTGTTTACAAAAGTAAAATAACAGCAATGACTCTAAACCTCTCCTACCTTTTTACTGTCGTTTAATCAACCTGTTGCCGTGGCAACCGCCTGCGCCCCACAAGCCCAGCAGAGATTAGCTAAAAACGCAACGGATTCAGTCCGTTAAGATTTTAGGTTTTCAGGCTTCATATTTATTTCTCGGTTAACAAGCCTCTCCTCTCATGAACACAGCTGTGGCTGATTAGCCAATTTAAATTTCTGCTCTGCTCATCAGGGTTTTTGAGTCCCTTTTTACTTTTGTAATGGTACCGAAATGCACAGAAAGGTGCAACACCTTGTTTAAACAATAATTACTGAGATTATTAATCTTGTTAGGCCATTAATTTGAACACATTTTGTTGATTTTATCCTTAATAAGATGTATTGGATCAGAGGACGTGCTGGTCTCAACATCCTGGCGGCGTTCAGTTTGTCACCTACTGCCGAGATCAACTCAAAACCTTCCACCATCGTAATTGAGCACCTATTGATTAAATATGACTGTAGTTGGAAAACAAACATCAGCATTAGCTTGCCGTGCAACGTCTGGGCAACCGGAGGAACCTGGATGGACAGCAGCGGTGCATGTCTGAAAGATGGCCTCCGATGCAGATCTCCAAGGCTTGCCACTCTTATTCTCTCAGCTCGATGCTCCATAGAGCTGCCTCTGGATATTGCAGTTCACTTATGATGTACAGTAAAATCTGCTCCTTATAGTTGTATCACAGCTGGTACCTACGAAGGCGTCCCGAACCTTCAATCGTAAGCCAACTTCAGCGGCCACTTCGTCCAAACTATAAAACCCCCGACGGTGAAGCTCTGAGTCCATGAGAGCCACCAGCTGAAACAAGTTCTGTCTGAGCGGCCACACCAAAAATAAAGTCAGGAGTAATGACACTATTTTCTAATGAAGTTAATGAGCTTCAGCTTATTGATAACCCGGTAGTAGGTCGCCATCTTTCTTGAAGTAAAGTACGGTGTGACTCTAACCAACCAATTAGGGAAGTTGTAGCCTGATGACCTACCTCTCCTCATTTGCATTTATTTTTTTTCTAAGTTTTGCGGGGAAATAGAATGTGATAAATAAGAAAATAAGGAAATACTAAATGAATAAGGGAAATTGGAAAATGGGAAAATAAAAATTTTTTCAAACAAATGTTAAATGAAAAATCAAAGAAAAATGGGTAAATAAAAAAGGGATATATGAGAAATTTATTAATGAAACTGGGAAATAGAAAATCGGGTTAATGGAAAAAGGAAATTGAAAAATGGTTAAATTAAAAAATAGATTAATGAAAAATGGGTAAATAGATAAAAGGATAAATGAAAAATGGACAAATGAAAAATAGATGAAAGAGAAATTGAGAAATGGATAATCTGAAAAATAAATAAATGTAAAATTGGCTTAATGAAAAAGGGAAATTGAAAAGTTGTTAAATGAAAAATAGATTAATGAAATTGGGTAAATGGATAAAATGACAAATAGATAAATGAAAAAGTGAAATTGGGAAATTGATATGAAAAATAAATAAATGAAAAATTGGTTTAATGAAAAAGCTAAATTATTTATTTAACAAATTTTTTATATATTTCACTCATTTTCTTCATTTTTTGATTTATTTTACTCATTTTTTATTTATTTCACCCATTTATTTATTTATTTTAATTTTGGCTGAAATGGCTCTCCATAATTATGCAGCAGAGGAAATTAGAAGACATATATCGACTATGGAGTTGATAGGTTTTGGACGGGCGATGTGCCCCCTGTTGCACAAGCGATACTGAAGAATGACCGCTTAACAATACAGGGAAAAAGCTTTTTATTTATCTTGCTTTGCTAGCAAAGTTGTTAGCTAGCAGCTAGCTAATAGCACAACAAGAACAGCCTAATGTCTGTATGATAAAAAAACTGAATCGAAAGATAAGAACAGTTTTTCCTCACCTGGCTGTCTCCTCCAGCTCAGTAGTTCTTCACAGAAAGGCAGACGCAGAGGCCTGTCAGTGTCTGTTGTATTTCATTACCTCTCTGCTTAAAACGCTACTCCGTGCTGAAGCAGAAACGATACTTAAACATTTTCCGTTATCTGACAAGTAGCAAGACTACTCCACTTTATTCACCAAAAATGTTTTTTTTTTTTTTTAATCCACCAAAAACTGTTCTGTAATCTGGAACGTTCGCTACGTTGAGCTCCACAGTTAGCCGCCTTATCTCACTGTGCAAGAGGCAAATGAGTTGTGCGTCAGGGGTAAAAGGTCAAAGGTAAAAAAGGTGACCAGCTTATTATGTTGTACAAAAAAACCCCAACAAAAAACCAAATAATTTTAGTACATGTGTCAGAAGAGGGCTTAGGAAATAATACCTCAAAAAAAAAAAAAATTACCGAAAGGGCACTTGGGGGCAAGGAACAAAAGGGGCAGGTGCTCTAGCACCCCTTGCCCCCCACCCCCCCACCCCTGCACGTGCCTGGACAGCACTAAAACTCTCCTGCCACTGACTTGTTGTTTCTAGAGAACCATGGGAGAAGGCAGAGGAAATAGATTTTTCACATTACCTCTTATACCATACTGTCACAACATAATGAGTTTTAAAAAAATATGTGAAAAAAATATCAATAAAAGTCGCATGGGTGTTACGGTCACTGACCTCTAGGGGCTCTCTTTCTGAGAGCTCTGTGTTTTTCTGTTTCAGTTCTGCCTGATTGCTGCAGGTGAAGTGTGTTGGGGCTCGTCAGCCGCCCTATATAAGCAGCAAGCTGGAGATGCCAGATCCCCTCCTTTTGTTTGACCTGTGATCCTGTGTGGGACCTGATTGTGTGTTTGAACTGAGCTTGCTGTGAGCATCTTTGTGAACAATTGTTCAAGAAGTGTTTTTGTTCAGAGGTGGAAGCTGGTAGGGGTTCTCTGCCATTTTTGTTGTAACCTGTTTTCTCCTGTTTTTGGTTAGTAAGGGAGTTTAGGTTTTGTATTTTCTTTTAGTTCTTCTTTAGCAAGTGGTTGTTTTAGTTTATAGTTATAAGGGGGTGTTTTGTTTATTATTTTGGCCTTGGAGACCCTGAAGCATTAAGCTCCCTTATGTTTGTTTTTGTCTCCTGTAGTTGTTGTTTTATCAGGATTGTAAAATAAATCATACTTTTTTTTTACTCAACTGTTCGGATTACTTTTTAGTTTTATGTTAAAGCCCAGTGCCAGAATTTACTTTAGGAATTTTAGGGTGGGGTTGTAACAATGGGTCAGGAGGGATGTGGGTTATAACTGCTGCTGACTGACTCACCTGTTAAGTGGTAAAAGGTACAGGGAACAAGTTAATTATATGAATATGTTGGTATTTTTTTTCCTTAATTCATTAAATGCTAGTGAAATGGAGGCAAACAGGAGTTTGTAGCTAAGCTAACTATGCTAAATGGTTGATAATCTCACACAGTCTACCCACCTTTCTTGGAGAAAAACTGGGTTATAAATGAACACTCTTGCCTTTTTCTCTCTCTCCCTCTCTCTATTTTGTTTTTGAAAACCTGATTTTATAACTTTTCTTAGCAGCATAGTAACTACGTTCGTTACTACGGACTGCAGCTGCATACAGCGTCACTCTCAAACGCTCCAAACAAGAACGAACCATTTCATCCAGATCCAGGGGGGAGTTCAGGGCAAAAACGGATGTGTGTTTTGTGGTCTGGGAGGGGTAACAAACTCTTTTACTGCTAAAAACAATCTTTGAAAATACAGTATGATTAATTTTGTATTTGACAGGACCCTGATTTTTTTAATTTTATTTCTATGAACAAAATATAAATAATTGTGGAGGGCCCCCTGCTGGTCAGGGCCCCTAGAACTGTCATCACTTTTCACCCCTTTACCGCCCCCTGCATGTAGGCCAAGGTCATCCTTTTGAAATGCTGTTCTGTAAACAGAAAAGGTGAACACATGCATTTGACTGATTCTGCCAGTAGTTAGCTCTGAAGCAGTGAAGCAATTTTTTATATTTAGTTTAAACTGAATGCTTCTCAAAGCAATTCAAGTATTTATGATCAAAGTGGATTTTTATACTCAAGGTATTTTAGAGAATCCTTGAAGAAAGTAAGGACTACTGATTCTTCCCTCCAACTGTATTACTGATTGTTAAAGGGTGACTCTATCTGCATCCTCTTTAAAATCTGGAAACGATTCAGGCGAAAAGGGTGTAGGGCAAAGCCAAGAACGATGGAAGGGGGTCGTCTGTGGGTTCCATGGTGGGTTAGAGGTGCATTATGCGGAATAAGAGAGCACTTAACAGTGTTTGGGGGGGGGGGAGGGGGCTGGTCTGTGTGAGGGCACAAAACCATCTCACAATAATAGCACAAAAGCCAAAGAAATGGGGTTTCAGTGCTGCTTGTGGTATTCATGGAAAGACTTTTTGTGTGAAATGGATGACATAAAATAATCTGGACCCATATGAGCATTTCTAATGGGGACAGGCAGCATGTAGCCAACACAGCTGGCAGCACAGGTTTAAGACCCTGGCTTTTCCAGTGGATGCACATAACCCAAGCAACACTCGAGATGAGCATGAGGCTGACCATGGCTGGGACTTGGATGCAACTACATAGCCCAAATCAGACATTTTTGCTCATCCTGATGTGAGCGTCTGCTGCTGTATCGACTCCCCTTCAGCACATAAGTCCATTAATCAGTCCAATTTCCCTGTGGGCAGTGGTTTATTTCTATCATCAAATGCCTGATGAAATCTTTAGACACTGCGTATTAGGGAACAATACCTCCAAATAGCTGATAGTGTTAACAAGTCACATGCTGAGCTGAGGCATCACTCAGCTCTAATTTGAAAGGAAGTGAGGTGATAATGTGATGTGCCATCCTTTTGTGGGCGTGCATTAATGGTAGCAGACAAGATGGCAATTGATGGCTAATCAACTGCTTGCAGAGAGAAGGGAAGAGAAACACTGTGTGTTGGGAGAATAGGGGTGTGTGTTGGGGGAAGGGGGGTTAAAGTACATTGACTGGCAAACTGCAGAGCTACAATGGCCTTTAATTAATTATATCCCCTGATGGTGAAGATTTAATGTATTTGACGTGCATTTTATCCTGTCCATTTTTTCAGCTTTCTTCTTCTCAGAGTTATGTCAAAATAAAAACTCTTCATTCTATCTTCTCTTCTTGCATAGCTCTTTTAAAAAATAAATAAATTATCAATGAATTGGACAAAATAAACCCAGCTTCTTTATAGTAGAAAGGCTCAGCCTGCTCCATAGATGACATGACTTGCTGAAGTAAATCTGTAATTTACTTCTCTATCTGGGTCCACAATTTCTCCCCAAAAACCAAACACAGCCTGATCTTTTCGTGATTACAGTGTGGTTTTCCATAAGTTACTTAGAATTCAAAGCTCAAAGACTTTTTAATACTCGCTCCAAATTCCTGCCACACCCATGTTTTTGTTTCTGCAATGACATAAGCTGTAGCCCATACCTTGACCTGAAAACTTCTGACTTCAGTTTGACGGCTTCCATCAATGCTGATCTCCACCAAGGAATCCGTTAGTTGATGCTGCAACTGGCACCAGTGACCTTGAGGGCTAGAAAGCAGCAGCTTTATGATTACACCTTCCACAAAAGACAAAAGAAATGTTTTCTGATGTGCCACTGAAAGATCCTCATAAAGGAGTGTCCTTTGGTATTGTCTTAGAAGCTCTTCTGCTTCTAACAAAATGCTGTTTCAGAAATAACTCCAAAGAACTTTGACTTACACTGTTGTCCTGATGCCTTGAATTGGCATTTGTCTCTTTAAGAAGCTAGTGACTCTTTCCGTCACTCCCCTTTCAGCACGTCATCTCAGCAGTGCTTCTCCATGATGCTGTTTAAAACCATTCTTAGGATTGTTGGACTGATAGGTAGGTTGGACAATAAACTCAATAGATATGCAGTTCCTCCAGGTGTTTGCTAATTGTTGCTGCCACTAATGGAGGAGCAGGGAGTCCAAGGTGGAGCTCTGATAAAATGTACAAGCAATCATTTATGGCTTTCCAGATGGCACTGAGAGATTTAGCGTGGTTTAACTGTAATCCTAAAGAATTACTGACAAACACATCACCACCTGAGCTAGCAGCTTCACATATTATATTCTGAAAGGAAACATTGTCCTTTTGGTACAGCAGTGTCCTCTCATGGAGGATTTCATCACAGACTATGAAAAGTACAAATACAGATCTATCAGAGGGATTTCATATCTGTTGTGTCTACCACTAGGTGGTGTACGAGAATAGGATGGACTGAGGGAGAGAAGAAGAAGAAGAGATAAGATGGAGGAAAGGAATACCTGATGTTACTGTACTGCTGAGTGAGTTCTGAATAAACGCTGTTAAGAGTTCTTTGTCTACTTCAGCTTCTACCTCGTCCTGGCTTCCAAACATAACAATTAGCGATGATGACGTCTGTACCCATGCCTACACCGTTCCTGCTCTGCAGTGGAGAACCTACGGTTCCGTTTTCCACGTGGCGGAAGATATTCGAGAACTACTTAACGGCTATTCATGCTATTGGAAATTCCTGGTCTGATGCTAGACACCGTAAATGGCCAGAGGTGGCGTTTTCTCACACTGCAACTACTGATGTTGTTATCGCATTTCTGCACTCTATTTTCAGCAGAGAGGGGAACCCTGACTACATAGTCACTGATAATGGGCCGCAGTTTTTTCCAGCTCTTTTGCTGATTTTCTCAGAGAAAGGGGAATATCTTATCTGCGTACAAGTGTGTACCATCCACAGCGCAATGGTGCTGTTGAAAGGTGGAATAGAGTTCTTAAGGAGACAATCCTAACTGCTGAACACATGCAGAAAGACTGGAAAACTATAGAGCAACTCCATCAGTTGTGTATCTGATGAAGATACACAACTGGAGTATCTTCATCAGAACTACTGCACAACAAGAGGATGAAAACAAAAGTGGACATTTTTCCAAGTCCAGAGAAAAGCAGAAAATGCACTACAGTCCAAGAAACAGTGAAACAGAAACAAGAGAAGTCTAAACAGTACACTGACAATCACCATGGAGCAAAGACATCAACATTCAAACCTGGAGAAATGGTGAGGGTAAAAAGACCTGATCATGTTCGCAAAGGCTCATCAAGATTTACTCCACTGCTGTCTGGCTGTCTGTTGAAAAGTAGATTGGAGGAAGTATTTATGTACTCAGTGACAATAAAAGATGGAATGCTGCCAGACTTTCACGCTATTCTGCAGGTATTCCATGTAAAATGACAAAACCAGAAAAGCATGACCCTGTGGTTCAAAGAAAAAGTGCTAGAACTGTTGCTAGACCTGTGTGGTTCAAGGACTTTCAGCCAGGTTAAGGAAAAGGAATAAATGAATACATAAATTATTGTTTTGCATGTTTGGGGTTCAGGTGAACTAATTCTCATGTTACAAATTGGTTTCAAGTACCTGGATTTTATTTTTACATTTGGCAATTCTATTCCATAGTAACTTCAAGTGTTAGAGTTATAAAGTACAGGGTTGCTGAATATATTTGTTTGGTTTTGTGTACTTAAGTAATCACCTGTTTTCATTACAGCTAAGGTTATACTTGTGACATACAAACTGTTAAATGAGGTTTATGTTCAGTCATATGTTAAATGGGTACATGCAATCTTTTCAATTAAGGGGGGAATGTTGTGTCTAGCACTAGGTGGTGTACGAGAATAGGATGGACTGAGGGAGAGAAGAAGAAGAGACTAGAAAATTCCACAGAAATTTTAAGGGGCATGCCAAAGTGTGCCCGTCGGTTTGGACCCTGCGTTCCGATGCTAAAAATGAGCCTTAATGCTTGTGATGGCCAAATCCATGGCCACACTCTGAAGTCGGTAACCCTTTTATGCAGTTTATTTTTTCATTCAAACACAACACTTTAGTTTAAGTAAAACATTTTAGTTGATTTGGATACATTTGTTCTTTATGTTAGCGCGCACATTTAGTCAACATGTGTATTTATATCGACTTTAAAGTATTATTTGTTTGCTTAAGATTAACTTTGTTTTCTTTTGCCGGTGCTTACCTGCCTTGGAGTGGCCAGACAGGAGATGGGGTCCAGGGCTCAGCAGGCATAGGTGCTAATTGGACTGCACCATTAGTTTCTGCTGGCAGGGGAAATTTGTAGTTTCTTTATTTAGATAAGTTTTGTATTTAAGTAAATAGTAGTATTTAAACTTTAATATTTTTGATTTTCATTTTTTTGGGTTTTAGTTAGTCAAACTTGGCTGTACTGTCAGTTGTTTGTGTTATTTGTAATTGTATTCTGTTTAGTTATCCCTATTGTGTCTTAATTGGTCTGATCAGCCAGTATATAAACCCCTGTGTGTCATTTCTTTGTTAGGTCAGTTATGTTTGTTTGTGCAGCCAGTTTGTTTACACTTTTTGCCTGAGTTCAGTTTTGTTTCTTTGACCTCTTTTATGAGCTCAGTTTATCTTGTCATTTATAATCTTTGGGTTAAAATAAAAACCCTATTTTTCTAATTAATATCCTGTGACTCCTTCTGTTTTTTAACTCGGTCCATCACAATGCTAAAGAAAGCTTCAATGTAGTCAATAACATGTGGAGAGTCAGAAGAATGTGGACTAAGCTGTATTTGTACCATTCAGTATGTTGCATACGGTAAAATTAGCCAAAATGCTAATAATAGCATGAATGGTATCAGTAGAATGTGGGGTATCACTACCATGTTGTCACCCATTGACTCAGTCCAATCAGTATTCTAAACATGGCTAATAAGTAAATAAATAAAAGCTTATTGGGGCATGCCATTAGCAATGCATAAGGAGAGCAGTGACTGACCTGCAGGTCAGTCACTGCCTCCATGCATTGCATGGCAGGCACCTATTGTTCTTCACCTAATAGAATGTCTGGATATTATTGGGGCATGCCATTAGCAATGCATAAGGAGAGCAGTGACTGACCTGCGAAGCAGGTCAGTCACTGCCTCCATGCATTGCATGGCAGGCACCTATTGTTCTACACCCAATAGAATGTCTGTTTATTGGGGCATGCCATTAGCAATGCATAAGGAGAGCAGTGACTGACCTGCGAAGCAGGTCAGTCACTGCCTCCATGCATTGCATGGCAGGCACCTATTAATCTACACCCAATAGAACCTTTAGAATATCTTTATTATTATTGGGGCATGCCATTAGCAATGCATAAGGAGAGCAATGACTGACCTGCGAAGCAGGTCAGTCATTGCCTCCATGCATTGCATGGCAGGCACCTATTGTTCTACACCCAATAGAATGTCTGTTTATTATTATTGGGGCATGCCATTAGCAATGCATAAGGAGAGCAGTGACTGACCTGCGAAGCAGGTCAGTCACTGCCTCCATGCATTGCATGGAGGCAGTGACTCCATGCAATGCATGGAGTCACTGCCTCCATGGCAGCCTAGAACATGGCAGTTCTAGGCTGATAACCAGTTCTAGGTTATCAGCCTAGAACTGGCTGTGCAGTTCTAGGCACAGCCAAGATACTGCGCAGAACCCTCAAGCTCCCAGGCCTCTGGTAGAGGACCCGAGCTCAGAGGATGAAAAAGAAACCACCCGCGGAGGGTGAGAAGGGAATTTTATTTTATTTTTTTATTAGAGATGTGCCAATCAGGTGTTTTCCTGCCGATTCCGATCACCCATGAGAGCCGATCACTGATACCAATAACATAATTATTATTTTTTTAATCATAAGCACTACTGGTTACATTATGTGGAAAAAGGAACCATGAATTCACCTTAATTTAGACAAAAACTTGTTTTTAATAACTTTTTCCAAGAAAAAAAACCTAAACAGGTATTGTGCAAATTGTACTGCTATCGGTAATACTATCTTTAACAGACTGAAAACATATGAAGGCTCTGAAGAGGCTAAATAATGCAGAGTCAAAATAAAACCTCTCAACATTGCCAGAAAATTCAAGTATACAACTTTACATTCAAAGGCAAATACTGGATCCATGACAATAAACAATCCTGAGTTACTGAATGAAAACTTCCTGATAACATGGCGGCTAGCTGATTACTGCTAGTTCTGATTGGCTGTTTCTGACTGAGCGGAGTAATTATGCAGAACACGGAAGAGATCGATTCTTTTTTCAGAGATTATTTGTCTCATGTTAGGACAGCGAAAGTTTTAATACGTATGTATTTTTATTTTTTTTTAAGTTAGATGCTGCAGCTTTAAGCAGAGGTTCGGTGTGAGAGTCACTACCAGGTGGAGCAGAAGCGGCGCTCCGTCTGTGAAATATTACTACCTGTAGCGCGTAGCAACGGTTCAACAGCGAGAGCAGAACCAGCATCTTCATCGCAGCTCGAAGACTTAAATAATTTTGCGGGTTATTTGTTTAGTTTTCTGACCGTCATGCTAATCCGGATGAGTGTTTGTAGCTGTGCGCTGCTTTACCTGCTGTCTGATCGCTCCATATGTCTGTTTTACTGCAGAGAGCCTCGATGTAGCCAAACTCCGTCAGGTATGGCATTGTTTTTATGCCATACCTCCCTACCAAATTCGTTGTGTTGATGCATTTTGACCTGCTTCACCCGACGTGCTTCAATTTTCCGCCACAACAGCAAACTTCCCCATTCACTCAGTGCGTTATAGTTCCACATCGCTTATAGGATTTGTTGCTGCGCGTTTGCGCAGTGTGAAGGAAACAGGAGACCAGCTGCACAGGCAGGCTGCGAAATGAGATGCAGGTGATCGGTTTGTGTGATCGACAACAAGAGACCGTGATCGGTGATCACCGATCATACACTTTTTCACGGAAATCGTCCGATTATGATCGGTGGCCGATCAATCGGCACACCTCTAATATATATATATATATATATATATATATATATATATATATATATATATATATATGAACTGCATGTGTATAAACCCCAAGACCAGTAGTAAAGATTTCAATCTAGAATACCACACTGGTTTCTTATTTCCCTATGAGATGCATTTTTATAATAGTCAATTGTTTCAAATGCATAGTCTCAGGCTCTAACAGATTGACTGACATACTCCATGCACATTTCATCACAGAGCTGGTGTGTGTTTTCTCTTATAATAACCTCACTGATTGGCTGAATTCTGTGATGCAAAATGAAAGTAATATGCACAGGGCCTGCCCTTAATTTGTACATACATTCTTCAGTGTGTATACAAAAAGCAGATGGGAAGGTTTACTAACATTCTTTTTCCAGGCAGCTCTCCACAGTGAAAAGCAACAGCTGTTCATTTGATGCTGCCTCCACCTTTACTGACCCCATTTCCGTCTTAGCGGTGGCTGAGACTGGAAAAAAAATTAGTTGCATTACCCACTCCCCACCATGGCAGGTCTAGCTGTGATTCTGCCCAGATTCTGTCCATTACAGTGGCCCCTCTGTCTGATTAGCCCAAACACACTCACTAACATGCCAAATCACTGCTTCACTCAGTCATCAGAAAACTCCATCCAGCCACAAACGGACAGACAAAACAGCAGCGCCATTGGAGACTGGCAGCAGTGTGATGACAAATTTTCTCACCTAGGTGTTTGTTCCAGACACACACACACACACACACACACACACACCCACACACACACACACGCACACACACACACACACACACACACACACACACACACAGTATGTCTTCTTATCTTCAAACGGACTTTGTATTGATGTTCATTCATTTATAGTCTAACCCTGACCCTAACCAGTACATGTCCAACTTAACTTAAGCTCAAGTCACACCTTAGTCCTAACCCAAAAACAACACCTCTTCTCATGGGGTCCAGGCTTTGGGTCCCATAAGGAACATTCGTCCTCACAACTTAGTATGTATGAGAAAAAAAATTTATACTGAACAAAAATGTAAATGTCCCATGTCAAATATTGTTGCCATGTGGAATAAACAACTGTAAATGAGCGTTTGTTGACATTTTATTGTACAAAAGTAATATTTCTTTTGATTTGTGTATCATTTTTAATCCAACTTGCTGTCAGTGAGCATTACTCAGTGAGTTGTATTTTTTACTCAGTGTATGGGTGGGGCATGTCCAGTGGTGGATCAGACAAAATGAGCAACAACTGGACAATCTTTGGAATGGGGACAATAAAAGGCCACCCAAAAATGTCACAAGTCATAATGCCACAAATGTCACATGTTATGAGGGAGCGTGCCATGTCATGTTGGATGCAGGGATGTCCACCAGAGCAGTAGCTGTACGGCTCAATGTCCATCATTGGACCATAAACCGTTAAAGAGTTTGTTTCCAACAGACTGGCACTACTGCAAGTCGACCTTATCTTTGTCGGCTACGTGTAACCATTCCAGCACAAGATCGCCACATCCGGCTCGTCCATCTCCGGCTATGACCAGCGACACACACGAGAAGCTAACTTGGTCAAAATCTAATTCCTCAACCTGACCCGTCATGTTCAGAGGACTGTCAATCCACTACAAATGGCCATATCACAATGTTATCAATGCCGATATGAAGATCAGTAATTATTATCAAATATATTTTGAGTTTCTCCATATATTGCATAACCCAAATGTTCATAAAACTCTTATATTTGACATTTATATTTTTGTTCAGTGTATGTGTGTACAAAAAAAATTGTTGTATATTTGAAATAGATCTGTGACAAACTGTAAAAATTATTGGATCTTCTATAATTTTGTGCTTACAAAATTATGGCACCAAAAGACCATAAAACATTTATGTTTTATATGTTTTCAACATTTTTGTTTTTACATTAAATTATCTAACATGGGTTGTGGTGTTTCACCAAAGGCAAAAGAGAAATCCTACAACCGCGACAATCTGATGGTACGCATTTTTTTGTTTATATTTTGTGAGAAGTAAGTTGTGCTGGTCTTCTTTGGAGATTTTCACATTGTTTCCTTCCGTAGTTCTTAGTGCAGCTGCTCTATAGACAAGGAGGAGAATATGTTTTTCAATTAGTTTGGTTCGCTTGGCACAGTGCAGTGTCAAAGTCCAGCTGAAATTATATTAAATGTTGCAATTTTGGCCCACTGGACTACAAGGAGTGAAAATACCTTAAAACCCAAATTTTTCAACTACCACAAAATTAGCACATCTACTCTGAATAACACACAATATCAATGCCAGTAACTTTGTAAATCTAATGTGTCGAACATATTGAAGTGTCAAAGGTCAGGAAAGGTGTGGACAATATCTTTAGCAAAACAAAAAGCAAGTAATCAAGGACTGAAAGTATGCTCTAATGTAGTAATTATTTTGATGATGTTCTTAGATAAAATATATTTTATTTAACTAACTGCAAAGATTATTTGCAGTTAAAGTTTGCAATAGATTATATTTTCTACATGCTTTGTGTATGTTTTTGAATTCAAAATTCAAACATTTTTGGGAAGAAATTTCTAGCTTACACAATTTTCAAAGAAAATTAGAATTTACCTCGGCAGATAAATATTGTATTCATACACCATTCCAATAATTATTTTAATCATTATGAAGAAAACCCATACAAACTGAACAAATTAAATGTAGATGCGAAACACAAGTCCATGCTTTGCAGTATTGTGTACCCCCCCATCTATTTTTATTGACTCCATGCACAAGAGACATTTCACCTGAAATAGCCTTTTTAATATTCACTCCTAACACAACAGCAGTCTAAGTCATATCGATTGTGGTTGAATTAAAACTACCTGGTTCAGGGCATCACTAATCCGTGGGTTCTTTTAAGAGTCACCTGGTCTGACAAATGGGCCCTTTTTAAAGGAGTATAATGTGTTTTTAAATTATTTTATTGATGGGAGGGGGGCAGCCACTCCAGGTGCCCATACAAAGTGAGTTAACATGCTGTGAAAGGGTCAATTTGGCCTCCATTTTCCATTTCTTCCTTATCTGCATTTAGAGTCTTGCTGAGAGGCTCAACATGAAGTGGGATGGGCTTTGAAGAGGCTTGGCAAATTTCAGTATCTGCTTCCATTTAAGAAGTTCTTTTATTGCACAAAATTGGAATGACTTTATGCCTTTTTTATGGTGATTCAGAGGAGGCTGATTGTTTGAGCCTTACACAAATTCCATGCACAAAAAGGTGTGCTAATATATTTTCAGATATTTCAAAGGAATAGTGTTTTGTTATAGAATATGCTTACCTTATTTAACTGTAAACATGGCCCTTTACTCACTGTAGAAAGAATCAAACTAAAAATGTTCATGCTATAAACTTTGTTTCTAAATAAGTGGCACAGAAGATTTTTAAAAGTTGTTTGATCTCCCATGTTGTCCTCACCTCAAAAAAATCTTTCAAAAGCTTTCAGCTCTCCCCATGTACGTGAAGCAAATCCTGTCCAAGAGGGAGCCTCATGCAGTGGCCAGCCAGAATTACATTTTGGCTCTCATAAGCCTGGCAATTTATCGTTGAAAATGAATGATTAATGCTGAATCGTAGTGAAAAGGTGTGTAATGCTTTTCAAATGAAGCAGACTCCGTAAAAGGGAGAGTGCTAATTGCATTGCAATTTCTATGACCTCTGCTTAAGTACATGAAAGCCTCCTGCTAACGTCAGGTGAAATTGCATTTTCAAGTAACATTTTAGAGTCCATCTGGGCGCTCTGCCCAATAAAGCTATTGGTAAATGACTCCTCTTTTAGACTCCATTAGGAAGTGGAGAGAGGAACATTTCATAGGATTCTGAGTCAGTAAGCATGTAATCAGGACGTCCAAAGAATGTAGGATCTGGTAAGGGGGATAATTAATAAGATTGGCTTATGAACTTCATAGTTACTGACTACTGGCTTCTTCAGTTGTCCCTCCAAGTGCTGCCTTTCTTCTCTTAATGCCATTAGGATCCTGAGTAACAGAGGTAGAAACCATGGGAGGGATTCCAGACATCTGAAGGAACATTAATTGGCTGCTTAAAACAGAGTTACTTGAAACAATAATTGACAATGAATGTGTGATTAATAGAGATTAGGGTGCAGGGAATATGATTTGCTTACCGACATGATGTGCAGGTCATCAAAAATTTCACCGGATTCCAAATAAGGAAAATATCATGATACATATATTAATCTGAATTCCAGGCAATGAATGTTGTAATGAAAATGTATTAATAATGTAAAAATGGTTACCCCAAATTTGTTTGATAGAAACAATATATATTGTAACTGTAACAAATGTTGTTGAATTAAACCTTCCAGTTTGAATCAGCTCATTTATAAATACTTTAAATGTTAATTTAATTAGAATACAAATAAACACACATCTCTAATGAGACCTGAACCTTATGCTTTAGGCATTTGATCTGAAATGACATAATTTTGATGCAAACTGCAATGTTCAGAGAAAATGCAGAGAAAAAATATCTTCATCCCTGCAGATTAAACTCCTATTAGTTTATACTTAGAAACTCCTGTTTTTTGTTTTCTTTTTTCTTCTTTTGCTCTTTTCTTTGATTTTTTAGTTTGTATTTCCTTCTAATTCATGTAAAGTACTTTGAATAGCCTTGTTGCTGAAAATGTGCTATATAAGTAAAATTACTACCTTTACCTTACCTTACCTTTGTCTTTGTTTGCTTAGTTTTTCTCTTTTTATTAACTGTCACTTTGAAAACGCATGTTATGGGGACAGTGGTGTCCTCATCATGGTTGTCCTTTTTTCCCCCTTTATTTAACCAGGTAAACCCTGTTGAGATCCAGATCTCATTTTCAAAAGGGACCTGGGCAGAAATACACAGCAACCTGGTTATAAAATAAAATTTATTAATACATTTGCATAAGTGTAAAACAGTATAAAACAACTTAAAAACAGTGACTCTGTTTAATAGAGTCTGGTTGCCTGTTTTTAAGAATCGCTCAAAATAAGTTCAATGAAATCAATTCTGACGTCTTGATTTCAGACTGGAGCTGATTCCAGGCTGAAGGAGCCATCACACTAAACGCTTGCTTCCCTTTTTCAGTTCAGAAACGTGGAACATGCAAAAGAAAAATTTTGTTAGAACGTAAATAATGGGAATAACAGATCGATGTAAAAGAGAGTTTAAGTATGCCTGGAGCCAAGCCGAGTAGAGATTTATAAATCAGGATCATCAGGTGATTGTTTCTCCGTACGCTTAAAGGAGGCCATTCAGCTTTTGCATATAACTCACAATGATGTGTGAGACATCTGCTACCGGTTACAAACCTTAAAGCACAGTGATATTATCTTTGGACCTAAAGAGGAGTGAACTAGAATCAGTGCACAGCTTCAGTTATTACAACTGAAAACCAGCGATCAGGCCCGAAACCTGGGAGTAGTGATGGACTCTGACCTGAACCTTCAGAGCCACATTAAGACAGTCACAAAGACGGCCTTCTATCACCTGAAGAACATCTCCAGGATTGGAGGACTAATGTCTCAGCACGATCTAGAGAAACTCATCCATGCATTTATCTTCAGCCGCATTGATTACTGCAACAGCGTCTTCACAGGTCTGACTAATAAATAAATCAAACAACTGCAGCTGATCCAGAACGCTGCTGCTCGTGTTCTCACTAAAACCAGGAAGATAGAGCACATAACACCAGTTTTAAAGTCCCTACATTGGCTCCCTGTAGCTCAAAGAATAGACTTTAAAATACTGTTGTTAGTTTATAAATCACTAAACGGTTTAGCACCACAATACATTAAAGATCTGTTATTGCTGTACCAACCATCTAGATCCCTCAGATCTTCTGGTTCTGGTCTGCTCTGCATCCCCAGAACCAGAACCAAACAAGGAGAAGCAGCATTCAGTTTCTATGCACCACAGATTTGGAACAAACTTCCAGAAAACTGTAAAACAGCTGAAACACTGGGTGCCTTTAAATTTCAACTTAAAACCCACCTGTTTAGAGTTGCTTATGGCTAAATTAGGGTTAGAGTGTGGGTTTTGATGTCTTCTGTGTTTTTAATGTTTTTATCTTTTCTTTTTATTTATTTATTAATTCTTTTTATTTCTCTTTCTCACTGTTTACGTTTTAATGATATACATGATAACAACAGAAACGTAAGTGAATTTTAAAAGAGCTATATCTAGAGGTTAGAGTCCTTGTCAAACGGCGTTTTGACTAAAGTCCAAAGGGTTGGAGTCCCAGTTGACGGCGTCTCAACTAAAGTTCTACAGCTTTTTCTTTCTCTTTCTCACTGTTTATGTTTTAATGATGTTTTTTAAATCTCTTTCTCTTTCTCACTGTTTATTACAAGCTGTTTTTATTTTAATTATTTAAAGCACTTTGAAATGCCTTGCTGCTGAAATGTGCTATACAAATAAAATTTGATTGATTGATTGATACACAGTATTTAATAATCATTAAATAGGCATTTGGTCGAAGCATTCATATATAAAACACTGCCATAATCCAGGAGTGGCAGGAATGTTGCAGCTACCAATTTACTTCTAGCTTAAACAAGATCCATTTCGGTAATAAAACCCAATCTTCATTTTCAGTGTTCGTAACAAATTGGCTATGGGATTTTTAAAAGAAAGCTCTGTATCTAAAATAAAGCCAAGATATTTATAATTACTGACAAACTCAATTTGTGTTCCTACAGCAGTGGTAAGCAATGGAGGGATCTCTGATAGTTTTCTAGAGTGTCAAAAAAAACATTGCTTTTGTCTTATCTACATTCAAAACCAACTTCAGAGTTTGTAAGCGGGTTTAAACTACATTACAAGCAGACTGCAAATACTGTATTGCCTGTACAAGTGATGAAGAATAGCAGTAAATTACTAAATCATCTGCATAAAAATGATAAAAAGCATTTGACAGATTTTCACACAAGTTATTTATATAAATAGAGAATAAAAGTGGGCCAAGAACTAAGCCCTGTGGGAAACCATTTAAAATCGTACGAATAAAGGAAGTGAAGCCAGCCAATTGAACTCTCTGGGTTCTGTTCGACAGGTAATCAGCTACTCACATGGTAGCTTGATGTGAGAGCCCAATGCTGTGTAGAATGTCAATTAAAAGCATTTGATTTACTGTGTCAAATGCCTTTGATAAATCAATAAACAACAATGTTTATTGATTTAAGACAAAAGCAATGTTTCAATAAACACAATGCTTTTTGTTATCAAGAGCCTGAATAAGATCATTAATAACCTTTAAAGTGGCAGTAACAATACTATGTTTTATCCTAAAACCAGACTGTACATTTTGTAAAACACAATTAGAATCTAAAAAAAAAAGCTTCAATTGATCTGCAACTAATTTTTCAAAACTTTTTGCTAGGATACATAGTTTAGAAATTGGTCTGTAATTGTTTACCTGTGACGATTCTCCACCCTTGAATGGAGGCAAAACAAAAGCTGATTTCCAGACACTAGGGATTCTATTAGAAATTAGACTTAGATTAAAATATGAGACAATGGCTCTGCTATAAACTCTGCAGCTAAGTTTAGAAAAAAAGGATCCAGGTTTTCTGGCCCTGCCAATTTTTTGGTGTCTATGTTTTTCAATTCTCTGAGAACCTCAGCTGTACAAATAGGGGAAAAATTAAAAGTGGTGAAGTTACAATCATTATTCAAAACCCGCTCATCAGTATTTACATTTAGGCTGAATGAATTTAAATAATCAAATAGAGAGCCAACAGAAATAAAATGCTTGTTAAAATAATTTAAAATTGCTAATTTATCAGACACCATTTTACTTTTATTCCAAACAAAATTTGGTAAGTCACTCAGTGGCATCTGCTGAGTAGCTGATTTCACTGTTTTCCAAAATTTCTTTGGATCATTTACATTTTCCGTCATCTTGGCAAGGAAATAGTCTGACTTTGCTTTCTTAATTAATAAGGTACATTTATTCCGCAATTTAATAAAACAGAACCAGCTCTCAGTATTGTTTTTCCTTTCCCTTGCCCAAGCTCCATCTCTTTGTTTAAGCAGAGCTCCAACAGCTGGGGAAAACCATGGATTATTTTGCCCCTTTACCCTAATTTTACGCATAGGAGCATGTTTATTTATTAGTCTTAAAAACTCTTCATGGAAATACTGCCAGGCAAGGTCAACGTTATCAAAAAGAGAGACCCTATTCCAGTTAAAATGTAACAATGTAATTAAAGGTGTGCCAGCAGCAAAGAGATAGAAGAAATAGAAGCATGCAGACACACATGGTGAAGAGGTAAAAACAGAAAAAGAGACTAAATGTTTCAGATCATCAAGCAAATTGTAATATCAGAGATAAACAGTTTGAATCGAAATGTATTTTTTAAATGAAGATTTAATTTAGAAAGAATAAGAAAAAATAAATTGGCCTAAAGAGGGTTGTTACCATTGGCTGCACCAATCACATGGAAAAATACTTTGTTCGTTCCTGTGCAGAAATTAATTTGCATCAGACAATTAGTAGACATACCTTAGGCATAGTCTTACACAGTAAATCTGAGAATATAATTAAATGCGGTTAATGTGTGCAGTTTATAAATCACACTTCTTTCGGTGTCTAGCATCCTTAAGATTATTTCTAACGTTTTTCAAGAAGAGTATGTGCTTGTTGTGCTATGCCTAATAAAGAAGTAAGAATTATTTTGTGTCATAATTTTTATCATCACAATATTACAGCAAAATATTTTGATAAAACTCTAACTGCTTATCACCCCACTCGTAGTTGCAAGAATAGCACTTTTTCTTCTGGGCCTGGGGCCTTGGGGTCTATAAGAAGCAGTTCGTCCCCACAATGTCATATTTGTTAGGAAACAGTCCTTACAGCATATCAAATACAAGTCTACACACACAAACACACACCCAAGGGAAGGCCTGGAAAATAAAAGGGCCAAATCTTGTGAGAGTCAGGCCGGAGAAGCGCTCTAAAGTGCAGAGACCAAGGATGCAGAGGTTCTTCAGAGCAACAGCAACCCCCACAATTTCAGGATCCTACGCCAGCCCCCCAAGGAAGTGGGAGGTAACAACTATTAATGCAAGCAGCAGGGATAAGACTCGAAATCAGAAAAAAACCTTCCATCTAGAAAATCTACGCTTCACACATGCACAGTGTGTTAACGGGTGTGTGTCTACTGACCCACTATGACCTGTCCTTTTTGAAGACAACAAAGATGGGAGTGAAAGAGAAGTGAGATCACACACATTTAAATCAAATGGCTGAGTGCTCTTATTCACACAATACCCACTGGGGAGATGCTAACAATACCCTGCTTGTTCAATGCCTCCGTGTTCATTCTGGACAGACTGAGCAACAGTAACTGCTGCATTGCGGCTCATTAGATTAACTCATCACTTTTATAATGTGGTCATTCTCTGAGTGTAATTAGATCAATATCTGTTGTATTAAGACAAATAAGTGACTGATCAACATTTGACACAATGTCTTAATTTTCAAACACAGTAAGGATATTTAAACTCGAAGGCTAAATAAAATAGACTAGTGAAGAAATATTGTTGACTTTCTGACCTTTGTGATAGATATCTGAACTTGTTTAAGAGTATGATATGTGTGTTTTTGGATAAAGTCCATTGAGGATGATAGTTTATTATGCCAAAGTTTACCCTGGTATGAAATGGTGTGGAATTAAATATTAGCAAACCAATGACATATTTAAAGTAGCATAATATCATCTGCTTAAAAACATATTTTCTCCTTGATGATTTGACTCATTGAATATATTAAATACATCCTTAATTTTGATATGTTATCATGTATTTTTCAGAAATATTATACAACTGCAATGTTCTGCTATCAGGATCAGATACTTAATATAAATTAGTCATTTTGTATACATTACTATTAAATTTAACTTTGGATGGTTTAAATAAAGCTACCAATGAAGATCATATTGATTTATTTCATGCTGTCTTTGTTTCTAAAGTCTTGTGAATACAGTTTCCACCTCTAGGTATAGAATATTGATTTATTTGATCTAATTATTATTATGACCGAGTTTGTTGTTTGTGTCTTAAATAATTCTTACATAATTTAAAATAGGAAAAATCATGCTTGTTTTGTCAAAACTTAATGTAAGGTCAATGACTAGGTTTAAAAGCCAAGGTGGATTTTTAAAAGGACCCAAATAAGCGTGAACTCTTGGGAGTTATTGGGAGTTTTGAGCGAAACTGGGAGGGTCAAAACAGGAAGGAACAGGAAGCAGTGGACTTATGGGATGATGTGTTGCTTGAATGGAAGTGAATAGAGTGGAGATGATTGGGTCTCTCAATGCTACATGGATTCCTGCTGGAGCTACCAAACAAGCATAAGTCCCTTTATTTCCCTGGCCTTCCCAGTGGATTAAAAGGTTTTGGCTTGCTTGATTTATCCCACTTTGCTACAGACAAGGGTGGTATTTCATTTTTTCCTCCCTATGACCTCAGTGGACAACATGGTAGCTTCCAGTTTTTCTTCTTGCTCACTTGTGAGAGGAAACTGATTATAATTAGAGACGACCTTCGCAGTCGTGGTTCTGAGGCAACACTTGTCCATCCTGCACCAGAGATCAACCTAGCTTAACAAAATAGTAAAAGAGAAAAGAGAGAGGTTGAATGGCATGTGTGTGTGTGTGTGTTGCGGGCAGTGGTGGGAAGTAACGAAGTACAAGTACTTCGTTAATGTACTTAAGTACAATTTTTGTGTATCTGTACTTTACTTAAGTAGATTTAATAATGGATACTTTCTACTTTTACTCCACTACATTTTACAGTAAGTATCTGTACTTTCTACTTCACTACATTTCTACAAAAGTGTCGCGTTACTCGTTACATCCAAGTCGCGTTGCGCTTTTTGTCCGTTAAAATGAAGTTCAGGGACTTAAGGTGGCGTTCAGCAAGTACTTTTACTTTTAATACTTAAGTATTTTTAAAAGCCAGTACTTTTACTTAAGTACAAATGTTAATGTGGTAGTTTTACTTTTACTTGAGTACATTTTTATCTGTGCATTTGTACTTTTACTTAAGTACATTTTTTGAGTACTTTCTCTACCACTGGTTGCGAATTAAAGGTTGGGAGTGTGGGGGCACTTGGCTTGCATCTGCCCCCATACAGATTTATTTAATTGGGTTTGACTCGTGCAATTATAAGGTAATAATAGTCTTTTGAGCCCAGCTGCGCTGAGATGAAGTCGGTTAGTCCACACACCTAATGCAGTTGGATAGTTTAGAACACAGAACACACAACTAGGAGCTGAGAGTGGAGGGAGATGGGGAATTGGAATGGAGTCGGGTTAAGCACCAGTTGTTGAGTCTTTGATAGGACTCCAGGACGCCACGGCAACAACAATAACAGAATTAATGGGCAAGGCACAACAAGAATGTCAACTAAGCAGGAGGCTGCTGTGCCCTTTGAGTTGCCTTCTGACGCCTCTGTTACTGGGCCTACCTCAGAACAACACTTGACTTGTTTCATCTCTTACTTCACCATCTATTCTGACTATCAGAGAACAGAACCCAAATGAAGCAAAATTAGGAAATGATTAAATAGGGACATCTTTGTTACCAGGTTGATATGGAGCTGTAGGCCTAACTATATTATTATGGAAGAAGCAGTCTGGTACTGTGGGAGTTTTCCAAGATTTCATTTTTAAGCATCACATCGGTTTATTAAACAAGTACAACTGACTGTTCACTCTGATCAGGATTGGCCAAAACATTGCCGTTTGTATTGTTCACATCAAAGAATAATGATAAAGTATGTCAATAGACCCTTTTCACATGACGTCACACAACTTCCGTTTTGGCTCGAAGCTGTGTATCCTTAGTTCCGGTGTACATAGTAAGTAATGATAAAGTTGTCTATTTCATATATATATATATATATATATATATATATCTGACAACATATGTTGATCAGACAGAACACCGGAGCATGGAGTTTACACAGTCTCTAAAACATTTGCCTAAAATAAGATTTGAAGATATATCATGATTTGCAAATCAGTTTTCTCTGACAACAAAATCTAAATTAGACAAAGGCTACAAATTCTTCACCGAACAATACCTGTTTGACTATGAAGGTAGGTATTTTTGTTTTGCGTAACCGTTAGCTTAGCATTAGTGAATTTTGTTAGCTAGCTAACTACGTGACATAACTGTTCCTTAACCAGAACTTTTTACTGTTTTTGAACTATAACGTTTTAGGCTCTAATCTTGATCAGATTCTTAAATTATAGACTGGAGTTGCCACTCATCCCATAAAATAGGGGTTTGTTTGTTATAAGCAGAGATGTCCGGTGCCGCCGTTACTTTGTAATGCCTTCCTCTAATCGGACCACTTTTTCGGTAACGAATAATCTAACGAGTTCGTATTTCAAATCCAGTAATCAGATTAAAGTTATTTATCCAAATCACTGCGCATTACTATTTTCTTTTGTATTTATTTTTATTCCTTCTTTGCGTCTTTGGGAGAGACTCTGTGACAGTTAGCAGCTACAGAAACATGAACAGTGCATGGAGATGCGCATTTTGTTGCTGGAAAAACAGAAATGTTGTCAAGCCCAACTGCTATTTGTGGCTTTTGTCTTGTTTTTTGATTAATGATTCACCGGTCGCGTTTTTTGGGGGACTTGTGTTTGAATGTGAAGTTGCTCAATTGAGCTTGGAAATGAGCAGAGATACATAATCAGCCCCAGAATATTTAAAATACTATTCTAAACAATGTTGTTGGAAGCTGTCCTTTATTTTCCATTAATACAGAAAATAAACCTCTAAACGTTACATCACTGACAGGCGGTGGTGTATATGTTTCCTAACTGTGGCTAAAGCTGCTGCTAGCTGGTTTACTCATAATCGGAGGCTGGTTCCTTTGAATACAGTTGGAGAATGGTAAATTGACAATGACTAATAACGGTTATCCAACACGTAAACACTGTTTTATAAAACACAGAAAGTGAACCTCTAAACGTTACAGCACTGACAGCGTATATTTTTTCCTAAATGTGGCTAAAGCTGCTGCTAGGTGGTTTACTCTCCAATCGGATGATGTTTATTTTATACACAGTTAGAGAATGTGAATTTACAATGATTAATAACAGCTATCTAACACTTAAATGCTGTTATTATTAAACTTACCTTTTATTATATCCTTAAGTTTATGAGAATGCGGGAATTTTTCAGCTTGGTTCCCAAGGCAAAATTACACCGGAAGTAAAGATACCCAGGTTTGAGTTATGGCGGCCATTGTCTGACGTCACTGTGAAAAGGGTCTATTTACCAAGAGATCCTGGCATGGACTTTCTTGTGGTTTCCAATTAGTTTCTCTGCCAGTTGCTAATATATGAAATGAAGAAATCATAAAAATCTCCATATTGTTTTTTGGGACTCAGCTTTTAACCTTAAAGTTATTGTTTCTACTTTAACAGATGAATATTTTAGCTTTGAAAAAGAAACATGAATAAATATTCTATAAAACTTTTTATTATTTATTACAATTCTTTTTAAAGTCAAATAGAGAAATAAGGTGTAAAATTTCTCAATCATGTCTTGCAACTGAATGGTTGACAGGACATTTCCTCAACGAAAGAGCTGCCAGATAAAATGAAGAGGAAACAGAAAAAACAAATAAAAAGTTTAGGTTTTAAAAGGAAAACTGCAGGTAGATTAAAAGTAATGTCGTAGTATTAGTACAAAGAAGGAAAATGTGCAGAATCAGGACAATGTTTGTGATAAATGTATAGAAACAGCAAATCTGCTGTTTCTATACAGCAGATTTGCTGTATAGAAATGACTCTGACAACCTAAGTTGTCAGAGTCATTTCAAAACAAAAAGGAAGCCTTCTAACGTTATGTATTTCTGTGCATACTCAGCAGAGTCTGAAGCATATTTACTGAAGATTTTTTTTGGGGCATTTGCTGAGTCAGATAGTCCTTTATAAACAAATGAATTAATATTATGTTGAGTGTTGTCAGGATTTCTCAAACCCAGTCATCTTACCCCGCAGGGGAGATGTCTATTTTTAAATAACCGCAGTATTATATCTTATTTTGCAAAAATGTCTTTACTGTCCAATCTCTTATTTTTATTTTTATGCTTTTAAAAAAAATAAATAAATAAAAAATCCGTCCAGACAAAACCAATGTTCTCACTTTTTAAAAAGGAACCCTGAACACTGCTGAGTTCGATAAAGCCCTGTCATAATACTTTTGTAAACCTTGTAATTCTGATCAACTATAGTGTCAATTTTAGGATCACATCTAAAGATTTTTATTCAACAAAAATGCTTCTTTGCTTTCATATAAAACATGTGATATACTTTTTACTGCAACAATTTTCAGGGAGAACTGACAGGCAGACATTTAAGAGCTTCAGAACAAAAACATTTAATTAATCCAAAAATTAATTTTTTTATTGAACTGTAAAAGTTTATACATGACTTGACGGTTTTAAAGTGAAAGACTGCATTTAATTTTTAAATCATGGATATCTGAAAAGTATACATAAAACATGAAAATCTGGTGGAAACAGTCAAATAAAAATTCCAGAGTTCTCAATATGAGAATAGCAATTTCACACTTCTGTGTATCACTTCTATCTCTGGATACCTCACAGATATCATAAACATAAATAACATAAACATAAAATGTATGCTATTTAATTTTATGTTTTTATTTTAGTACTTGTTATAAAGTAAGGCCCTTTATTAGATGAGGCATGGAATGGTAATGAAATACCAAATTTGAGTTACTATAGCTCATTGCACTTTAATTTGTTAAATTAAAGCAGCCAAGTACACAGTTTGATCTGATGATTCTGGACATTTGGTTTTATCTTGACGTCAGATTTAAGGGGATGCAAGAAGCATAACATTTCTGGTGCTTTAAGACCTGTCCGTATAATTAGAAAAAAACAAAACAAAAAAACAGCTCACTTCACAATGAGGGATCATGGATTGCTTTATTTAGGTAAATGTTAAGGTTCTACTTTAAAGTGGTGAAAAATATTCCAAAAATTGTATGTGGTGTCTCTGTTTTTTGACCAAGTCTTTTGTCTTCATCATAGCATTTTACCAGTAGCCAGTTAGAAAATTAAAGAAGTGTTTCATAAAATATCACAGTAAACTTCCTCTCCAAGTAACTTTACTTGTTTTGTATGATATTGCCATGGCAAAGAAAAAAAAAGAAAAAACAAACAAACAAAAAAACAACAGAATTCATCTGTTGTGGGTGTTAAATTTACATCCTTAATGTTTCAGAGACCAGACTGCAATACGGTGTTCTGTTTATTACTCCATATACTGCAGCATGTCAGTCTGTGTGCAAAAATGACACCACATCAACAGCTCAGGGACACACACAAACACACACACAACTTTGCTGTGTGGGCTAACTTGTATGGACTTTGAAGCACTCTGCTGTCAGTCATAATTAGCTGTAAAGATGGTCCCATTTTGATGCTTCAGAATCAAGTCCTGGCAAATAGCTCTGGGAAGGGGAGCTACATGCTACAAGATGGCTTTTCCCTGATATAATTTGTGGCTGTAAATTACAAAACAGAGGCAGAAATAATGTGAAAAGTCAAGTTTGGTGAGGGAGAAAATGGAAAAATTTAGGGCTGTGTGCCATATTAATGGATATCCTTGTGGCTGGGAGAAAATGGGAGTCAATAATGTGTCCTTAATGTCTGCCAGCGCTGTTTCAGGGAACGTATCAGAAGAAATGTCCTCTGCCATTTCTGCACGCAATCACTTAATGGGATGGGCAAATCTCAACAAAATAGATGCATTGATCTATTTTTGGGCTTAACAGATGGAGTGAATGTGTGGCTCTTGAAAGACAAAAAGAAAACAGACTGATTGTGAAAAAAACAAGCTACAAACAAGCTTTTCAGGATTTACTCAGCTAGGCAGCACGCCTGCCATGTCTGTGTGAGGCTTGAGTGCAGACACTGACAAGAATTTCAATTATTTAATTAGGGATGGAAAATGAAAAGACTTAAGTGTTGTGATTTCTGCAGTCTCTCATAGATCAATCTAATGTGTGCTCACACTGGAAATCAACCAAAATGGAAGAGGGGCAAGTGAAATAGCGTCTTCTTAAATCATGCAATTAAAATGGCAAATTAGTTTCTTGATATATTCATTTAAGTGGTTAAGTAGAAAGGTTTCTATCCCCGTCCAAGCTGCTGTCTCACGGGTGGCTGTGGAGAGCTTCTACCATCTACATGCTCTTATGATTAAAGCCGCCATTTATTTGCTGCAAAAACACGGAAACACTTTCTGCACAAATTAGCCATTTGGAGGCCTGAAAATTCACTTCAGTACAACTGATTTAGGCATTTAGGGAAAATATAGCTGGAACGTAAAGGTTTACACACATTTTCCCCAGCAATGTCGATCATTTTCAAGGGCCATTAAAGGATGTTCTATAAGTTTTGATGAATGCAACTAAAATAGCTGTATTTTGTCTTGTTTTAGTTTCTTTTGTCCCCCTTAAATCATTTAATTCACTGATGTCAAATGTAAGAATCCAAAGCACAACAACTGTAAAACTGTTTTGATAGAAGTTCAATAATTGTATAATAGTAACAGTTTTGATCATTGTTTTGTCCAGAGCACTATTTACATTATTGGTATCTTCTTACTATTCTTCTTTGAATTAAAAGCCGCTTCATTAACTGACAAAAAAATGCATTAGACATATTAGACAAAAAATGACCGAAGAGTTTCATCTTCATTTTAAGTTTTTATGAACAGGTTTAAAATAATACATTTGTTGGTGGATTAAAATACACAAACAGACTCTGGTTTTGGGTCAATCCACCTCTTTTCCAAAGCATACCTTTATTTAATGTTTTTTACACTAAAGTGTACTAAATCAAGTGAAATGAATAACTAAATAAAATAATTTTAAAAGTGCAAGTGAAAGTTGCCGGGGCAATTTCAGGTTAGGTGGTCCATGACTGTTAAATGGGTTAAGTGGTTCTTAGCCTGAAAGAGTTTGAGAAACACTGTTCTACTGGATCCCACCACCCTCAGCTCTTTCTCATGAAGTGTTTTCACAGTTTAATTTTCTTATCTTTTGTTGTTTTTGTGGTGGGGTAAATACGGTATATCTTGTTATGTCTGAGACATGAACAGGTTGCTTTTTGAAGAGCTCGGTGTATTCATTCAAGAGCTTTGCATCTCTGCTAGATGACATTTCCTTCTAAGCGAGTTCCAAAAGTGTCTTGCTCTCAGTCCAAGCAAGACACTTAAAATTTGTTTGATCTCAACAGAAAAGTAGTTTCAGAATATCAGTAGCATTTGGTATGTGGAACTTTGACTCAGTTTATTTGATGATCAATCAACTCCGTTTTTAAGAGACATGTTTTGAGGATGAAAATAAATTAGTTTCATCAATTTAAATTTTATTTGATGACTGTTTTCTCACACATCGGTTCAACAGGAGGTGCTTCCTTAGTGCACTCTGCTCAGCATTCTTTTCTCTTCTGCTCAGCAGGCAAAAATACTGTGGGGTTCCCTAGCTATTAGCATACTATACAATAATCCTTCCCAAGTGTTGTCTGTCATGAACGTTGGAACATTTATAACATGATGAGAAGCTCTCATGTTCTCTTTGGTTCAAATGTCTGGCCACCACCCAGCCTAATGCAAATCCACAATGGATATTCATCAACATTGTAAATGTGCCCCAGTCTAACATATACAACATATACAAGTGCTTGCAAGCTGCTACAAGCCACAACATCCTTTACAAAGAATTGACTTGAACTTCGTGCCTGGGAGAAATCAAATTTTTTCTTGTTCATTTGGGCTTTATTCCTGCTTCTTATAGTCCGAATGATAATTTCTTATTTTTTAGGGGTGTTAAGCTAAATTTTGCTGGAGACCCCTTAAAATAATCACACCCTTCTCTGGTTTGCTTGATGACCACATTACGTCCAATTAAAGTAATTCTGCTATGGGCCTAAATGTGAGTATTGTTTTCATGGGTTTTGAAGGGCATCTGAAGAGGTCTTAGGTTTATCTGGATGCCTTGAGGACATGACTAGTAATACTTGTTGGCTGTGTATTGGGTCAGACATGACATTTGTCATTGATCCAAATGGTGGCAGGCAGCTTTAAAATGACATAGATAATTCTGGAAGGTCCAAAGTGTGTATGAATAAAACACATACTTGGTTTTGTTTCTGCTTTTTCTTTTAAAGTGTATCATATTGTGATGCTACAATGTCGTAAAAAACTAAGGGGAAGAAATCCCCTTAGATTTCTTCTGTTTTTGCATTTATGTCCAACCTAAATGCTTCTGATAATCTAATTTCAAACACAGAAACCTTGGGTAAATAAAAAAAAGTTTTAAAATGAGGATTTTATTAATAAATAGACAAATCTACCTGGCCCAATGAGAAAAAGTAACTGCACAGACTTTGTCAAAGTCACTTCAAAACCTTTTCTTGTTTGCGTTAATGGGCCATTCAGAAGTGGACTCGGTGGTGAGCTTTGATTAGTTCCCTGTCATTTCATGTTATTTCCATTTGTGGATAATAAGGTCTAAGTGTTGTTCAGTGAAATCCAACAGCATTAGAGATGGTTTTGTTATCATTACCAGATTAACTTTTACAGCTTTAAATGGGCTAAAATATTTTAAAAGACATATTATGTCCTAATCTATTGAAATGTAAGAACAGATAAACCGACTGTCTGTGCTTCAGCAATTTCTGTATTGCAGAGGTCAGGCAGTAAACAGGCCTTCAAAAATGTGGTTTATCACAATCAATTCATGATTTAGAAAAGAGGGTCCGAGTGTGTACAGAGTGTTTTGGATAGCTTGATTTCTTAATAACTGAATTGATCATTGACATTATTATTTTAATCTGACTTTAGATTTTTTTTAGCTTTCCATCATGTTGCTTTTGTTCTTTCATGCATATTTGAGAAATCCTTTAATCTCCTGAGATAACAATTCTGGTTGCAGAAATGCTTGGTCTTACCAAGGGTTGCCCTTCTTTTTGGAGCTGCAGTTTCCAAGCTAAGCTTCCTCACATAGCACTCCTGCCCACGCTACCCACACTCAGCTCCTTCAAACTAGCAGCAGCAGCAATTAGCAAACATTTTGCGGAACTGCACATCTGCTGAGGTCATCATATGAACTAATTCTCAGTCCAGTGCCCTGAAGATCGATGCTGAAGGCTTAATGGATAAACATTGCTGCAATGATGCACAGCAAATTCAAAAGTGTTAAATGTTTTGGTGTTAGTAGACTTTGTGCAAAAGCAGAGTTAATTTTACTCTAATAGAGTCACTTTCTGTTTATGTAAGTCTGGGGTGTATATTATTAGTAGTTAAAATCCAGTGTTAAAACAAAGTGTTCCCTTATCAAATCTAGAGGTGTTAAAATGGAACCAATAACTCTTGACTTCTGAACTCTGAACTCCACCAGCGGCTCTAACTGCGCTTGGTAAGTCATTTTTTTTCTGAGATGGTTTATAACTATTATTTTGAGTTGAGCTCAACCTGTATGATAGACGTCACGTTCGCCACACGGCTCGGTGTTAGCATATTTAGCTTAGCATGCCGAATGTTAGCGGAGTATTTGTTGGAAAAATATCGAGCCGGTGAAGATTTAATCAAATTACTGGCTAACTTGAACAGATCCGTAATCTAGAGTATGTTTTTTCGTGATGTTGAACGTTTACATGCATATTGGTCAGATTTATCAACCTTTCTGATCGATTTTTTTTCCTTTGAAAAAATGTAAAAGGCTTTTTCACGTTGAGAGCATTATTCCCGCTGTTGTGTCTTCTTATATATGTTTTGCAGCATGTTTTAATCCTTTTATTGCCTTTTTGTATATATTAGAACCAGTTTGGTTGAGGATGAATCTCTTAAAGAAGTACTCTGTGAGAGTTAATATTAAGATCTAACACTGAATTAGTGTTAGTAAGTGTTAAATTATTAACTCCAGCAGATTTGATATTTGACACTTTATTAGAGTTAAGGTACCAACTCTCCAAAAAGAGTTAAATTAACACTTTCTGGTGTCGACCCATATAGACACTTTAAAAGTGTTGAAATCAAATCTGACAGTGTTAATCTGGGCCTCCTGGATTTGCTGTGTGGGTTTAAGGTGGAGTGTGAAAAAGAGCAGTAACCTACTTAAAGAGACAGGCCCAATTTCAAGGCACTAAATTGTGAAGTCAAATTTCTTTTAAGTCATATTTGATATATACAATATTTTTATAACTACTGAAGGTAACATATTTTATTGTGCTATTACATCTCACTATTTGCCTGAATTAACACTACACTGCCCCTTTAAAAATCACCTTTTGTACTTATTCAAGACACTTGTCTTGTATTGAAATTTATTTGATGATCTGAAACATTTAAGTGTGACAAAAAGTATTAACCAAAGAAATATGTGAGCGGACAAATACTTTTGCATATGTCTAATGATGCATGCTATTGTAAAATGTTTAACCTAGTCTATTGGTTGACAGTGATGACAAATCGTTTCCACACATTCATTTGGTGAAGTGCAGTAACGCTTTTAACTCCAATTAAAATTGGGCTCTCAGTATTAGAAGCTTTGTGGATAATGAAGGCAGATGTTTGAAGAGGAGACTCACAGCAAGACAGATCCTTAGGCAATGACCTAACATGATGTTTTTGTCATTCTGACTATCATCTGGTTGTGTTTGCTCCTCTTGCACCTCTGTCCCTCCCCAATGCTTTGACACAAACACACACACATATCCACAAAACCCGAAGATGAAAGGAGAAGAGTAGCTCTATTACCTGCATTACAGCAAGTTGCTCAGACCAATTGACAACAACAAAATGCCCCAGAAAAAGCTTTTTTTCTCCCTTAAGATTTGAGTGCTGTACTTACATCTAACTTCATTTTTATAGACCACGGCCTATTTTCTTCCATCTGGAGTGTGGCAGCCAGAAGAGCATTTGATATCCTCACATGCACCATCAAAGTGGACAATATGCTGCAGTGACAGAAGAGCAAATCCATGTTTTCTTGAGTCCGTCCAAAGATTAATTTTGTTATGGAAAGTTCCAATTAGCCAACAATGATATGAAATGTTGGCTACAATGATACATCATTGTTGGCTAAGATGGAAAAGCAATGTGACAGGAATAATTATAAAGAGCACGTGCCTGGTCTTGATCAACTCCACATGTAGGCACATCCAAACTCCTGCCAGACACAGCAGTGTTCATCTGTGTTTATGCTTCTGAGACATATAACTTATAAGCTGCTTTGTAAGCTGCTTTGCAGCTTACATTATAAGTTAACATTATAACTTAACTTATAACTTATAATGTTGACATTATAAGTTAACATTAAGCTACTGTAATGTAGCTTTTACACTAAAAGCTACATTACAGTAGCTTTTAAAAGTGTTGAGTGTTAGAGGATTTAAATTCTAACAATCTAATATATTAGTGCTAAATACAGTGGAAATCACAAGTTTTCATATGCCAATTAAAGACATACAAATTTGTTTTCTCACTGAAGCCAAATTTCAAGAAATTCCAAGAATTTCCAAATATATTTCTATTTGCATAATGACAGAAAAATTAGTGAGAACAATTTTTTTAGAATTTTTTTTCTTTCTCCAACCTCAGAAGTTTACAGTATCAGTCATAATTGTCTTTTAAAATATATGACTTGGATTCAATCTTTTTTGTTTCCTTCCTCTAGTTTCTTGTGGAAGATAAAACTAGTGGAGCAACTTGTGGAGTTGCTTTCTGGAGTTCTGGTTCATTCCCCCTGACAGAATTGGCATTACTCAGTCAGGTTTTGATTTCCAGTGTGAGAACACATTAGACTGATCTATGACCTGCAAAAGATCATTTGCAATCCCTGTCCCTGGGCACAGAAACTAGGGTTGCAAGATACCCTAAGTCTCCTTCTTGTGGTTTGTGACCTGATCTAAACAGAGTTTACACAGCTACCGAATCCCTTCCATTTCTTGATAATTAAGTACATTAAAATCCAGATAACTATGAACCTTCTTCTTTTAAATTCTGACAAGACAATAGTTGTTGTTTTTGGACCAAAACCTTTGAAAAACAAACCTACTTCAATCACTTATCCTCCAATAATGAAGTAAAGAATCTCAGTGTTATTTTTTAACAGAATATCATTTAAACCTCATATTAGACTAAATACATCGCCAACATTTCTGGAGTCTAAATTTAGGGAATTTCATCTCCATAATCTTGCCAAATTTAGGAATATTGTGTTAAAATGTATGAAAAACTAGTTCATAAATTTGTTACTTCAAGGCTGTACTATAGCTTTACTATCAGGAAATCCACAAAATAGAGTTAAAACTTTCTTTCTCTACTACTCTCCAATATCCACGTTTTGCGTTTTCTGTTATTTTTCTTTACATAGAAGCTACACCTGGTCTGGCATTTTGTTTGGGTGATTCCTTCCTGGGGGAAGGCACTGGCTGAGATAATGCTGCCACCAGCTAAACATCCCCCCTCTCCTGCAATTAACTTTTTACTTTCATGAACATCAAAAATAATCCTATATCATTTCATTTGTTTCTTTTTGTGCATTCTGCTCTGGTTTCTCAAACCCCAGTTGGTTGTGGCAGATGGCCACTTGTATTGAGCCAGATTTTTTTGTATCCATCCCGACTTACACAGTTCAATACCCTTTCCTAATGATGTTAGTCAGGAATTCTGAATGACCACAGAATGGACCTTCTAGAAACAGCTGCTTTTTTGCTATAATCACTTGAGATACACTCACTGCCCTCAGATGATCTCCATTCCACTCATCATGAGACGACTAACACCAATTGACATGACGCCGGCCCCACCCCCTTGCGGAAGTAGAGCTGTCCTCCAACAAGCCAACTGTTATTATGGCAGACGCAACCTTGTTACTCAATCCGCGTTTCCCCATCAGATACGGTTCCCCCCATAGACATGAATACTAGACCCCTCACGGAGCGCTGAGTTGTACGTAACAGCGTCCGCCATCTTCTATGTGGCAACAGAGCGATCGGAGCTCCTTAAGTCCTGTGCTGTGTGGATTTGTTTCAACCGTTTTACGAAACAAAGTGGATTCGTTGGCATTACCTTTCACAGGTAAGGATGAAAGATCAGAATTACTTGACTTTGCGGCCAGAAATTTGCTTCTAAACAACCGAAAAATATTTCCTATGTAGCTTAAGTGGCCCGAAGTAACCACTGATTGTTAGCGTAGCAGCTAACTTTTTTATGCTATCTAATGAGAGAGAGCTGATGAAAAACCGCTGTTAGAGGAGAAATTCATTAAAAACCAGGAGATTTAGTGAGGAAAGATCAGTCAGGATCAGAGCTGGAGCTGCTGTTCTTCAGTCTCTGTTTCCCAGCTCAGCTTCACCATGTCGGTATTTAGCTATAAAGATGCTACGAGTCAGAGCCCAAAATGCTGAAAATGTCTTTTTATGAATGTCAAGGAAACATATATGTATTTTCTATTACACTTTTGGATAATGTCTCTTTTATCCTTGGCTTTATCCTGTGAACCAGGACGTCTCAGAAGTCATTGAGTTCTCCCAGTGTGACCAGCAGACTGAAGCCCTGCCTCTGGCCAGTGTTCCCAGTATAATAAATATTTTTTTTATTCTTTCATTTTTTGTGTATTTTTAAATATCTCAATTTGAAGTATTAGTGCATTAATAGAGCTTATGTAATGAGATAAAATAATTTACTCTGCTAGAATTATTTTCACTCTTTGCTGTCAACAGTTGGCATACAGTAATAAATATTTTTTTTCTCTGGAAAAAAAGTAAGAAAAATATATAGTTTAATGTTTGACAATGACTGATTTGTAAATCAAAAGTCATTTCTCAATAATGTTTAAAAATTAAATACAATAAATTATTTGTTTCTTGTCTTGAAACGTTAAATGTACTTTAAATTATGGGATTATGTAAATATGTTCTTTAATTAAACATTGTAAAAGTCTGTCTGTTCATCGATGTCATTATAAAAATTATCAGAATAATTTCTATCAAATAAAAACATTGTGCTCTTTATTCAGAAATGCCCCAAAACAATTAAATAATCACATCAAAAGTTAGAAACTCTGTCTTTAGTCATTTCTTTGATTGCCAAATATATTAATGTGTGTAAAAAAATGTGTCAATGACAGGTATTAACTTAAAATACTTTGTAGAACGGCACTTTATTAAGTTCGGTCCATTCACTTGTATTAGCTTACTGGCACATATTCCACATTCAATATGGCGGATGCTGTTACATATCGCAGCAGCAGGCCGACCCGCCCCATGAGGCGTATATGGTTCCCCCTGCGTCTTCTTGCCGCTCCGCCCCGCCCACGCGGCAAAATACGCGCATGCTAGTATGAGCACTGAGAAAGCACACGAGTAGCAAACACGCGCTTGTTGGCGCGCTTGTCTGGGGATCTACGGACATCGTGAAAGCTCAAACATGTTTCGGCAAAGTTGTCACACTTTCTTCACATTTTGCGTCAAACTAATAGTAATAATACTAATGATAATACTACTACTAATAATAATAATGCTAATAATAATAAATACATATATATGTTACATGTGTATTATAATTATTATGAATATATATATGTTTAGTTATATGCATGTGTATAGATAGATAGATAGATAGATAGATAGATAGATAGATAGATAGATAGAGCTATGTGAAATAAAAACAGGGCAATGCATTTTAATGCTCAATATTACCCATCAGATACCGTTCACCATGTGGTAAAGTGAGGGAACGGTATCTGATGACTGAAAATCACCCATCAGATACCGTTCCCCCTGTTTTAAAGGGAGGGGAACAGTATGTGATGACCACATTTCACCCATCAGTTACCGTTCCCCCTGTTTTACAATGGGGGAACGATATCTGATGGCCATATTTCACCCATCAGATACCGTTCCCCTTATTTTATAGTGGGGGAACGGTATCTGATGACCATATTTCAATGGCATCTGATGGGTGAAATATGGTCATCAGATACTGTTCCCCCCCGTTAACATAGGGGAAACGGTATCTGATGGTTGAAATATGGGCACCAGATACCAGATACCGTTCCCCCACTTTAAAACAGGGGGAACGGCATTAAAATGCATTGCCCTGTTTTCATTTCATATAGCACTATATGAAACATATATATATATATATATATATATATATATATATATACCCTTCTCACCCTCCGCAGGTGGTCTCATCCTCTGAGCTCGGGTCCTCTACCAGAGGCCTGGGAGCTTGAGGGTTCTGCGGAGTATCTTGGCTGTGCCTAGAACTGCACATTTCTGGACTGAGACGTCTGATGTTGTTCCTGGGATCTGTTGTAGCCACTGCTCCAGTTTGGGGGTGACTGCCCGGAGGTCCCCGATGACCACAGGCACCACTGTGGTCTTCACCTTCCAGGCCTTCTCCAGTTCCTCTCTGAGGCCCTGGTATTTCTCCAGTTTCAACAGAGGAAAGCCATTGTGGTGGATGTAGCAATACCAAGTGACTACAACATCAGGAAAAAGGAGCACAAGACACTGCTTGTGCTATACAATATACAGTGCTGCTTGAAAGTTTGTGAACCATCCAAATATGGCCATTGTTTTCTAAAGAAAAATTATAATAATCATGTAAAATGAACATCCATAGCTCAAATTGTAATGCGGACCTTCCAAATAAGGAACACAAAGAAAAAAAGATCCATATTTTTATTATTTATTCAACAAAAGTATTTTATCTGTCAAAAACAGAAAATCTGCCAAGTGCAAAAGTATGTGAACTCTTTCAATTAGTACCTTGTAGCACCTCCTTTTGCAGCCATTACTTCAACTAAACGTCTTCTGTAACCACAAACAAGTGTCTCACATCTGCTGTTTGGGATTTTTGTCCACTCCTCCTTGCAGAACTTTGCCAGTTGAGAGAGGTTGGAGGGACATCTGGCATGTACTGCCCGTTTCAGATCTTGCCACAGCATTTCTATGGGATTGAGGTCTGGACTTTGACTGGGCCAATCCAGAGTGCAAATCTTCTTTCTCTTAAGCCATTCTTTGGTACTTTTGCTGGAATGCTTTGGGTCATTGTCTTGTTGCATAATCCATATCCGTCCCAGCTTCAACTCCTTGACTGATGGCAAGAGATTCTGGTCAAGAATTTGTTGATAGCCCTGGGAATTGAAGGTTCCCTGGATAATATGGAGTCGTCCAGGTCCAGAGGCAGAAAAGCAGGCCCAGACTTTCACATTTCCACCACCGTGCTTCACTGTTGGGAGGAGGTTCTTCTCTTTAAATTCAGTGTTTACTTTTCTCCAAACATGGTGCCTGTGATTGTGGCCATATAATTCAATTTTGGACTCATCCGTCCAGAGAATGCACTTCCAGAAAGCCTCTGGTTTGTCCAAGTGTTCTCTGGCAAACTTTAAACATGCAGCTTTGTTCTTTCTTGAGAGCAGAGGCTTCCTTCTCGCAACTCTCCCATGAATGCCATGTCTATTGATATTTTGCCTGATTGTAGACGCATGTACATTTATCCCAGACGCTGACAGACAGGTCTGCAACTCTCTGGAGGTGATGCGAGGGTTGGCCTTTACCTGCATTATTATTTTTCTGGTGCTTCTTTGTGAAAGTTTTGACGGCCGTCCACATCTGGGCAGAGTTGCAGTGATGCCTAGTGCCCTCCATTTGTAAATGATTTGTCTTACAGTGAATGGATGAAGCTGGAATCTTTTGGAGATGGTCTTATAGCTTTCCCCAGTCTGATGGGCTGTCACCACCTTCTTCCTGATGTCCTCAGATGTCTCCCTTCCTCTCGGCATTGTTGATCTGGTCTTTATGCCTTGACACAACGGTGGTTTGTTTGGTTTCCTCTCCCTTTTAACCAGTGCACCTCCAAACTTTTCCCAAGGACGTCTCATTTGATTGGTCTGCTTAATTGATTACTCAAGCACTAACATGTGCTTCACCTGAGTCTTTTACCTGATTGTCTTTATCAGTGCAGCTGTGGTTCATTTACTTTTGCAGATGCTCTGATTCCGTTTTTCATTTAGTTTGCTTTCAACTCCCACATTTTCCTCAAAACAAATGAATGGAATTGATTAACATAAACCTGACATTTCACATACAAAAACTGGTGATGAGAAAATAAAAGCATGGTAAAAATAAAGAAAAATCTAAACTACTCAACTAGTTCACAAACTTTCAAGCAGCATTGACGCAACACCTGCAATTAAACATGCAGTACCTCGCGGACCACTAGGGGGCGCCCGTGGACCACCAGTGGTCCGGGGACCACAGTTTGAGAAAGATTGACTTAGACAACTTGTTTTATATTTTATCAATTTATATTACAAGTTCAAGTAGGCCTCAGTCTGACTAAATGACTTGATTGCATTAAAATGATTTGGATTAATACATTTAGATCAAATATGATTGAAGATGTCTGTGAATTAGACCCGTTTGTAAATATACTACAAAGGCAAGTGCTTTACAATTGCCTTTGTAGTATATAAAAACAAAACTGAACTGACCTCTGAAGATCTCTTTTGTGTACGGTATGCTGCAGGTAGAGTTTTAGTTTATGGCATTAAATATGGCATAATTTATAACAAATTTAAATCTGAAGACATGGTGATCCGTTGAGTGTGATAATCATGAATTAGGGTTGGTTGTTGGTTTGCAAGTAGTACATTACCTTTGTTTTAGTATGGTTTATATAATTAAAAAAACAATATTACTAATCAATTAATAGCCAGATCATTATTATTATTATTATTATTATTATTATTAGTAGTAGTAGTAGTAGTAGTAGTAATTTTCAGGTTTAGAAAGGGTTTATTCTCAGTGTTGATGGTTGTGTCTATTTCTGAACTTGCGGTCTTGCATGAATCTTGAGTATTTAAAAGGGGAAGATATATTTATGGCAATATATCAATGTCAAGCTCAGTCAACATTAGTTTTGTCTACTCTGGTAGCACCAGAAGCACAAACTTCCATAAGAAGCCATAAAGCAGCATAAAGCAGATGCTTTAATAAACTTCCATATCTGGTGCAATAGAACTGTAGATTACCTCAGGTTTCTTTCTGCTTCTTATTTAGAAGTGACACCTCAAAATGAGGGTGGATTTTTATCAATGTGATTTACACTGTTCAGTATGTCTTTAATAGCTGCAAGACAAACGTTTAGCAGCTCTTCAAAAACACTTCTCTGAACACAGCACTTGAGAAAATGACGCACTAACAGTGAGTCAAATGTTTTACAAGATGACAAAAACCGTTTAACGCTGCAAGAATAAATCCATCAGGTGATTCCATCTCAGTTAGCAGTTTACCTTTTTTCTTTTTAATGCAACTTGCCTTTCTTGTGTCCTTTATTTGTGAGACAAAAAGCGTGCAGCATGGACCGAATCAACACCAACAGAACACATTTCTGTTGCAATCACAATTTATACTTCCAGCTTCAGTTATGAAGGGAAAAACTGAGCAAACAAATGGACTGGAGCACAACTTACTCTCAGTAATTAATTTGTTCTCTCTCCATCTCATCAAACGGAAATCCAGTCCAAGGATTACAACTTCCGCTCGAAAATCTCCCCCTAATTGCCTAATACCATTGCAGCTCAAATTCTGTCTATACTAAGGCACTTTGGCATTAAGTGGACTGATTGGAAATGTGATGAAAACACCGGATCAGCAAATTACTGCATAAGGCTTTCTCTCATAAATGGGCACAGGAGCGGCACTTGTACTCCCACAGATTTTTATACTGACAATTACAGCCAATCTGGACGGAATTACTTGACAGACCTGTGGCCCCTAATCCTCCTGCGAGGAAAGCTGCAAAACTATTAGAAAAAAAATATCCAACGTGAAGCAGGAGCGCGGGAATTAATTTTCAGGTTTAGAAACGGGTTTATTCTCATTGTAGTATATAGGCCTTTCTTCTGATAACTTGGGTCAGAGCTGCCTTCTTGAAGGAGACTAAAAAACAATAAAAATTATTTTTTTTCGGGAACAGAAAACGCCACATCGGAATTAATTGAATAATATATCAGTTACTTAAGGTTCGTATTGTATTATTTTTCAAATATACAATACTGCTACGTGGATGTAGCAGAACCCATCCACGTGGCATGCGGGGACAGTAAGGCTCCTGCGGCCTGAACCTCCATCAGATTTTTAGCTGCTTTTCAAATGATTTATTGTGTGGTCACAGGTGCGCTGCTTATCTCAAATCAGTTTACTTTTTTTTTTTCCAGTGCCTTTGAATGCGTCCAAAACCAATCAGAACGAAGAGCCTATCCCTCACACGGCCCTCTCGGCCATACATAAATCTAATTGGCTGATGAGCCAATCAGCTTCCCCAATCCGCCACTCTGCCTCAATAAGTCCCACTAACGCCCCCTTCTACCAACAACTGAGTGATGCCCGGCACCGTGTCGCTCGGCTTTCACACAGAGGGTGCATTTAATCCGCGGAAGCTCGCAAGGGACAGGCAGATGCTGGTGCAGGTTTAAAAAGAGGGGGGAAATCTCTATCATCATGAGTGTGAACTATGCGTCCGCAGCGCCCACGCAGAGATCCACGTCATTTTTCATTGAGGATATCCTGTTGCACAAACCAAAGCCACTGAGAGAGGTTATTCCCGCGCCCTTCTGCAGCTCCCTGACCTCCAGAATGTCCATCCTGGAGTATGGATATCCTCTGATTCCGACGCCAATTCTGGCTCCTCATCCTCACCCACTCCATAAACCGGAGCATCACCAGTACTTTTTCACACCTGGTAAGCACTGGGAGGGCGCCAGAGGCACAAGTTAAGGCCTGGAAGAGAAAATGGTCACAAACTCCTGGATAAAAATGCTTTTGGAGCCTGTTAGACCTTTTTTCCTATTAGGGAATAGCAAAATATGTTATCCGATTAAACTGACTGCTACTTTTTATGTTAGGGTTTTAAAGATCAGATTTTTTTTTTCTCCAGCTGCTAAAGTGAGAAAATTGGAAATTAACTTTATAAAAAAAACACCAGCAGTTTATTCAACTATTATTTAAACATATTTTGAATAAGTACTTATTATTACCGTTTCTGAAATATAAATATTATCGATGTTTTCTCAACTATTAAAAAAATAACAGAATATTTAATATTATAGAACTGTGCAATGGGGCTAAACTGATATGGCATTCATTTATGTAGTTTGTTTTTTCCATCAGGTTAGGTTATTTTTATTTTCCTTTTTTAAAAAAAAAATGTTGGTAGTCTTGAATAGTTTGAGCAGGATACATATATGATTTGCACCGAAAATCCAATGTCCTTTCTTTTGGGCGAATGTTCTTTCCAATATTAGGACTCTTTTTTCCCAATTTTACAATATTGTCCTATCCGACCGCTCGGAAACAGGACTTGCCTTAAAATGCGCCGCAGATAGATCTTACTTGTCTTGATGTTCAACAGGGATGCAGATGCCGGCTCTGTTCCAGCACCATGCAGAGTTACCAGGGAAACACTGCCGGCGCAGGAAGGCCCGGACCGTGTTTTCTGACTCCCAGCTGTCCGGACTAGAGAAGCGCTTCGAGATCCAGCGGTACCTGTCCACACCGGAGAGAGTGGAGCTGGCCACGGCGCTCAGCCTCTCCGAGACACAGGTGCACGCAAACACACCTTACACTTCTACCGAAACACTGCAAGATAATCATTTCCCGCCGATCCTGTTTTAAAAAATTCATATTTACAACCTGATAGTGAACCTGTCTTAAGAATTAAAGATCTGCAGGTATCCAAAGAACATTTTAATTCTACAGTTTTAATTACACTGACCGTCTGACAATGGAAATACAATACTTGTGATCATTCAGGCAAAACAGTGCTATTTATGTAAGTTGTTGAGATTACTGGGGCCAATTAATATTTTATTTTATTTATTCAGATTAATTAAATTTTTATTTTACTGCTGTCTCATTTTTAATTTGCTTTAACAGAAAGAAGATCTGTAACCAAGAAACCAAGCGTTCAGTAATGATTTGTTAAATTTTATTGAATCACCAGAACGACATAAATAAATATAAACAACAGATTCCATTTGTATATATACAAGAACTACATTTTGCATCGTATCTATTTGACTTTTTAATTTTAAGACTGGCTGCTTGATCAAAGCGAGATTTGTATGCGTAAGAGAATTGCGTTTACAAGCTTAAACGATTGATGCGTAAGGTTACTTCGGGCGAGCTAAAATGTAGCCTTAATTTAAAAAAAAAAGTTGTCATCTTTTATTTTAATTTATTATTACTATTATTATTGGATGAATTCCGGAATCAGAGATTCATATTTGAACACCCTCTTCTTCTCTCCGCTGCAGGTAAAAACGTGGTTCCAGAACCGGCGAATGAAGCACAAGAAGCAGCTGAGGAAGGCGCAGGATGACCGGAAGACTCCTGCAGAGATGGAGCGCTGCGCAGAGAACTCCAGCGCGGAGAGCGACCTGAACGAGAAGAGTGCGGAGGAGATGAGACACGGCCTGGATGCGGACTCATACATACTGGAGGAGAACGACGACGACGTGGACATCGAGGACGATATTTGCTCCACAGATCATCTACTATAGGAGCACACCTGTAAGCATCGGCCTCTGCTAATGAAACACAAACTGACTTTTCTCCTGAGAAAAAGAGTCCAATGTGAGCTCATTTATTATTATTATTATTATTATTATTATTATTATTATTATTATTATTATTATTTCCTTCTACAGAGTCTAAACCTGGTAAATTCGTGTTATTTTGTATTTCTGTAAATTCCTGTACATAAATCTAGCTCTGTACTATAAACGCATTGTGCAGCCCCGCCCCTCTCATATATTTGCACTTTCATCCCAAACAAGAAATATATCTTTCGCTCTCTTTTTTTTTATCTCATGTTTAAATGTCATTTGCAGTTTGTCCATTTTGTTGGAAAATGTCTGTAAATATACACATCCAAAATATATTGAAACAGCACTGGGCTCCCTTTATTCGGCTGTTTTTTATCTCTGTTTTTACCGTAGCGTCAACATCGATCCGTGTTTTTGTTTGTTTTTTAACAATAAGCTTTTTAGACAATGAAAAATCCACCCACGCCCTTTTAGGTCAGCTCGCGTGATGCTTATTGTTTCCCCTCCACCCCCGTGATTTGGGCGCCACCGTTTGAGGTTAAAAACTAAACTTAAAAAAAAAAAAAAAAGAAAGAACTACAGCAATAAATGACAGAAAAAAACAAATCGAATATCATTTCAAAGTTGTTTGTGCGTTTTTAAACAAACCATCAACACAACGATTTTTTACTAACGGTGCTCATAGTTCAGAGGTAAAATTTAGTTAAATGATCGTAGAGGGCTGCTGGAACCGCTTCATTGTTTTCTGTTTAATTTTTTGTTGACAGCGTGTTGTCTACATTGCATGTTCATTGTGAGGGATTGCTGCAACATCAGAGACCCAGTGTAATCCGCTGGGTTTCCTTAAACACGTACCAATTAGGATATTAAACTGAACTTGACGCCCTGGATTTAATTTAATACTACTGAGTTTGAATCTTTCCTCATGAGAGTGGATTGATTATATTATTCCGTACATTGGATCACTTGTTTTGTAAAGTACTTGGGACAATTGTTGTAAATGGACGCAAGAATACTGAATTTAATTGAAATCGATTTTTGGGAGCCTAAAAATAGAACACCATTGTTGAAAATTTTAAGGTATTTTGTTTTTCTCCACTCTAGAATCATTGCAGATTCTATAGAATCTATAGAAAATACACAAAGAAGCAATAATAAATAACTTATGTTTTTTGCCTGATAAATGTAATAGTTAAAAGATAGAGTCAAAAGAGAGAAATGTTCTTATGAATCCACTAGAACAATAAAGACACTGGAGACCATTTGTCTGTCATGATTACAAAAGGTGTATCTGGACCAGTAAGATTCTGATCTCACATAGTAAATTCAGTTATACCCCTTAAATTATTCTTAAAATAGTAGTACTAATTCATAGTCCTAAATCAAATTTCTTACAAAGCTCTGTATTTTATTATTAGACTAATGAAGGCATTTTATGGGAAGGGAATAAAAAAATATATATATATAAATATTTAAATAAACACTGAGAAAATTATGGTCATACTTGTAGTGCTATTTAAATATAATTGACATCAGTATCAATTAAATCGTCAAATTTGCAGGATAGATAATTCATTAATACAGATTAAATGTCCATTAACAAACGTCAACCATGTTTTCCATGTATTCCCAACACAGATTTTTTTCTAGCTACTTGATTTTAAGCTAGTTGCTTCCTCACCTCCACAATGCATTTTCAGACACTAAACACATGGTCATATTATTATTATAGCAAGCAGAAGCAAAAGAGATTCAGAAGTATACAGGTAAGTGCGACTAAGTTTCAAAATACTAGCAGCAGTGGAGTATAAGGACAACATGCCTGCTTAAAAAATATCTATAGAAGATTGATTCAACTGTTAAAAAAAGGAATTGCACATTAAAAAATGTGCGTCTTTCACTTAAAAATCTGCACTCCAAAATTTACAAATCATATTTCGATTAAGTAAATTAAAAAGTGATCAGATCACCCAATAAGATTTATCAAATGTATTTGTAAAACAATTACATGCACAAGCTCAAGCAGTTCAAAAATAAAAGCAACAAAAAGTAGGAAACATCCTATCAGGTTAACATAACAAAATTTGAAAGTTTGTTGAGAAGCACAGTCAACACAGAGTTTGACAGCATTTATTCCCAGACAGTTGGGTCTAACATTTAGCAGGCTTATGGAAAAAGAACTGTCAGATGGACCAAGGAAGGCATCAAAGGCTGAGTAGAGTGAACTGAAAACATAATGTCCTAAAAGTATGAAACCGACAATAAAAGAAATAAATAAATAAAAAACACTTCTTGTGTCTGAAAAAAGTTGTTTACTGATAAATCAGGAATCCCATTAGTAATTAGTTTGGTTCCAGTCCAATGAAACACAAGGATTTAGCATACAGTCCTTATTACACTTTGCAAAAGTTTCTTGATGATGAAGTCATTTTCTTACAGGATCTTACCAGAGAGTAGCAGAAAATCTAGATGCTTATTTGATCAGAAATCATGTGAAAATTTAAAAAAGGAAAGGAAAAACAAGTCCCACAACAAAGTAGTTAAACATTAACTTACGATTAAGTTAATGTTTAACTTAATTTATAACAAACTGCAGTTTCCATTATAAAAGTTCAGTCAAAAAAACAAAAAAACAAGATAATTTTATCTTGATTCATGGTTTTCATATTAGCCCTCAAACTAGTTCTTCAAATATTGCTGTTAAATATTTTAATTTGATTTGAGGGTTTATGACACACATATGTTTGTTATGTACACTGTGTTGAATGTAATAGTTTTGCAATAGTATATTTTCATTTTTGCATTTCCAAAAAAATAAACCAGTAAAATGAAGCCTGGGAAATTAGTTCCACATTTCTGAGAGGTTGTACTTTCTATGAGTTATTAATGTGACTGTAATGCGTGTACAAGCCACTAACTCCACCAGATCTTAAGTCTTGAAACCTGATTTTTAAAAGGCTTCATATGTGGGGCTGTAGGATAACATATAAACCCTCATTGCTCTTTGTGCAGCATTCACCATATTTTTCTACTTTTTGAAAAGCAATTGATCTCATCTACAAAATAGGATTCTGATAAGCAGGCAGTGAGGGGGAAACAGGCCTATTCTGCCTGGCCTCCAGAATAGGCCAGGCAGAAGGTGATCAATTAAAGGATTAAGTGTTTTGCAACACATGGACGCATCTGCATTTGGGCCTAATAGCAGGGCCATCAGCTCATTTTCAGGAGTCCTGCTGCCAACTGAAAGCATACTTCTCACATCAAAGCATCCATGTCTGCCTTAGCTTCCTGATGAACAGAGAGAGATGCTAATTTGGTCTCCTTCATGTTTAGTGGTGAAAGACTTCTTCAATTAACTGGACTTCAATGGCAAAAAATGAGTAGGTGGGAGGAAAAAGATGCAAAGAGACACAGCTGGGATAGGCAGCAATCCTCATTAAATTAAAAAGGCCGAGACCATTTGTTTTCAACTGTGCATCTAAGGACTTAACACTAAAAACATAGAACTTCAAAGAGTCTGTGATGGGTTAATAGAGACTATAATCTAATTAAAATATTGCACACAGGTAAATAGTGCTTTGATAATGATCTGAGGGTTCAATTAGTAAAATGTAGTAAAATGGGTGTTTTGTGTGTGAGAGGAATTATTGCTTATTATACTGCTGCAAAATCTAGGGACCTGACCATCAGTGTTTGAGCTTTCATCTGATAAAGAAATGAAAACAAATAGAGAACAAGTAAAGAGTCAAAGAAGCACGCAGTACCAATGCCTGGGGTTCAACCGGGTGTCCTAAGATCCAACCAGACTCAGACTGATGAACCGCTGACAGCTGACCCACAGGACATGTGGTGGTTTGAAAATTCTATTTTATCTCTGAACCTTTACATTAAGCTATACCTTTACATTTCAGCTTTCAGGCTTGTGTGAAGCAGGAAAGGATGATCAAAACACCTTAAAAATCCAGTTGGTCATCCATTCAATGTTTTCTTTGTTAAAATAGTTGTTATGGCAGCAGTCACCACAGTAATGTTTATTTTTGCTTGTTCATACATACTACATTTGGTATTTCACAATCACAACCGTTTTTCTGTATAGTTCTATGCACCCCAATATGTTTTGTTTGAGATCACTGCCATGTTATTTTTTCCTCATCAAACAAAGAATATAGTGTGAAATTGCTGACTCAATTTAATTAAGGTCAACTCAATGCAGTACAAAGGTCCAATAAAAAATGTATAGGAAACTCAACCTTCTAGTCTTTTGGTAGTTGTTGGGGGCAGTGATGTCAGGAACTTTGTAACGCAGACCACTTTTTTCAGTAACTTGTAATCAAATGAGTTGCTATTAGATTAGCAACTTATTAGCAACTCATTTGACCTAGTTAATGTCAAGGTCAAATCCAGGAATCATATTACAGGTACTTGTTCCTCCCACCTACTCATTACTATTTTCTTTTGTAATTATTAATTTTATTGCATGTCTTGGGGAGGGACCATCATTTCTATGCGACAGTTATCAGCAGCGACAGAAATGTAAACAAAGGAGGAAAGTGAGATGCACCATTTTGTTGCTGGAAAAACAGGAACTATCTTGAGTTTTTGTCACTAAGTCCGATTATTATAAGCAGATTTGGTCTTGTTTTTTATTTTTGTTGTTTGTTTTTTCTAAATTCACTTACAAATTTGATGAGTCGCAGGTTGCGTATTTTGGGCTTATTTTTGAACGTGAAGTTGCTTATTTGGGCTTGGAAATAAGCAAAAACACATAATAAGCCCCAGAATTTGTCTGACATCCATTTAGTTTTAGTCAGGCCTTCCAGGTCCATTTATTCCCGGATGTTCTGTCCCGCTGTGTCTTTGTTAATGTCAAGGTAATATATTTGCTGTGAATGATGCCGAGCTTCGTGCTGCTCTCCAGAAAACTGCAAACATCGAACAGTGCAATAAATGTGAAAACAACCATAAATGAACATGTCCGTAAAGTTGCGCAACTAAATGCCATTATAATCATTAATATTAAGTGTCAGCAAACACAGGGCCGTAACAAAGAATTGGACGCTGGGGCAAGGAGTGGGGGAGCGAGCCCCACTCCTTGCCCTACAGCTCGAAGACTTAAATTATTTTTCGATTTGTTTAGCTTTATGACCGTGATGCTAATCCAGGTGAGTGTTGGTAGTTGAGTGCTGCTTTACCGCCCAGGTGAAAAAAAAGTATACTTTAGTATACTTTAAACATACTTACATTTGTGAAAGTACATTTTAAGTAAGTATTAAGTGTACTACCTATAAGTAGTATATATGAAGTATACTAAAAGTATGCTTGTACCAAATTCTAAATTAGAACTTTAAACATACTTAAATATAATTGTATCAAAATACACTTTTAAGAAATATATTAAATAAAAGTATACTTTAAGTGAACCAAATATGTATTTGCCCAAGTGTAAATATGCACTTGCTCAAGTGTATATTTAAAAGATATTTAAAATATCTGTCAAAGATATTTGGTGTATATTTTAAAATATATGCTCAAAATATAATTTTTTAAAATTCACTTAATGCTTACTTTAAATTATTAATTTCAGTATGTTTTAAATTACATCTCAGTGTATACTTTAGGCTAATAAAGTATGCCTTTTTAGGTGCCTTAATAATCTTTTCCTACTTTTGTTAAAATGGCAAAGAATTAAAAAAATTATAATCAATCAAATAATAAGCAAGCTTACCACCAACTAGCAAGACGTTGGCAGCCTTCGTCCCTTCGGGCTCCTTTTGTGACCCACATTTCATTTCCATCGGTTGTTGTCCAGTTGTGTTGTTGTCTAACTCAGAGTAGGACGTCACCAGCTTGAATTTACCTAAATTACTAACTATTATCAAGGCCTTCTCTACTTTTAAGGCAATATTACGCGAGTAAAAATGGCTAATTTGAACAGCGTCTGTTCAAGGCTTTTCTTCTTTTTATGGCGGTTTTTTGTTTTTAATGAAAGTGTGCAATACCGCCACCATCTGGTCTGGAGTATGAACTGGAGCTACTGCCGTTCACTTATAGATTTTACATCATACATCTGAAAATGGATTGGGTAAAGTTTTTGTTAAAAAACTGAAAACAACAGATCATATTCGGAGAGGTGTAAAACCGAAGATACCTGCTACATTTATTGTTATTGTTATTTATTTTACCTGCTACATTTATCTTGGTACAAAAACAAGTATTGTTTTTGTTGTAGAACCTCTTTCATTAAAATGACAATGTTTGATATTTTGAGGCATGAACACATTAGTTACTTTGTTAAAGTTACTTTTTCAAACTATTCCATCACTAGTTGGGGGCAGAAGGGGCAACATGGAAGGAGGGATGAGTGGAGAGTTGTTTTAAGCTGCTCTCAGAAGATGATCAGAGTTTGCAATCTAACTGTATGCCAACATCATTTTGTCAGCATTTTACTGGCAGATTCAATAAAAACTGTTAAATTACCACACATCTTATAATCAGACTTCACAGTGGCGCAGTTGGTAGAGCTATTGTCTTGCAGCAAGAAGGTCCTGGTTCAATTCCCAGCCTTGGGTCTTTCTGTGTGGAGTTTGCATGTTCTCCCTGTGCATGTGTGGGTTCTCTCTTGGTACTCTGGCTTCCTCCCACAGTCCAAAAACAGTCAGGTTAATTGGCTTCTCTAAATTGTCCCTAGTGTGCATGGTTGTTTGTCCTGTCTCTCTCTGTGTTGCCCTGCGACAGACTGGCAATCTGTCCAGGGTGTACCCTGCCTCTTGCCTGGAACATTAGGTGGAGATGGGCACCAGCAATCCTCCTGATTGTACAGAAAATGGATGAATGTTATAATCAAATTCACTCAATGAAAAAGTTTATCCTCTGACGCCTACATTTATAATATTAATTCCAGAAAACTTTTCACTTTGACTTAAACAACTATTCATCAATATTGAAATCTACTTTTACACTTTGAAAATCTAACTGCTTGAATAGCGTGCTTAGTCACTAAGTATACTTACTGGCTTGCAGAGACACTCCTACCTTTGGAAGAAGTGGCAGCAACCAAAATATCTGAAGACATTACCTAACTTCAGCAAACATTTATAAAGTTATTACATTGTAGGAAGTGCTTGCTTATGTATATCTGAAATTCACAAACAATATTTAGATGTTTTATGCTAAGCTAAAACACACAATTCCAGCCAATTTCTACTGGTAAAAATGTTAAAGCTGTTGCTTTTTTTCCCCAATTTTGTTCCAGAGAATTCATATTCTGATGTAAAGTATTTGTTGGTGGAAGGAAGTTCAGCTTCATTATGTAACTTTTAACAATCAGCTCCAATCAGTTGGTTCAGGCTACATTTGGAAACTCCAATATGTCTTCAGGCCGGATGTACTTTTCTGAAACATTCCACAGCCTTCTATTTTATGTTTATTTTTGTGTGCCCACAAAACACAAATTACATTAATAAACTAAACAAAAAAAATGTATTGCCGTCTACCTTTTTACTTATAAATGAAATTATTGGGCCACTCGTTCTGCGCAATAATATCAGTTCATCCAAAGTCAAGTCTATCCTCAACACATCCATCCATCCATTATCCTCGACACAATTTGAGAAAAGGAAAAGGAAAGCTGAAAAGGCAGTTTCTAGCAGAAAATCCACAAAGCCTGTCTTTTATTTCAGTTTGAAAAGTGCGGTACCCTTCTGTCTTGTAGTTTGACGCAAACCTTTCAGTTCCAGTGTTGGTCATCCTTCGATTGAAAATCCACTTTAAAAAACTGTTTAAGTGTAGAATTGTAGTCATCCATGTTGACGTCGGGAGAGAGGAGAAAACAATAAATATATCGTTGCACTTGACTTATTTACTGTATGGCTAGCTCATTTCCTCTTACTCTGCAGACACGGAGTCACAAGACCAATGTCTGGGACCATGAGTGCGCCCTGCCATGAGGCAAGAGAACTGCCTGCCTCATCTTGAATCTGTTCTCTGTTTATGATCGCTCCTCAGCACATGAAACATGTTACACAAACAGTTGGTGAAAGAAACACTGCCCATTATATACATAAGCTAAATTATTGAAAATCAGTTAATATACTAAATGTTTTTAACCATTTTATTGGCAATGTACAGTCAGGAGGAACAAGCTCCTATCGAATGGCAGCCAGCACAATTAGTTAGAGGTTGCACCATCGAAGGCGAGACTCAGCTCGTTGCTGCCTTACCAGCTTCACTTTCAAGCATTTGAATGGAAATTGAAAATTCAGCGATTTTGAAGAAAAAATAATAAAAATTGTTTAAACTAACTGAAAAATAGCTACTTTATAGTACAAACCACAGGGTGAAAATAGCAATATCTTACATAATTTGTCCATGATGACAGGTGAGGCTCTGCCTCACAAGCATCCCCTGACCACACCTCAATGCTGTTTATAAATAATCCGTTTTGCATAATGACAAAGTTCCTGAAATAAATAGACTTTTCAGTAATATTCTAATTCATTGAATATGATTGCATACTTAAGTGCACACACAAACACACCGCTTATATCAAAAAACAAACACATATCTTCATACTGGGAACGTTACTGTCTCTGCCTTCTGGTCGTTTGGCTTGAGGGAAGGAAAACACACTTATCTTATTGTCCTTCTCACTGGTCACCTCTGAATGCACTTTTTGTGGTGTCATTTTCTCAGTATGATGCTGATGAAAGAGCGATGGAAGCCTATTATAAAAGAGGCTTTAATTAGAAGACTTGGGTCTTCTCTTGTTATTCTGTTCAGCAGAGCTTCTACACCAATCTCAATAAAACTGATGCCTGCAGTCAGTGAGCCCATCAGCATGATTCCCAGTTCAGTCAAGACTAAATTGGTCAAACATGCTCACTGTTTAAAGCTGGGTGTTGATCCTTGATACTTGGTACTGATATTTCATATATGTCATTGAATGCGACTGTTTACGTGTGTTCCTCGAACGTGCCTTTTTCCGAGGCAAAGGAGTGTTAGGCACCGAGTGTGACAAGCTGAGTTTTTGTGTTAAGGTAAATAAAACCTTTTTTCTTCACAAAGAAACTCCGGACATCATCTATGCCTGATCCCAGCAACATATGCTGGTTACTGTGCTGAAATGAGCGCTAATGTTCTTTATTTTCTGCTTCTTCATGAAGAACATTACGTCAAACAAATACACTTTTATGTTTGAGAAGATTTAAGAATTACATAATAAAGCTGTAGACGTAGTATTTATAAAACCGGAGATTACATTGGTTGCTGTGATGACAGTAGTTAATCATTAAATGTTATTTTTATGCGAATTAGTTACAATATTAAACAGTCATGTCAAATACAGTGGAACATTCCAAACCAGACATAAGAAGTCACTGAGGAATTGAATGTTTTGATTTGTGATCTGATTTGCTAGCACAGCTCCTTCCTTTTTTTAATTGTGTCCCTGAACATTAACAATTGTGACTGGGGCTAAGAAAGAGGAAGGAAATGGAACACAGTAATACACTAAGTGAAATAAAGTAATTCTGATTTAAAGATACAACATGTTACAAATTTGAGCTACAAAGTTTTGAAAAGCTGTTTTATAAAATCTAAGTCTGGGATAATAATTGCATGGATCTGTAACAAATTTTTTCTCATTTATTACTGAGATATTATACTGCTGTAAGCTAAAACACTGGTCCTGTTCTTAGAAATTGGTGATTGTGTAACCGGAGGGGAGGGTGTAAGGGGTACAAACATTTTAAAGACAATACTACAGAAGAAGAAATAAAAGGAGGGGCTTCCAATCTTAAAGTAACACGGTTAAAACAATGATAGAGTTGTTTCAATCAGATAAGGAACAATACAGATAACCAAAAAAAGACATTTTGTGTAATTATAACAAAAGAGAAATACAACCAGGTTACAATTGCCAATTTTATCTGCTTATCTTCAGACTTGTCTGCTCTTGAACATACTCCAGCAGGGGTGTAACTTTGTGTTGCAAGTTGGTGGGGACGAAGAGAGAGGAGCGGGTGGAGGTGGCTGATGCACAGTGGTGGGAAGTAACGAAGTACAAGTACTTCGTTACTGTACTTAAGTACGATTTTCGTGTATCTGTAATTTACTTACATTTTTACTCCACTACATTTTACAGTAAGTATCTGTACTTTCTACTTCACTACATTTCTACAAAAGTGTCGCCTTACTCGTTACATCCAAGTCGCTTTGCGCTTTTTGTCCGTTAAAAATGTGAAGTTACCCTTAACTTAAGGTGGCGCCGTAAAATCCAAGTAATAACGAAACATAAGTGTCTGTTGTCATCCATCGCCTCCCCCTTTACTCGCACGCGGAGCTCCAGACATTTCCTCTGAGCGGGAGAAGATGTCGGTCTGATCGTCAGTAATATAATAGCGCTGCATAAATCACAAGATATGGCGACATGTGTCGCTTTCACAGACGGTGGGGACTTCGTCCAACTTTTAGCTTCACTTGGAAGCAAAGCATAAAGAAAGGTAAGATCTGTGGACGTGATGCTAGCAAAGCTAGCTGTACAGAGACATGTTGCATCTGCGATGAAAAAAAGTTGTCACTCATGCGCTGAATTATTGTGTGGAGGTGTTGTCACAGATATGGAACAACACTGTGACCAAAGTCTGCAATGATATGACATTCAGGAACGATCCGATTCTTCTGTACGGATCTTTACTAATTAAATTTATTTCAGCTCTAAGTATTTAATATCTAGGTATTTTATGGGAATGTGGATCTTTCAGATCAATTTGAGAAGCAATTTTGATCGGTAAAACTTTTTTTTGTGTGTGTCACGTAGGGGTGCTTGAGCACCTGCCCCTTTTGCTCCTTGCCCCCAAGTGCCCTTTTGGTCAAATTTTTTTTTTTTTGTAGTATTATTTCCTCTTCTGACACATAATAACATGTACTAAAATTATTTGGTTTTTTGTTGGGGTTTTTTTGTACAACATAAAAAGCTGGTCACCTTGTTACCTTTGACCTTTTTACAACGCATTTGCCTCTCGCACAGTGAGATAAGGAGCCTACCTGCGGAGCTCAACGTAGCGAACGTTCCAGATTACAGAACAGTTTTTGGCGAATAAAAAAAAAACAAAAAAAAAAACACGTTTTTGGTGAATAAAGTGGAGTAGACTTGCTACTTGTCAGATAACGGAAAACGTTGAAGTATCGTTTCTGCTTCAGCATGGAGTAGCGGTTTAAGCAGAGAGGTAATGAAATACAACAGACACTGACAGGCCTCTGCATCTGCCTTTCTCTGAAGAACTACTGAGCAGGAGGAGACAGCCAGGTGAGGAAAAACTGTTCTTATCTATCGATTCAGTATTTTTATCATACAGACATTGGGCTGTTCTTGTTGTGCTATTAGGTAGCTGCAAGCTAACAACTTTGCTAGCAAAGCAAGATAAATAAAGTTCTGATTGGTTGTTTTGGTCAGAACGGTGCATTACTTCAGCCAGCAATAGTAGTTCAGGAAGGAGGTGGAGGAGATTGATTGTTTTCACAGATTATCTGTCTCATAACAAACTGCTACGACATGGTGACAGCTTTAACAAATATGGAGAAAACATATTTTTTATTAAAGTTATGTGCTGCAACTTGAATAAAATGCAACTACATAGGATTTTTGAGAAGTCTGGATTGCTTTATGTGTATTTTGCTCGTTGCTTTTGACTGTTGCTCATGGGGAGAGACATTTCAGTAATCTAAAACTAATAGAATGAATTTAAGCAACCTACTTGGATACTGGATGTGGACTGTTGGATGTTAAAGTCATGAGCAGTAAATATTGTGCTAATTATCAGAATTGAACCAAAGAAAGCAAGGCAGATGCAAGCCTTTAAAATTGTGACGCTTTTTAAGGGTCAAATAGACTCAAAAAATTGTAACAGCAGCTGCGCAGGGGGGCCCAATCAAATTTTTTGTCAGGGGGCCCAAGCTTTCTGGTGGCGCCCCTGGCTAACCTACTCTCCACTTTCTTTATATATTTTTCAAAAGCTTTTTACTGACCTGTGAAATGTGATCTTTTTGGACCTTGTTATCTTTCTGTGATGACAATTAATATCAAAACTATTCGTCCCTTTTTCAGATTCTTTGCTTGATTGTGTCATTTCCCCACCACTGATATTCCTGACTTAATGTAAAACAATAGTGCACTGCCGCGCACTGCAAGTCTCGATGTCCAATCCACTATACCAAAGAGCGCACTTGCCATTTACGTTTTACAAAGGAATTATGTTACAGCACACAGCTGCTGCTGAGTTACTGTCCGCACATTAAGAAAAAAAGGAGAAGGAAATATTGGTGGGTACTCTCCTCATCAGGCCAAAGTTGGTGGGGACATGTCCATACCAGTCCTTCGGGAAGTTATGCCTATGTACTCCAGTCCATGGACTTAAAGAAAATTCTTTTTACACTTTTTCAGTAACTTGTGTTTTACAGTCAGCATTCACTGTCTGTAAAACAGTCAGTCAATGCTGACTGTGTTGACTGACTACTGTGTTGACTGACTACTTGTACAGTCAGTAAGAGTAGAAGTAAGTTCACTGACTGTGAGCTTACTTCTACTCTGCAGGTAACAGCCTCCATGAAGATTTTCTTCGACTCTGCTGTGGCATCAGCCATTTTATACATAATAAACAACTAGGTTAGCAGTGCATCAAAACAGAGAGACCAGCTCAGGATTGGGATGCCTTTTGGGGTGGGCTGTTACAGACTCACTAAACAGATGTGTATTAACCACACCAACAAGGTTAGTCATACACATTATACATTATAATGGATGTAAGGAAAAAGCAATGCTGCTATTTTAAGCTCCTCTACTCTTTGATAAATTTACAGACTGGAAGTTTTGTTCAAATCTGGTTTCATCTATCAGAAAAACAAAATCTACAGTCCCTGTACTCAGCAGTTTTTCTGTTTTTCTCCACTCAGCACATAATTGCCCTTGTTAGAGATTCACTGTAGAAAAATACTGTAAACTTATGGAATTTAAAAATCAAGTAGTAACTTGAGTCCACTGCTCAGGTGAAGGAATCTGTCGATTATCATGTATTACTAATGAAAATCCACAAATCTGACCCGTATGGAAGGTTGAAAGAAAAAAGTAATTATTTGAAGAAAGGATCACAACATTCAGATTGAAGAATGTGCAAAAACATTATGTAGGACAGAAAACCACCATGTTTGAAACATGACTGAGGGCATGCTTCCCTTCAGCAGAGGGCAGGGCAGTTGATCAGAGCTGATGCACTCTAAAAAGTGTATTTGGGTTGCCGTTCATCTGATGGACTAATTTATATTAATTTCACTTAATTCTTTTGCTTTTGCGATGACAACTTACTTTTTTGTGTTTATTTAACTCAAAACTTACAAATCTTTAACCTAATGGAACTTTTTACTTTGACTTTACTTAAAACAATTGAGTTCAATGCCAGTTTCGTATCCTACATCTAACCAACTCAATTTAATATGATCATCCAACTCAATTCATTAACTCCTTCCATCTCAATTCGCTAACTTTTTATAACTTAATTCATAAGGAGGGTTAACATGACAAATTTAAGTCACTCTTACTCAAATCATTTATTTTCTTCTAATAAACATTTAAAATATCTTTGACTTAATTCTACAGAAAGTCAACTCAAACTTTTAAGTAATTCCAAACTAAATATTTTGGGATGCAAACTTCTTAATTTGCAGCCCAAAAAAAGTTACAAATCTTTTCCTTAAAGGACCTTTTTACTTTGACTTTACTTGAAAAAATTAAGTTCAATACTATATTTGTATCCCACGTCTGACACTTATCAGGGACAGATTCTGTACCAACCAGGATGCTGTGGTGCTGTGGTGGCGCAGGGGCGCACAATCCATATAAGGAGGACTTAGTCCTTGACGCAGGTTTGATGCCCAACCTGATGACCTTAGCTGCAGGTCTTCCTTTCTGTCATTAACCCCTTTCCTGAATAACTACGCTCAAATAAAGGCTGCCTCATCCAAAAACCCTTTGAAAAAAGAGATCCTTTATTAATTTACTATTTTATTTAAAGTAAACTAAATGATTTGAGTAAGACTGACTTAAATCTGTCATCTTAAACATACTTAATAAATTTGTTAAAAAAAATTAACAAATTGAGTTGGATGATTATAATATATTGAATTGGTTAAACTTAATAAATTAAGTTGGATAAACTTCATTGAATTGCTTGTTACCAATTGAAACAATTCAATTAAGTTGGTTCAACTAATTTCTTTTTAGAGTGTGGGAAGATGAACACAGGACGAAAGGACGAATAACTCGAGACTAGGGCAGATGTTCGCCTTCCATCAGGATAACAACACTCAACATACAACAATAATAATACAAAATAATGGTTTATATTAAAGTATATTCATGTGCTATAGGTTTGCAGTCAAAATGCAAACCTCAATGAAAATGAAAATTTGCGAAAAGACTTCATTAGTCTATTGTTTTTTGTTTAGCAACATTTCATGTGTAAAATGTCACTACAGAAATATCCCTTGCCTCTTTTGCTTTGCTCATGTCATGCTGCTTCCACTCATGCTGTGCCCTCGCTCACACACAGGCAGGTTCACGCGTTGCACCTGTAGGCCGTGTCTCCCAGATTCAGTCTGCTACACCCTGAGTAAAAAGCCCCAGCGTCCAAGTCATTCCTCCCAGCAGCTGCCTGACTCTCTAAGCAGCACCTCTCTGAGCTCACAAACCACAAAGTGGTGCAACATTTCTTCTGTTATCCAGCTAATGTGCTGTTGATGTGGCTTTATGTTCATACTCAGTCCAATGCTTCTTACATAGTTGCAAAATTCACAATTTTATGACACAACATCTGAGCAAACAGCTACATTTGAACACACTATGAGTGAATAATATGAGCACCACAGTGCATATGTGCTTTTGTCTGTGTGTAAGATTATAGATATATGGGTGCACGAATTAAACAAGTTGTCCCAGACAAAGGGGAGCTAATCACCCTAGACCGAACTGGATGCTCTTCAGAGAGAGGATTGTAGTTTCCATCAGGCATTGGAAATTGGCACAATGGGATGCCTTTCTTTCAAAGCTTTCCCCTCTCCATCAAGTCATCCTCATCTGCTTTTATTCTTAGGTACCGCAAGCAGATTGCTTTTCAAATTGAGCCTATAATCTTGTCAGACACGATGGTAGCAGGGTGGGAAACATGAGAGGTTAGTGTTGATGAATGAGAGGCTATGGAAAGCCTCTAAAACCAAGCAGAGAGCCATACTTTTAGAATTGTTTTTCTAGATCAATTATTTTCTCATTTTCTACCAGAAGCTTTCACCAGATAATGAGCCTAAAGGTTTAAACATAGAGCACATTACTTGTGTTGTGTCTGTAGGAGATTAAAGGTTGTTTCAGTACTGACATGAAATCACTTTGAATTAAAAACGTTGTTAACGCTAACTAATAGCAGCATTGCTGAGTCACTTTCTTGTGAGTGCCCACCTGAACAGCTCAGCTAAACCAGGGCAACAAGTAATTCTAAATCATTAAATGCAAATCTGTAATCTTTTGTGGCCCCAGGCTTCTCAGGCTCCATCTTTCCTAATCACTTCATCTTCTAACACAACTTCAAATGGCTTTTCAATCTCTGCAACTTGTAGATTTATATACTGATTATCTTATAGTGATTAGGCATTTTTGGGAGCTAGACAATTAACTTGATGCTTTGTGCCCTCAGTGATCAGAACTCTCTGACTGGATTAAGAAGTCCCCATACGGAGACAGCTGAAAGGAGGATTTAGGATTTCAAAGGACTAGTTATTTGTGTAACCTCTCTTATATCTTTATGGACATGTCGTTTTTTTGTTTTTTGGGGGGTTTTTTTTTGTAGACTTTACTCAACTGTTTCACCAATTAATAATAACCAATTTTCTGAGTGCTATGTTTCCTTCAGGGTATTTTCTCTTCTCTGGGCAGAAACAAAATGTGTAGACAGAATCCAAGACTTTTCTAAGAGCAAAAGAAAAAATCTTTTGCAAAAATTACTTTTACTCTAGAATATTAAGTTTTTACCCTTGCTGACCTCTTCATTCAACATGTCTGTTGAAATGATCAAATGCAAAACTAGCTCATCTGCCTCATAGTTCAGCATCTCAGAATGGTCAAAGAGGGATCATAACAAACTGTATCAGATTCTGGGTAGGGGTGGTCTTCCATTGGGTGGTAGAAGTAGCTTTTTGTGTATTCTTTTAATTGACTCACCATTTCCTTGCTCTACAGAGCAGACAGAACCAAAACACTGTCTACTTTCTCAGAACACAGTCAAAGATACTCTCAGTGTGGGTTGGACACCATTTGGGACAGATCTTGTGTGGTTGTCTCTCACAACGTTCAGTTTGGCCATTGGACTGTGGGTGAAAGCCAGAAATTAGTCACAGTTTGACATCTAAAGCAGAGCAAAAAGGTTTCCAAACCCAAGAAGTAAATTGTGGACTACAGTCTGAGAGGATCCTCTTGAGGTATGCCAAGCAGACGGAAAACGTGTTTGATGAGGAGTTGGGTGGACTCAAAGGATATGGGCACATTCATCTGAGAGGAAATGTCAATGTCATTGGTCAATGATGGTGGAAATGGTGATTATATCTTTGGAAATGGGGTCTCCAAAGTATAACCTAAAGTCTATAGCAATGCTAGGCCAAGTTCTGGAGAGACTCACAGGAGACTGAAGCAAACCGGCAGGAAGTTTATCGCTCTAGTCTCCCACACAGGTGGAACAGATTCGGATGAACTTTCTGATGTCTTTATGAATGCTGGACCACTAAAACATGCTTGTGATGAGGGAAATAGTGTGACTGACTCCAGGATGACATGAGAACTTTGCCAAGCGAAACCAATAAATGAGACAAAACCCGATAGAAGTGGGGACATAGTTCCCCACTTCTATCAGGGTTGCCCATGATAGAAGTGGGGAACTATGTCCCCACTTGACTCACCCAAGAAGTAAATTGGGTGAGTCCTGTCCCCCTGATATAGTTGTGGGTGGTAGGGCTGGTGTGAGGTTCTAGTTCTGACTGTTGAGTTTGTTTGACAATGTCTTCAGTCTCCCAAGTCTTCCTCATAATTGGGAGGAAGAATGGTTGAAGGGGATTTGCCAGTGTGGTCAAGGGAAAACTAATAGGACAGAACATCTGATTTGACATTCTTAGAGCTAAGATTGTAAGAAATAGAGAGGTTAAAACAGGAGAAAAAACAGGGACCAACTGGAGTGGCGAAAATGGAGGTATTTGGTGAATTGGAGGAAAGACAGGTTTTATGGTCAACCCATACCAGCACTGAATGTTCTGCGTCTTCCAACTAATGCCAACACTCCTCAAGAGCCAACAGAATAAGGCAAAGAAAAGCTTTACACTGAACAAAGGCATGCAGACAAAACAAATCTTGATTAATCTTATTTAGGAAATAAGATCAATAAGATAAAGATCAGGTTCTGACTTTCCTCCCAAAGACAAAGGTCAATCTTTCCCTGTTTTAACTTTGTTCATAAACAAATTCCACATTGCTTACACTTTCCTGCTAAAGAAGATCTAAACATATCTAAAATCCTTAAAAAATAACTATTAAACTTGCCCACAAATTAATGCGATATGCAGGAAGAGCCGAGGACAAATTGAACAAAATCATAACAAAATGGGTTTCAGTAAGTAGGACAATAGCATAAACTTCAAGATAGAAATTACTATATAAGGTAAGGTAATTTTATTTATATAGCACATTTTCAGCAACAAGGCAATTCAAAGTACTTTACATGGTCAAACTGCCTTGGCACATAAAGGCAAGCAGCTGCCCATACGGTGTCTCTGAAATGACAGGACATGTGAAGCATGCACACACAAACACATGCACACACACACTCCCGCGGGCGCGCGCGTGCACAGATGCTCACACACAGTCCAAAACCCAGCATAGTCAATAATAAATGCTGAATTAAACCAATTGGGTTCATCTGCTGTTTTTTTATAACAGCTGATGCAGATATATTGTTAAACATATTAAACATATTTTTAGAAACATGTAGAGAAGTTGTGTACGTCAATTTATCAGTAAGACATGCAAGATAATTAGGGAGCAGTTGGTTGGAGTCCTACAGAAATGGGGATGTAGAGGATCAAGCTTCTGCTATTAATCAGCCATTTAGACCACAATAAAAATAAATAAACCAAGATAATCTCTGTACTAAAAGGCACAATTCTTTCCCAAGGGTAAGAAGGGCTGAGGTGCTTCTTTGCATGATCTGACCAAATTATTTAGCTGGGGGACTGTGAGTGTGTTTCTCATGCATCTAATGTCACTGATTTAGAAAGAACCAGCTTTGCCCATTTTAGAGAGAAAATATTTATTCTGCTCCTGTTGGCAACATTAAGGGAGCTGCTCAAGAGCTCAAGGTAATAATGTTTTTTCCAGTCCATTCAATTTTCATTCCCAACACCACCTTTTATTTATTTAAATAACGTCTGGCAAGCACTACTGGAACAATTCTATCAGTGATTACCTCCACATTCCAAGAAGGTAATTAAATGCATGGGGATAGCATCTCTATTTGGCAACAGTCTGGTAGCTGTGATACAGCTGAGATTAGGCTTCCATATGCACAACCCTTCTATATAAACTGGATTTGCTTCATTTGGACACTTTCAGTAACTAAGCAAAAAATAACAAAGAAAAAGCAGACAGTGTGTGTTCAAAGCTGCTGTTCCTGGACTAATGGCTACATAAGGTTATAATCCTCTGAAAGCTTAACACACAACTTAAAACATATACAGAGTAAAAGCAACTTCCAGATGAAAAAAAGAACAAACAGAAACATATTTTATGTTTTTTATCATTGAAACTCTGCAATGCATTAAAACCAGCACCTCTTGAGAAGTATCAATACTGAAGCACTTCCACCCATGTCTGCCTTTTTCTACCACATCAGATTACATCAATTTACCCTTTCAGTTGTTACTGATGTTTCCGTTTACAGCAGAGAAATGAAAATGGTCTGTTAACAGTGTAATGAAAATCATTTAGTCAACTTTAAGGCTCCCCTCAGTGGCAAAGGACCATCTGAGTAGATCGATGGCATTGACAGACTGAAGACTTTTTCACTCAATGTCACTAATTCTCTGAGACTGAAAAGGTGAAGGTCAATGTGAATGAGAGGAGCCAACAATTCTCTGTTTAGCATAGATGCCAGAGTTAAGATGTTACTCACACTAAAAATGTGAGACATGAAATTAGTTTTTCATATTTAAGTCATTTCTAATCTAAGGAAAAAATATGAAAAAAGATTTATTTTTACTTATACTGAAACAATACAGTAACAGCATTAAATTTTCTCTTAACATCTAAGAATACAAAAGCATCTTTAGTGTTGGAAATAATGCTACATCTTGTACCAAAAAGGAGTGATTCACACCATCACAATTTAATTCAAGTCTGGACTTTGACCAGCTAACCCCAAAACCTCTATTTTAAGTTTTAGCTGGTGTGCTACCCAAGTGCATCTGAGTTTAAGGTCACAAACTTATGACAAAGGATTCTCCTTCTGGATTTTCTGGGAGAGAGAAAATCCTGAAATCAATTTCAGCTAATCCTGAATCATCAAAGGAGCCTTACATTATCACCATTGTGCTTGACTGTTGTTACAACACTCTTTTTCTGAAATCATGTGTTAATTTTACACCATATGTCATGGTTTATGGAAACGTTTATGGTCTCTAAGTCAAGACTTAGGTAAAAGAGACCTGCTTTAGATCTCAATCTAGGTTTTGTTGTTACCTTCTGGATGAGTTGTTTTTGAACCTCTGAAGTAATTCTGGAAGGCCTAAGGAGGTTCAAGCACAGTTTCCTGTTTTCTCTCTCTCTGTGGATAATGACTCTCACTGCAGTTAATTGGTTTCCCTAACTCTTAGTGAATAATGTAACCTTTTAAAGATTAATAGACATCATTTGCCATTACACTGTCATTGGTTCCTAAATTTTGTTTAGAGAAGACCAAAATATATTGCTTTTTGACATACATATGTTGTCAGACAGGTTCTGCTTAAAGGGATTAATTGGCTCTACAAGTCTACAAGTCTGTTAGTAATCAGATCTGAATTTGACTGCAAAATCTATTGAAAAAGTGTGTTCTCCACAATTCATAAATTCTTAAATCAGCAGTGATGGTGGGGATTATTCAGGTTGTCTTTCTCTAATATAAAAATTTGGTTATCATCTGAAATATTAAAGGGGGGAGAAAAAGCAAAAACATTAGAGTAAGGGGTTATACTTCTTCAGTGCAAAGTAGATTAGAGCTAAAACTAATCTGACTAGAATACAAGTTAGCTAAATACAAATACAAACACTCATCTCCTCTCACCTGACCTATATCCAGAGCACTGTTGTTTAACAGCCATTACAAAAATCTCAATCAGCTGGAAGACGTTGTCCAGTACAGAAAGCATTATGAGCACTGTAAGTTGCTCATAAATAGGTGAATAATTGCTTTTCTGCAGGAGGATATCACAACAAAGTCTGCCAATTGCAGCTAGCTGTATTACCTCCTGTACCCAGAAAACATCTGCTTTTTGCAATGAAGACTTCAAAGGAACTGTGGATCTTGAATTGCATTTAGCTGCTATTGTGGCCAGCTCAAGTAATCTTGATTAGGTGTTTAGACTGAGGCAGGGTATACAGTGTCGGAGAGCTTCCAAGAGCTTTGGTCTAAAGCTATTAAAAGATTGTACATTATGTTCCCCTGACTTTGAAGTAAGGGCCTGCAAGAGAAGAAGGGACTCTGAGGGCCGAGTGCAATAGCAGAAGATTGATCTGCTACTTCTGTCTTATATCAAAGGAGGCCCAGGCTCCTAGGAAGCCAATCATTTCTACTGCTACTCTCCCACTTAGCTGGGCTAAACATTTGTAGCATTAGAAAATTGTGTACATCTAATGACACGTCTAATTGTCACAACTTGCCTTCGAATTGAAATTCTTGTTAAAGACTAAATGGGGTGCTTTACAAAGGTCTAACAACAATAAGCTTTTCTAGACTTCTACTGATTTAGAAAACTTTAACACTGCGGTCTTATTCAGAAAGATTCTGATGCACAGAATTTTTTGATACACCAATGTATGTATGTTATGTATGTATGTGTATGTTAAATCAAACTCTTAATCCACAGGATGAGCTCAGATTTGACCCTAAAACATTGATATTCTGGATATAGATACCACCTAAATAGCTGGATGCTCTACGTATTAATGCGCTATATTTAGTACAAAGCACTTACTGTATGAAATATATAGATACTACTGATTAGCAAATCTTAAAAGAAAAAACCTCAAGAAAAATTACATTTCTCTGAATAATCTTAATAATCTTGCATGAACTAACTAATTACACTATAGCAATAAACTCAATATGACTAATTCAGATTAATTTTGATTCATTCAAGCCTACTTATAACACAGCCAATTCCAATGAAAGAATACGTTTAGAACAGACTAGAATAGGCTACACCCAAATGACTGCTCCTGTTTTTATTCCCTAGGTGCTCCACTAAATAAGACATGCCTTTGGGTAGATAAGGCAATTGTGAGCCGACGGGCAAATTCAGAGGGAAGATGAAAAAAACACGAGTTAAAGAGAGAAAAAGGCTCTGGCTCTGTTTACCACTGCAGACGACTAACGGCTCTTGACTATGTAAATGGTGATGATATGAGACATTGTAGAGTGCTGGGGCTCAGATGGGTGAACAAGGCTGGGGGTATTATATCTAACAAACAATACTGTGGCCCCACAAATGGGCCATGTAGCCCATCCTGACCAATTATGCCACTGTGCCAGGTGCAGGGACAGCTAAGAGCCCATTGGTAAACACGCGTCTCTGATGTTCTTGTTGTACACATCAATTCCTAATAGGCACTGCATAACCAGACATGGCTCTTTTTATATAGTGGAAGAGAATGCAGAGAAGAACAGCTAGGCTCTTTGGCCAGGCTAATTTTCCAGACTAGGTCGGTCATACATAGAAATATTTCAGAGGCAATCGTCTGAGACAACAACAAAAACTATAAACTGTAGGAACACAAGAAATATGACTAAATGAACAGAGTGATTGTGGATGCAAAGGGGGAAAGAAAGTCAGCAGGAAGCAATTTAGACTTGTACTCTCCCTGACAAATGGCTGCACTTTAATGGTTCTTTCAGTTTAGAACCAGATTTTAATGTAAATATAGACCCTTCAGCTCTTACTCATAAGTGAAACAAGACAGTTAAAAAGTTAAAAATTGAAATTTAGTCTGGGTGGTATTTAGTTCTCCTGAATTTTATATAGATTGACCTGTAATACATCTGGAAACAATGTAGCCAATCATACAAATTCTCTACATAAGAGGCTATGGTTTTATACTGTGTTTAAGATTTAGTATTTAATTGATATTTTGTCATGGTTATTTTATTTTTGAAAATTTAGAAGCCTGTTGAATATCTAATCTGTAACAAATCTAGTAACAATAGCTTGGTTTTGCAAGCTGAATTGACATTGATAGTGCAGCTCCTGGTGTCTGTTTTATATAACTGCAACTTGTCCAAAAAAGACTGTTGTAATACTGCTGTTTATGGGAATGTGGAAACAGAAATATAATCTAACTGCATAGTTCTCACAATGCTTTTAAGAAAAATACACATATTTTTTCCAATTGTGAAACAATCCTTAAAATAAATTATTTTTTGTCAAAAGTGATTCATTTTTGTTTCATCTATCTTTTTACAAAAAAGAAATAGTTTATTTTTTGTTGCCAAAATCGCCTTTGGCAACAACAACAAAAACATTACATAGGCCTTTAATTTAGAAAGGTGACGTTGTATAAGTGCAAGTGTTTCCATGTGGAGAATATGCTAGTGTGTTGTTACATCAAAATGTTTTTTTTTACTCAACCTTGTTTTTATATCTCTCATTTTCCCTTTTCCACCCATGTATTATTAATTAGTCTATTAAATTTATTTATAATATTGATGCTTTAAATGAGTCTCCCTGTTGTTTTTCATTTCTTTCTAGGGCTACAGTTTTGGATATGCACAGCTTAGATGTTCTTTTGTTACCCTTTCACCCTCACTGCTTCCCTTTTCAAAGTAAACCAAGTCCACAAACTGAACTGTAACTGTAGTTAAATTAATAAATGGCACCTGAGCATCCTAGGTGATTTCGGAGACATCTTCTGGCCTGATTATGCAAGCTGAACTGAAATTGATAATGCAGCCAGTTTGTGACTTGTATCTGTAGCCTCCTTTTATTTTTCATTTTTATTTTAAAGGATTTTTTTTGGCTTTAGAGACCTTTATTTGTTAGCTAATAAAGTGGATTGTGAGAAAAGGGTGAAGGTGAAGGGGCTGGGACTCAAACCTATGACAGTCTCTTCAAGGGCTGAGGCCTCTATACATGAGTCTGGTGTCTTAATCCTGCACCAACTCTGTGCCCCAGCCACTTTTTTATTTCCAGCTGTACTATTGACTAAATGGCTTTTGAGGAATTAGTAAGGTTCTGAAATCTGGATTTTCACTGAAGTAGTCAGCATGCTACAAGTTTGTCTTTTGTTTTTGAAGCTGAAATCAAAGGAAGTAGCTTCAGAAAGCAATAACCCCTGTAAATAATTTCAGAAAGTGCATATGATAAGAAGGTGTGCTTACTACTGTTGCTATCATTGAACTATTGCAAAATTATTGTTATGACAATTATAAAGGTCTATCGAACTGAAAAAGTACATTATTTTCTTTGGTTTCTTGTTAATCATGGGAAAAATAAACTGATCATCTTGTATTTGGATTTTAGACTTAATTAAGATTCCCACAATATTATTTTTTGTTAGTAAAACTATAAAGTTTAGAAATGGTCCCTTAACACTTTCCCAGACTGATGTCCAGCAACAATTAGTTCTCTAAAGTTATTGCTGATGTCTTTCCACCATGACATTGAGCTATTGCATACCTACAGACCAGCATATTGCCAAGCTATCTAATTTTATAGATTTGCATACACTTGCTGACAATCAGTGAATTTTGAAAGTAGAGCCTTGGTGCTATTTAAGATTATTTTTGTCTTCCCTCCCTACCTCTGTTTTCTGCCACTGGCCCAGCAGTCTGAGTTGTATTCAAAAGGACATTTCAGTTTGTCCATGACTACAGTAAGCATAGTTTGTTGTTGGTAATTGACATTTTAACGACATTTTAAGCCCAAATTAACCTTTCCATAGAGCTGAATGCCACATAGGTCTAGAGGGGAAGGTCAAAGGAGAAAGGGGAATTAAACCATTATTAAAATAATGATGTGCTCAAACAAAGAGAGCAAGGCCTTATTAGAGACTTCTGAAATTGAAACACATGAAGGGGATTATGAGCCTGTATTTACAGATAATTTTTTTCTATTTTCACCTCAGGCTCACTAATGAGAGAGTATTTGAGAGCTACTAGCGAGGGAATGGTTCACAAATGGCAATTTTCAGCTTATGAAATGGCTTGAAAATTGCAGACTAAAATGCTCTTTCTGATGGCGATGAAAAGATCTCATTAAAATAAATAGCAGAGAGCCTCTTTGTTGTGCTTACTGTGCTGACAAGGGGAGCCTAATTCTCCTGCCATGTTGTTGTGTGTTAGGGGTAGAGTTGCTGTGGTGTAGGGCCCTTCACTCCAATGAGGCTAAAAGGGTAAGAGATGTTTCTCTAATGACTCAGCCTCAAACAAGTAGGAGAATGCATTATGGACAACATGCAGCTAGGTGTGATACCCCCAACACTGGCAATGCACCACAGCGTATTATTTCTTACAAAGATGCACGTGCCTAAATACAAAGCTAGGAAAATATCAAGACCAACAATGAATGGGAAATGAAAAAAGTGTTCATACGCTACGGTCCTACTGCAACATAGTGAGATAGGTTTGAATGATAGTGAATACAGTTGCTTAAACATATTTTTTTTTTCTGGCAAGGATGAGGGGTCCCCAATAGATTGAAAAACTACGCAGTGCCATTGTGTGAGAAGGCGTACTTGTCTTGAATAGACAAGTACGCCTTCTAAAGAGGATTCAGATGGGAACAGAATTGTGTCTCACTGAAGCAAATGAGTCTTTTAATGGAAAAAATGAAAGCAATTTTTATCTAAAACAATATATTTTAAACGTTATCTTAAACGTTATAGTGTACTTACTTAGTGTAAGTACACTAAGTAATTAATTTTGAGTTAATGACACAAAAGTTGAGAATGAGCTTCTTTATTTGGGGGCAAAAGATCATGGAACTGAATAAAACAACAAACCAGAATGAGATGCATTACGTTGAACCTAAATATCTTACATCTCACAAAGGTCATTCTCACTAAATATATGTTAATACCTACCATCCATCCATCCATCCATCCATCCATCCATCCATCCATCCATCCATCCATCCATTTTCTATACACCCTTGTCCCTAGTGGGGTCCCTAGTGGTGTCTATCTCTAGCTAACGTTCCTAGAGAACGTTAGCTAGAGATAGGGCGAGAGGCGGTGTGTACACCCTGGACAGGTCGCTAGCCTGTCGCAGATATGTTAATACCAATAACAGCAAAAGTAATAATGTCTTTGTGTGCTACAAAAAACAAAGAAACAGTAACACATCAATGAAGATAGGAGACATTTGTAACTTTAATGTAAAGGTTCTGTTTTACCAGTAATTCCTTCTTCTTGTTGCTCATCTGTTCTCGTTAAATTTAATGAAGATAATTCATTATTTCTCATTACATATTCTTTCAAAACAAGGACATTAACTAATCTTGTCATTCTGCCTGTATTTCAGCTAAGTCACATTTTTAACTAGTTCATTAAATAACTAATAAACTAAACTAAATAAAAGGCATCAATACTGGAGTCCAAGTCACCGGACATGCCTCTCTGGCTTTCATGAATTTTATTGTTGCTACGTTTGCTTTAGTAATATTCTCATTCTCAATCATAAGACAAATGCTGCCACCTACTGGCCAAATGGTGTAGCCTTCGAGTTACACCAGTTGTCAACTGACTCAGGCAAAAGCTGGAGGATATTGCCTGAGTCAATATCCTTTTTTCATTCATCTAAAAGCTAACTTGCAAGTGTGTTCCTTCTAACTCCATGGTACAGAGAATATTTACGATGTTCAAACTAGCAGTAAGCAGCCTTGATATTCTGGACTTCTGACTTTAAAAATAAATGCAATGGCTGATAACCACAAACACAATCTTCATTCTGATCATGTTTCCTTTAAAAAGAATGTTAATATTGGTAGTTAGAGTTTTAAATCCCTTAGCTTCATACAAAGTTTTGTTACCACCAGTTGTACTGTCTAATAATTTGGATTATGGGTGGATCATTTATAAATGGCCTTAAAAAGCCATTTGTCATTTGGTACCAAATAAATAACCTGATTTGAATTAAATGAAACTGAATTGATAGCTCTGATGCCGTTATTTGGCTTTACCCCAAATATTTACAGATCTCTTCACTCGACTCATACTTGTGAGCTAGTTTGAAGTGGCAGATATTTTGATCAGCTGTAAAAGTGTCAGGTCATGGATGACCTTTTGTGGAACCAATCACCTCAGTAGCCTCTAAATATGGCTAAAGTCACCAACAAGTCACTTTTTAAAGAAAGGTGCTAATCCAAATCTGATTTAATCAGTTTCATCTTTACATGATTTAATATAAACTTAGATACTGTTCATCTGGAAACAAACTTCTTTACAAAGATTGAGTGAGTTCAGTTAAAACTAGTTGGTGTTCATTGCTCTGGCCAAGTTTTAGCCGTTCAATATTTAGGGCTTGTAATCCATTAGTGGCATTTAAAGGTGCCAGTCACCAGAACCTGAGGTACTCAAAAATTCTGTACATTCCTGAAAATGTACACTTGTCCCGTTAGTATGCAACAGGACAATGTACATTTGTAAAAAAATAAATAAATAAATTATACCCATTAATGTACACTTGCACTGCCAGTGCTGCAATTATAGAACATGTTAAAAATTAGGCTGGTTTAACATGAGGACCAATGCCCACAGTGGGACAAGGATTTTGCTGTAAGCAGGACACACTAAAACCTACTTAAAAAACAAAAAAAAAAAACATGGATATTTAACTCACATTTTCCTTAGCTTGATGTACAGTTAGGAACTTCAGTATGAAAATGCAAGAGTGCCCTCTAAAGGCAGTTAGATCACATGGAACTTGAATCCAGCCAAGAATCCTCATCAGTACAGATGAAACCAATTGTATATAACAAGAAAAAAAAAATATCTTAGCCATTTTTGATCCCAACCCTATAGCATTTTTTTTTGTGTAGTAAAAAGGTAGCCGGCGTTGAATTGAGTTTAAGCACCATGTAGAATAATATTTTCACATAAATATAAGCTCTTCCAGTTTTTTTTTTTTTCCAAAGTAGCAGAGTGCTGAATTATTTGCAGGGATTTAATTAAACTGAACAAGAGTCAACAGTTGCAAATTTTATTTTTAAGGAAGTGACAGTCTATAAAACAAGACATGTCAAATCAGTGTTTGCAGACAAGTTTTCCATGTGTCAATGCAGTTATGGACCTAGTCAATACACTCTTAAGCTTGTAACTTCTGCTGTAAGAGGGCTTCGGTCTTAACATCCCAGGAGGTAGGTTTGAGGGGATGGCACGTCTAGTCGACCTCCTCTATGGTTGGGCCAGAGGATCCGCCACCGGGAGCAGCACCACCTGCTCCTGGGAAGCCACTAGGCATGCCTTCTGGCATCCCACCAGCACTCTGGTACAGCTTTGTGATGATAGGGTTGCACACCTTCTCCAGTTCCTTCTGTTGGTGTTCATACTCATCCTTTTCAGCAGTCTGAAATAAAAATAAAATTGGGCATTAAGGCAGTTTAGGAATGCTCAACAGGTGGTTTCCCTCCCCCTCATTTACCTGGTTCTTATCTAGCCAGCTGATCACTTCATTGCACTTATCCAAGATCTTCTGCTTGTCATCGTCGCTGATCTTTCCAGCAAGCTTCTCATCCTCCACAGTTGACTTCATGTTGAAAGCATAAGATTCCAGGCCATTCTTTGCAGCCACCTTGTCACGTTGCACATCATCCTCTGCCTTGTATTTCTCAGCTTCCTGAACCATACGCTCGATGTCCTCCTTACTGAGGCGACCTGAAAGCAGAGGGCATTTAGAAACTGCCAAGAAATGTTTGGGAACTGGCCAAGAACAATCCAGAACTTACCTTTGTCGTTTGTGATGGTGATCTTGTTCTCCTTGCCAGTGCTTTTGTCGACAGCAGAGACATTCATGATGCCATTAGCATCAATATCGAATGTCACCTCAATCTGTGGAACGCCACGAGGAGCAGGAGGAATTCCTGTCAATTCGAACTTCCCCAGAAGGTTGTTGTCCTTTGTCATAGCACGCTCTCCCTCATAGACCTGTTGAGACAACAAGATTGGCATGTTCACCTTAACATGGCAAGATCAGGCCACGCTCCTTTAGAGAAGATGACCAGAGCATCCTGACCTGAATAAGCACACCAGGCTGGTTGTCAGAGTATGTGGTGAAGGTCTGGGTCTGCTTTGTTGGAATGGTGGTGTTGCGTTTGATCAGGACAGTCATGACACCTCCAGCTGTCTCGATACCCAGGGACAGAGGAGTAACATCCAGAAGGAGCAGGTCCTGTACATTCTCAGACTTGTCTCCAGACAGAATGGCAGCCTGGACAGCTGTAGAGACAAAAGGAACATCCCAAATCTGTTGGCACACTGGACTGAGGATCACCATGGAAAATGACCTAAAACCTATTCTTACCAGCTCCGTAAGCCACAGCTTCGTCAGGGTTGATGCTCTTGTTCAGCTCTTTTCCATTGAAGAAATCCTGAAGCAGCTTCTGGATTTTGGGGATACGGGTGGAGCCACCTACCAAGACAATGTCATGGATCTGACCTTTATCCATCTTGGCATCACGGAGAGACTTCTCCACTGGGTCAAGAGTTCCACGGAAGAGATCAGCATTGAGCTCCTCAAAACGAGCTCTGGTGATAGAGGTGTAGAAGTCAACTCCCTCATAGAGAGAGTCAATCTCAATGCTGGCCTGGGTGCTGGAAGACAAGGTGCGCTTTGCCCGCTCACAAGCGGTACGCAGACGTCGGACTGCCCTCTTGTTGTCGCTGATGTCCTTCTTGTACTTGCGTTTGAACTCGGCAATGAAGTGGTTAACCATGCGGTTGTCAAAGTCTTCCCCACCAAGATGAGTATCTCCAGCAGTGGATTTCACTTCAAAGATTCCATCCTCGATGGTCAAGATGGAAACATCAAAAGTGCCACCACCGAGATCAAAAATGAGCACGTTCCTCTCTGACCCAACCTAAAAGTTCAGCAGGTTAAAGCCAATTAGTGAATAGCAGTAATTCAGTCTCAAGTTAAAATGGGAAACTGATTCCTGCATACCTTCTTGTCCAGCCCATAGGCGATAGCAGCTGCAGTTGGTTCATTGATTATACGCAAAACATTGAGGCCAGAGATGGTGCCAGCATCCTTGGTGGCCTGACGCTGGGAGTCATTGAAGTAAGCAGGTACTGTGATCACAGCATTGTTGACTGTCTGAAATAATAAAGGCAGTCGTTAGCATTTAATTTATAAAAAAAAATCAGGAAAATGTACACACACACGTAAAAATTAAGTCTTACTTTTCCAAGGTAGGCCTCAGCAATTTCCTTCATCTTTGTCAACACCATAGAAGATATTTCCTCTGGGTAGAAGGATTTAGTTTCACCCTTGTATTCAACCTGAACCTTGGGGCGGCTGCTGTCATTGATTACAGAAAATGGCCAGTGCTTCATGTCTGACTGTACAACGCCATCGTCAAACCTCCGGCCAATCAATCGTTTGGCATCTGTAAAGAAAAAAGAGCCAAGCATGTAACCAGAGTAAGGGATCAGCTTACTCACCTTCCTGGGAAGTAGGAAATGTAAATGGTAGGAATCTGCACCTTGAAGATGAACCACTTGAGTGAAATGTGTTAAAATGTACTTCCAGCATGAAAAACTGGCAGAATGGGAAATTTAGAATTGAAATGGACTTTCATACCAAAAACTGTGTTGGTAGGGTTCATGGCAACCTGATTCTTGGCTGCGTCTCCAATCAGTCTCTCGGTATCTGTGAAAGCCACATAGCTGGGTGTGGTCCTGTTGCCTTGGTCATTGGCAATGATTTCAACTTTGCCATGCTGGAACACACCAACACAGGAGTAGGTGGTTCCAAGATCGATTCCAACTGCTGGTCCCTTAGACATGTTTACTGAGAGAGGGACTAACAAAAAAAAATTATAATTAAAAAAAAACAAAAACAAAAAAAACACTCAGTCTGCATAATAATGAAAAACAAGTACATTTTAAAATATACATATGTAGGGATACAGAAAATTATATAATATATCCTTTCACCCCAGGTAAAAATACCCGGAAAAACTGCAGGAAGCTTAACCGCCATTACAGAACATTCGAGAATGTTCCAGAAACCCCTCCCCCTACCGCAGTGAGAACACGCTTCTGACTAACACAAACGTATATTCATAATCCCGGCATATAAACAGTTTAATTTTAGAGTCATCTTTCAGTCAGGCTTATACAATTAACAATATTAAATTTGATTAGAGCTCAATTACGTCTTATTTTAGAGATGTGGGTATAAAAGAAAACGTTAGCAAAACCAGTAATCACACCCCCAAACAAGAAGATCGACTTGTTAACAAAACGAGTAAGAATCTTACCAAATCGTTCGGTCGGGGTTGACAGAATGTGCTAAAATGGAATGGGGAAACAGTGACAGACCGGACACCTCTCTGGGATGTGAAGGATAAGGAACGTTCTGTTTCTCGTAACGTTATATATCACCGGCATGCCGGCCAATCAGTGTCCAGTCGTTGTTACAGCACCAATGACATTGGTGATATCTGATGACGCTAATGACGATGCTCATCACTTCCTGTTCTTTCGGCTGAAGCCTTTCATAATCACTTTGAGAGAACACGTGCGTGAGTGAGCATGGCATCCTTTATTGGAACAAAAGGTCATTGGCTGAAGCGCATACGTTTACAAGGATTGTGCTGATGCTGATAACGAGTTTAACCACGTTATTAAAGTACAAAACGAACTCTTAAAAGTGATGATAATATTTAGATTAAAACAGCTGAGTGAAAACATGTCTTTCCGTTAATTTTTCTACTTATTAACAACGTGCCATGCTTGTTGTTTGGTTCAAGTGTTTGTAACCTTCCAGTTCATTATTGCTTTGATGAGAGACTGTGCAGTATTAGTCAGAAAGTATGTTTCATAATGTTAGTGTTTAAGGAGGAATTAATTGTCTGTTAGTTATTCACCTAATTAATAAGAATGATAAAAACTGCTAAATATAATTTATCCATATTGATACTTGTCCTTGCTCATACAATATTTTGTAGCAAAATAATATTTATTGGTACAACATGCATACATATATTTATTGGTACAAAATGCCAATAAATATACTTATATTTACTTACATTTCTGTGTAAAAAAATACATTATTTTCCATGTAAACAGTGTAAACAAGCATTTTATCAAGAACACATGCAGTTGTGTAGTTATTAGTCATAAACACCAGCAGACTCCTCCACTTCACTTCATTTTCACATATTACATAGGAAAGAAAAACATCCATTTCCCATGGTATGGTCTTTACTTAAAAATCTAAAAAACATTTCAAATCTAAGAAAGGACCATTTCCTCATAAATACATGACTTTTACAACAGACTGTCTTCGTACTGTATCATGATTTGTTGTAATTTTCAGATTTTGGCACTTTTATACATTGCATTCACAAACAACACACTTAAACTGTTTGCATTTGAGTATTTGAGGATAACAAACACGCATATCAGTAGTTTATAATCTTTTAATGACAATCCCAGGATGGTTCATAACTATAATAGTAAAGTTTCTGAGTGTAGTGAGGTAATGCCTCCTTTTATTGTGCTGCTCCTTGAAATTGCTGGAAACACAATTACAGGTTCAGTAAAGTCAGGGAATCTGACTTTACTGGTCAGGTTCATCATTTGATGATGAACCTGTTCTATCGACTGAAGTTATTAAAGTGAAGTCTCCTTTATGTTGCTTCTGACTGCAGCTTGCATCTGACTTTGCGAGGTCTGCTCTATGGTGGCGCTTTCTTTTCGAGTCATTGCATTTGGGTTCGTTACTGAAGTTATTACTGCTGGATCCTCAACAACATACTGTGCGAATACCGTGTTGAAGAGTCCTGTGAAATAAACAGAGAATTTTACAATGAGGGATTTTTTTTTCTTTTTATTAGAAACAAAGACAAACTCAAAGCCATGCTTCTAAGAGAGAGTGAAAACGTTAACTGTAAAGAATAAGAAATATAATGTAAACTTACAGGAACAGTATAATCTAAACTAATTTTCTTTCCATATAGCTATATGTGGGCATAAATTGTGTTTAAAATATTTCCTGGCTGGCAAGTAAGCAGACTGTTTCTCCACACTAGTCATCTTTTTCAAATAGGATTCAGTGTCATTCTCAGAAAAAAATCAACCCTCATTTATAAAAATAATAAAATATTCAGTGTTTGGGTTCCAACTCTATTTGATGCATGAGATTATGATCTCTGCTGTCTAGGTTTCACTACAAAATGAAAGGAATCACAATTCACTGCCTTACCTCTTCGCCGTTGCCCTTGGGAGTTCTTTTCTTCTTGGCTTGATTTTGATTTACTGCTAGTTTCTGATGGGTCACTGTCTTCATTCTCTGTAACAATGAAAACTGTAAGATGTTTGTGAATGATGACTAAGAGGCATAGAACTGTCTAAACTTGTAACTGTAAGATATTTGTGAATGATAAGCACATTCAAATGAAAGAATCATTATATGTTCACTGCATTTAAAGCAGCTCCAGCAGGAATCTGATGTTGGTGTGTTTCTGCACAGAAAATAAGGACTTAGCCTGCTTACCTTTCTTCCAGGCAATGTGTGCTCTCCTCAGCTTTATAGCAAAGAAAATGACCACTACCAGAAGGCCAAAGATGAGGCATGTCACCAGAAGTACTAATAAGGAAGAGCCTTGTTTCCTTTCTGTTCTCTTATCAGGGTCTAGGAAAAAGATATAGCACAGCTCACTAAAAGCCCACCAATGATTCAGCCATGTCAAGACCCTACATTTAACAGCATATGGTGTTTACCTGTCATGTTTATCTTTGTAGTATTATACAGGTTTATGTCCTCTAGTAAATCACCTTTAAAGACATAAGAAACATTTAGTTAATGACAGATTAGTTGTTCCTCCTTTTAACTGTTGGTATTTAAAACATCTTCCACTTTCCATAGATGGTATATCTCATGTAGAGTGTGTGTATTCTGAAAGACTAAATTATGTAAAGCGAGAATGAACAATTTAGCTAATGCAGCCAGTGTGCTAAATGAGGATATCCGGTTTCACCACTAGATGTCAGCAAACGCATTTTCTTCATTTTAATAGTTAGGACCTTTTATGCTAACTATTAAAATGACAAAGGTACCTGTAGTGTTCGTTGTTTCAGAGGTGGTGTCATTCCAAATTAGGTCTGGTGTTGTAGAATTGAGCGAGTTCACTGTAGATAGTACTGGAAGCAAGCATATAAATAGTTCAAAATTAACATTCAAACTAACTTATTGCAGGCAAATTTACAGAATTCAAACAGACTTTGATTGGTATTTGGAGATATTATGAAAAAAGGATGAACATGTGCAGGTATCAGATTAGCACACAAAACCTATGCTGAAACTCAGTGTTCCACCATTACACTGAGAAGATCACTGTTAGTGTTCCACCATTACACTGAGAAGATCACTGTTAGTGTTCCACCATTACACTAACAGTGCTAACCACACATTCTGAACTCTCCTCATCGGAAACAGATCGTGTAATATCACAACCCACAGCTGAGGTTTGATGACAGTCTGCATTAGAAAAGAGAGATATCTGTACTTTCCATCTCAAAAACCCACAACTTGTACATGCACCATTTAGACCCCTTTTCCTGTATTGACCTTCATGTACAAAATTTCTTTTTAAGAACCATTTGAAAAAATTTAGATTAATTGAGCTTAGCAAAGCACACCAGACAGTATTTACATAAATTCAGACAGAGAAAAAAACTCAGGATGTGGGTCGTCAATTTTCATGTACAGGTTAAATAACTTACTACACCAGCTCCCATGCTATAATTTCCTAAGGGTTGGTAGTGTCTCAACCTGGTTCCACTGGTTCTGGTCTGGAAACCAATGCTCTGTTTGGCTGAGTCAATAAGTGGTAGCTACTAGCAGGCTCCGCTCTATCCATTATTTAAAGTATTTCCTTAATGACATTGTCTTTCTTTTTTTTTTTTTTCTTTTTTTTCACAGTGAATGGAAACAAATAGTTGGATTTTATCCATCAGCAGCCAGCTCAGGAGTAAGCTCTGGTACCCATTTGGGTGAGGGCTGTCAAAGAACACTAAACTCATCTTTGTTGGCTACTGGTAGCCCAAAAGAGTACTGACTTATCACAAAACACTAAAAATGTCTGCGTTTATGGGTCTTCTGTTGGTTTTGAGGAGTTTTCCTGGGTAAAACTTGAACAACTCAACTTCACTATTAAAGAACATAAAAACACACATAGCATGAGTGGAAATTCACCTCTACTGATATGAAATTTGTGTTAATATATTAACACTTTATTTGCAGTAGTTTCTGAGGACCGGTTTCTTTTTCTGCTGTTACTATTTCCTCTTTGTCTCTCTGCTCTACATACTCACAAATAGTGGAAATATTGTTCAGAGCACTTGCAGTATGAAAGCTCTAAAATGACATCAATTTCACCTACCAGTTGTGTTGAAATGTGAGTGAACAGATGTAGCTGACTCCACAGAAGGTGCAGGGGTCACAGTGAAAGTCTTGGGGTCACTGGCAGTAAGCATCTCATTGGATGCAGATGACCACTCTAATGAGGGACCATTTGTGTTTGTGGATGAAAAGTGGACTGCTGGGTTATCGCTTATGAAGGATCTTGAAGTTGTCCTCAGCACCCTCACAGAACTCTGAGGCTGTGCTGTGGAAGGACTAGAGGTGGATGCGAGGATGGGTTTTGTTCCTGTGAGAGAAAAAAAGCATTACATCATAAAGATCAGAAACAAGTAATAGGAAGATATGCGTTGTCGTCTGGATAATTTTCAAATGACGTATGTTGTCCAACTTAATAGAGGAAACCAAACTATCTAGGGTGCACAGAAAGGGGAAATGGTTTTGGTCTGTTATTTTGGTCAGAAGTTCAGAGCTTAAGCCAATGAGACAGAGGAACTGATGGGAAAAAACCTGTTGCTTCTCTGGTTTTATGACGATACAACCACACTATCACTGTTCTGCAAATATCCCAATTTATTGGAGAAGTACTTTCCTGTAAACAGGTTTCAATAAAACCTCCTGCCAGTGGGAATATTTTCTCTGCCGGGAGATATTTGACAAAGATGGTAAGAGATATCTGGAACTCACTCTGTTTTCCAACTTTCACAAACTGCATCAAAGGCCCTGCATGTAGATCTGGGTGGTGAACAAGGCACTTCACAGTGACTCTGCTATTCTCAGGATAAACATATAAGATTGCTGCTGTGACAAAAGTTTTGGGTTCTTCATATGTAGTTCCTTGAACTGTGAAAAAAAACAGTGTTCATTAACAACAGCCACTAAGCAGACAATATACCTTACAACAGGAATTATTTATTTAACTCTAGTCATTTGTTCCCAATATTGTGGGTAAAGATCAATATCAATATCACTTTATTATTGTTCCCTTAGAGACATTTTCCTGGCAGATTCCAAAAACTCCATCAACTCCTCTTGTTTTTTTTTATACTTTGTCATGTGCTTTTCCTTCTATCTTTGTCCCTTTCAAATCTAAATTCAAGATATGTTTTCACATTAAAGTTTGCATTTTTCTTTTTCAACATACATTGAAATTCAGGTTCATTTTTAAATTTCCAAGTTATCTTGGGATGTTGGAAGTTTCCCTTAGCGGTGCATTTTACAGCAGACTTCTCTCCTTCCCTCGTCACTGACATTCTTGGAAGATCTTTAAATAAATGGAAAAACAAGAAAAAATAACATTAATTCAAAAGCTATTGTACAAATGTGGATTAAAATGTGGCTGCAAGAAATATTTTGTTATTTGATTACATTATTTAACTCACCCAATACTGTCACCCTAACAGTCTTCACTGACAGTTTGGGTTTATATTGTGTGCATGTGTAAACACCCCCATCTGTAAAGGTGACATTGGTGATACTGATGGAGAACTGTGAGTTGGTCAGCTTGGTGATGCTGTATCGTTTGTCCTTTATTGCTAGAAAAAAAAATACAGTTCTATGCCTCTTAGTCATCATTGTGACATATTGTCATTTTCTAAAATGGTTTCACTAAAACATACTACGTACAATATTCACCTGAAACATTGTTGAAGAACATAATATTGTTGTCTGGGTCCCTCCACTCAACGATGCCTTTATCAGATTTGCTAATAGGACAGCGTAGATCCACAGTGGAGCCCTTAAGTGCAGTCACATTTTGCATCTTTTCTGCAAGTGAAACTGCGAAAAAATAAAGGTGAAGTTTGAGTTTCTTGAAAGCTTAAACTTGGAACTGTGGCTACAGCACTTCTGACAGAGAAATTTGAACCAGCAGAAACAACATACACCTATCCATTGGAACAATTTCAATAAAAGCGTGGAACAATGAGATAATATTTCCTTCTCACAGCTGTCCGAGGCTAAATCTACTTCTCACACCTTGACTCATCTGTTCCCCTGTTTGTCATTGCTCTGCCTCTGCATATGTGTGTGTGGAGGTGGTGTGACCTTAAAAGCAGCCCCCCTGTTGCTTTTCTGCTGTGACAGGAAGTAATGTGGTCAATTCTCTTAGCTGAGAGAGAAAGTGGGGCGGGTGTGAGAGAAAATATAGATTAGATGTAGGCTGCTGAAGGGGGCTTTGAGTGTTTTTTTCTTTCCTATAGGCTGAAACACACATCTTGAAAATAAGTTTGTGGGGGCATACTGACACCGTTACTCAAGACAGTGGGCTTCAAAGGCTATCAAGATTGTCTCTCTGTAATATTTCAGGTTCATTACCAATGCTCATGCAAGGCAAAACAAAAACCAAAAAAACAAAAGCAGTTCATGTTTTTAGCCAAATAGAAATACATATATCATACAATTATAAAACTGCTAATAAAAGAAAGACATAATCTACCAATAAATCAACTTGACACATTAGTGTTTGACACATTTGAGCTTTGAGACAAGATCTTTAGATTGTTGACATAAGCAGTTTTTAATTTATTACCTGTGGTTAATTTTCAGTTTTATTTGTTGCTAATGAATGTTTTACAGACTGTAATTGTATAAGTGGAAATTTGTTGATTTGATTGAAGGAAATTAAAAATACAGCTCTTGCATTATTCCAGTTATACATGACAAATGTATTATTTTCTTTCCATTTTGCAAAGCATGTCTTACTGGTATTGGCACTGTATTTGGGCAAATTGCATTCTTGCTTTATAGGCTTGTCTTGTGGTTCATTTTTTAAACAGATTGTTGCTTTGTTAGCAATCTTGCAATTTATCTCCATACTCAAGCCAGCAGTCACAAATGGACTATCTACTGAATCATTTTGAAACATTAACAAATCTTCATAGAAAATTCTTTCGACCTAAACAGCAAAAAGGGATGATTCATTTTATTTTTAGAATCTAATTATTTAAATGAGTATGTCAGGACTTCTGGCCTAGATATCTACTGAACTTTTTCCAGGAAACTTGAACTGATTTCTGATAGGGAGTTTAAATTTGATAAACATCTAATGTTTGATTATGTCTTAATGATCGTTTTGTACTTCATCTTGTCTGTGAGTCAACTGACAACTTTTTTAATAAATTTAAATACAATATAACAAATTAAAACAGTTTCTTAATGCCAAAACCATATTTGTATGGTGCACAATTGTATAGTTTAAACTTGTCCTAATATTTTTCAAGCTGTACATAAACTGTTTGTACACTCAGTTTCTCTACAGGAGAGTATCTGTTGTGAAGAAGTACAGATGTGTTCTTGTTCTGCAAGCACATGTCGGTTCTGTATAGTCAAAGCAGCTTCTGTATGTTCTCCAATAAGAACATTTTATAAGAAAATAGTGTTACATAAGTGGCCATACTGATTGCCTTAAAATAATTAAAAATGAAACCAAAAACCATTTAACCACAAATCCAAATATATAAGTTTACTGAAGATTTCTCTCACAAGTACCAAAAAGAAATAGATTGAACAAATAATTAACTTTAGCGGTGAAAAAGTACTGAAAGTGAAGTAAACTCACCTTGTATAAGCACCAAGAAGACAATAAGCTGGAGCTTCATTTTCATTCTTTCGGTCTTCCACTTTACTGCGCTTCCTCTGCACTCGCTCTATATGTACTTCACACAGGGACCTTCCGTGACATCACACAACTGTGGTTTCCCCTGACTTTTCATTTTAAGAGATTTTCATGTGATTCTAAAATGAAAAGTCCAGGTCAATAGTTCAGGAATCATACATAGTTTTAATTTTGTAGTTAGATATGTCAGGACTCTAGGTTTTTGGGTTGGTTTTGCTTTTCATTTTATTAGTTTTATGTTTTAGTTCACTTTAGTTTAGCCCTTCATGATCCTTTTGATATTATTATTATTATTATTTGAGGTATTTAGTGTAATTAAAATTGTCTTATCGCTTTCCTTATTTTCAGTCCTTTACAGTGTTTCTAGTTATTCTTCCATGTCCGAGTCTATGTATATCTTCCTTTAATGATTCTAGTTAGGTTATTTCTTAAGTCCTTCTAGCTTCCCCCGTAAGTGTTATACGGAGGAAGCTGTTTGTACACTCAGTTTCTCTTGCCTGTGAGTCAACACAGGCAAGCTCCTCTTTTTCAGTCACAACTCGCCAGTCTGTCTTGTTATCTAGTTCTTCAGGGGTTAGGGGTTAGGCTTCCCCCATATATAGTCCATGGGCCAGAGGCCAAAATTTGACATTTTTGTCCGTTTCAGGGTGGCAAAGTCTATCAATATTTTTTGAAAAGATACATGTCTCTAGTTAATATTTTGATATGATAGCCCTTCCAAAATGGTAGCTGAGTCATAGTTATCATCTCATGAAGTAAACAAACCCTTTGGAAAAATTCTGTATTTTGGGACTGCTGTAACTCTGGTTTAGGGTCATGGTATGGGCATTTGTCAAAGGTCTGTAATGCAATATTTGGTATCATCTTAAAGGGGACACTCTTGGCTTTCATTTAAGCCATGTTTTGAGTTTCTCTGACCAACACAGAGGTCATTAGAGGTCGTTAAACCAAAATTATTACACATTTTTCCACATCTTTTGACCAAACTAGATACCCTTCTTTCATCCCATCGGTATCCAGGAACATCAGGGACACAAGAGTTAATGACTAAAATACTCAACAGACTCTAAGGAGTCAGAAAATGTATGATATGCCTACACTGTCTGTCTATGGGAGGCGATTATGAGCTGTAATTTGAAGTTACAGACTTGGGCTATAACCTTAACTGGTGTATATGTTGGGGGTTTAGTGGGGGTTGTTTAGCGTGTCACTCTTGTCTAGTGTGTTAGTTATAAAAAAGTTAATCAGTAATAGTAGAAATGTACACTTACATAGACTTTAGGATGCTGTATTGGCCTATTTATCAGATTTTGTGAGTTTTTCCATCCTGGGCTACACAACAGTAGCCCAGGATGGCCACATAGAGACATAGCAGAATGAGAGAGGATACCACCCTCATTAAATGACTAATTCTGAGGTAAAATAAAAAAAAAAATGATTATTTTGAGATGCTTAGCCAACTATTGACAGCATAATTCAGATTATTATATTACATTTCTGCCAACAGATGATAACCTTAGGCATATCGGTACCATCTACATTATGCTTGCTGAGGATGTTGATTTCAATCAGGCCCACAAATGAGTTTGTTAAAAAATAAAATCAGTAAGATGTAACCATTTAGATTCAGCATGTAACTTTTATTTAAAAATATATGTATTTATTAAAACTATTACTATGTTGTCCTGAGATCCTCCTCCTGGCTCTGCTTGGTTGTTTCAATTTAGCATTGCGAGAAGGCAGACGGGCTTGATTTTTCTTCACAGATTATTTGTCTCAGCATACTGTGACAATATGGTGACAGTTTCAACAAATATATAACATAATTTTTTCCCTAAAATATACATACTGCAGCATTGAACTGCCTTTGTTTGGATGCTGTTCCTACCCTCTGATAGCTACACAATTTAGCTGAATAGTCTTACTCTGTACTTTCAATTTCTACTTATCTGGAGCAAAGTTTAGTGCTGGTTTACAGTTACAGACCTGGAAATATTATTGACTTTTTGTATTTATTTCTTCAGATGACACATAGCTATTAACAGTAAATTAGAATGTTCACCATCAGAGTATCATTAATCCATTTGGAAATAATCCAGTGTGTGTGTGTGAATAAGGATACTAAGACACCTGCAGGAACCAAAGGTTTCATTTTAAAAGCCAGAGCCGCTACCAGATACTATCTCGCCTCAGAAAACAGACTTCAGTATCTAAGGTAACTTAAAGTGCTTTTCTACTGGAAAGTCACGCACTAACCAGTTAGTGCGTAGTTCAGTTCTACCCCTGGTAGTGAGTTTTTCCATTACCCGCTCTATTCCTCACTATTGTGGGAGGGCCTTTAGCACAGCAACTGGTCAATTCTCCGCAGAGGTTTGAAGTGACACTCAGCCATGGAGAACCTCAAGGTTATGGTTCAGATGGACTCAAAGATATTTCATTTTGTTTTATAGAAATTTATTGCTGGCCCAAAGATAATGATAAAGGCTTCGATCAGCTGATTATTTTGCGATATATGAAATCGCTTTGGTCCCTACCCTGATTGGTCAGGCTAGTACTACACTTGAAGTAGATATGGAAATCTGAGAACAGCCAGCCAGAGCCGCGCTGGATCTGCTAAAGGAAAATGAATCTGGCCGAGGTGGACTGAGGCCAAACCAGTTAGAGGCAGGTTGGTAGAACAGCACCTTTAGGAACATGACAGACAACGAGCCCACAGAAAGTGAGAGACATTATGGCCTACAGAAGCCTGGGATAGAGATGAACAGGTATTCCTTTGTAGAACTTATAGAGAAAAGCTGGGTAAACGCTCTAAGTCAGCCTCAGTCAGACATAGTCGGACTTTTCACCAGATTCATTGTATCACTAATCATAGTCAGTGATTTGCTGTAAGCTCATCATGCTGGAGAGGAAGCTTATATAAAGTTCAGAACAGGTCATTTAGAAAAATACTTACCAAAAACCACATTCCATGACACAATAAAAACATTCCTAAGCTTCAAAAATAGTGGGATAACTCTTTTACACCACTGTTTTAGCTATCTAACAAAAGGAAAGAAAACAGATTGAAATATTTTTGAGTGTATCATAATAGTTTAACAAAGAAGAGACCTTCATATTTAAAAAGTCTTTGGTCATCCGCTAGATCACATATGTCAGAGTCAAGGCCCGCGGGCCACATCCGGCCCGCGAGAAGGTTTTTTGCGGCCCCTGGGATGATTTTGATTTATTATTAGAACCGGCCCGCAGACCGCAGCAAGCCGGCACCCCGTCTGAAAAAAAATATCTTCCTTATTTGAACTGTAAGTAGTTCTTTAAATGTTCTGTGAGATGATGTACTTACCCATGTATCCATAACAACCGGAACTTTCAATATCCACCAAGTTATTGCCGAAATATACCGTCTATTAAACGAGTGCCCCCCGGATTAATTACATTCTCTGCAGCTGCAGCTGCGAAGTTACCGTATTAACCCGATACTTGCTGGAAAGTGCAACGTCTCCCCTTTCAGAAACCGTTGGAATTTTTCCACTTAGCGCTACGTGTGGCGGAATTACGGTACTGCAAATTTAGATGTGTCGCCGGCGACACATCTAAATTTGCAGTACCGTAATTCGCCGGCGACACATCTAAATGCCTTGACTCTGACATATGTGGATTAATAGATTTTTGCACTTTATTTTATTGTATTTCAATCCAATTATATTTTAAAAATATTTCAGTTGTGTCTGTTGAAAATTAAAGATTACTGACAGAGCCATAAGAAAATATTGCTTTATTTATCTGATCATATTGGAATATATTTGTTAGGTTTTCAGTAGGTTCAATTAGGTTCACTAGACTATATGAGTCATTTAAAAAAATTTCAATGAACATTCGATCAGTCCGGCCCTCGGCTTGTAGCTAAATTTTTTATTTGGCCCTCCGTCCATTTGACTTTGACACCCCTGCGCTAGATCAATGGCCTTTTCTCATGTTCATAATAACTCTAGCAAGTTTCCTCTTGCAAGAGAGTTGGAAGAATCAGTTGATGTTGAATAATAGTCTTGATGGATCATTGGTGAAATGAAAGTTGTTCAAAAACTAAATGTTGATGGCAAGACTTATTATAATAAGAATACTGATATTACTTTATACCTACGTAAGGATGCTGGATGTGGATTACAGCTCAGCTTTTAACTCCAACTCCTGACAAGTTGGTGGAGAGGCTAGAGTCCCTGATACTAGGAGCAGGACTGTTCTGGTGGATCAGGGATTTTTAAACCAACAGACCCCAGCATGTCCAAATCAACTCCCTTACCTTCTCCGCGGTCACACTCAGCACAGGTATGCCCCGAGGCTGTGTCCTCAGCCCCATCCTTTACTTCCAATTTACCCACGACTGCAAAGCCACCCAGAATAATATTGTCTTGTTCAAAAATGCGGATGACATACAGAAGATGTTCAAAGGCTAATAACATGGTAAACCCATGGTGAAGGGAGAATTCCCTTACCTTGAATACCAAGAAGACAGGAAATAATCCAAAGAGGACAATCCATCCAGGGCTGAGCATAGATGGTGAGCAAGTAGAAAGGGTCAGTAGTTTCAAATTTCTGGGAGTCTACATCTCAAAGGATTTCAACTGGACCTTTAAAACCAAATACCTCTTTAAAAAAATCCCAGCAGAGCTTCATTTTTTCTGAGAACCCTCAGGCAGTGTCGTCTGTCCAACAAGCTGATGACCAGATTCTGTCACTGACTTACTGCTGTACAGTGAAGGTACTTCCACTGTACAGAAGCAGACAAAGGCACCGCTCTACTCCAGTTTTCCTGGGACATTAAGTTGCTTCTCCACCATTTGCATATTTAGAAGCATGAGCATTAGGTTGATTGACAGCGCTAAAAGAACAACCAGTCAAAAACACCCAGACAGGAGGAGGGTCTTAGCACTGTCAATCAACCTCATGTTTATGCTTCTAAATATGCTAATGGTGGAGAAGCAACTTAATGTTCCAGGAAAACCAGGGTAGAGCAGCACCTATATGAGGATGACTGACAGCGCTAAGACCCTCTTCCCACTCTGATTGGTTGTGTCTGACAGAGCAGAATATTTGTTCAGATGACAGCAGGTCCAGAGGGAGAAGACAGAAGAGCTAATTCTTTACACAGATTATCCATCTTATATTCTCAGGACATAGAGATCATTTTAATTAAGTAAAAAATATTTTTTTTAATAAACGTTACATACTGCAGCTTTATGTAGAGAGCAGGAGACAGTCTTGCTGAAGATCCTAAGGGAGTTTTTATATATTAAAAACTGAACTGACTGGACATACAAATTAATTGACTTAAAGTTATACATTTACATATTTTTCCTTTTAAATATTTATTTTTATTTGACTATAAACTTTTATACTTTGAGCAATTTTTCACTTTTTTATTGGCAATTCTATTACTCAAGGCAATACATTTTAATGTCAGCATATGATGACAATAAAGTTCTTTGTCTTTCTGTCTGACTATGGTCTGCCTATCTATATAGCCATCTAGCTGGTACAGGTTTATGTCCTCACATCTAATAGTCTAATAGCCTACTATCTTGCTATGTATGTGAGGACCCCCAGCATCAGGAACAGTTGGGTAGCATGCAAGCTACCTGATGTGCAAACAGGCTGAAGAGCTCAGAAATGTGCAAGCTCTAATGTTGCACCAAGACTGCTTTGAAATATAAGACTGCATGCTGGTAAGGTAGTTCAGCCAATGAATTTAGGTGTGTATAACAAGGGACACATCTAAAAGTTGCAGGACTCTGGCCCTTGAGGAATGCAGTTTGAGACCACTGCCTTAGTCTGTTGAGTATTGCAGTTGTTAACTTCATCTCAGGTACAGCTGGGTTAAAAGAAATGTGGTAGTAAATGAATAGCAGACAAACAAAGGCTGTTCAATGCTGCTGGTCACCTGAAGCTTTCTGTAGCTTTCAGTGTACTTCCAAATCTGCTCCTTAGTTGCATCTTTTTGGGGTTGGTACTGCCTCTAGTGGTGTGGGGATGGTAACACAACTAATATAATTACATTACTAAATCAGAATACCGCAAAGTCTTTATTATTTATTATTAATTTTTCATTCTCTTAAGAATGTAGAGCTAATTAAATGATCTAAACGAGACCTTAAAGTGGTTCCAGTTTCTCTCGATGGCCAACTTGTTGAAACTGTGGCAAATTTTAAATACCTTGGGTCGTTCATGGGCAGTCAGCTCAACTTTGCTGACAAAACTGACTATATTTTGAAGAACTGTTGTCAGAGACTCTACCTTTCCAGAAGACTTAGTGATCTTGGAGTGAATTTGGAAAAAAATCATTTTATTTGTCACAAAAGAAGGGTTCGGTGAATGCGCATATGAATCTGATGGGTTTGGTACCTCAAAAAAGGTTAAGAACCACTGGCCTAAGGTTATCATCTGTTGGCAGAAATGTAATATAATAATCTGAATTATGCTGTCAATAGTTGGCTAAGCATCTCAAAATAATCATTTTTTTTTTTATTTTACCTCAGAATTAGTCATTTAATGAGGGTGGTATCCTCTCTCATTCTGCTATGTCTCTATGTGGCCATCCTGGGCTACTATTGTGTAGCCCAGGATGGAAAAACTCACAAAATCTGATAAATAGGCCAATACAGCATCCTAAAGTCTATGTAAGTGTACATTTCTACTATTACTGATTAACTTTTTTATAACTAACACACTAGACAAGAGTGACACGCTAAACAACCCCCACTAAACCCCCAACATATACACCAGTTAAGGTTATAGCCCAAGTCTGTAACTTCAAATTACAGCTCATAATCGCCTCCCATAGACAGACAGTGTAGGCATATCATACATTTTCTGACTCCTTAGAGTCTGTTGAGTATTTTAGTCATTAACTCTTGTGTCCCTGATGTTCCTGGATACCGATGGGATGAAAGAAGGGTATCTAGTTTGGTCAAAAGATGTGGAAAAATGTGTAATAATTTTGGTTTAACGACCTCTAATGACCTCTGTGTTGGTCAGAGAAACTCAAAACATGGCTTAAATGAAAGCCAAGAGTGTCCCCTTTAAGATGATACCAAATATTGCATTACAGACCTTTGACAAATGCCCATACCATGACCCTAAACCAGAGTTACAGCAGTCCCAAAATACAGAATTTTTCCAAAGGGTTTGTTTACTTCATGAGATGATAACTATGACTCAGCTACCATTTTGGAAGGGCTATCATATCAAAATATTAACTAGAGACATGTATCTTTTCAAAAAATATTGATAGACTTTGCCACCCTGAAACGGACAAAAAAATGGTCTGGCCCATGGACTAACACTACAGGGGAAGCTAGAAGGACTTAAGAAATAACCTAACTAGAATCATTAAAGGAAGATGTACATAGACTCAGACATGGAGGAATATCTAAACCTAGGGTAGTTAGTTCAGTAAACTAGTTCTTATTTTGTCACTAGGTTCAGTTAGTCTTTCTTTAGTAATTCTAGTTAGTTTTTTTTGTTTAGATCTTCTAGTTTCTCTAGCTCTAGTGTCTTTTGTATTAGAAGCATTTTTCAGCTCCCCATTTCCTCCCTTTTGTGTTCCCCAGCAGATCTCCTTAGTTTCCATGTGCCACCTTTTCCCCAGCCCTCAGCCAGCTAATATGCCAACTACTCACACCTGCAATCACTCTTCTCATAGCTAGGCCATTGTTCCAATTACTACCTCCCAGTACTTAAGCTCCTCTTTTTCAGTCACAACTTGCCGGCCTGTCTTATTATCTCCATGCTTGTCATTCTCCCAGTGTTCCTTAGAATCACTTTGTGTTTCAGTTTTGGATTTGGTTTGTTTTTGTGTTTCCCTTGGATATTAATTTTTTGTGAGTTGGACTTTGATTTTGTTAATTAAATTTTCTAAACTGCACCACGTCTTTACTTGCTGCTTTTGGGTCCACCACAACACATCATGACAAGATAATATTTAGATTTTGTTGTATAGATCCGTGACATAAATACATTGTTTATTTTAATTATTTTGACAACCATGTCATTTGTTGGTCAACTAGCTAAGTATTACCTTATTTAATTTATTACTCTTAAATCTGGGGTAAACCTATTGAGGGAGAACCCAATTTGCAGTGTAAGGAGTTGCAGTGTAAGATGGTAGAAGATTGATTCAGATAATGACTGCCTTCAGTTTGGTAGTCATTTAAAAAAAAACACTTCATAAGGTGGGAATGTGTGCTGAACACTTTGCTAAGCAAAGATTACAGACATTCATCCAATGGACATCCAACCATTGCTTATGCTCGCTTATCCTTGCTGGGATTCAGGGGGACTGGAGCCTGTCTCTAGTATACCCTGCCTCTTGGCCAAGATGAAGTACATGGGGCAAGAGGCAGGGTATACCCTGGACATTATATTAATGTAGTTCCATTTTCTATTATTATCCCTGCAAGGCAGAGATTTTGCTTCAAATAGATACAAAAATAATCTAAAAAGAGCAAATCATGTAAATCTTATACAAATAAATACTACTCCAAATGAAAAAACAAACACATTTTTAAATGTGATTAATTGAGGTCTCACTTTTCAAGTGAATGACCTAATTTGTGATAATCAGATTGACTCACTGGGACCTCAATATTTTAATGTTCACATTCCTTGAAATACTGGATGACGATGAAGAGCAACCACCATCTTTGAGTCATATTTATTAGGCCATTTAATAGCTACATGACCACTAAAACTGCTTCTGTTTGTAGTCATACACCAGGCCCTTACTTTTGAATTGTAGACCAATTATCAGATTTCTTTTCTGACTTAGTGTTAAATACTGATAAAGTTATTGTAATGGGGTCATCATCCATATTGACACTTAAAGAGATATCCTAAATGTAGTCTTTGATGCTAGCTGAGGTTTATTTGGCTTTGCTCAAAATGTCCACAGACCCATTCTCTCCTATTTTCATAGTCTGGACTTTGTGCTGACATATCATATAAAGTGTGAATAACAGAACCTTTTCCTGTGTGACTATTTTTTAAATTACCTTTGAGTTTAATCTATTCTCGTCCTAAGGCAAAATGACATTTTCTGACAATGCTGTTACAAGTTTAAATGAATCTTTTCCATTTTTACTTTCCTCTGTATCACAGAAAACCACAGTACAGGGCAGCCATCTCAATTCTGGTCTTTCACAAACTTTGTAATGTTACTTCCTCATTGCATGTTGCATTAGATAATGTAGCCCCCTTGAAAAAGAAAGTAAGTAGGCATTGGACTCCCTGCTTTAATTAAAAACTATGTATTTCAAAGCGCAGTACTAGAAAATTGGAAGAAAAAAGAGCTTTACACATCTAGCGGAGTTCTACTTGACCTGGAAATAAAGTCTGCTGTTATATAAAAAGACCCTTTACTGAGCTAGAACAGTATCCTCATTCTCATCATTGAAAGAGGAAAATAAGAACCATCCTAGGTTTCTTTTCAGTACAGCTACCAAAAAACAGTCATGGTTCTGGTGAGCTATCCAATTCCATAGCTCTCATCAGTAATGACTTCATATAATTATTTATAAATAGAATTTATTCTATTAAAAATAAAATCTCTGGAATCTGGTCATAAATGATTGGTCAGTAAGTAAAACAGCATTGGATATTAAAAGAAAGTTTTCTTGTAACGTGTCTTGAGACAATATCTGTTGTGAATTGATACTAAATAATCAAATTGAATTACCTTTAAGTTTAATTTGTTTAGTGTTATCACTTATCGTACAACAGGCCAAATGATTCCATTCACAAACACTTGCATTCAGAATGACACATCACTGTCATTTTGGAGTAATGTCAGTAATGTGGTCGATTCCACTACCAGGATTAATTAGCTTCTGTTTCAAGGGGCCTACGCTGCATGTTCCTTATGCAACATGCAATAAGGAAGTAACACCATGAACAACAATATCAGTTTGTGAAATGAAAAAAATGAAATGGCTGCCCTTTGCTGAGTTTTTCTGTGATACAGAGGAAATATGAAACAGAATATCTTAAAGTTACTTGGAAACCATGTTGCCTTTTCACCTCAAATTTTACAACTTGTAAACATGTCTGCTTTTAAATAGACATCTATTTATTAATTTAGATTCTAAAGAACATCATCTATATGGTGTCAATACACCATATAGATGATGTTCTATAACAGGGGTCACCAACTCCAGTCCTCGAGGGCTACCATCCTGTAACTTTTAGATGCGTCTCTGCTCAAACACACCTGGATCAAATAAACTGCTCGTTTCCAGCCTATTGCAGAGAGGAATGAATGCTGGTGAGGGAATTCAGACATTTTGGAGCAAAGGTGAATCTAAAAGTTGCAGGATGGTAGCCCTTGAGGATTGGAGTTGGTGACCCCTGTTCTATAATATGGTATATGTTCATACATCTGTATGGTGTTCATACACCATTTCAGATGATATTCTTTAGAGTCTAAATCAGTTTTCTTTTACAAACACAAAGGAAGGTCTAATGAATTTAGATTCTAAAGAGCATAATCTATATTGTGTCAATACACCATATAGATGATGTTCTATAATATGGTATATGTTCTATATGATAGAACATCATCTGTATGGTGTTCAGACACCATACAGATGATGTTCTTTAGAGTCTAAATCAGTTTTTTTTACAAACATAAAGGAAGGTCTAATTAGACTGTCAAAAACCTTGAGATTTTTGTGGGAAGTGATAAGATGGACAAGGTTAGAAATTGGAATAAAAGAAATTAAATAGGAATTGTGAAGGTGGGGCAGTTTAGAAATTAAGCTATAGAGAGGCCAGGTTGAGATGGTTTGAACAAGAGTGATAGTGGACAAAGAATATTGAAGATGGAGCTGTCAGGTAAAAGAGGAAGACCTTAGAGAAGATGCATTGATGAAGTGAAAAAGGACATGTAGTTGGTTGGTGTAACAATATAGTGTATCGATGGGATAGGTTGAGATGGAAGCAGATGATCCACAGCGTTGACCCTTCAAAGGAGCAACCAAAAAATGAAAGAGAACACTGCTGTTTTTATATTTATATAAAGGTATCGTAATTACTTTTTTCAGTTCATTGGTGTTGTAGTTCACCCATTCCCCCTGTGTGTACCACCCAGGTCCGTTTACCAGTTTCGGGACCCGACCAAAACCCCTCAGTGTCATACCTTGAGAAATAATGAGATTTTAAGTATAAAACAGGGTTTAATGCTGAAAATGATCAAATGTTGCAAGTCATAAGAGTCATACAAATGGAACAGATACAGAGTGACATTCACCATCCAGCATTGGGGTCCACTTAGCTCACCTTAGGGGTGACACCAAGTGAAGCAAAGATAATAGCATGAGCTCTGCTTTTAGCTTCTCCTCATTCTGCACAATCCTTCTCTAATGGGAGTTGACCTGCCTTAATCAGTTTTTTGTTTATGTGTGACTTACCAGTTTTATATGTTACAGTTATGTAAGCATGCAGCTGTGTGCATGTGAGCAGATAAAAGAGACAGAAGAAAAGACACAGAATTATTTTACTTTTGGTTAAAAGTAGGCTGTATTATTGGTGTAGTAATTTAAGCCCAAAAGGTGGTTACAGTACTGAAAGTATTAATTCTTGTGCTGTACCTACAAATTCAAATAACTCAATTGTTGATTCAGCTCCATTTGTATTCTTTGCTAGTGATGTGCAACTTCTCTTTTGTTTGTTTTACACCTGTGTAGATGATGCCAATCAAATACTGTAGTCAAGCAATTTCTGTGTGTCATCTCTCACTTTCTGTATTTCCTTTTCCTTGTTATTGCATTTGCAAAAGACTTTGTCATGTTGGATTTGAGTTTCTTAACCACATGCAGGTTCACACATAAAGCCAGAGGATCTTTGATTCAGTGATGATTTATTAACAGTAAATCTTGACAATGATATTTTTCAGATTTGCCCTCTGGAAATTGGGAAATGCTGGTCAGCTCAGATTTTGCTTGGAGAAGGGAGAAGTTAGTAGTGACCAGGGTTGAGGGATCTTGACAGAGGAATGGAGGGAAAGGCTTACGGTCTTTTAGACAAAGGTGGATGTGTTACAGAGTATGATATTCATTTGACCTTGTCAATATTAGACCCAATTGTTTGATTATCTTAATTTAGTTTGATTTGGTGTGTGCAAGAAATATAGTTAAGTCCTTTGCCTGAAAGAGCTGTGCGTTGGCATCATAATCAAAAGAGTTCACTAGGGGGACTCGTGCACTCTTTACAAACAATACAAGAGTAAGTAAAGGCGCATTGCAGGCGCGGAGCTATAGGGGGCTGGGGGGGCTGCTGCCCCCCAAACCAGGCCGGATGGGGGCCTGGGCCTGGAGGTGCCAGGGAGGGAGGAATGGTTTCAAGTCATTAAAATATGTGATTATAGACAGAGAAAGTGCGCCCTCGCCTGTTGAGAAGGGTGTATTTAATGTTAAATACACCCCCCCACCCCCCAAGTTTCGTCTCTGCTCATTTCTTCTCTTGTAATTGTCCCTTTTATAAGGGCCAACGCCAACAGGTGCTGAGGGAGAGGCAAGGATCAAGGAAAGTGCTGAGGCTCTAAGATGGTAACGGGGAAAGAGCGGCAGGCTGTGATGTCCAGTTGGGCAAGGGGCAGTCGCAGATGCGATCTTGGCTGGACGTGATTCCTGGCTTGATCCAAACAGCTCATTGGGAGACGGCAAAACAGGATTAACTTGATTACTCATAAAACAACAGTAACATGAACTTGAGGTTTGGCTCTAACAAACAAGTGGGATCATCTAGCGATGAATGGCAGCTTCGCTGCTTCTTAAGAGTCCAGCAGCCGATTGCTGGCACAATTGGGCTGACAAAGCCTGCCACAAGTACACCTCACTGCAGCAAACAGAAAGGGGCGGGGACAGACCACATGGCAGTCCATCCATCAATCCATTTTCTAACACCCTTGTCCCTAGTGGGGTTGGGAGGGGTGCTGGTGCCAATCTCCAGCCAACCTTCCAGGCAAGAGGCGGAACAGGACAGGTCACCAGTCTGTCGCAGTCTTTTGCAGGGACTGTGGGAGGAAACCAGAGTACCCGGAGAGAACCCACGCATGCACAGGGAGAACATGAAAACTCCATGCAGAAAGACCCTGGGCCAGGAATTGAACCCAGGACCTTCTTGCACATGACACATTTGCAAGAAGGCACATGAAACTGCACATGGTAGTCTCATACCTTATTTGGAAATGGGACCATTGCACTCCGGAAATGAAGGGGGCACTATTTACAATATTATCCAGGGTCTCCCGTTTTGATTTTCTTTTGAAATCTGTGATATATCTTCACCTTTAGGAAGGAGTTTCACTCTCAGCATGTATTTGAACTTCTCTCTTTTATTTACTTCATTTTAGCAAATTATGTAGCTTTCTGTGTACTTCTGCTCTTTCGTTGAATGTTTTGGGTCTTAATTCAGGCATTACCGCCACCATAAAAGATAAATTATAAAACACCATATATCAGAAACAAGATCTTTACATATTCTTACTTGCCTGCCAGGCTGTTTTTCCCCTCCCCCTTGTCTCTTCACAGGTACTAGGGAAAGCTGGTGTCAATCTCCCCTGATTGATCCTCGTCAACCATGGCCCAATCAGCATCCAGGGAGACTGTATATAAGCAGCCCAGCTGGGGAGATCTGCCTGACTGGCTCTGTCACCTGACACATGTCTTGTTGCTCTTTGTGTGAAGGTTTGTGGTGGGAGTTAGTGATGGGCTCATGAAGCCTCATGAACCTTTCCAACCCTTTGCTTTGCAAACAGGTTTCTTACTCGATGCTTCATTCATTGCTCTATAGTGACATCTGCTGGTGAAACTGTAACAGTCTTGTCACTCAGTTGGATCATACTTCCAAAAATTACTAAATGCAATATGGTCACAAAGTTTTCATCAAACTCATGTTTAGTAACAGGATAATCATGAAACCATATTTAATTGTCATATGTTTTAATTATTACAATTATTTGTAACCAATCTAATCCTGGTTTATGTTGAACGTTAGTGGTTGTGTTGGGTTTTCTTTTATGTCATAGATGGATTTGACAATAAAGACATTTGACGTTTTAGTGTCTTGAGAGTGCAGTGTCTGTTGGGGCATTCACTTTTTCTTGGATTTCTAATTGGCTCTGATCCCTCATATTTGGCTACATGTTGAATTTTAGTTCTGCAACAGGATTAAATCTGTTTCTGCTGTGCAAGACTGATATATCTTTGCCAATCAGACTACAAATAATAATGAAACTTTGCAGAAGGTGAGAAATTGGGAGGTGGAGGGTTAATTATTGTTATCTAAAAAGAATTTTATTGTGAGGATAATCTCAAAGTATTCTCAGATGTCAGATTTTCCTCTTGCTGGCTCCATTTCAGAGAATCAAGTTTATTTGTGTAGCAGGTTTCAGCAACAATGCAGTTCAAAGAGATTTACATCATAAAATCACAAAAATATAGTTATTAAAAAAACAACATAATCTACAATTGAGAAAACCAGTAACAAACATTTTGATGAGTGCCATCAATATACATCAAATATGTTGGTGAATATTCATTTTATTTGGCCACTGAAGACAAATGTCCTCCTCTGATGCGTGACCAAATGGACAACAACCCATGACACAGCAAGGCTCATCGCGCTTTTATATTGAAAACCGACACGCAAAATGAAGCAGTCACGTGACCCATGCAATGCGAGGCCTCGTTTGTTGCCAGTCACGTGGTTTTCAGCAAGACGACACAAGCCTCGAAGAGGGGCTTCATCGGCCACGCCCCGTTTTTACTCGGTACAAGCATAGATAGACGCCTCATGGACCACTCTCGCCTATTGTCGCTGACGAGATTTAGGGCGGCCATCTTGGAGCGGTACACCACTCCACTCAGCGTTATGTGTTTAGCAGCACAATGACGTATCAGCGCATTTAATCGATCATAACACGCTTTTTTGTTACTGGAAACCATATTCAAACATCTATCAAAGCAACATTTATAAACAATTGTATGTTTTTAATACATAGTTCATCATATTTAAATATGCTTAGTGGCTATAACAATAGAATAGGAATGGAATATTTTGATATCGATGTATGAAGAGCATATAACAAAGCACACAGTCGTTCATAATTTATTTAATATATATATATATATATATATATATATATATATATATATATATATATATATATATATATATATATATATATATATATATATATATATATATATATATATATAATGTATACCTTTATACATTATAAGTAATATGTATACATCTCCATCAATTATAGGAGGAACAAAAGAAATAAGACATGACAAACAACATTATCAACAACAATAAAAATACTATATACAATGTATACATAAGAAATTTAATTGAGCAAAAGTCAATAACGAACAAATTAATTAGGTTCACAGACGATTAACCATGGATTTTTATTTTGTTGGTAGAGTCCTATATATAGCAAAAAATATGATTAAACTATTTAGTCTTCCAAGGTGGAAATTTTTCTTTGACTCTAAAACAATAAAATAAAAATCATTAATAGAATCACAATATCAACAATTTGTGCATAAAGTAAAATACTTAGCATGCTATAGGTAAATGTTATCATTTAGTTTGGCTAAGAATATTTATTGCACTGTCAATGAATGGCTTCTAATAGATGTTCTATAGTTACCAGAGGAACACAGCAATGCCTTCATGAGCTCAAACTGACGGAAAAAAGAGGGCGGATGCTCTTTGCTGAAATATTTTATGCCATCTTCCATGCTCTTTCAGCAAACAGTTGAAACAGAGTTGTTTTTGGTTTCACCACTATTTACTTACTATTTTTCCTGCCATTCAAAGTATTCTTAAAAGATTGTCTGTTAGTCTGCAGCTCATGTGACCAAACCAGCCGAGGAGATGAAAAGCTAAAGCAGTCAACAGTTAATACTTGAGATGAGTTAAAACTTAAGTTAAATTTTTAAGTTTTAACATTTTAACTTATTGTTAAAATGTTAACATTACTTAACTAGAGGTAATGTTAGCCAATGTTACCTCTAACTAACTAGAGGTTTTGCACGAGTTGCACTTGTTGGAAAACCCCAAGATCACTGGGTCTTCTTAAAAGATAGAGTGACGTTTCTTAAAAATGTAGCCAGTGCTTTCAGTAAAATTGAGCTGACTGTCCAGGAATGATCCAAGGTATTTAAAATTTGCCATAGTTTCAACAGGTTGGCCAACCAGTGAAACTGGAACCACTTTCAGGTATTGTTTATGTCATTTAATTAGCTCTACTTCCTTAAGAAAATTAAAAGGTATGGTGTCTTGTGAGGGACTTTATCTTACACGTTGCCAGTAATGGCGAAATTAATAGTAAATAATAAAGAATTTGTGGTATTCTCGTTTAGTGACGTACTTATATTAGTTGTGTTACCATCCCCACGGCACTAGAGGCAGTAGTAGGCCCGAAAAGATGCGAAAAAGGAGCAGATTTAGAAGTACACAGAAAGCAACGAAAATTGTTAAAAACTGTGAACTGCGCTGAAGTAAATAAAAGAGAGAAGTACAAATACATCCTGAGAGAGAAACTCCTTCCTAAAGATGAAGCTATATCACAGATTTCAAAAGAAAATTAAAACGGGAGACCGCGGATAATATAGGAAATAGCGCCCCCTTCACTTCCAGAGTGCAATGGTCCCATTTCCAAATAAGGTATGAGAGTGACAGTGGTCGTTCCCGCCCCTTTCTGTTTGCTGTAGCGAGGTCCTTCTCGTCTACTTGAGAAGGACCTCGCTGCATTACTGGAACAGTAAAAGATAAATTTCCTCACAAAAGACATACCTTTTCATTTTCTTAAGGAAGTAGAGCTAATTAAATGTGATAAACAAGAACTGAAAGTGAGTCCAGTTTCACTTGATGGCAACCTGTTGAAACTGTGGCAAATTTTAAATACCTCGAGTCATTCCTGGACAGTCAGCTCAACTTTGCTATAACACTGAGTATATCTTTAAGAACTGTTCAAAGAGACTCAATCTTTAAAGAAGACCTTGGGGTTACCCAAGGTCTGTGTACAACCTCTAGTTAGGTAGAGTGTGTTGAGTTAAAATGTTAAAACTTAACATTTTAACATGAGTTTTAACTCAACTCAAGTTAAAACAACATTTTAAATCAAGTTTTAACTTTTCATCTCCTCAGTTGGTTTGGTCACATGAGCAGACTAACAAGAATACTTTGAATGGCAGGTATAACAGCAGGTAAATAGTGGTGAAACCAAAGACAACTCTGTCTCAACTGTTTGCTGAAAGAACATGAAAATGGCAGGAATACTTTAGCAGGGAGCATCTATCCTCATCATTCATCAGTTTGAACCTCTGGTACTGTGTTCCTCTGGCAACTAAGAACATCTATTAGACGTCATTTATTGACAGTGCAATAATTATTCTTAACCAAACTAAATAATAATTATTCTTAACCAAACTAAATAATATTTACCTATAATGTGCTAAGTGTTTTGCTCTATTCACAAATTGTTGATAATCAATCAATCAATCAATCAATCAATCAATCAATCAATCAATCAATCAATCAATCAATCAATCATGTCTTTATTTCAGACACAAAAAGGTCTATAGAAAAAGGTAAAAACAAGCAAAATAAGAGAAAAATAAAAATGAACATGACATAATATTATTCACTGAGTCACAACGAAATGATGACGCCAATGATTCCATAATCTTGAAGAGAATCTCACAGTACTAAAAACAGGATTTACTGAAATTGCAATTATATTATTGCATGACACAGATAATCTACACATGCATTTATACATAAGATTCCTGAGCACAACTGCACATGTGGGAATAGCATTATGTACAAACATATGGCTAGCACTACTCCATCTAGGCACTTTGAGTAGTATCCTCATGCCATTATTATATGGTACATAAAGTTTCTGCAGGCTACTTTTTTGTATCGTCACCACAGATGGGCCGTGTAATAATGTGATTCATGAATATGATTTATCATTTTAGAGTCAAAGGAGAATTTCCTAATTTTTCTCTCTATATAAAAGACTCTACAACAAAAAGTCTCAATAATACACATGGCACTGTAAAAACAAAAAAAAAGTGAATTTTTGCTTATATCTGTTTAACAACCCTGGTTGTAACAACCTGAATTATTATTATTCTGTACCTAATTCATTTGTTTGTTATTGACTTTTGCTCAATTAAATTTCTTACATATACATTGCAAATGGTATTTTTTATTATAGTTGATCATGTTGTTTTTCATGTCTCCTTATTTCTTTGTTCCTCCTATAATTGATGGAGATATATAGACATTATTTATAATATATGAAAGTATTGTCATTTAATTAGCTCTACATCCTTAAGAAAATGAAAAAAAAAAGTTTTATAATGCCAGTAATGCCAGAATTAATAGTAAATAATAAAGACGTTGTGGTATTCTGATTTAGTAATGTAGTTAGATTAGTTGTGCAAGCCCGAAAAGATGTGAGTAAGAAGCAGTTTTAAAAGTACACCGAAAGCTACAGAATTTGCTAAAAACTGTGAGCTGCACTGAAGTAAATAAAAGAGAGAAGTTCAAATACATTCTGAGAGTGAAACTCCTTCCTAAAGGTGAAAAAATACCACAGACTTCAAAAGAAAATAAAAACGGAAGTATAGGAAATAGCGCTCCCTTCACTTCCGGATTGCAATGGTCCCATTTCCAAATAAGGTATGAGACTGACAGTACTCCGTCCCCTCCCCTTTCTGTTTGATGCAGCGAGGTGTACTTGGTCTACTTGGCCAGAATTCTCCCACGAAGATCCTCTATAGAAAGAGAACTCACACAAAACTGAATTGTAACAGACTTGTTCGTTATTCTGCAATAGCCAGCCACGCCCTAACTCTACCACCGACTGACTACTGACCAGTTCTCTGTCTAACAGGTCCGGAAAGTCCCTGAAACCTGGGTCTTACCCTATCATAGGTTTACTAGAGAGATTCTGTTTAAACTGGCGGCGGAGAAAACTCGTCTAGCTCTAACTACCTTCAGATCCAGAAGTTACGGCCCTTCCCAGTTGAGAGACAGTCGGCAGAGTAGCCCTAGCTGCCGCATAGTTTCAACAACCACTCCTGTTAACGGTAGCTTTCCTCCTGAAAATAACGGGCACTTGTTATAGGCTAGATTGGATTTAGTGACTTAGATATAAGTCCCAGGGCCATTATTTTTACTCACCAAAGGAAAGTACGAAGCCACCAGATTTCTAGAATCATGCATGTAGATTTTACTTAAACCAGAAGAACTCTTAACAATCGGTGTCTTAATTGAATTCAATGTCCACAACCTCTATCAGTATTTTTATTATATATTTTATTAAGCAAGCTTTAGCAGGGGTAAATGACAAGCAGATTTAGTCGAAGGAATTATAAAATTGTAACAAGAATAATCTCTAATTATAACATTAACCATACCCTATCCTCTTTCTAATTCCTAACCTGTGTCACTAATCTCACTGAGCGAGGCTTTAGGGGCAGGGCAACTCACACCCGTTGTTGGTCAATCTTGGCAGCCGAAACTTTTAAACGTCCTTGGTCAGAGTCTCTGTCCTGGAGGGGCAAAGTCCTCTTTCAGAAAAGCAGCAAAGTCAAACTATTCGTTATCTCTCAGGCGTACAGAATCTTCATCACTCAGTGACCTTTGTCTTTTCCCCAAGTCTGCTGCAGTTGAATGGTGATCGTAGGGTGGAGGCAGAGGAGACGGTCGGATTCAGGGGCCAGGGCTGGGGCTGACGGATCTTGTCCTTCTTTGCGGCGAGAAGTCTCAACTTTTCCCCTGGTCCCAGGGTGTGGTCCTCTGCTGATCTTTCGCCTGCGTCCTCTTGTTGACTCTCCTTCAGCGCCGCGGACTAAGAACAGTTTCTTCCCCAGCTCGCTGGCTTTTAAACCCTCTTGGCCCACAGTTGTGTATGGGAGAGGTCTCATGACTCATCCTTCCCGAGTATTTCATCGGAAAGTACCGTCTTGCCCAAACCTTGTTCCACCCTGAATTTGGTAATACACAAACCTCCCTCTTTTGCGTCTGACTGCTGCAACAGTCAACAGAAACACAATCAACTCAAAGAATAATCAATTTGTTTTACCATTATCTGAAATCATTGAAAATATATAACAATTAAGTTGTTACTGTTACCGCAGATCATGAATACAGATTATATATTTCAGTCATACATTACAGACATTGTGGTTACAAAACATTTCAACTGTTACACTATTACACGCCTATGTATTTTGTATTTCATTTCTTTAATCATTCTTAAATCAATGTACAAGATCACTGTTATTCCTCAGGCTTTTATCCTGCTTTCTGCGTGTACCTAGAGAGATCTCACAAGTTCATGCCAGTTTCCTTGACAGACTTTAGTCAAAACTGTAACACATTCTATACTGTTGTTGAACCTGTGTTATCGCAACTGTTTTCCTTCTTCATTACCCTGTTATCGCTGCCATGATACTGTGGCATCATGTTATTGTTGCTGCTATTGTACCACAACTTCATTACTGATGACCATTTTTATTCAGCAATTGAGATTGTTATTTCGCTAAAACCTAACATTAAGAAATATACCCTGTGAACAAAAAATATTTAGTGAATCTGTATTCTGTTTTTGTAAATTTTAAAGGATTTATGGGAATATGTAGATTTCATTATATTTTGTAGACTGATATGCACATTCTATAAAATTACAATAACATCAACAGTTATTGTTGATTAACCTGAACATGTTATTAACCTGTTCAGGTTAATAACATGAACTGCAAAATAACAATAAAATGTCTTGCCAACATTTTCTGTTAATTTACTGTAATTCAACTTACAGTAATATAGTTAATATAATAATGATAAATCAGAAACATCAATTCAACATTCTCCCTTGCTGGAATGTCAGCCAGTTGTCTCAGTTTTTGATGGAGATGTACCAGCAGCCTCTCCGCAACCCTGCAGTGACAAATGGGCTGGCTGGATGGATTTGGAAACAAAAGGGTAAAACCTTCATGTAAATGTAAATGTGTTTAATGGCACTATACACTATGAAGTAATCAGATTTTACTGTTTATAATTGTAAATTATGGTGATGTGTGACTTTCATAAAACAGCTGTGCTAAATATAAAGTTTAGGCAAGTATATTTGCAGAGTGACATACTCCAATCTCTGTGTATTTATATTGGTCTGCTACTTTAGAACAACAAGATACCAAGTAATTATAATTGTTTTTAAAGAACAATTGAAATACATAAACATAATTGGTCAGCATGATACAGTTGGCATTTATGTTTTTATGCTGAAACACAAGCTGAGAGGCATACAGATGAAATGGCAGAACTGATGCGGCTTCTGGAAATTTATCAGGGTGGAAAAAAAAGGAAGAGAATGCTGCCACATTTTGTAAATACCCGTAAGACAAAAACAACAACAAAAAAGCAGTTCAAACACCCTTTAATGAAAGCACCACAAATAAACACACCCAAAATTAGCTTACATCAGAGCTGTTCAAAATCAACGTTCAGGACTGCTTAAAAAGAAAGAAAGGTTTGTTCCACAGCATCAAGCATGAAGCAGTTTATTATAGAAAACAGCAGAAACCGAAGCGCTGCCTCGAGTTAGAAAGACGGTGATATAAAAGCGGTAGCTCCACTACAGCGGCTTTATTCACTTGCTCTTGACGGGTTTCTCGGTTTTCTTCGGGAGGAGGACAGCCTGGATGTTGGGCAGGACCCCCCCTTGAGCGATGGTCACACCTCCTAGTAGCTTGTTGAGCTCCTCGTCGTTGCGCACGGCAAGCTGCAGGTGGCGGGGGATGATCCGGGTCTTCTTGTTGTCCCTCGCCGCGTTGCCTGCCAGCTCCAGGATCTCGGCGGTCAAATACTCCAGCACCGCCGCCAGATATACCGGGGCTCCGGCGCCGACGCGCTCCGCGTAGTTCCCTTTGCGGAGCAGCCTGTGGACTCGACCAACCGGGAACTGGAGCCCGGCTCGAGAGGATCGAGATTTGGCCTTGGCTCTGGCTTTGCCTCCGGTCTTCCCTCTGCCAGACATGGCTACAGATGGTGGTTTATCCCAGAGTGGTGCGAGGAAACGCCTCAACCTTCATGTGGCGTAACTTGGTGACTGATGTCTCCTGTCCCGGTGTTCATCACGTATCAGTGAGACGCACGACTGTAAATCCGTTGCGCAATACGTTAACCCCTCCGCCATATTGAGAGAGGAACACAGGGCGGTCTTGTGAGCGAGGAGATGCAGTTTTCACATGGTTTACTTCTTCGACTAACCCTAAAAATTAAGCGAGTATTAACAAGTTGTTTTAAAGATAAACCTTATCGAGTCTACAGTATTGATTAACTCTACGGTATAACCAGTAGATCTCAGTAGCTACCAAGACTAAAACAGCTTTTCTCTTCAATTCTACATTTGAATTGAAATATTTAAAATTGTCCTCTACTGGAGCCCAGCTCCAGGAACCTACGTAGAATTTAATGATCAAATGATTTCAGCTGGATTCTCAGACAGCTCCATATGTGCTAATAGCAGATTGCACTGAATCTGGTCTTACTGTGCCATTGCAACCATGAAGTGTAAATAATTTTTAGCGACTTGCAGTCAGATGTGAACTGGAATGTCCCATCTGTTGTTCGTTATATGAATAACTATCTGGATTTTCAGCACCATCACTAAACTCCCAGCTCCACAGTCTTTGCTGATCCTCCAAGAATTAGAAATATCCAGAAAACATTTCAACCTGCAAAATACTATTTTACCATCAGAATATCTGGATTCCATTTATTTGCTTGTGAATGGAATTTATGTCACTTATTTTGGAACTAGGTAGACCACTTTTGTTTAAAAGTTGAAATGTCTCATGAGATCATGATACACAATGAGCCGCATGGCTCGCTGCATAGGGCAGGTAGGGTTCCATGCGGCTGTCCTGAGTCCCGCTCCTCATCCGAGGCCTCTTGCTGCATGATTTGGATGTCAACCTACTCTTCTATAAAATACCATTAGCAGAACTACATGTTTAAGGACATGGAGCGTCAGGAAAACTTTCAAGCAATTCAAACCACTTCCTTTTCCCTTTAAATCTGCCATTTATTTTTTCATGAAGGGAATTGCCAGTTGGAAAAAAAAAAGTAAAACAGTGATGGAGGTAGGTGTGTATGTGCCAATAAACAGAACACTTCCATATGGTTGTCCTGGTCAAAAAAGTTCCGATGTTTAAAAGGTACACTTAAAAAATATCCAAAGGGGCTGTTATGGTTTCCCCTCAACAACCAAGTTATGAGTTGGTCTAAGGAAGTAATTCATCATGCAATAAGTCAGATACGTTTCCACCCAAAATAGAGCATAGGTACAGCTGTCTTGGCTACTTGCACCATGGATGGCATTAGAAAGTTGCTAGGCTTTTAAAAATATCCTAGAACGGAATCTAATCAGATGTTGCTATGGACTCGGGGACATGTTCAACTTTTTCAGTCACTCCAAAGTAAAATCAAACATGGGTTCATACTTAAAAAAAAAAAAAAAAAAAAAAAAAAAAACTTTATTCATGGTTTAGAAACAAACATTTCATCTCTTCTTACTGTCTTTAGTTATTTCCTTCAAAGAACCACAAATCAAACCCAAAGTTGGTCTGTGGTTTATCTTAACAACACACTTTATCTTAACAAATCCCATTATTTCTATTATTATGCACCAAACAGTGAGTCCATGTGAACACACACACACACACACACACACACACACACACACACACACACACACACACACACACACACACACACACACACACACACACACACACACACACACACACACACTACAGCCATGAAGTGAAAAATGGGACTATAGAAGCTCAATGTAACACATTGGTCTAAATTCCCAATATTACAGGAGGGGCCTGATGTTACGTCAGTGTTTTGATTAGTCTACAACTAAAAGTAACTCTGGAGTTTTAAACGTAGAACTCACATTTTATTGGCTACTGGGTTCTATATGAGCATCTCTCCTTTCTCTGACCAGACTGAGACAGAACCAGTTTTACTGTGCTGAGATAGGTCTTTTCAGTTCTCAAGACAACTGGCAACAGCTCAGATTTAGCACAAGAACCAGTTTAAAGAGAAATAAAAACAACAAAAAACCCACTCTGGATATATAACAGTGAAAAACAATGACACTTCTCCACAGATATATTTACCATTCACACCTTTAAGTAAGAGAAAGACTGACTGATGAGCAGACCTGATGACTGGACCAATCATTTGCAATACTTATAGCTTCATAGCTATATGACGGACCACACCAGGTCAAGTATTTTTCTTTTAATAAAGCTCAATCGCATCTACGATGGCAATTAGAACCAAAAAAATGGATGCTAGCATACCGACTGAGCTCCACTAATGTGGAGTCCACTAGGCATCGATATCTCCAATATTCATATGATTCAGTGAAAATGCTGCTGGACATCTGGAGATGCTGCTTCAAGTATTCCAGTTTGTTGATGCATTAAAATTTGGCCTGTTCTAAATGTCAGATTTATAATAAACATGGCGATTACTGCTGATATACTTAAATATAAAGTTTGCCTCATCTCTGTTCTTTTTTTTTGCAGATATAACTCTAGAGCTTTTCAATTTTCAATTTTGTGCCAAATAAAACAAAATTAAAAGGTTATTTTATTAAATGCCAGTCTGTCCAATGGAACCGTAGCTGCTGTGGCTGATGCCAGAGGAATTTCAAACCATTCCAGACCAACTGGTCAGCCAAGGTTAAATAATTTAAACATTTCAAAATGATTTACATATCTAACAGTTTTGAAAAACAGAGACCTAGATTTTAAACTTGACATATTTTGTGCAGTATTTCAGGGCACCAATGGTTTCTCAGGCTGTATTTATTCATAACCTACTTCTTCTTCTTCAAAATGTCCAATGCTCACAAACTCCAAAGAGACCAGAAGATATGATGGGACAAAGTGGTAGGGAAGGAAGAGGTGGAAGGAATATTCTCCAGTCTTTAACCAGAATCAGCCCAGCAACTGAACAAACAGGGCAATAAAAAATCCAAAATTAAAAAAAGGCAAACAAAGTTGAAAATGTCTCAATAAATAGTGATTTTCTTTTCCCGCCTTAGGTCCAGTTGTTATAATTCATCTTCTACATGGTTTCCATGTGTAGCACTCTCTGCAGTCTCTAAACAGGAACAAACAGGATGAGACGGTTAGGCCTGGATTTACTAAACTTTAGAGGAACTCTGCTGTTATATATTTACTTGTTCTCACTCAGAGCAGTCAGTTATCTCAGCTGGTTAGATGCCAAATCTGGTTTTAGAGGCCCCTCAAGACCAATTACCTACTGCTGTTGCTGACTTGAGAAAGTACTGCTGCACACAATCCAGTGGCAAATGATGGCCACTTGACTTTAATCAAGAACTTACTCAAATGTGTCCCCTGCTGTCACAAGTTGCATCGCAACTGTTTTGTTTTTTTGTTGTTTTTTTTGCAGTTGGTCATGCAACCCTAAAGTTTTAGCTACAGTATGTTGTTAAATGTCTTCTACATCGCAGATGCCTCCTTTCTGTTTCAGTGATATAAAAATCTGTTTTACAATTTCTCAGATCTGATTTTGTAAACTTTATTATAGTTAATGATCATTTGCTTTAAAGTTTGAATTCTTTGCTTCATAAGTCTATCTCATATACTCTATCAATTTACTTTTGTTTGAATTTTTTTCTGTTTTTGGAACTAACATATTGGATAAAATGTATCATTTTACTACAACAGCTACATTCTTCACTTCATCGATGTCCTAGTCCAAGGGTCTGCAACCCTTGGCTCCGGAGCCTTAAGTGGCTCTTTGGACCTTCCACAATGGCTCCTGATAGCTTTAGCTAAAAATAATCAAGAATCAACTAATGTTATTAAATATATAGACAATATCAAATGCAGGTGTTGGCAGTTTGTTTCCACAGAGTTACAACAATGAATTTCCACAACAGATTGACATTAAAGTAACATTTTTCTTACCAGTTTGGAAGCTATGTGCGTTGTTCAAATAATTTTCCTCAAATTTCAGCATCCCATAGAAAAAATGTTTCCATACTCTTTTTGCAATTTAAAAAAATCTTTTTTCCCTAATGCCTAATCTTTATTTCAAAACCTCAAAATAATGACATTAATAATAAAAAATTTGCAGTTCTTCGAAAATAAATTTTCTATATTCTGATATTTTTAAAAAATAAGTTGTCTGTTTTTCAAAAAGTCATAGCATTTGTGCCTCTAAACTGATTTTAATTAGGTTGGACAAAAATGTCTCTTTCTAAAAGTTGCAGACCCATGTCCTAATCTTGGAAATGTCATGTTTCAGAATTCTTAATGTGTTTCCTTCGAAGCTGAGTAACACCTAAACAGTACATACAGCCACATGCTCAGAAAAACATTCAATAAAGAAAAAGTTTCTGTTATTTTGTGATGCAGTGAAATTTACTTTGCTTTTCCGTGTTACCTCGGTTATTGTGGATTTCTCTCCAGTATTGTGACAGACTAACCTTTGCTCAGGGTCTCTTCTATGGGTTGTGATTGGCTGTCAGTAGCTGTATGTGGAGTGCTCTCTTCAGTGGGCGGGGATTCACCTGGCTCCTGTTCTTCTAAGCTTTCTGTTGTGAGACAAAAACATTCTATGAAGTCTAACACACAACAAGTACAACTAATAGAGGGACCTGCTCTGCTAATAACCCACTGGTCTTTGGGTTCTTGCTTTCCTCTGTGGGAGGAATAACTTTCTCTTCTGTTGTGGCATTGACTTTGTTGCCAGCATCGGTGGTCGTCTCATTCTTGGCTTTAGGTTTAGGCTTTGGCTTTGCGAACTTGGCTTTGTTCAGCAGGTAATTCATTTCCCGCTGCAGCAGGAGCAGCTTAGACTCAATGTCTCTGGACAGCAGGACTGGCCGCTCATGCGGAGATCGCTTCTCCTGCTCTGCCACCGTTTCGTTTTTCCAAACCTGTAGCAGAAAAATACCAAAAATGAAGGCCAGTTCACCAGAACTAAAGAGAGGACTACACATGTTTTAGCTGTGCAACTAAGACAATAACAGAATACATTGAACAAAAAAAGAGACAAAACCCACAGTGGGGTAAGACAGTTCAAATTGATGTGGCCTTTCCCAGAAATAAACCAGCAGAGAAAACTGCAGGAATGAGATTTCCTGATAATCTGCAGCACAACGCCTTCAATCTCACAACAACAACACAGATTGACATGAACCACCTACCGTAGTTTCGTTGATAACTTTTTCCAACATATTTAGCTCAACTTCTGTAAATATTTGGTCATCCCCTGGAATCAGTTTGGCACCCCTGTGAAACAAGGAGAGCTCAATCAAAAACCACACAGAAATGGATTCACACAGCTGAGTTCAAAATAGTGCTTTAAGCAAGTACAGGTCTTATTTATGTGGAGACAGATGCATTGAGAACAAGGCACATGTGAAGAAAACAGCCGTGTCAAAATTTACAAGCTCTAGTCTTTACTGAGAGAAGGAAAAATGCTTGAATATTTAGTTTCCTGTGATTGTTCAAGTGTATAGGCACCACAACCACTAACAAGTATTCCAGCAAAGGATGATCAAAGTACTTTCTACAATTTCTCAACACTTCTGGATTTTGTCTTCAGAGATAAGTTCTCTACTAGTTTGAGGTCTGAGGATTTCACTCCATGAGGTTCATGTTTGTCTGTGATATCAACATCATAAAGCATCATATAGAGTCACAGTGAACTGAACTCAAGTGTTTTGGGTCTCTGCTAAACTGGCTTCAAATAGCTTCTATCTTCTACAGTTGCTATGGGTTACATTTCACCCATAGTGACTGGCACGGTTTGTGGTGTTGGACTGACCTAAGGAAGAAGTTGGATGTGTTGAGTGTGTTGTCGAGGTCAGTCAGCAGCTCCGGCCACTTCCTTCGCTCCGCCACCCTGAAGAACACGTCCTTACACAACCCTTTGAGCTGAGACAGCTTCTCCTTCAGCTGCCTGGTGGTGGCACCATAGCCCTCCTCGTCCAACCAGTCGGAAGCCTCCTTCAGCTTGCTCAAAATCTGCTCCTGCTCCTCCTCCGTCACCACCTGCTGGTGGTCCTCCTGGTACAGCTTGTCCTACAGACATCAGGCGGCACATGCAGCGCTGGTTCAGACAGGAGAAAAGCTTCAGCGACTGCTGGCATCGAGCTGCAGTCACTAACCTGCGTCTCAAAGATAAATGCTTCCAGACTGTTCAGGATCTTCTCCCTTTCCTGCTTTGCTAGATCTCTGTCTGTCAAGTCCTGGAGCCTGGAGAGAGCCGAAACTTTGCTTTCTCTGATTGCACCAATAATATTGCATTGTAGGAATAAGAAGTTTAACACTTACTTCTTTTTTGAGGAAATTAGGTCATCAGCGGTGGGGTCCATAATGTCATTGATGAGAAGTTCCATGGGGACATCTTCGGATATCTTGGTTCTTTTCTGAGGTTTTGTCTTTTTCTCCGTCTCGGCATTTTCTGATTTCTGGTCACCTTTTTCCTGCTGAATATGACAGAAAGTTTTTATAACAGCTGTTGCAGACACCCAAACAACAATATAAGGTCACAGATAATTGGTTAAAACTGTGGAGAGTGACTCATTTTACCGGAGTCTCTGTTTTGCTGGCTGTGTCCTCTGGTTTCTCCTCGTTTTTTTCTTCTGTTGGACTTTTCCCTGAATCATTTTTAGTCTCATTGTCCTTGTCCTCATTTTTCTGGGCCTCATTACTCTCCTTCCCAGACTCAGGAGGAACTTCCTCTTCCTCCTTATTAGAGACAGATGCTCATGTTCATCCCCAGGCCTCACATTATGATGTTTGTCGCCTTGGGCGGACCACATCACTGAGGGACACTTACCTGAACGGGTTCGGATACATTTGAAGTTGGCTCAGAGGACCCTCCTCCAAACAGCGTGGAAATGGTATTGCCCAGTTCTGACAAAAAGCAAAACTTTAGTTTTAATTAGAAGTAATTTGTCATTATGATAGTTTAAACGCAGTTCAATTTGTACATGTGATTTAGTTGATAAATGAACTTAACAGTAGGCATTTAGCTTACTCTGGAAAAATTCTTATAATGCTCACAGTAGGGCTGGATATTGTTATTGATAATATATATCGTGATAGACATGTGATCAATCTCAATAGATAATACATCTGGTAGAATATTTAATAAATAGATTATTCACTGAACTCCAATCCAGAATAATACAGGATTCTGGGGGATGTAGATAGAGAAAAGGCTTTAGCTGCTCTCATGGCCCCAGCTAAGTAAGGTGGGCGGCATCACTCACTTTTGGTTATCCTAGCAACAACCTGTTGAGTAACTTGAGCAGCAGCAGTTTCAGGTTTTGCCACCGTGCCTCATAACAGCTTAAATAAAAAAAATAAAAATAATTTTTAAAAAAGCCCAAGAGGAAACCGTGGATAAAACGGGAAACGTCACACCACCAGTTTGGCAGTATTTCAGATATTTAAAATAAAAAACATCAAGAGTCATTGATATTGACAATTACTGATATAGACTGATATATTAAACGCTTATATCATGATAAATTTTTCAGCCATATCGTTCAGCCCTGGTTCAAAATTGACATCTAAATGCAAAGCTGGATTGTCTTAATGTTTTCTCTGCCAACCAACCATGAGTGGAGTACAGATTATCGGCTAAACCAACAAATTACTGGTTAAATTAACTTTTATAATCATCATGCGTTTCTGTTGAAAGGAACAGATAACGTCAATCGGTAAATGTTCAACATTTGCATGTTTGTGACTTCACAGTGTTGTGTGTTTCTGATGCCGTTCCGGTGCTTCATGTTTGTTGCTGATGCAGATGCACTGCTTACTAGTTAAAGTAGATTCCTCTTCCTTCTCTTCCACAATTGTCTCAAAAACCGACTCCACCTGCAGAAGGGATATTAAAATTAATTTTAATGAATTGAATGAGACCTTCTCCTCACCTTTCACAACTGAAGAACAATTAGAAGAAAACAAACTGCTTCCAACCAGAAAGTTGAAAAGCCCTACAGAATTTTTCCATATAAATGTAGAAAGTTGACTGAAAGGATGCTTCCGATTGGAGCTTAGACTGGTGACTGTGGAGGACTTCACCCGGTCCAGCAGCAGAACTCCACTTTCATCCATGTTGAAATGAGCTTTGATCCCCTTGGACTCAGCATCGGTGTGCTTCTGGAAGCTGTAGCCCACTCCAGACAGCTTGACCGTCGTCAGGTTCAGAGAGCCGAACACACTGCCAAACACAACCATGACAGGAAATAGCTAATATTACCCCCAAAGGAATAAAGCAGAAGAATCAACATATGTCAAACTTCATGATGAGAAAAACAAAAATATTTGGAAGTTTTGGAGGTTCCAAGAGCAGAAGGTGTTGAAGCAAACCTGAGGTCCTCCTGACTTAGAAAGCTGAGGTCTCCATAGTTGATATTGAAGGCAAAGTCATCAGTGTAGCGATTGAAGGTGATGACTTTCCGCTGCGGGTAGGGCGCCATCCTCTGGAACAGGATGCGCTTGTTGTGTTTCAGGGTTTTGGTTCCTTCCTCTTCCTCCACCTCCCGGTTGAACTCCACCTGAACCAGTAAAAGTATACAGGGACAATTCTGATAAAGTCTGCTGTCTGAATATCCAGTCTCTAAGCAGAGGTCAAATCCCTACCAGAGCAGCTCTGACCTGAATGGGGAAGATGGCTGCGTCTCGGACCAGGAAGGGTTTGACCTTGAAGGCTTTACTGAGAGCAGCTGCCTGGTATACAGCTCCCATTGCTGCCGCCTCGTCTGCGTTGATGTTTTTCCCCAGTTCCATTCTGTAACACAGACACACTCAGTCCTTCTAATGAAACCTCCACGGAAGCAGTGAACTTCAGCAAATCACGGAAACTTTGTTATACTTACTTCCCCACAGCTTTGAGCAGCACTTCCTGAACCTTGGGGACACGAGTGGCACCCCCGACTAAAATCACTTGCTCAATAGCTTCCTGTTGACCGAAAGACACCTTGCAGTCACAGCTGTAACAAAAGTTAACCACTGTGTGTCTACCGTTTACAATTTGTAGAAAACAACTTTTAGACATATCAACTTATATCAAACAGAAAATAGCTTAGAAATTCTATTGGTGCTGACAGGACAGAGCAAGGTGCCTGTAGCAGCAGCAGAGTGTGATGTAAATGAAGGAAGCAGCAAAGGACATACTGACCAGCTTCATGTCTGCTGCTGTGAGGGCCTCCTGCACCGGCCCAGGGACTCTGTCAAACAGATCAGCACACAGTTCTTCAAACTCCACTCTGGTCACCTTCGCTTTGAAATCGATATCATCCATCAAGCCTTCCACCTGTAGGATGAGGGGACCATGGCAACCAGTTAAACTTGGATCAGCTTAGTTACATTTGCAACACGGGTTCACCCAGCCCATGAGTGTTCATCGAGGCCATCAGGGCTCACCTGGGCCATGAAGTCAACATTTGCACTCAGCACCGTCTTCAGCCTCTGTGCCTCTTTAAGGAGCTTGGCCATGGCTCGGTGGTTCTCTCTCACATCCTTCGGACTCTTCTTCTGGTCATTGAACAGCTTGGCCAGGTGGTCCCGCAGTCGCAGGTCCATCTCAAAGCCCCCCAGACTTCGATCAAACCTTCAGCCAGATGACATGAAGCATAGCTTGGTCTACGTAGTGAAGCCACCAGCAGCCACATTCATCAGGGATCATTGCACTCACCCAACTCCCCGGATCTGTAGCTGTGGCTGGGTACCAGACTCTTTGGTTTTCACCGTCTGATATGAGACTATGGTGGCCGTCGTGCTTCCTGAGCCCATATCATAAAACATGACGTTCTGTAATGAAACAGGTAGAGCCTTACACTCCGCTCTGAGCTATACAGATGGCATAAACCAACAGATACTGCTGGGGTCACCTGGGCTGTGCTGTCTATGTCTTTCCTTCTGAAAACACCATAATTTAAGGCCACGGCTGTATTGTCATTGATGAGCTGAAGGACCTTTAGATCTGCCATCTGTGCAGCATGCAAGACTGCCCTTCGCTCTGCCTGGTTAAAAAAAGCTGGTACGGTGATGACTGTGTCTTTGATTGGCTGTTCTGTAAATTTCACAGAAAGAGGAAGAGTGTCCTTGATCTACTCTCATGTGTTAATCAACAATCAATCAACTTTCTCAAGCAAACTGACCTGCAAAGTCCTGAGCCAACCCACGTGAATAATTCAACATCATCCCCAGCAGCTCCTCAGGTGAGTAATAAGTTTCTCTGCCAGCGAAAGAGACAGGACAGAAAGAAATTAGTAACACACCCTACTAAAAAACAAAACTGATGTCTCCATGCCAACTACAACAGCATCCTGACTGTGTTTTTATGACATTATGCTGACAAGAGAATCAAAGTAATAACTCAGTCAGGCCCTGTGAAACATACACCCTGTTGCATCTGAACACATAAAGACACATTTTTTAGACGTGCAAATAATGTGTTTTTAATTTATCTTAGTGAAAAAAGACCATTTAATTAACCACAAACTATCATTTTCAGTACTTCAACAGAACCACCAGAGGGAGTCCTTCTGACCTACAAAAAGAACATTTGAACAATGACAGAAATTTGCCATGGCTACATTTTTCTCCTCAACAGTCTCATAGTCATAAGTGTAATAAGACAAGGGTTATGAAAGAATTATTTTACTATAAATTAATTCAGGTTCAAGTTTAGAATGAATATGGAGACATGCCAAACATTTATGAAAAAAAAATCATGCCAGTGCTTCAAATATTGTAAGAGAGTAAAGTTATTGATAATGTCCTGACATGACGCCTCAGTCATGTTATCAAATGAACCAAGACTGTTCTGTATTAACATTTTAAAAAGTGAATTTATTTCAGTAGTTTATGGAAACAAGCTATATAGCAATTTTATATAACTATACAGCATTTCGGTTACTTATGATCATTTTCTCCTTAAAGCTGACCAAAAGACAACATTTAAGATTAGAATATTACATCACACCAACAATAAAAAAGACACAATAAAAAAGACACAAAATTGTGCCCCAAATAAAACGTAAGTTGCAAAGTTCAAATTGCACCGACTCAGAATCGGTCACTTTCCAAGTCAATCTTTGTACTTGTTTAATATTGGTACCTAATGTACCAATATTAAACTATGAGTCTGTTTATTAAAGTAAGTACATATAAGCAGGTCCAGATGGAAACAAAACTTCTTGAAATACTTATTCAAAATTAAAGCAGTTTTAAGTCTTTTACAACACTTTATTTCAAGGTTTGAAGCATGCATGCAAACCTTGGAATAGGAACTCAACATTTGTTTCTCTTGCTGGTCTCCATCAACTCTTCTGATAAAGCTGCTATTTTCAAGATTAAATAGAAGCAGGAATATATAAATGTGGATACTGAAAATAACGGAGAAGTGAAAACTCACAGGGAGCTGTTGAAGTAAACTGTTCCTCTCACTGGGTCACCATGCAGCTGATGCTCAGGGAAATATCTCTGATAGACCTTCACCTGCAGGTTGTCATGTTTTTTACCCAGAAGGCTTTGCAGATGTCTATAAACTGTTTTGGGATTTTTCACAGACTGAAAAACAAACAAAGGACAGCATACAATAGTGATGTAATTGCCTAAGTGATGGCCTGAATCTGTCTGAAACCCGAAGGAACATCATACCACTCCTAATGCACTGTCTCCAAACAATCTCTCGTTTTCCTTTAGACAGACCACTGTGGGCGTTTTCCTTCTCGACTCACTGAGGAGGAAGGATTTCATATTGCTAAGTACATGTTTAAAGACTGCAAAGCATTTCTAAATGTTTCACCAGGATTGTCTGATCATAATGAAATAAAATTAATCAATCAGTTCCTACTCACCTGTTGAGAACAATCTCCATTGGCACACCAGGTTTTACTATTGCCATCTTCATCCACTCACTCCCAAGGTCAACTGACATCACAGCTACAGTCACTGGAAACACAAAGAGCAGCCTTACATTCAGTTGGGAGGGCAGTGAAACAGTTTGGTCAAATTATTCCATCTATGACAAATCAAACATTTTGTGATAAATCCTCATCAAATCTACCAGGAACTGATTTTCTTTTTCTTTTCATGCTGAGGGATGATTACCTGTGAAAGAAGGGAACACGGCAAGGAGGAGAGAGGTGAGAGCAACCACCATCTGGATCCTTATTCCCATTATGAGCTGTAGAGACACAAAAAGATTCCAGCTAAAAATACATAACATTTTAATTAGTTTGCATTTGGAACATAAAACTAATTGTTTTTCTGCTAAAATATATAAATTAGTTGGAATTATATTACATACATTATAATTATAATATGGCATAACATATAATCATGTAATGTTTAGTTTTATTTTAACTTTAAAGCAGCAAGTTAAGAAAAAAATATAGAGACTTTGACTGCTGATGGTCCAGAAAAAAATATTTGTAAGGAAGAGCAACTATGGGAGCCTTGTTTCATCCAGCTGACTGGCAGTGTGCAGGAACAGAAGTGTCAATTTAAGGTCTGCAAATTGTAGGGAGAGTATGATGGAAAATGCTGGTGGTGGTGGCATGGAAACTGTAGCATTTTAATTCCTTGATACATTATAGAATGAGGACCCTTTGCTGAACAACTAGTAAACGGGCCTCCTACTGAACATGATAAAACATTCATTTTCAGACTGCATGCATCCATGCTTCTGTAAACATGATGCAATATAGGAGACACTCAATTTCCTCAATTTCTTGTTGCATAAAAAATAAAAACGCCATGGCAACAACCGAGTCTCAGGTCAGCTTTTCAATTAAACCTGTTATCACCCAGCGTTACAGATACACGGGTTTATTTCTGAGAAACAGACACTGCTGTTCTGGTTTTATATCTTGGATCACATTTAGTCCAGTTACTTGACTATTACTAATATGGCGTTAGTAAGATGACATCACCTTTGTCACATCAGGGACTCCTCTCAGTTCACCTGCATCCACCCAGCTGTGCACAGCTGCAAAAAACATTACAAACACCACCAGGATGTGTTCTGGCTGAACCTTGGATTTTAGCAATAAACAGTGAACGCACTAAGAGTATGAGGTCAAATGTCAGGAGAGGGAGAATGTCAGTGCCCCCTTTACCAGAGAGATTCAGTTTCACATCCGAAGTAACAACCTACACATAACTTCTGATCAAACACGACGACGACGTTACAGATGAGAAATGGTCACTTGACTTTTCCATGCAGTCTGTTTGGCTTTCAGAAAGCATCGGCATGTGCTGTTTGAAGTAAAGGCAAGTTTATGGTGGAGTTAAGTTTAATCGTACCGGTAAGGTTTAGCTTGGAAGCAGAGAACGAGTAACCTTTAGGTCCTACTATATGTATGAACACAAACTCATCCTCCACAAGTAATACAGTATGAAGCGGAAACAAGGAGCAAAGTAAAGGCGCACGAGCAGCTAGCTACTCGGAAGCGGAGCAGGAACTTACGTTCTTCAGGTGATCAGATGAAGTTGTACAGGAGCTTCCACACAATACACTTTCAGCGGGGGATTCTAACACTAGTTCACTACGTACTGCCTTGATTTGCAGTCTCTCTGCTGTCCCAGTTGGGAATTTTAGTTCCCCTTATCACAGGTTTACTGGTTGCAGTCGGGCCCAGAACGCGGCGTTACCTCATTGGATCTACCGAAGATGTAGCCGGTGAAAAACTGCTGTCATGCCAACAATATTCAGACGCGCCGTTTCCGGCTCACCCTAAAATACTGAGAGAGAGTAGGATGACTCTGTGGTATATTTTACATGGAGTCGTTTATATGATGGTAGCAGCTGTAATCTCTAGTGAGAAACGTGGTGACTTTGTAACCGTGCTTTATTCTAATGATAAAAAAATAAATACTGTACCCTTATTGTGTAAGGAGAAGTCTATATTTCCGGTTTGTAAATGCTGCATTTTTGTTGTAACCGGAATATTTTCTACAGGTCTAGTCCCGCCCACTTTATTCCACGCAATGTTGAATGATTGGTCCACGAAACGTGAGCGAAGCTAAAAAAAATATATATAACTAAAACCTATTGGTCCACGTTCAAGTGACGACATTTCCAGGTAACAATTTGACAAACTGAATGTTCCCTCATGAATTAATGTCATACAGTAGTGACAGATAAATCTCATATTAATCCCCTTATAGAATTAAAATGTAAAAGAAAAATCACTTTGGAAAAAAAATCACATCTGATAAAAAAATATTATAAAAACATGTAACGTTGAAAATTATATCCTTATGCCATCACCCTAATTTCTATATATATATCAAATTAACCAGGCTTAGGAACAACATTGGGCTTACGTATAGATTATGGTTCAATAGTCAATTTTTAAGTCTAGTGGTTTGCATTGCATTTACAGTGTTTCAGAACGATATGGGCAGAGGGGGAAGGAGAAAATATCCAGTAACCACAGCAACTATCACATTACTGAGTTCAAGAAATAAAACCCTCTGCAGTGAGAACTAAAGATGTGGACCATGTACATGTGGTGTCTCCTCTACACCGTGTGTTGCCCTATTTCCATCATTCTTAAAAGCAACACAATGTTTTCATAAAAAGTCCCTCCAATCACTCCAAAACCAAAAAAAGAAAAAACAAGGAGAAATCATATTGGCTATGTAAAGAGATAAACAAATTAGGTTTATTTGTGAAGTAACAAAAACTGTGGCCAGTTGAAATAAATCTGATCAACCTATGCGACAAAGCAGTAGGATCCAGTTAACTAAGACGAGAAATTGTGACATAAATAAAACTACAACAGACACATCAATGACCTTTACAACTAATTCCGTTTTAGTGATTAAGAGTATCATAGATAATTTTACTACTGACAAATGGTTTGTATGAAATGACAAAAAAGACAAAAAACACAAAATCTAATGACTTTTACAATATTAACTATACAGTTCATGAAGAGCGTCATATTGATGAAAGTGTTAAATCACTTTGTGCAAGAATTACAAGCAAGTACATATGAAGCAATGTGATTCAGGAAATTTATTGAAGGATAATGTATTCATAGAGCAGTTTCCATAAGCAGGCATGTGTCTTTGCTGATAAATGAGTGACCATCCAATGCGACTGTAAGCCTGAGTGGTTGGTCTGAGCATTGAGAACACAATTAAAGACTGAGATGTCCATCAGTTTCTCTTGGTGTGGATCAGCAGGTCTCGCTGCAGGTTGACTTCTAGACTTCCAACAGTTTTGCTCCCTGGAGGGTCAGTTACCAGCGTCAGTTTGTTAAACACTCCTCGACCAAAATAATCAGCCACCACAGAGAAACCATCATTGGAGCTTCGGAGCTTTAAAAAAAAAAAAAAAAAGTTTATAGAACATGTGCAGAAGACAACGTAGAATATAAAATATTCAAAGTCTGAGGAAGATACCTTTAGAAATAAGTTAAAGGCAAAAAAAGGTTAAACATGTAACCAGAGAAATAAGTGATTAGAATATTTATATGTTTTCCTTGTCGTCGTTACCTGTCGATTGAAATGGTCATGGAGATCCCGTTTCTGGTCTTGAGCGCGCAGCAGATCCATGACTTTGCGGTTTTCTGGAGTGCATGTTGGACACTCGGCATCGCTCTCTGCATAACTTTCAAAGCAGTGCTGGTGAAAGGAGTGACTACACAGGAAGTGTACAGATGGAAGCTCCAAGGGGCTGTTACACATGTTGCACTTAGTCTTCTGGAATATCTTGGCACTGTGTGGAAATGTGTCAGTATTTTTCTGTTAAAAGCCCTACGAGAGCTGCAGGGATGAGTTTTTTACCGTTATTTGACTCACCTCGCCTTCAGCTCCTGGATTTCAGAGCGGAGATGAGAAGTTTCCTGACGGTACTGGCAAATTTTACGCTCGTCATCTTCTATCTGCTGGCTCTCTCTCTGCAGCTTATTGATGAGGTAGTCTTTGATAACCGACAGAGTAGCCGTTGAGTTGTGTGCCAGTGTCTGCACGACTGATTAGACAATAACTAGTTATTCGCTGCTGAGCATCAACCCTCAGAGAAAATAAAGCCACATCCCGCATAAATGGCAACAAAATCAGACGGAGACAGTAAGGTTCTTAAGCCAAACAAAGTCCAAAATATTTTAGCCTATCTTAAACACAATGTATCATTAAACCAAACCAACAACAAGTTACGCATTACAATTTCAGAGCACACTGTGTTATGAATACATCGAGCAGCTCACCAAGTAATGGAGGCATGAGGTTTTTCTGGTCAATGTGATGTAGGACCTCACTGATATAGGTCTTACAGTCCTCCTCTTTTCTGGCAAAGTATCCGAGAGCTTGCTCCCAAAGGCAGCCCTCCAGGTCTCCGTAACGTTTGCAGGCATCTACAACTTTTCCATACTCCTCATTCTGCATGTGGTAATGCATGATTTGCTGGTAACTGCACATACACATACATCATTAAGTTATGAAATGAAAACACAATCAAGATGTTCTTTGTAATGAACACCTGCTCATTCAGACCACTGTTCATTCCGCAGGTTATTAAACAGTAATGAACTCTCTAAATGACAAGATTACATTTCTCCTCCTGAGCCACTATACAAGTAACAAGTGAAGGGTCACTTTCACTCATTACACAGATCAACAGCCATATTCAGGGTGTGAAAGACCTTTGGGAATTTGCTAAGGCAGGGCAAGTACAAAATATTTAGGACATGGTGCCACATAGCCACACCTGTCCCCCAGTGTGTGAATGTTGGCTTCACACAGGTTTTCCTTTCACATCCCACAGCCAAATGTTAGTGGTGCATAAGTCCATTGTCTTCCAATGGACATCTACTCTGATACAAATATTCAGCCACATTCTCGTCTAGGGGGTGCTATGGTAGAAAATATGGTTTCAGCTTATAACTCCACAACTACAAGTCACATTAGCAAAAAATGATGTGGGCAAAGTTTCTTAGAAATATTCTCCAACAGATTACCATGGTTGGCAGCTAGCCACTGTGCAAAAGTTGTTGGACTAGCATATTATTTCCCAGAGAGCTATGAAAATTGCATTTGCCAAAACAATCAACTCTGAGCCAAATAAAACCAGATTTTGGATTTTTTTTATTTTTTTAGCCCAACTGCAATATAGGTGGCACTGTACAATTGCAAAATTTGTTACCCAAAAACTGATGATCAGATTTTCACCAAGCTGTGCACCACATAGGCCTTAATATGGTCATGGTTGGTTGAAGTGTGGGAGGCTTATTTACAAAAATTTTGAAAAATACTTCATCTGGCCTCCAAACTTTTAGAACAAAAAATTCTAAAATCACACGTTCATCCAAATGAGCACTTTTACCCTTCGCTTTCCTGCTGTTCGGCCGTTACATCTGCTGTGCTCCTCTTAAGCATCGCGCTAAGCATGCGAGAGGTTAAACCTGAACCGTTTTTGCATCTGCCTTTTAAACAAGCTTTTCCCTTGCATTTTCAGTCATACTGCTTCCCACTTTTTCTGTTTTGATGCTGTCTGATTACGTCTTGAACAAGCATTACTGTGGTTGGCGGCTAGACTGCAGATCTCTATTGCAGGCCAAATTATAATAATTTCTGTTGCATACCAGATATAAACACGCATTCCTAAAAAAAAATATTTGTAATATTTAAAAAAAAAAATTCTGCCTGTCTGTTCTGGTTTGAGCACACATGGCTAATTGATGAACCCTGCTCTCTAGGAAGACTTAGAGTAAACTACTTACAGTTTGCCTTTCTCATACAGGTAGAGGACACCTTCTTTAAAGTTGTGCATCTGGCAAAGGACCAAGGCCTTATCAAACACAGTGTTGTCACTTCTGAGCAGTGAAAGGGCTTCTCCCTGGCACACCTTTTTTTTCTGTCAAATATGCGTGGATTAGAAAACCTAATCGGTAATAGCAAAGCTAAAAAATGTTTGAAAATACAGACATCTATGTTAAGGAAAAGCTCATGTGTTTTAATTTCAGAACATCTTAAAAAGTGGCTCTAGGAAAGCCAAAAATGTCAACATTGAGTAAAGATATATAGATTTTAAGGTGGCTTTACACGTTTCTTATTCGAAAGTGTTTCTGCGTTTTTTTTAAAATTTTTTTATTTATCCATGTATATGTTATTGTGCTTTAACATCAACCTGCTAATGGGAGTAGAGATGGTAATTAGCAACTTGACTATAATCTCATGTATTTACATGTAAATGTCCATTAATACATATTGTCCTGTTTCTAAAAAAAAATAAAGTTGAAAATGTGTTGGTTTGGCACTAACCTCAGGGTCTTGTTCATGTGCCCAGTCTTGCAGTCGGAGCTCCAACAGTGTGTCATACACACCCTGGGATGAACGAGGGTCCACCTCAATCATATGCTCCAGGAAGGCTTTCAGCTCACGAGGGTTATTGGCAAAAATTGGGATGAATTCTTCAGAATTTGCCTTAAATTAAAATGACAAACGTCACACATGAGAGTATTACTGATAGATGTTGGCGACTAGCCAGACTGGTTTACAGTGGAGACAAAAAAAATAATACACCGGGACCTTGTTAAGTAGACTACTGTCCAGGCTGACTTTTTCCATCAAGTTTTCATTTGGATGATAGTTGGTGCATAAGCGCTTCAGGAGCAATGTGGTGCCTTCAGGAACATGGTGCATGAGTGTCTTGCCATAGCGCTTCATGTTGCTTTCAGTTTGCTCAAAAGGCAGACGGCCAATGTACCGCAAACCTTCCTGATAGTTCTGCAGTGGGAACAGAAAGAGATGATTGAGTTAGTGTTATGAGCGAGCGAAATATAATTGACTATATTTCATCAGCGGGAAACCGTAGGTATAGATTGAGCTGCTATAAAAGCAACCGTGACATACACATTTAACATGCTCCTAAAGAAACAGTAACTGATAAAAGATCAGAGGAAAAAAACATTCCCACATTAGGAAGCTACTTTTGCAGATTCTTTTGAATCAATTCATAACCATACATATGTTCTCCAGAAGATCAGGTCAACCTGACACACGCGTCACCTTCAGGTCCTCCAGCTGGATCTTCAGGTACCACTCATGATGCTGGTGGCGTTCAGCCAGAAACACAGCATGACTGTGGTATCCAGCTTGGCGAAGAACCTTGATAGCAATCTCAACATCAAAATGGACCTCACTCTCGCTGCTCTGTGAAAATACAGACACACAAACATTACTCAAAGACTAATCTGTTTACCACAAAAGTCACATGAAAAAGCAACAATGACACAAGTCAGAGCTCTCTTTCATTTATTTTTCACTACTGACATTAAATTCTCACTAATCACCTTGATGAACTCTTCCAGCTTGGAGCTGTCTTTGAGTTTGGTGTAGCAGTTCAGCAGCAGCGTGGTGTGGTCTGCATTGGCCAGAGACTGGCGGTGAAGGGCCTGCAGGTATGCCGTCAGGTTGTGGATCCTTTGGGCATCCAGAAATTTCCTAATGACATACGAAGGCTCCAGCTTCCCAGTGGTGCTGATTGGAAACATGGTAAACCAAAAAGATACAGTTAGGTCCTGACTGAAAGAAACATCAAACACCAACAAAAAGCAATACATGCTTTTGCTCTGGAAACAGATTAAAGATAAACTACCGAATATATTGCTGGATGGCACCATCATGATCTCCCTTCAGGTACAGATGATCGCCATACTGTCGAAAGATCTCTGACAGACCGTCACTGTCCAGATGCTGGCTTTTAGCCAAGTTTATGGCCATGACAAACAAGTTCTTCTTGAACAGCATCTTGAAAGACAACGAGACATAATTAGTGTTAAAAAAGTTTGAGAAGCTTATTGGACTTCTCGAAGGAAGTGAATGATCAGCAATTAATGACCTCCAGTTTTGTCTGTGTGTCCTTCTCTTGCAAAATAAACATTTTCCCGTCTCGGGTCAGAATGTAGAAGGATCCCCATTCTGCCAACACATCAATGACATCATCGAATGAGGCGCTGTAGGCGATGAATTTGTTGTCCAGGTCATAGATTGTTAAAACTTGCTTTTCTGACAGTGAGCTCTCGCCGCTGCCAAACCCTGATCTGGGGATAAAAACAGACAGTCAGCAGCTTCCTTCGTGTGCACTGCTTATTAATCATGGAAGTCTGATGTTAAACCATGTCTCCTAACACTTTTAAATATCTTACACCAAATATTGCAGACATTTATGCAGTCCTACATTTTGAGTAAACGTTTCAAGACATCTGCTAGTCATATGTTTCTGGCAGACGTCTGACAAAGCACACTGAACCATCTCTTCTGGAATGTGTTGCTAGTTGACACATCAGCCTAACAATCCTGTAGCTGGTAAAAACTTGACAGAACAGTGGTTTTGTAGAATTTCCTGGGTTCAAATCCCGACTTGGGGTATTTCTTACTGAGGTTTATATCCAAACTCCACACCCTAATCTAACTCTAATCATCTGGTAAGAGTGTGTGTGTCTGGTTGCTTGTCATACGTTTCTAGCAGACGTCTTTGCTGATAAATCGATAAATGAATGCAACCCGTGCAAGGGTAGATCCTGCCCCGCCTTTCTCCCAATGACCTCTGGAGCTAGCCTCCAGAGCGCCCTAGTACCCCCTTGGAGCTCCCTACCTAGAAACCTATAAATTAATTAATTCCATCATAAAAATCTTTGAATGCATCAAGAGTACCATTACATTTGACAAATCAATCAGATTTTGGCTCTTACTTGTTGGGTGACTTCACATCTTTGATCAGCAGGAACAAGTATCCCCGGTGCCAATGGGTCAACAGCTTGTGGCCATCGAAAGCAAAGCAGGGCCCTCGTTCATCAGGCTGGTACAGATAAACACATTCATCCCCAGCCACAATGAACTGGGAATCCTGAGACGGATCTGCCAGGGATGAGCAGCACAGGGCGCAGCCATGGGTATCCAGCTCTACCTTTGGATACTCCTTGTTAGACAGAGTGTAGCACTAAGCAACAGAAAACAGGAACACAACCAATTTGTTCAGAACTTGTTGGATCAACTGGCAGACACAGTCTGCAATGCTTTAGGGGAATGCCGACTTACAAAGACTTTTTCCAGAGTGGCAACAAACAAATGTGTAACTTTTGCCATTTGGCGGAAGGCCAGGCCTGTGACAGGGGAGGTTCCCTCATGCAGAGTCAGAGTTTTACTGTGACGGTCTCTGGTGATGTCCCCTTTGGTTAAAACCACGCTGCCATCTGTGAAGCCTGCCAAGAAACACTGTTACTGAGCGGAGAGAGTGGAACATGTGACTTCCACAAGTTAAAGGCAGAGGGAGAGCTGTCTTACCTATAGCCATGAAGTTCAGGTTCTCATGTACACTGAGACAAGATACTTCAGCTGGTTTATTGTTGGGAACTGCAGGAAAGATTCTGGTGCAGAGTGGATTCCCACTGTCTCTCTTGTCAAGGTTCCAAACCTTCACCTGAAAAATAAGACATTATCAGTCTCTCATTTTGTACATGTCTGTGGTTCCACTAAGGAAAATACTAATTTTTGTAAACTGGCAAAGAAGTGTATAATAATTACAATATAGTATCTCAACAATTGTAACTGAGAAACCATCCAAGTTAGTGTTATGATTGTAAAAGGCCACACCTACCAGAGGATTAATGCCATGTTCATCCTGTCCCACTGATACCAGGATACTGTGCTGTTTCAGCTGGAACAAGTGAGTCACCCGCAGCTTGTACGCCTGGAATGACGTCAACTGCAGGGAGCGCGTCATCAGCCAGATCTGTCCTTCCATATGTGATATTATAGAGTTAAGAATTTGTATGCCAATATATGTTAGGAAAGAACTGATCAAAGTGTTAGAAGTGAACTGATTTATTTAGACATCTTTAATAGTGGCCAACATTCCAGTCTTTCAGAACTCTTACTAAACCCTTTAGTAAGAGATGACATACATCCTCCTGGCATATTCCTACACTACTCACAAAATTTAGCTTTCAGTTGAACTAGATAACAATGCCTCATGCTGTTCACAAGTCGACTTATCATCTGCTGGTGTGTAGCGTCCCTGGGCCACTGAGATTTTGGGGTCCAGAGTTACCAGCCCTAACACTGTGACTCAGCTGATCCCAGAGCAGTTCTATAGGATTCAAGTCTGGAGAAAGTGTGGAACCCTCCATGCAAGATACCCAGTCTCCGGCAGCCTTTTCCTACTTTTGTGACCTCAAAAAACTGGAGAATTGTTGTCCAATGCTAAGTATTATAAATCTTCATCTTCACTGAGGTTGACATTGACATTCAGTTCTGGGATTTAATCCAAGTAAAGTAAGTTTTGTTTACTCATCACCAGGCCAAGTCTATTTTTTACCTGAAAGACGGAATTTACAGCTCAGCAGGGGGGATCGTTTGGAAAGAAAGACTGCCTCACAAACCAATTCACTCATTCTCCTTGTAGCAACAATACACATCAGCAGACTGGCTCTTAATAGCCGGCCGGACTGCTCCGTTGTTAGCCTGCACCATTCAGTCATAAAATTACAGCCCCGACTTCCTGTTAAATTAACTACAACCAATTTCTGTGACTGATGTTCATGTACTTCTAAGGTCTGCCTTTAACCGACAAAACTTAACACCGGAGTAGCATCGTCTGGCTAAACAAGGATATCTCCCAGAACAACATGTCCCCGGCCGGAGTCACTCGCCGAGATTCTTTTAGGAAGAATAAAGGTTTTTCCGCTATCTGCAGGATCCTTCACCGTGTCCTTATCAAAGAAGACAAATTTTCTCCACTGTAGAAATGCTGCCATTATCGTAAGGTTAGCCACCTAGTGACCGTAGAAATTCATCACGTGATGGCAGTCACGTGACATGACGTTTCTTCTTTTTCTTTCTTCGTTTTCTGACAGTTTACATACTTTGTGTATTACCGCCATCAACTGGACGGAGATGTAATTCAGAAATTCATTTTTTCCTATATATCTACGTTAAATAACTATATTATATACATACTATGCACTCACACACGCATACTAAATCCTCTCAGCTAATTTTACATCTTTTAAATATTTAATGAGTGCTTGAATTATATCATGGGATTGATGCTTCCCTAATAAATTAGATATAGTTACTGAAATCCCCATTACCCTTTCCAATTCTTTCCTCGCTCTTATATATTTTCTACAATAAATCAACACATGTTCTACTTCTTCTGTTTCCCCACGATAAGAACAATCCTGATGGATGTTTCCCTATTATTTTTAAGCCACAATATAAATTAGTATGCTGAATCCTCAACCTGTTAATCCATATTTCCTCTCTCCTATTCATTATACTATTTCTTATGATTACCACCTTCTGTATTTTATGTAAATGCCTTCGTCTTTCTTCTAAATTCAATCTCTCCTGCCATATATTATTTATTTTATCTTTAATAATTGCTTTTATTTCTGCTCTTCTGAGAGAGAGATTATATTCAATTTATCTTGCCTTAACTGCTTCTTCAGCCAACTTATCTACTTTCTCATTACCTGCAATTCGTTTATGTGCTGAACCCATGTGAATTGAATACTTATCTTTTGTTGCTTTATACCATATATCAAATAACTTCATCTAAAAGATCTTGGCGGCTTTCAGATTTTCCACTTAGAATACTAGTTAGGCATGACATTGAATCTGAACAGATAACTACCTTACTGGGCTTCACCTCCACCACCCATTTGCAATGCCAAAATAATTGCCAACAACCCTGCTGAAAAAAATGATACATTTTTTGTTGTTCTTTGTACAAAAAGTTTTGTTTAGGAATATATACTGTTACTCCTGTTTTACTATTTTTACCATCTTTTTTTGATGCATCTGCATATATTTGTGTCATTTTCATTCATTATTTCTAAATACTGCTGAGTAATATAATAAAAAACCTCCACAGGACTGTTCTATTTTTTTTTTGGTTTCTAAATTTACTATTGGGTTTACATGACGTTTTTTTCTTCTTCGTTTGAGAGGTGGGTGAGAGGAAGAGCGGAAGAAGAGCAAGTGAGAGTGTTTGTATATTTTTTTCTATCTTTGGCTTTTTTCTTACCGTTTTTAACTGGGTATTTATGTTATTTGTTTAGTTGTGATTTTGTGTTAGTTTGTCACGTTTTAAAGTTTTTTTTGTTGTTGTTGTTCGGGTATGGCCGTCAGGCGTGCCTGGCGAGAAGGACCTCGCTGCAACAAACAGAAAGGGGTGGAGACGGACCGCTGTCAGTCTCATACCTTATTTGGAAATGGTACCATTGCAATCCGGAAGTGAAGGGGGCGCTATTTCCTACACTTTCGTTTTTATTTTCTTTTGAAATATGTGATATATTTTCACCTTTAGGAAGGAGTTTCAATCTCAGAATGTATTTGAAGTTCTTTCTTCTATTAACTTCACGACAGTTCACAGTTTTTAGCAAATTCTGTAGCTTTCGGTGTACTTCTAAATTTGCTCCTTAGTAGCATCTTTTCGGGCTTGCCACTGCCTTTAGTGGCGTGGGGGTGGTAGCACAACTAATCTAATTACATTACTAAATCAGAATACCACAAAGTCTTTATTACTTATTATTAATTCTGGCATTACTGGAACAGTAAAAGATAAATTCCCTCACAAAAGAACATACCTTTTCATTTTCTTAAGAAGAGCTAATTAAGTGAGACAAACAAGAGCTGAAACAAGCCATCCAGTTTCACTTGATGGCCAACCTGTTGAAACTGTGGCAAATTTAACCTCAGCGTAACTCATGTTGCCAAGCAACGGTGACAGCGCGAAGCAGAGAGGAGAAAAAACAACGGAGCCGAAGTTTGTTTTTCAGTCATGTATTACTGATTTCTATATTATTCTTCACTTTTTATAGTAAAGGATGTTCCATAGTAAAAAGGAAATCTCTTACTTTGATTCTAAAATGTTCAAATGTGTACTGCACTTTTCTACAAGGAATACAAATTATTCATTAAAATACTCTCCACATCACAGATAGGACATTACGGTTAAATAAACCTATTATGTTTGAAGGCTTAACTTTAATTAATCAATCAAACCGATGTGCCTCTGCTTTGAAATACTTTATAAACCAAACATTTTCAACCAGACCTGTCTGAATAATATCGGTGTTTAACTCCCACTCATTGGGGAAAGCTAGCGGGAGTTTTTATAACAATGTGCCAGAAGTTAGGCGTTTTCTCTCGGTGTACCGAACCTGGAGCGCCTGGCCGGCTGACAGCTGGCGGGGAGCTGGCTGTTAACGCAGCGGTAGCAGACAGGTCCGAAAATGTCAGAGCAATATTGTAATTAGATGATGTATTGATGAACCGAGCAGATATTTGAGATTTACACACTTACATTCTCGCCTAAAAACGTTGCACCAAATCACCTTGTGTCATTTAAAGTGTAATAAAGTTCAATAATTTGTCGCTATTCACCGCCATTGACGCTCTGCCTGAACGCCCAGTTGGAACCCGCAATGAATTATGGGATATCGTGGGCCGTGAAGGATACACCGGACCCATCATAGACATAATATAAGGGTAGACGCCGCATTGGCTGCTCCGGCGCAGGAAATACGGCGGCCATCTTAGAGCGGTATAAACTCCTACTTTCCTCAATCAAAACAATAGACGATGCCTCAGCTCTGAGGGATATTATTGTTCGGATCTATGGATTATTGATGTGAGGGCTCCACAGACAGCATTTCACAAGTAAGATGGACATATTATTGTGTATATATTGTGATTATATTATATATTAGAATATTACTTTACTGTATTTATGTCCACCGGCGAGATACCAGCTAATATTAGCTACAGTGCTTGGTGTAATACAGGTTCAGCCCCGCTATGAAGACTAACTGAGATTCTGTACATCTAAAAATATTAATTATTCTCTAACATTGACTTAGATTATATGACACAAGAGCATTAGAAATGAAACAATATAACACATATTATAAAACTTATGTGTTATAACATTCACCAGCAAAGTTTACACAGGTGGTAAAGACTATTATTTATATGTAATTCTTTCACTAGTAAGATACATCCCAAATCTTCCGTTTTTGTTTTGAAAGTTTCATAAAGACACGATGTGAGGAAGAAGAGGGAGAAATCTATAAAGAGAGACGAATTCACTGCAGCAGGATAGATCTCATCAGATTTTGGACTTAATCTCAGCTGCTGAAATTAAGCAGCTGAGATTATATATATATATATATATATATATATATATATATATATATATATATATATATATATATATATATATATATATATATTCCCGGCCCCGGTCTTTCTGCATGGAGTTTGCATGTTCTCCCTGTGCATGCATGGGTTTTCTCCGGTTTCCTCCCACAGTCCAAAAACATGACTGTCAGGTTAATTGGCCTTTCCAAATTGCCCCTAGGTGTGAGTGTGTGTGTGTGTGTGTGCATGGTTGTTTGTCCTGTGTGTCTCTGTGTTGCCCTGCAACAGGCTGGCAACCTGTCCAGGGTGTACCCCGCCTCTCACCCGGAACGTGAGCTGGAGATAGGCACCAGCACCCCTCCCGACCCCACTGAGGGACAAGGGTGAAGGAAAATGGATGGATGGATATATATATAAAATTCCCCTCTCACCCTCCATGGGTGGTCTCTTTCATCCTCTGAGCTCGGGTCCTCTACCAGAGGCCTGGGAGCTTGAGGGTTCTGCACAGTATCTTGGCTGTGCCTAGAACTGCCAATATATATGTATTAATTATTTATTTGTGCCATTATGAATCTTTATTTGTGTTGTATAGTTATTTAAATATGTATTGATATTACTAAATAATTTATTAAATAAATTATGAACGGCTGTGTGCTTTGTAATATGCTCTTTATACATCAATATCAGAATATTCCATTCCTATTCTATTGTTTTAGCCACTAAGCATATTTAAATACTTAAATAACATACTTAAATAATACAATTGTTTATAAATGTAGCTTTGATAGATGTTTGAATATGGTTTCCAGTAACAAAAAAGCGTGTTATGATCGATTAAATGCGCTGATCCGTCACTGTGCCTGTTAAACACATAGGACCGAGTGGAGTGGTATACCGCTCCAAGATGGCCGCCCTAAATCTCGTCAGCGACAATAGGCGACAGCGGGGCATGAGGCGTCTATCCTTATATTATGTCTATGGGACCCATGGCCGTTTCTCAATATGCGTTCTTTTTTTTTTTTTTTTTTTTTTCAAAGAACTTTATTTAAATGAAATTAGTATACATCAAAACAACATAATGAAGTATACAACAGTCAAGCAACACACAGCCAGGGGTGATTAGATAAGAACATGCAAAGACGTACATATTGAGATTGTCCTTTGAGCCTTTTCATTTGTAGAGTCCGTTATTGATTTGATATATAGACCCATATCTTTAATGAAAAAAGAGAAACAAGGTGTTTTATTAGCAAATTTGCATTTATGAATATAAAATTTAGCAAAGAGTATTAGTAAGTTTATTATAAAGAAATGATTAGCATCTTTTCTATGAAATCTATAGAAACAAAATAAAACATTTTCCCAGCGTAAGGAAAAATTCTTTAAAATATGGTCAATAATAAACCTGCTAAATTCTGACCAAAATCTTTGTATAAAAGGGCAGAGCCAAAAGAGATGTGTCACAGTTTCTGGATGGCCCTCACAGAAACTGCAATTAGTGTTTATGTCGCTTTTATATTTTATCATATAGTGTTTAGCAGGGTAAATTTTATGGAGAATTTTAAATGACACTTCCTTCACCTTGTTTATGATTAAATATTTATGGGGGATCATCCAAACTGTTTTCCAGTGAATATCTGGGATATAACGGCTCCAGTAAAATGTTATGGCTGGACGAGAAACAATAAGTTCTTGGAACAACCTGCGTATTCTCTCATTGCTTTTCCTATACTCCAGTGAAAAACAGATTTTTCCCACAGATGATTCGGCTAGAACAGGGATACCAGGTGGAGCAGACAGAGTATAATTAGTGTTTTTAAACAACATTAAGGTGCCCAAAGGTACAGCATTAACCACCATGGAGAATTCCTGGATACTAACTGGAAAGTTATATATCGAGCAGAATTCATTGTAACTGATTAATCGTCCTTCTTTATTAATCAGCTGAGCCACCAGTAAAATTCCATTTTGAACCCAAGTTTCAAGATAGAGTGACCTATTTTTAAATAAAATGTCTCTGTTGTTCCAGATGAGGTATTTGTGAGGTGAGAAGTTATGTTTATATATGAGCGTCCACGCTAAGAGCACCTGCTTATGGAAAGATGAGAGTTTTACAGGAAGTTTCTCAACATTGTAATTACAATGTAAAATGAAGTTGAAGCCACCAAAGCGCGAGAAAATGTGTTCTGGTATAAGGTTCCAGATAGAGGCTGGATTCTTAAGGAAGTGTTTAGCCCATTTAATTTTAAATGTGTTATTTAGGGTAGAGAAATCCAGAAAGTTAAGTCCACCTGATTCATAATTATTCATAATAACAGTTTTTTTGATATAGTGAGTACGATTTTTCCATATAAAATTAAGAAGCATACGATCAATATCTCTACAGATTTTGTTGTCTAAATGTAAGGGGAGAGCAGCATAAGTCAGTTGGGATAATCCTTCAGCTTTAGAAATCAATACTCTTCCTCTTAGAGATAAATCCCTCTGAAGCCACTGGTTCAGTTTATTTTTGGTTTTCTGTATAATTGGTATTAAATTAGAGGAGCATCTTAACTTCTGGTCTTTAGAGATTAAGATTCCTAAATAAGAAACTTTTTGTTTAACAGGAATATTGCAAATATCATTAGCATGACAATCATTAATCGGTAGCAATTCACATTTTTTTTAATGTAAAAATAAGCCAGAGGCCTTGGAAAAAGTATTAATCACCTCTAAGGCCAGAGGGATCTGGTTTGCATTCCTTAAAAATAGTGTGGTGTCATCAGCCAGCTGGCTGATTATGAGCTCTTTATTAGCTATGCTGATTCCTTGTACGGCACTATTGAAGATATGAGTTGTAAGGATTTGAGAGCAAAGTAAGAATAAATATGGTGAAACGGGACATCCTTGACGAATGCCACGTTTTAGGTCAAATCTTGGGGTGGTGCCGTTTGGCAATTTAATAACACTATTGCAATTGGAGTATAATGTTTTGACTGCGTTACAAAAAAAGGGGCCAAAACCAAATTTTTTTAAAGATTGAAAGATGAATTGATGTTCAATTGTGTCAAAGGCCTTATAGAAATCAAGGAAAAGAATAAAACTTTCATCAGGCACCAAATATGAATAATCAAGTAAGTCTAGAACAAGTCTAATGTTGTTAGAGATGTGTCTGTTCCTCATAAAGCCTGATTGTGTCTCATCAATAACTGTGTCCAAAACCTCTTTAACTCTGTTAGCAAGTATTGAAGCCAAAATTTTATAATCATTATTAAGTAGACTTATAGGTCTCCAATTATCAATAAAGAGTGGGTCTTTGTTTGGTTTTGGAATGAGTGTTATTACTGAAATCTCTTTATTATATTTTGAGCTGTATAAATTAGAGTAAAATTTGGCACAAAAAGTTGCAATTTCTTTAGGATTGTTTGAGATAATGTCATTGATATTTAGTTGGTAAATAGAGTTTATTTTTGATCTGTATTTTTCAAGCCTAAAAAAGTAAGCAGAATTTTGTTCTCCTTCTTCCAGCCATCGTTTCCTGGATCTGATGAAGGCACCTTCAGCCTTGTGTTTATACAAGGCATCCAGTTTGTTCTGATTTTCTATTAAACTTAATTTATCTTCCTCTGAAACTTCTTCTGGGCATTTTAGGTAATAGGAGGTGATCATGCTTATGACTTCTTCCTCTTCAGCTTTCTTTAATTTAGAAATCTGACTTCCATAATGTCTTAAAAATTTGCCAATTTCAAATTTGAAAAGTTCCCAATTGTTGCAGAAAGACCCTTCCTTGTTAGCCTTATTCCAATAATATATAATTAATTTATTAATATGAGCTTTAACTACTTCATGCTTTAGCAAGGAGTTATTTAGTTTCCAGTAAGCACATTTGTAAGGTGTATTATCTGGAGTATAAATTTGGATGCTAATGCGAATAGCTCTATGATCAGTAAGAGGGGTGGCAAGTATGTTAACAGCGATATTGTCTTTATTAATACATTTGGAAATAAGCCAAAAATCTATCCGGGATTGTCTGGAACCTATTTTATTGCTCCATGTAAAGATTTTGTTATCTGGGAATTTTTCTCTCCATATATCAACAACATTAATATCAACATTAAATTGCGTTTACGCAATCAATATGCGTTCTTGTCTGTACTTGTGTTCTCGCGTCCTCGTGAAACGTCATCGACAGCGGCCCAAGTACTGTTCCAATTCAAAGTACACATCCCATAGACATAATATAAGCATAGACGCCTCATGGACCTCTCCGGCGCAGGAAATACGGCGGCCATCTTGGAGCGGTATACCCTCCTACTTTGCTCAATCAAAACAGCAGAAGATGCCTCAGCACTGAGGGATATTGTTGTTCGGATCTATGGATTATTGATGCGAGGGCTCCACAGACAACATTTCACAAGTAAGATGGACATATTATTGTGTATATATGGTGTGATTAGAATATTACTTTACTGTATTTATGTCTACCGGCGAGATACCAGCTAATATTAGCTACAGTGCTTGGTGTAATACGGGTTCAGCCCCGCTATGAAGGCTAACTGAGATTCTGTAAATCTAAAAAATATAATTATTCTCTAACATTGACTTAGATTATCTGACACAAGGGCCTATATTAGAAATGAAACAATATAACGCATATTATAAAACTTATGTGTTATAACATTCACCGGAAAAGTTTACACAGGTGGTAAAGACTATTATTTATATTCTTTCACTGTCAAAAGTAAGATACATCCTAAATCTTCCGTTTTTGTTTTGAAAGTTTCCTAAAGACACGATGTGAGGAAGAAGAGGGAGAAATCTATAAAGAGAGACGGATTCACTGCAGCACGGATGAATCTCACATCGGATTTTGAACTCGTCGGCTGAAAAACATACATACACACACACACACACACACACACACATATATAAAAAAAAAATTCCCCTCTCACCCTCCGTGGGTGGTCTCTTTCATCCTCTGAGCTCGGGTCCTCTACCAGAGGCCTGGGAGCTTGAGGGTTCTGCGCAGTATCTTGGCTGTGCCTAGAACTGCAGATTTCTGGACTGAGATGTCTGATGTTGTTCCTGGGATCTGTTTGAGCCACTGCTCCAGTTTGGGGGTGACTGCCCCGAGGGCCCCGATGACCACAGGCACCACTGTGGTCTTCACCTTCCAGGCCTTCTCCAGTTCCTCTCTGAGGCCCTGGTATTTCTCCAGTTTCTCATGCTCCTTTTTCCTGATGTTGTGGTCACTTGGTATTGCTACATCCACCACAACGGCTTTCCTCTGTTCTTTATCCACCACCACAATGTCCGGTTGGTTCGACATTACCATCTTGTCTGTCTGGATCTGGAAGTCCCACAGGATCTTAGCTCGGTCATTCTCCACCACCTTTGGGGGTGTCCCCCATTTTGACCTCGGGGCTTCCAGTCCATATTCTGCACAGATGTTCCTGTACACTATGCCCGCCACTTGGTTATGTCGTTCCATGTACGCTTTCCCTGCCAGCATCTTGCACCCTGCTGTTATGTGCTGGACTGTCTCAGAGGCCTCCTTGCACAACCTACACCTTGGGTCTTGTCTGGTGTGGTAGATCTGAGCTTCTATTGCTCTGGTGTTTAGGGCCTGTTCTTGGGCGGCCAGGATGAGGGCCTCCGTGCTGTCCTTGAGTCCAGCTTTCTCCAGCCATTGGTAGGATTTCCTGATATCAGCCACTTCAGTTATTTGTCGGTGGTACATCCCATGTAGGGGCTTGTCTTCCCATGATGGTTCCTCCAGCACCTCGTCCTCTGTTCCCCATTGCCTGAGACATTCGCTGAGCATATCGTCCGTTGAGGCTTTGTCCTTGATGTATTTATGGATCTTAGATGTTTCATCCTGGACAGTGGCTCTCACACTCACTAGTCCTCTGCCTCCTTCCTTACGGCTCGTGTACAGTCTCAGGGTGCTGGATTTGGGGTGGAACCCTCCATGCATGGTTAGTAGCTTCCGAGTCTTAACATCCGTGGCCTTCATCTCTTCCATTGACCAGCTAATTATTCCGGCAGGGTATCTGATTACTGGTAATTACTGGTACTGGTATATATATATATATATATAAAAAATAAAAAAAAATTCCCTTCTCACCCTCCGTGGGTGGTCTCTTTCATCCTCTGAGCTCGGGTCCTCTACCAGAGGCCTGGGAGCTTGAGGGTTCTGCGCAGTATCTTGGCTGTGCCTAGAACTGCAGATTTCTGGACTGAGATGTCTGATGTTGTTCCTGGGATCTGTTTGAGCCACTGCTCCAGTTTGGGGGTGACTGCCCCGAGGGCCCCGATGACCACAGGCACCACTGTGGTCTTCACCTTCCAGGCCTTCTCCAGTTCCTCTCTGAGGCCCTGGTATTTCTCCAGTTTCTCATGCTCCTTTTTCCTGATGTTGTGGTCACTTGGTATTGCTACATCCACCACAACGGCTTTCCTCTGTTCTTTATCCACCACCACAATGTCCGGTTGGTTCGACATTACCATCTTGTCTGTCTGGATCTGGAAGTCCCACACAGGATCTTAGCTCGGTCATTCTCCACCACCTTTGGGGGTGTCCCCCATTTTGACCTCGGGGCTTCCAGTCCATATTCTGCACAGATGTTCCTGTACACTATGCCCGCCACTTGGTTATGTCGTTCCATGTACGCTTTCCCTGCCAGCATCTTGCACCCTGCTGTTATGTGCTGGACTGTCTCAGAGGCCTCCTTGCACAACCTACACCTTGGGTCTTGTCTGGTGTGGTAGATCTGAGCTTCTATTGCTCTGGTGTTTAGGGCCTGTTCCTGGGCGGCCAGGATGAGGGCCTCCGTGCTGTCCTTGAGTCCAGCTTTCTCCAGCCATTGGTAGGATTTCCTGATATCAGCCACTTCAGTTATTTGTCGGTGGTACATCCCATGTAGGGGCTTGTCTTCCCATGATGGTTCCTCCAGCACCTCGTCCTCTGTTCCCCATTGCCTGAGACATTCGCTGAGCACATCGTCCGTTGAGGCTTTGTCCTTGATGTATTTATGGATCTTGGATGTTTCATCCTGGACAGTGGCTCTCACACTCACTAGTCCTCTGCCTCCTTCCTTACGGCTCGTGTACAGTCTCAGGGTGCTGGATTTGGGGTGGAACCCTCCATGCATGGTTAGTAGCTTCCGAGTCTTAACATCCGTGGCCTTCATCTCTTCCATTGGCCAGCTAATTATTCCGGCAGGGTATCTGATTACTGGTAAGGCATAGCTGTTTATTGCACGGATCTTGTTCTTGCCATTGAGCTGGCTTCTCAGGACTTGCCTTATTCGTTGGAGGTATTTGGCTGTGGCTCCTTTCCTTGTGACCTCATCGAGGTTGCCATTTGCTTGTGGTATTCCCAGGTACTTGTAGCTGTGCTCTATGTCTGCTATCGTTCCCTCTGGGAGTGAGACCCCTTCTGTGCGGACGACCTTCCCTCTCTTTGTAACCATCCGGCCACACTTCTCTAGTCCGAATGACATCCCAATGTCAGTGCTGTAGATCCTGGTGGTGTGGATCAGTGAGTCGATGTCTCGCTCGCTCTTGGCGTACAGCTTGATGTCATCCATGTAGAGGAGGTGACTGATTGTGGTCCCATTCTTAAGTCGGTATCCGTAGCCAGTCTTGTTGATGATTTGGCTGAGGGGGTTCAGGCCTATGCAGAACAGCAGTGGGGACAGAGCATCTCCTTGGTATATGCCACATTTGATGGACACTTGTGCAAGCGGTTTGCAGTTGGCTTCAAGGGTGGTTTTCCACAGCCCCATCGAGTTTGCAATGAAGGCTCTTAGAGTCCTATTGATGTTGTACATCTCTAAGCATTCAATGATCCAGGTGTGTGGCATTGAGTCATAGGCTTTCTTGTAATCAATCCAAGCGGTGCACAGGTTGGTGTGTCGGGTTTTGCAGTCTCGGGCGACTGTGTGGTCTACAAGGAGTTGGTGTTTGGCTCCTCTACTATTTATGCCGATGCCCTTCTGTGCCGTGCTCATGTATTTATCCATGTGCCTGCTTATCTTAGCCGCTATGATGCCTGACATGAGCTTCCATGTTGTAGAGAGACAGGTTATTGGCCGATAGTTGGATGGGACTGAACCCTTTGAGGGATCCTTCTGGATCAGGATTGTGCGCCCTTCAGTTAACCATTCAGGGTGAGTCCCATTCTGTAGCAGCTGGTTCAGTTGAGCTGCCAGTCGCTCATGGAGGGCAGTGAGTTTCTTTAGCCAGTAGGCATGGATCATGTCAGGCCCTGGTGCTGTCCAGTTTTTCATACCCGAGACTCTTTCTTGCACATCTGCCACAGTGATGGTTACCGGGGCTTGTTCAGGGAGGTTGCTGTGGTCCTCTCGTAGAGAGGTTAGCCACTGTGCCTTGCTGTTGTGGGACGCCTCCCTTTCCCATATGCCTTTCCAGTATTGTTCAGTCTCCAGCCTTGGTGGGTCTGCTCTGTTGTTAGTACCCTGCCATTGAGAGTACACTTTAGCTGGTTGGGTGGAGAAGAGCCGGTTGATCCTCCTGGCTTCATTCTCTCTTGTGTATCTCTTTAGGCGGCTGGCCAAGGCTTGGAGCCTTTGTTTGGCAGTTTCGAGTGCTTCAGGTATGGGCATCTGGCTGTACTTCTTGGGTACTGATCTTTTCATTGCACCCCTTAGGAGCTCTGACAGCTGGCTCACTTCCCTCCTTGTTATCTTGATCTTAGCCTCTAACCGTCTTTTCCATGATGGATATTGGGTCTCATGGTTGCTCTTATAGCCGAGCATTTCAAGGATCACTGATGCTGAGTTGTATATCAGCTCATTGGTTTCTGTTATGGTGTTGGTAGGGATTGTTCTCAATGCTGCATTCACATCTTCAATGAGACTTTCTGATGGTACTTCACTCAGCCGTTGTAATTGGCGTCGGGGTTGCCTGGTGTTCATTCGGGCCACGATTCTCTCTCTCAGGTCAGTTGCTGTCTCGTTCAGCTTTGATAGTTCGTTCATTACTGGGGCTGCATACCCAGTCTCGGGGTGGGGAGTAGTTAACTCCCCCCTGACCTTACCTTTGGGCTCCTCCCTTATGCCGTAGCATTTGTGTTGTACCTCGTCAATCTCAAGTTGTGATAGCAGTTGCCGTTTGCGGATGTTGGAGCACTGAGCTACTAGTTGTTTGGCAGTCATTGTAGACTGTGGGTGTCGAAGTAACCATTCCACCCTCAGTCTTTGCATGTAACCCCTCTGACTAGGGTTACTTGAGTAGTAGCATTCCTACATATATATATATATATATATATATATATATATATATATATATATATATATATATATATATATATATAATTCAATATTAGTCATTATTTATTTGTACCATTATTAATTTTTATTTATTAGTGTTTGTATAGTTATATAAAATATGTATTGATATTACTAAATAATTTATTAAATAAATTATGAACGTCTGTGTGCTTTGTAATATGCTCTTCATACATCGATATCAGAATATTCCATTCCTATTCTATTGTTATAGCCACTAAGCATATTTAAATATGATGAACTATGTATTAAAAACATACTTAAAAAATACAATTGTTTATAAATGTTGCTTTGATAGATGTTTGAATATGGTTTACAGTAACAAAAAAGTGTGTTATGATCGATTAAATCCGCTGATACGTCATTGTGCCTGCTAAACACATAAGGCTGAGTGGAGTGGAGTACCGCTCCAAGATGGCCGCCCTAAATCTCGTCAGCGACAATAGGCGAGAGCGGTCCATGAGGCGTCTATCCTTATATTATGTCTATGACACATCCAAGCAAGAACGCTCAAAGTACCCGGATGTGTTCTTGCTCCGCCCATTTTATCGAGGACGCATCAATGCATCCTTCTGCGGACTTGAGGCAGCAAGATATCCCACAATGCAATGCGCCACCAGCAGCGGTAAATATAGAAGGTCAGTACAGAAATGTATTGCATTTTTACCACCATTAATTGCCATGAAAACTCATTTAAATTTCTTTTTAGGCGAGAAAGTAGACCTTATAGCTTCGTCTATCCATTCAGTTCATCCAGAATATTCTTACTTTAATAATTGCTACGGAGTTTTTCGGAGTAGCATAGCTCCGCTAACAGACCGGAGGAGCTGCCAGTTTAACTTTTATAGATTTTAATAGATTTAAAAGATTAAAACAAACTCTGAATTAAATAGATTAACAGTATCAATTTGAACTTAAATAGAACTATAACCTAGGTTTAAATAAATAGTATCCTTTAGTACCTAAGAATAGGTTTAAATTTCAGAGAAGGGAATAAATAAATTATTCTGAAAGAAACAGGGAAACTATTTTGTATTGAATTTTGTGTCGTTGTATGTCAACTGTTTGTAAAATTGTTGTTTATTTTCTTTTCTACAAAAATAATAAGCCAGCAGTTTAAACTTATTTTCTGGTCTGTGGTCATTGATACACTTGCACTTCTCCCTACTCCCGTAGCCGAACCTAGCACTGGTCCTGTTATGAGTCTAGTACTGTAATCACAGGACTAGGACAGTGGGTGTGGGGTCAAAAAAAATTTGAAGTTACGGTTTATAGTATGGTGCGCTCATAGTCTGGAAAATACGGTAATTGGTCTTAAAAGATTTTTTGAAAACGGATTAATTATCTGAAAATAATGCCATCTTTGAGTGTCTTTGCTATAGTAGTGACTAGCGGCGTAATCATGTAATTTTATTATCACTAAACGGCAGTAGGTACAGAGCATTTTATATTAAAACAAGAGAATTAGTGATGCATGAATTTAACTACATTCATGCATCACACACGACAGTACTGTGGCACTGTTCAGGTGTATTTTTGAAGTGGACATATTAAGTGCAATTTGAAATAAATGTAAAATATGATAAAAATAAATGTTTATGTTTATTTGATTCCCATTCAAGACACTTTGATAAGAATGACTATATATGTAATATAGGCGGCTACAGAGTATCTTTGTTTACATTATTGGTTGGTGGTGTGCCTCGTGATTTTTTTCAATTAAAACAATGTACCTTGGCTCAAAAAAGGTTGAAAACACTGTCCTAAATTATGGTAGAATTCTACTAATATCAAATTACTAATATCACTTCAGGTGATATTTAACATAAAGTTCTGAGAACTTTAATAACTTTAACTTCATCAATAATATGAACTGTGTAAAGCTAAAGTTTTAACAATAAGTAATGAAAACAAATTTTAGCATCATAAGTCAAATAATTTTTCCATAAATTTAATAACAGTAAATAATTTGCAGAACATCAGTAAAGGACAACTAGCACACCAATGTTGTTACAAATGTATTTGTTTGTTACCAATCTAAGACATAAAACATATGTATTAATTGTATTATTTATTCCACACCACTAATCTATACCTTACCTTAGTATATCAATAGTTGTCTAGTACTTCATTGACTTTGCTCCTGATTTTTTACTTTAATGTTTAGACTATCAAGCAGGAGAAGACAAGGTTCAGTTTATCCTCAAATACCTTAGAACTATTTGTTCAAGAAAGAAAAGAGTTATAATTGAGTAAAATAATTGGTATTTGTAGGACATCTATTTTTCAATTCTTGACAGAAAATGTTGACTCAAAGCATAGCATGATTGTTGACACCAAAGATTGTTTAATATTAGGGGAAAATAGATGCTGCACAATGAAACATTTAATCCAATCCAGTATTTCATAATGAATGACAGTGAAATACCTTGAAATAAATGCAGCTTACATATTGGTTTTCACATGACTCAAGAAGTACAATGAACTCTACATGTAGTATGTTTGGGCTGAGTACAAGAGATAAGGGTTGAGTTTAGAATTTGCTGATGAAAGTGAGCTGTTCTCATGGGCGTGTCGGCGATAGTAGCGACGGAGTGCAGGACTGGTTGGATGATGTTGCCTCACATGAAGGAAGTACTCATCAGGCCGGCTTGAGGTATAGCCACAGTCCTCACATACAAAGATCTTTGAGCGTCTCTGTCGGTAGGCATAGTGCTGGTGAACACCGTGAATCTTTCTCATATGGGACTCCAGAGAGCAACGTTGTGTGAAAGCTTTCTCACACAGCTCACATTTGTAGGGACGGATACCTGCAGGAGGGAGAAAAATAAAGAATAAAACATAGTAGTACTGTCACCTGTGGTTGTTGTTTAATCTTTTCTCAACCAGTTACCTTTTGGCAGCAAGTTAGGTCATAAAATATTTGTCCTCCTGAATCTGAGGTTTATCAATGCACACTGTGGACTATAGAAGATACTACAATGATTCCTGGAAACATTACCATCAATGAATGGATTCCATATCACAGAGGACTAAAGTATCTAATTCAGGAAAAAAAAAGCTGTAATAATTTCAAAAAGTTCTTGACCTTGATATTCAAATGTAGTTTGTGCATAACTTTTTCTCAAAATTAACTTGTGAATTTCCCCAAAAAAAGGTCAGATAGACATATTGCAGCAAAAATCTATAATAGAGTTCCAATAATGTGATTAATCTTGGCAACCACAGGGGGAAAAAAAAGTTGCATCTTGGTTAACTTAGAACAGTATCCAGATTTAGCAAATTCCAGGCTTGCAACTTTTCCTCCATCCCCTGGCCAGCACACCTGAATTCGCTCAAAACCTCTCCCTCAGCTGGCTGGTTGTGGTCTTTATATGCCTTCCTCATTTCCTGGTTGGCAGATGTATAAGAACTTTGTGTCTAGTGTGAAATCAGCAGCAATACGACCGGCCTTCCTTTGCAATCTGCTAACATTTACCAAATTCAGGCCTGGGAGCTGACACCCATAGTCAGCTGGGCAATTTTGGAGCTGCTATATCACACAGTCATACTGAGAAAGATACTGAGAAAGACGATGTTCTCAATCACAGCTCTGTTAAAGTTTCTGAGCAGCTGAGGGTAGAGTTCAGCACTTTCCTGAAGAAGAAGAGTCTTTGTTGGTCCTTCTTCTCCAGAAAAGACATGTGTGACCAAGACAGGTCAGAGGTCATGTGGATGTCAAGAATTTGATGTTACACACAAACTCCCCCCTTTGATGAGGAGAGGTGAGCAAAGTCTGAAGTTAAAAAAACTAAAACTGCATTGAGCAAGGATTAAATTATCAGCATCTGTTCAAGATTCATCCCTTTCACTTCATCACAAAAAGGAAAATTGATCAGTATAACAAATGTTACAAAATCTGGATGTTTTAATATAATGACTTTTTTCTTTAGTTGGTCTTCTATTCCATCGTTATTTGAAGCTGTGAACTCCAGATGGTGAACCATATGTTCTATTACTTTCCTAAGCATTTTCTCATTCTCTGTGAAGAGAATATAAATTATTTTTATATAAGCAATTGAAATCTCTAACCTGTGTGTGTTCGCATGTGCCTCTTGAGGTCAAAGGTGTCATTGAATCCTTTGCCACAGAATCGACAGGGGTGTCTCTTTACAAGACTGTGGCATTTGAGGTGGCGTGTCAACATGCGCTGCAGGGGAAAGATTTTGTGGCACAGTGAGCACCCAAAATCACCTGAAACAGGCGTACTGCGAGGGCGGGCCTGCAAGAGAAACACTAATTTAAGAAAGTTGATTACAGAATTTTACAGGATTCATTTCCTGTTATTATGAAGAATTGGAACTACATTCCATTTACTGTACAGCAGTGTTGTGGTACTCGAAGTTGGTCTTGGTCTTAAGACCGGTCTTAAGACCATTTTGTGATGGTCTCGGTCTCGTCTCGGACTCGACCGCATTTGGTCTCGGTCTTGTCTCGGTCTCGGGCGCTGAGGACTCGGCATTTTATTTCAAGATCAGTCAAGACCGCAACTGTGAAAATATCACTAAACGTACAGTATACTGTCCAGTTTAACATCTTTGTTTTCAGTGGATGCAAAAACGCACTGATTAAAATCCAAGCAACTACGTGTTTCTGTTACTCCCCCCTCTCCTCCCCACCTTTCACTCGCGCGTGGCGCTCCAGGACATGCGCAGTGGTTTCCTCTCAGCGGCAGAAAATGTTTGTCTAATCGTCAGTAATATAATAGCGCTGCATAAATAGTAAGAAATCCGATGGCCACAGCTAACTCAGCAGCGCTTCGCTTTCACAGACGGTGGGGACAACGTCTAACTTTTTTCGTCACTTAGAAAAGTAGCTCAAAGAAGGTAAGATCCGTTAACGTGATGTTATCAAAGCTAGCTGTACAGAGACACATAAGCATTGTGATGAAAAATTTTATCACTCACTGTGCTGAATTATTGTGCGGAGATGTTGTCGCATATATGGGATAACGCTGTGTCCAAAAGTCTGCAATATAGTGAGGTGACATTCAGAAACAGTCGATTCTTCTCCACGGCTCTTTACTTATTAGATAGGACTGGAGTGTCACTCACTGAGAGCCGTTGTTCTATCAGATAGCCATACGCTGTCAGGATAGCATACATGCATTAAGCATTAAGAAATCCGACCATCAGATGAGTTGTCAGTTCACCATACGCAGCAAGTTATGATGAACATAAGTCATTAAATTGTTTTCAATGATAACTATATAGATATACATGTGTTGTCATGGTTTCAAAGTGTATTTAAAGCAGGGTCTGGCTGCAGCTGGAGTCAGCTACAACACACGCTCGTGTAAAACTCACTTAACCGCTAAGTCAGGATGCCATACAACTGTTAATAAAGTGTATGACGATCTACGTCATGATTCTATGTTGTTGATTAAATGAAATCTTATGGTAATGACGTGTCTGACAGATATAGCCGGTGTTCTGTCACATAGCCATACGCTGTCAGGACAGCATACATGCAGTGAGTACCATGCCAGAGCATGCGCATTAAGAAGTCCGACCGTCAGTGGAGTTGTCAGTATACGCAACAAGTTATGACGAAAATAAGTCATTAAATTGTTTATAATATGACATAATATGATAACTAGATAGATATACATGCGTTGTCGTGGTTTCAAAGTGTGTTTAAAGCAGGTCTGGCTGCAGCTGGATGCCATACAACTGTTAATAACCAAGTGTATGATGATCTACGTCATGATTCTATGTTGCTGATTAAATAAAATCATATGGTAATGACAGCGTATGCATATCTGAGCTAAGCGTACGACTATCTGACAACGTATGCTGATCTGACAGAACACCATGAGTTTGTGCTAAGCGTATGATGACCTGACCTGACAGAACACCCGTTCTTTGTTCTTGTAATGCTCTGTGTACACTGCATCATTATTTTATTTTATTATGTACGTTAATATTTAAATTAACAAATAACTAAAACACAAGAACGAAAGAGAACGCAGAGCATGCACATTGCTCTTTGATTATTTTTGTTCAAAGTGGCAGCTGTAATGTCTGCCATGGTGTCTGACTACCTGGCTTCATGTACTGGGATAGAGAGTGAGAACAGTCACGGTGAGCGCCTTCTGTTTGGTTACTTCTTGCTTGTTGCTCCTTGGTCAGTGTTCATGGTTGAGCGTTATTTACCATCAGGGCATTGCCTCAATTGCTATGTTTAATGGTGCAACAGTGGTGGTTTCTTATATGAGCAATATGGGCAAATGCCCAGGGCGTTATGTTTTTAGGGATGGCACGAGACCATCACACTTTTTAGCACATAAATTGAATATTTAATATTGGTAAAATGCACTAGGACTACCAGGATTTTGAAAAATTTCTATCTCTACCAAGAGGGGCCAAATTGGGTATCTTCCTAGAACTACCGAGAGAGGGCCAAACTGGGTTATTAGCATCCAAATGTGGCCAAACTGACGACTCTCAAGGGTCTAATTAGCATCCCTGTAGATGTGACCATAGCCTGAGGGACCAGCAGGGGGAGGGAGAGCCAAACTCACCGGACCAGTTTTTGCTCCAATTCACGCTTATTGTAAATATATGTACCGCAAATGTGCAGTTGTGCAAAATTGCGCTGATTAGTGCAGAACAATGATTTAACTTTTATTGTAGAGTGAGATGGCATGAGGCAGGAAAGATTTCCTGTATCTGTCCCTACCACAGCAGAGTTCAGCTTTGCCCCCCCTCTTGTGGTGCGTCAGTAATGGCCTTATTTACACAACAAAAGCGCCTCTTCACACCCTCTCTTGGAGTGCCAACGTGGCCCCTCTCTGGTAGCTCTAGGGCAGGGGTCCCCAAACTTTTTCCTGCGAGGGCCACATAGCTGTTACTTTCTCTGGTCGGGGGCCGGTCTTAGTTTTTGGAGAAAGAAACCTTAGAAAATTCTTGTCGACGGAGGCGGGGAGGGGGAGGAGAAGGAGGAGGAGGGCTGTTCTGTCTTTGAAACTTTCGAGCACGGGGGGGGGGGGGGGGGTGCGCGACGACACATTCGCGCTTTTACATAGATTGTTACCCAGAATGCAAATGGAAAAAACCGCGAGTGAAACGGTGACTGGGACTGATTAGTATATATTCCATTGAGGGAAAGTTAGTTTCACATCTGCTCAAGCCCCCTGGTGGTTGAAGAAAAATCCACATATAAACCGGAAAATACAATATATGAAAAAAAAACACTGAATGCTCTCTGGTATGAGGAGGCGGGCCGGATCCGGCATTGTTCTGGGGGCCGGACCAAATGACGTGGCGGGCCGGATCCGGCCCGCGGGCCGTAGTTTGGTAATATGGATCTTTCAGATTATTTTGAGAAGCAATTTCGATCATATTTTACATTTTATTGTGTCATGTAGCGCGGGCCGCTGGTCTTGGTCTTGACTTGGTCTCTGACCCCAAAAGTCTTGGTCTTGTCTCAGTCTCGATACACTCTGGTCTTGGTCTTGTCTTGGTCTCGGGTTAGGTGGTCTTGAACACAACACTGCTGTACAGTAATTGCAAGGGTCTCTGTTCTCTGAGCGATTCACTGGCGGAGCAGATTTATTCCTAAAAGATGGATTTATAAAAGATAGGTTTATAGTTGATTTATTTAGAAAGAACACGTGTTCAAGGCTGTATGAGGCCTTGAGCAAAGTTTGACTTGGGGGCCCTTCTTGCTGCTAAAAACATCAACATCTTTATCAGCTTCTTTGTTAGACTTAGTGAAATCTGGGAGAGGGGCAGTAGTTTAGTTGGCCAACCTAAAAAGCAATAAGTTATAATTGCAGTTTACTAATTTGTATTTGTGAACAGAGCTCAAACTCACAGATTAAAGTCTTAGCATCAGATTGTCAATGTCATAACAAAATAATCTAACTATGAATATTGTTCTTTGAACTTTTACAAAGTAAACTTGCCAGCTCCTTAAAATCTTGCCTTAAATGTTCAAGTATGTAAAATCTATTAGTTTATGTATGCTGAAATCATTCAATCAAATTTAGCAGCATTGATATTCTCAATAAACAAATGTTACATTTATATATCTGTGACCTGTGTTAAAATATTATCATTTATGGGTCCCTAAAGCCCTGGGGGGCCTCATGGAGCCGCTGACTTAATTTGGATTTAACAGAAGTGCAAATAATTTATATTCATTTTAATTGTAATTTTTTATTTGTCAATCAATCAATCAATCAATCAATACTTTATTTTGGTAAATTGTCCACATTAAACACATGACACAAACAAAACAACAATAAACAAACACATAATTTACCAAAAAAGGAATAGACTGAAGCCAAGCTTAGTCTTGCCTCCCCTATTTTATACAACAACCTACCAAGATATTTTCACAATGCATATATAAATCTATTTTACAGTGTAAGTTATCATTTTACATTTTAGAGCTCTTTTGAAGTTCACCAAGAAAGGACATAACTTAAAATCATCATTCTATTCATTCCACAGTTTCACAGCAATAACTGAAACACATCTTGATTTTACCTGGCTCTTCTCTTTTGCACATTGAAATATAAACAAATCGCAAATTATATTTATTGTCTCTTAACTTAAATTATTTCTGAATACCAGAAGGAAGACTTTTGTTCAATGCTTTATACATTATTTCCAGTATTTTTATATAAACGATACCTTCAAATTTTAATATATTACTTTGAAAGAAGAGTTTATCAGTTGGTTTATGGTATCCCCCCTTATTAATAAGCCTTATGCTTTTTTTTTGCAACTTAACTAATACATCAATGTTTGTTTTACTTGCATTTCCCCAGATTTCTGAGCAATAAGACAAATAAGGCATAACCAAAGAGGAATATATAATATGCAGGCCTTGAATATGTGTTGTTTTTAAGACTCTATAATTGTGGGTTTAAATAGCATCTCACTGGCAATATAATTACTGAGTAATATTTTTACATTTCCTGTCAACATAACATTTTTAATACAAAACCCCGGTGGACCGCCTCAATGCCCCGACCACTGGGCTTAGCAAGTTTTCTGGGGGAAACCCTGCAATGTTTTAGTAACCTGACAAATGTGAATTTAGTCAAGTTACAACTGTAAACATTATTGTAAATGTTTTATCTATGCTAATTTTGTGATAGGCCAAAATACTTTGATCTCCCCTGTATTTCTGGCTGCATGACATGGCTGAATTATGAAATTCTGCCACAGTCTTAAGTCTTTTGCAGCCTCTCCCAACCTTCTCTGAGCATTACCTTGTATTTGTCTCTGTTTAGCATGATGTTAAACAGCTGTGGAGTTGTAACAATTTTGTTTTATCTGGATGGGACATTCTCTGGGAAAGTCATTAAGCTTCTAAATAAATAGGAGCTTGGTATGTAAATGCCAGTGGTTTTTAATTACTAGTAAAGTCACTGTTTCGTCAACTTTTTTCTGGCCATGTTAATTTTGTGCTGTAAACTAAAAAACCTTAGTAGATGCAACATGTTGGTTTTCAGTGTTTTCTTCTTCCGAGTTGCATTTAATTAAATCTAAAAAGTGCTGTAGTGCTGCTGGCTTCTACATAGTGTTAAAAATTATACACTGTCCTAATGAATTGGATCTTTTTCTTACACACTTCCAAGTTTTGTAAAAATAAAAAACGAAACTCCTAACACTCAAAGCCAAACCTTAAACTCAGTTGTGCCTCCATGTTGGTTTTGCATGTAAATGAGCATTCTCCAGCTTGCTGGCATGACCCTGTTTTCCTCTGACCATCTCATATGTAAATAACAGCACAGGCTTTTTAATTTACATGAAGTTTGATCAGTTAATGTGATCAAAGCTAGTTTTTTTTTGTACAAAGCATCACATTGAACTTCAATGTGATTTAGTTGATGTGACCGAGCTTGTAAATGAATCTGAGACATTTCAATTGAATTTTGATAATTTGATAAATGTGGTAGTTTGTCCTTAACTACAAGAGTGCTAATTTGGAGATTAGTTCCTTTGTCACATTTAAATTTGACTTGGATGTCAAAAAACCTTTGTGATATATTCAGATTTCTTTCCCTCTTAATGTGCATTCATGTTTTTCCAATAAGAAAAAGTTTTTATTCAATTTGTTGCTAGTTAGGACAACATTCTTAACACAGTGAGGGTAAAAAAAAAAGTTGGTTTAAACAATAAAACTGACAATACCTTTGCTCTGTTGACGGAAGCTAATGTGGCTGGAAAACCGAAAGGCCCCATTTTTGACCAGCTTCTTTCTGATCCTTGGTCCCCTGATCCTGTGGAAGATACTGGGACTCTAACTTCCACTGTTGTCCCACGTCCTACAATCTGTTCTAAGTGATTCCCTGTGCGGGGCTGTTGGATGTCATGATTGAATATTATCCTCTCCATAGTATTTTCTGTCACTGAAAAATAAGATTTAAGAAAGCATTTGTTTAGAATTAAACAGCTGAGCCAAGTTAAATCCATACTGCAATAAAATCAGAACAAAAAATATATGCATCTTACGTATAGTATTGTCCTCTTTCCATTGATGCAGTTCTGGTTCTTTCCATTGCCATGCACCGCAGGCACTGCGCTTTTTCTTCACAAGAAAAGATCTTGGCATTTCTTGCTTTAGTTTGTTTTTAAAATGTACACTTTGATGTTGAAAACTGAAACGGCTGATGAGATCTGTTACTCACTAACATATATATCCCCCTTCACAACTACAGTTTTATTCCTAGACAATCTGCAAGTGAAACATCCCAGTAAAATCACAGGAAAAATTTGCATTCTCTCCGGACAGAGTGGTGGAGAGAGAATGACAGTGGTGGGTGTGGGAGGCTGTGGCAGGAGACTTTCTGTGTAGACAGTCATACACCTGTGATGACTGTGCATATCCTCCATTTTAACCGGTCCTCCATTGGATTTGCATGTCAGGTACTGAGTATCCGGGGAGCTTCTCATTCAAGTAGCTTTTGACATGCAAATTGAAGTTCTGGACTAAGCCCTGGTCTCAGAGGAAGGGCACGGTCTAAGTAACAGGAGCAAACAGTGAAGCCACAATCTTAACTGACAGGTAAATCGATTTTTCTCATGATAAATGTCTAGTGAATATTCCTCCACAATATGTATTGTAAGTGGCTAACAGAGGAGTTGGACCTTTTTTACAATCATCATTTGATCACTTGAGGTGACTCATGAAAGGGTCTGACAGTAATTTAGATCAGTGTTTTTCAACCTTTTTTGAGCTAAGGTATATTGTTTTAATTGAAAAAATCACGAGGCACACCACCAAACAAAAATGTAAACAAAGATACTCTGTAGCCGCCTATATTACATATATAGTGGTTCTTATCAAAGTGTATTGAATAGGAATCAAATAAATACAAAAATTTATTTTTATCATATTTTACATTTCTTATTTCAAATTGCACTTAACATGTCCACTTCAAAAATACACCAGAACAGTGCCACAACACTGTCGTGTGTGATGCATGAATGTAGTAACATTCATGCATATTTGCAGATAATTAAATCGTTTTCAAAAAAATCTTTTAAGACCAATTATAGTATTTTCCGGACTATGAGCGCACCATACTAAACCGTACTTTCAAATTTTTTGTAAATACTCTTCATATTCATATGAGAATTCTAAATGGACTGAGTTTACCACTCAAAGAGCTTTAGGCTAGAGCCACATTCACATAGTCAACTCACAAGCACACACATTCGTACAGCGAGACTGAGATCGATGGCCAACTTGGGGCTTCACTGCCTTGCCCAGGAGAACATCGACATGTGGAAGGAGAAAGCTGATTTTTTTTTTTTAGATTGTAAGACTTTTCCTTTTTCTGGTTTCTAGCTGTAATAACTTAAGCTGTGTGCTGACTCTAGATTGTTCCTCTATAAGTCCAAAGATAATTAAGGTTGCAAGCAGCCTCATAATCAAACATCAAAAAAGCAGAGTCCAAATAACGCAAAATGTTACTAAGAGTTAGGGAGTATAAATGTCTGAATCAATCCATCCATCCATTGGCAGCACGATTCTCCCAAATTGTAAACAGTGGTACATACTTGTGACAGTAATAACTTAGGCCAGTGGTTCCCAAACTTTTTCTTCTGCGCCCCCCCAGTGGTTTCCAAACATTTTCTGCGCCCCCCCTATGGATTACAAATGGCTGTCTGGTTGAAACGACGCGTGTGACGGGGGAGGGGGCATCGACTTTTTTGGGGGCAAAATGAATATACGTAGCTGAAAATAGACACCAACATCGGTAGCCTACAAGGTACTTGTTAAGCTTAAGGTTCTGTATTGATATTAGCTAGTCATCTTTTAGCTAACATTACCTGCATCCAACAGCTTTACTCAACTCAGTCGGTTAGTTTGGAGGGAAAAACTGTGAAAAGTTCTTTGCGTTTTGCTGGTTTGCTGCCGTGATTCTAACACAAACCTCCGTAGCTCCGCACAGCAGCAGCAGGTCTCCTTCACAGGTGTAAACCCAGCGCGAGCGTCGTAGCGCTCATGTTGCGTTTAAAGGCGACTCGGAAAAACAGGTTACAACATGTTAACAACGGATTAAACAGTTTTAACTGCTGATAAAAGTGACAGGGGACACAAATATAGGATGTGTGGAAGCCTCTATTGTATCGAATTGACATAAGAATAACAGAGAGTTAGCCATTCTAAGGTAAAAACCCAGCGCATACAGTGTTCATGTTTTGTTTTTTCATCCAGACGGCTCCCCCCCTGCCCCCCGCAATGACACGGCGCCCCCCCCCCCCCTAGCGGGGGCGCCCCACAGTGGGCTCTTTGCACCTCAGCTTCTGCGTTCGGGGTAAAGCGGCTCTATTGTTTCCGATCCAATACAAATATCATTTACATTAGGTGCTTGCAGGGCTTGGCCAAGGTTTGTACATCGATCCGAAGCCCCAACAAGTCAGCTGGAGAAAGGTTTTAAGACGTTCACCTCGTTACACATTCACTGACACGAAGGTGAGTTTTACTTAAACTTTGTGGCTAACATTAACGTTAGCTTATGCTAGCAGGCAATATTCTCGGACATTGTTCTTGTAAAATGTGCTATTTAAGTATCTAAACATTCTAACGGACAATGTATTTATCTTATTTTCAAGTATATTATGTGTGTTTATTGTCGTTAGTGTCAGAGACTAACGGGGAGGTTACGGTTCGGGCTTTTTACTTCCGAAGCCTGACGGAGCTCAACAAGCCTCATAGCTTGAGAGTAGCGCAGCTCTGGTGTCAGAGATCTGGTTCAGCTGTTCAGGTTCAAAGTTGCTGCTTTTAGAAAAATATGACCGTGTTGCTTCGTGTCTCCGTGTTATTTCGTTTTATTACCTTTGCATGTTTCTTGTGAAGAGCTCAGATAGGACGGTGTTTACAGCAGGATGTACAGGCGGATCAGTTGCTCGGCTGTCTGGCTCTGGTCTGCTCTCTCGTTCCCATATACTCGCTTTTTCAGGCTGAATATAGAAGTGATTCCATGGAAATAACTCAGGGAGGCTCCTTTATTTACCATCCGTATCTCCGGTAGTTTTAGGCTGATCCGGAGTGAAGTGAAGGCTGCAAACTTTGCTGTGCGGTGTTAGCTGGTAGCGACAGATATTTACAAGCCATCTTCTTAATTCAGGATCGCTTGGAAATTAACGAAAACTTAAAAGCCCATTATATTAGGAAGACAATGTTAATAGTATTGTTTTTTTGCATCTGAAATACGACTTAGTCTTTTCTACCAGTCATGGTAACTCAAAGCGGAAAAAAGTGAGCCGCATTAGCTCCTGGAGATGTGACGTCAACGCCTTAGGTGCAAAGAGCCCGTTGGGAACCTCTGACTTAGGCTGTCTTAACGAGATGCTACACAGTTACAGCTGTTAGAACTGGTGATTCAGTGACCAAATTGATGTGTCCTGTTCTGAAACTGAAAATCCTGAGTATCACAGATCTCGGTAGGTTTACTCAGGGCTTGTTAACATTGCTTTCTGAAATGGGGCCCTGTTGACATTGTAATGTCATCAACTTTGTTACTGCAAAGCATCTTTGAGTGTTAAGAAAAGCGCTAGTTAAATAAAATGTACTTTTGTTATGTTTTTTCTTGATTGTTGTCAGCGGCAACTACACATTTTCAAAATGACTAATACATCGGCCTGTACAGTGACGTTCAAAGTGACATGTTTTGTTTCCAAAAGACTCTAAACCCCAAACATTTCAAATATGAAACTAAAGCAAATATCGCCTTCAAACAAAACAACTTGCAACCAAGTGTATGAGCTCTTCCAATCATTACATAGTATTTTGTTGTCCAATAAATAATGAACAAAATACAGCTTTTGTGTTGCTTTCATGGCAGTGCCATTTGATATATTTCTTCATAAGATATGTCAGATTTTCTTCATTGTGTGGCAGTATGCCCTTTAGCCTTTGAACGCACTACACAAGTGCCTGAATCTAATTGATTGTGGCGCCGGCTGCCTGTATATAAAGGACCCTCCCTCACCTGGTTGACATCACGTTGTTTTCCTTCCGGTTCAGACGTCGGCGCTACACGCTAGCCGCAAATTAATGCGCGCTCAAACAGCTGCGTTTAACGACGCTCTGATCGCCGATCCATCGTCCTTGTGGCCGCCTGTGCAAGCTCCCTGTTTTCTCCTTCCTGTCAGAGGCACTACATAAAAAGCTCAGTGCCGAATGCTGTTTGTCCTTGGCCGGCTGTTTGCCTGCTGTTCTGGTAGTGCCTGACTGGCGGTCTGCCTGTCATCTGGGTTATCTGTCGGCTGCCTACCTGTCATTGTTGGCTTCATGCCCGCCGTCCTGGTCGGCGTAAAACTGGCTCTTATTACTCGTCCAGTATAGCTGATTTGGGCTGGTTGGTCACCAGCTTCGACTAATCCTTCACGTCCCGCTCTGAGTGGCGTCTGCTACAGCGTGGCGGTTCCTCCAAGGACGGACCCTCAATTTGGACTATTGCTGCTTGATTGGTCGTGGACTGAACTGTATAATTGTATTAATGTCTGTAATTCGAATGTTTCTTTTTCCTTTATTTTAACAGGAACGGCCAGCTCGCGGTGTTAACAGGTGGTGGACTTTCCGGGTGGTGGTAGTACTTCTGGTTTGGTGCACGGTTTTCTTTTGTTTTTGCTGTTTCGTTTGCTGTGTTTTTTTTTCTTTTAGGACACTACATTGAATTGCACTTCTATCTCTGAGTTGAGCTATAACTGTCTTTTAATGTGAGTGGTTTTAAAATTGGTATATATAGTAATTAAAACAATTATGCAGTAAATAAACTTATTGAAATGTGTGAGATTGTCTCAAGCCTCATCTGTAGCAGGTCTCTGTGTGCCTTAAAGGTAACTTTAAGTGGAGTCATTGCAACCAATTTCATCTAAATTTAAAATGGTGCTTTTAAATTTAAGTTACCTATTCTTACCACACTGATCCCACCACAAATGCAAAATAATAGATCCAGAATCAGAAATCCTTAGATGCAAATTCTAATGATTCCATGGTATTTCAAACTGTGGCTGAAAGCTGAAGTACTGTAAATATTACATAAGGTACAGTAAATGTAAACCAAAATAAAGTCTACTATAGAATAAGAAGTTAGAAAAAAAATCTATTACTGTATAAGAAATACCCATGTCTTATATTTTTTGTGAATTAAATGCTGGAAGAATAGAAATATTTAATGATAAATATAAATACGATAGTCTGTGTACTACTCAAAATGTTTTAATAAATCTGGGATTGTCCAGTGACAGGAGTTGCTTTTTATTGTTAGCATTTCCTACAGTGTCTCCAAGAGAACGTTGACTTGACTCTGCATCCTTGGTCTTTCAGAGATGTGCTCTAAATGTATGCAAAACAACTATGTGTGTTCTCCAGTATGAAAATGTAGTGATAAATTATACTTTGTGCTTCAGCAACTTATTGTAGCTCACTTTCAGCCTGAAATCTTCTCTGTGGGAGGAAATAGATATAGTCCAATACCATTACATTACTAAGAAAAGAAACATGGAACTAAGGCAACATATGAGGAAGAGAAAGTGTTTATGACAAATTGACTGAAAGGGCAAGTGGCTTCACTTTTTCTTTTTAAATGGCCTGTCTGAACATGAATATGACCACACAAAAGGCAATCAAAAGCCATGTTTGTAGATAACCTGGAGTCTGGTGAAAGAACCCAACATGCAAGGGCATGTTGGGTTCTTTCACTAGACTCCAGATTATAATTTAGCTGTAAAAGAAAAAACTAACAAACAAAAAACATAATTACAGTTGTACAATAAGCTGCTTTCTGCTTATACGGATCTGCGGCCGTATGTCTTGGAAACTTGGGTGAAGAGAGGTGCGGAGCTGTCCACTGACCACTACCTGGTGGTGAGTTGGCTCCGGTGGTGGGGGAGGAAGCCGGTCAGACCTGGCAGGTCCAAACGTGTCGTGAGGGTCTGCTGGGAACGTCTGGCGGAGTCCCCTGTGAGACGGAGCTTTAACTCCCATCTCCGGCAGAACTTCGAACACGTTCCGGGGGAGGTGGGGGACATTGAGTCTGAGTGGACCATGTTCCGTGCCTCCATTGCCGAGGCGGCTCATCGGAGCTGTGGCCGCAAAGTTGTTGGTGCCTGCCCTCGAACCTGTTGGTGGACATCTTTGGTGAGGGATGCTGTCAAGCTGAAGAAGGAGTCCTATCGGCCCTTTTTGGCCTGTGGGACTCCAAAAGCAGCCGATTGGTACCGGCGGGCGAAGCGGCATGCGGCTCGGCTTCCTGTGACGTCTCGAGGGAAGGACTGGAACTACCGTGTTTCCCCGAAAGTAAGACAGTGTCTTACTTTCTTTTTATCCCCAAAAGCCCCACTATGTCTTACTTTCGGGGTATGTCTTATATTGGGGGACGGCGCGGTGACGTATGGTGAGGGGGACGGCGTGGGCAGGAGGCGGTGCTCATTTGGATCAGACGGAGGCGGCAGACGCGGTGACGTATGGAGGGGGGGCGGGGCGGAAGTGGGCAGGAGGCGGCGCTCATTAAGATCAGAGGGAGGTGGCAGACGCGGCGACGTATAGAGAGGGGGACGGTGCGGACGTGGGCAGGAGGCGGCGCGCAGCTAGATGAGAGGTGTTTCCCCGAAAAGTAAGACATATGTCTTACTTTCGGGGTAAGGCTTATATTAGCCGACCCCCCTGAAATCCCCGATACGTCTTACAATCGGGGGTGTCTTACTATCGGGGAAACACGGTATTAGTGTGATTACAGTATGCTACAATTACACTTTTGGTTTCTTATAATTGCTAATGAAGTACACTTTTTAGTTACTTAATGTCTTATTATTCTGCTTTGCCACTTTGTACATTATATGCTTCACACACTACAGTATTGCAAACACATCAAGGCTACCAGAACACAGAAGGATTATAACACACTTTCCAGGTGAAACAAATTACATTGTGCTTTCAATATATTCACATTTTGCTAACACTTTATTTGGTAACACATTCGAACATACATATATGTGTGTGTGTGTGTGTGTGTGTGTGTGTGTGTGTGTGTGTGTGTGTGTGTGTGTGTGTGTGTGTGTGCGCGCGTGCGCGTTTGTTTGTAATACCTTGTGGGGACAATTTTCCTGACATATACCTGGTCCACACGAGGGGAAACCCTGTTTTTGGGTCAGGGGTCAGATTTAGGGCTAAGGTTTGAATTGAGTTTTGGTTAGGGTTAGGGTTAGGTAAAGGGTAAAGGTAAGGTTTAGGCTGTAGAAATGAATGGAAGTCAATGGAAAGTCCCCACAAAGATAGCAACACAAACATGTGTGTGTGTGTGTGCGTGCGTGTGTGGGTGCGCCTGGGTGTGTGCGTGTGTATGTTCATGCCAGACATGTCCCATCCTTTATCAGCAGAATCCAGACTTGTTGAGCATGACATTTCAGTTTAGAAACAGCCACCAGGATCCAATCATTCAGGCACCTTCTCAGTATTTGGTACACACCTCCAAATGTACAAGTTTCAGAGCAGACATATGAGCAGCCTAACACGCATACCAGCACTCTATTGACAGATGAAATGCAGCATCATTTTGGTGTGTTTATAAAATGGAAATGGAACAACAACTGAGGTACAAAAAATAATACTGTACCTTAATACCTTTGGATAATTTTCTGATTTATTTTTTATCATTTCTACCCAGGTCTGTATTGTGATGGTGTTACCTTTGATATTGTAACTTTGGAGCATGGCTATATTTGGAGAAAATGGTGAGTTTTCATAATCTGATAGATCTGGAGCAACATGGAGAGGGCACATTCTGCCAAGTCAACATGTAACAATCTGGCAAACTGCTTTTAAACAAAAGCTGCCATTTTAAAAGCTGCTTAAGTGATCACAGTTATGAAGCTAGTTTTTTGCACTTTTTATACAGCAATTGTACATTTCTCCATATACATACATGTTTTTCTGTTGAAATGGAAGACAGTTAAGTCCAAAATTATTCATATTGCTAATTTCATCCAAAGTAGAAATTTGTTTTTGATTGGAAATGAGACAGTAATCTATCAAAATGTTACAAAATATTGTAAAAGTGGTGTCAATATTTGAATAAATAATATACGTTATTTTGTGCTTATGAAATAACTGCTGTAAAATTTAAATATGATTCACAATGAACTATTGCATAAGCAGACATGATTGAAATATTATTCCCAATATTAGTTTTAATGCCAGATAATTCCTGACAGACAGAATTGTTTTACTGTGTATGTGTATGGAAAGGTTTCTGGAGGTGTTGAGGTACATCTCCAATACATGTAAAATAGTTTATACATCTCTAAATATCTGTATCCAACTATCGGTCATATATAATGTCTGTGTTTTCTACAATGCCTAAAAACAATTAACAGTTAAACGAGAAAGTGATTTGCTGGGATCAGGTTATGGTCCTCTTCAGGACATTAAACTTTCCCAGTCATAATAAATGTTGTACTCTAGGAGAGTGCACCAGGTATTTGGAGTATTTGAGCATAGCATAGTGTTTTGAGTTTTTTGCTTTATGAACTTGGGAGAGAAGGAATGGACTGAAAACATAGCCGATAAGATGCATTTTGAGTGCAAGCTCGAATTCCACCCAGATTAAAACTGAAGAGCAAACAAACAAACTTCTCACAGAAAGTCCTCTCTTACCTTTACAGTAAGGATGTCCAAATGTTTTGCCATAGGAGCCCAAAATGTCTAGTTGAAACTACTTAGGGATTCACAACATTTTGTATTCTTATTCTTTTTTTTAGCATTATTGCAAAGACTTACTGTTTTCATTTCTACCTCCTCAACAATAAACATACAATGTTACACTGAAACAATCAAAGTAGTTAGATTTCTGTAGAAAAGGCATCTGTAAATCATTGTAGATTTGAAACTGAAAAAGGGTGTTGGAGGTTTGTTCAGTTTAAAAGAAAAAGGCATAAAATATCCAAAATTTTTTGAGTTAGATGCATCCATTTATTAGTCTTGGAAAAATGAAGCAAGAGTAAGCCAGAGTATTGTTTCTTATTGCGGAAAAGACATACCAAAAAAAATCCACAAAAAAATGAATAAGTATGAATGTTTGTGGTCCTATTTAATATTGAGTTTAAAGTAAAAACATGGCTGATAAAAGATAAACAATTTGCTTTGCGCTGTATATTTTCCATTTTCAGGAGATTTTAATTTGTCTGTTTCTACTTTAAAGGGCCTTGCATCAGTGAACACTGCACCCTAGCATTTTTGGACGCTGCTGCTTTAGTGATTTTGATACTAACTTATACACTTTTGAAAATTTTAATATGAAAATAAAATCATCCCACTTTTACAACCTGTCACCAATTGTGCCTCAAATGCACTGAAATAAAAGATAAAAAATTGGCATGACTTCCTTAGGTCATCCTTGTGAAATATTTTTGGTACAATTTGGTCAAACATATCAAGCCCTTGACCCAGAAGTCATTAAACTTTCTTCTGCTGTGGAGCATGTTTTTGCAAATGGTTAAAAATACAATCAAGTTATAGAAACAGGAAGCATGGTAACACTTTATTTGACAGGGTCAAATAAAGTGTCATGACAGTCTAGTGTCATGACAATAAGACTGTCATGACACTGTCATAAACATGACATAACGCCTGTCATAAACATCAGTACGTCTTCATGAATATTTATGACTGTTGTCATAAAGTGTCATTCGGTAAATCATGACATTATTCAAAATGTCTGATATGACAACTTGTCATGAACCTAGACAAAAATGTCCTTAAGTGTTATTACACTGTCAAAATCTTTAACAAAACATTAATTAATATTTACCCTACCTGAAATTAAGCAAAACAAGTAGGACCAACAATAAAGATGCATTAAGCTTTACTACACTGTCAAATGATTTAATAAGAGTCATTAATAATTCCTTTTACATGAAGTGGAACAAGTAACACCAGTTATGAAGATGTCATTAAGTGTTATTAAAGTGTCATTAAGTAAATTGAAAAATGTAGCAACAGTTATGAAGATGTCATTCAGTGTTATTACAGTGTCACATGTTATGCTAACAGAATCATTAATATTAAGTCTTACCTCAAGTGAAGAGGAACACACTGAACTACTTACAACTACCATCATAGCTGAAGAACAAACCCTTTGTACATTGGAATAAAAGAAAAGATTAATTATTCTTCAAACAGAAGGTATAACATCTGGTCAGTATATTGTAACTCTGAAATACTGATTGAAAAATTAAACAGAATTACTTATTCTTTAACTTAAGAAAATGGGTTCTTTCAACAGTCCTAACATTTTTTTTTTTTTTTTTTGCTTTGATTGTGTCATCCATCTCCTTTGTTATAGCTTTCCTGTAACACTCTGAAAACAGGGAGATCTTCTTGTCTTCATTTCCTGGAAGCAGCTCTGGACACCATTAAGGTGTCCAGAAATGCTCAAAAATTATAGCTGTTCTTGCAATAGTTGTGGTCAGTGTTAATCATGGTGAAAGCCTTTTCATGAATTCTAAATTGGTGAATCTCTTCTGGACATTCTCTTAGTGGGTGATGACTCAATTCATTGTGGTCACCTAAAAATTGAATAAAAACAAATAAACAAAAAACAACGTGATCTTAATTCAGCATTTATTTAAGTACCATTCCAAAAATGTCCCTTCCTGCACACTGTCAGAATGGTAGACTGGCAGACAAGTTAACATGACTGGTTGTTATAAAGTGCAATACAATTATTTCCTAACACAAGTAGCATAATGACTATAGCTGAACAAAATTATTCTGATCAAATATTTGTTTGGCAGAAGTTCATACAGATTACCACTGTTATTATTCAGATTGCATCATTTAATGCATAGTTTTAGGCACATGAGTATCTATTCACTTAATGAACATTTGAAAGCATTTCCAATCAGATACTCTGGTATGTTTGCAAGAAGTTTATGAATAAATAAATAGATTAATCACCAGTTTTACATTTGACAAAAATTTGTTGTCTAAAACATAACTTATTAACTCTGGTGGATATTGATTCCTGCTTTCCCTACCCTAATTACCTGTCCCCGCCCACCCCCCTTTCATCTGGAGAAAATAGTAACACAAAAATGACTTACCTAAATTTCTTGGGGAATATTACATCTGCTTCTTTCTCTTTGGTCAAACAGGGACTTCTTTCTCTGGTGCCTGGTCCTTATCATCATCCTCCACAACGTAGCATGTCTTCATTAGCCACATTTGTCCCCCCACCCCCCGCCATGTGTCCTTAGGATAAAATTGTTCTTCATGTGGCTAAGGTCGGCAAAACAAAGAACACAAGAATCATGTCACATCAGCCAAGTTGCTAAATAATGCGCATAAATAATGCGCATAAATAACTTTGACTAACATATTAGCTTTAAATTTGCTAGATTAAAATTGGAGGGAAAAACCTTAAACTACAAAAATGGATAGATTAATTGTAATCACTTATAATATAAATGGAGTAAATAATGCCATAAAGAGAAATAAAATTCTGACCCAGCTGAAAAGACTGAACTGCTCAGTTGCAATGCTTCAGGAGACCCACCTTAGTGAGACAGAACATACAAATCTCAGAAAGGCGTGGGTGGGGCAGGTTTACATTGCTTCATGTGAGAGGAGCAGGCAGAGAGGAGTTGCCATCTTATGTCATAGATCACTAGGCTTTGTGTTAGGGAACACTTATGTAGACAAAAAGGGACGCTACATTTTGGCTGTAGGTACAATTAGAGGGGTGAGAATATCCTTCTTAAACATTTATAGACCTAATAAAGATGATCCTAGCTTCTTCAAGGACATTTCAGCTCTTCTGACAACAAAAGCTGACGGATTTATAATAGCTGGAGGGGATTTCAAATGTGTGATGATCCACAAAATCGATAAACACCCATATGAACAGAGACCAGTGCCCCAGAAGGCTAAATCCTGCCCAGTTTGATTGAATTAATTGCTCGTCCTACAGACCAATATGTGATTTGAAACTTTTAACTATAATACTGGCAAGTCAAATTCAAAAATGTATCCACACAATAATTAAATCAGACCAAACAGGGTTTATAACAGGTCATTAACCTTAACGAATAAATAATATCAGGAGAACCTGAAATGCGATCTCGATGGCGAGACAAAAACAGGATCCTTCAATGCTTCTAACTTTGATGCTGAGAAGGCATTTGATAGGGTGGACCGGCAGTATCTGAAGCACACACTGGAAAAAATGGGATTTCATAGAGATTTTATCAAGTGGATTAGTGTGCTATATTCTGGACCCACATCCAAAGTACAGGTGAATGGATACTCCTCAAAGAAATTTGGTTTAAAAAGAGGAACTAGGCAGGGATGTCCTCTTTCACCTCTACTATTTGCTATCAGTATCGAGCCCCTAGTAGAAAGAATACGGTCAGACCCTAGAATCTGACCGAGTAACAGCATTTGGAGTACCCATAAAACCTCATTGTATGCAGATAACATTATTCTGTATATTTCTAACCCTCTGAGCTCAATCCCTAGGCTTATGACCGGTTTAAAAGAGTTTGGAGAAATCTCACGCTATAAAATTAATGAAACCAAGTCTGACGCTATGATGTTGCTGGGCAAATGGCCTACAGGCTTAAATAAAGAAGTCACCTTTAATTGGTCCAAGAGGGGATTCAAATATTTAGGTGTGATGATTACACCACAAACCTTACATCTATTTAATGGAAATTATGGTAGCTTGATCGCACAAATAAAATCAGACCTGACTAGAGATTCTTCCTCTGTCCCTTTTGGGCAGAATAGAAACTCCCACAATAGAAATTATGGGAGTAAATGAATTTACTCCCACAATTAATGTATTTATTTCAGGCACTACCTATTTGGATACCTGCCCCCACTTTTAAAATTTTGGATAAAATTATTAATAACTTTATTTGGCAAAGGAGGAAACCAAGAATCAGACAGAAATTATTATTAAGCCCAAGAGAAAAAGGTGGCTTTGGTATGCCTAATTTGAAACTGTACTACTGGGCAGCACAACTTTGTGTTGTGGTCGAGTGGCTTGTACAGGATGAGGAGACAAACTGGATTGGTCTGGAGAACAATGCATGCCCGCTGGTACCTCTTGAAGCGATGACATTTATGGAAGGAAAAAAATGGAAGGATTTAAAAATTGAAAATGAATGGATTAATTGTACATACAGAGTTTGGTCTCTAGTGAGGAAGAAAATAGGAGCACCTTTAACAATATCATGCATAATAAAAATAACCAAGATTACTGACTTTTTTCCAAACAAACTGGATGCGGGGGTTATCAGCAGTGGTGGGAAGTAACAAAGTAACAAAGTACTTCGTTAATTTTCGTGTATCTGTACTTTACTTAAGTAGATTTAATAATGGGTACTTTCTACTTTTACTCCACTACATTTTACAGTAAGTATCTGTACTTTCTACTTCACTACATTTCTACAAAAGTGTCCACAGATCTTACCTTTCTTTAAGCTTTCCTTCCAAGTGACGCTAAAAGTTGGACGAAGTCCCCACCATCTGCGAAAGCGACGGTATACATGTCGCCATATCTTGTGATTTATGCAGCGCTATTATATTACTGACAATTAGACGGACATCTTCTCCCGCTCAGAGGAAACCACTGCGCATGTCTGGAGCTCCGCGTGCGAGTAAAGGGGGAGGCGATGGGTGACAACAGTCACGTTATTACTTGGATTTTACGGCGCCACCTTAAGTCCCTTATCTTCACATTTTTAACGGACAAAAAGCGCAACGTGACTTGGATGTAACGAGTAATGATTACTGTTTAAACTTTACCTTTAATAACATAAAGTTACCTAATTTTTAAAGTGCAATCTTTAATACTTTTATAGCAAATTTATATCAGCAATGATTTCTTAATTAATGTCAAGTTGTCATAACAAAGGCATTTTGAATAATGTCAACTTTGTATTAAAAGTGTCATAATTTACCGAATGACGCTTTATGACAACAGTTATAAATATTCATGAAGGCTTATTCATGTTCATGACAGGTGTTATGTTATGTTTATGACAGTGTCATGTCAGTCTTATTCACCCCCTTCAAATAAAGTGTTACTGAAGAAGGTGTATATAATGGAAAGGGTAATGGCAAAATGTCATGTAAAAATGGACATTTTTCTGAGTGTATGGGCTCCAGCTATTAGGAACTAGACCAAAGATGCTATGGGTTATAAAAGGCTGTCAGTCCCCTTTGTATGTCTCTCTCTTTTAATGTAAGACATTGGATATGTGCACCTCCCTTTCATGTGAGCCCATGAGGACCCTTCTAAGAAATGTCAATTGCTGAAATGGATTTAAATGTTTGCTAAGCCTTTTATTTTTCTTTCTCTCTCTTTTCTGTTGTACTATGTATGTGTATGTATAGATATACATTTGCATATATGTTGGATTCATCATTTTCTTAAATAAAGAATGTTACACAAAAAATAAAATAAAAAATTGGAGGGAAAAATCTATTTGCCTGCCTTTAAAATATGTTTAAGATTAAGAGATAACCTTATGGAGTTCAATTACTTTAGCTAATATTAACTTACAGCAAGGTGGGACTGGCTTGAATTGTGTATTGCACTACTTAAAACAGCCTTAAATCATGTTTCAAATGCAACGTTCATAAGTGCTTTATAGACATCTTGTTGTAAAACTTTAGGATCAATTAAATTAAGAAATTTAAGACTAAACAAAATGGCAGAGCAATACAATATTACCACATAAAGCTGCATAATTTTTTAAAGTTTGATTGGTAATACTTTTATAACAAATTTATGTAAGATCATGATTTCTTGGTTAATGCTAAGTTGACATAACAAAGACATTTTTGTCTAGATTAATGCCAAATTGTCATAACAAATACATTTTTGTCTAATGTTGTGGTCATTTATGTAAATTTTGCAAATTGTAATTTCTACTAATTTAGTTTTCTATTTTGGGAAGTGAGAATTTATTTAAGTTAGTTTGGACCCAAATTCTGTAACTTGTATATTTGAATTGATTAGATAATGTTGTTAATTGGTTAGACCATCCCATTAATTTGAGTAATTAAAAACACACCGGGTGCTTGGTGGAGGCACTGTTTGGGAAATGTTTGGTGTGTGGACGGGAGGCTTTTGTAAATGATTTTTTGACCACTTTTTCATACTTGAAACGTCAAATTAAGTTTACTTTCGTTTTTGGCTAAGTTGTAAGAGATTATTAATAATTATTTTGTCGTTATTTTTTACAAGAAATAAAGAATATATTTTTTCAAAACAAATCAAGTTGGAAGTGCGTTCAAATCAAACCACCTGTTACCACCCACAGCCTTTGTTAGAATTTTGGTTTTTGGAAGATAGAAGGCCGCAACATCTAGGTTAATGTCAAGTTGTCATAAAGACATTTTGAATAATGTCAACTTTGTATTAAAAGTGTCAATATTTACTGAATGACAATTGTAATTATTATGTTTATGTGCATCACAACATACAATCTGTAAATCTAATGAAAAATTACACTGCAGCAGTGTAGTTTCTCATCTGTGTTTTAGTTTTTCCTAATCTGTTTTGCTTTCTCATTTCTGTTGAACAGAACACCAAAACGATATGAAGAAAATGGAAAACTGACTGCAGATAACAAACACAAATATGGAACACAAAAGGGACAAAATGGAAGAGGAAACGCAACTCATGAGCCACGTAGCTGAAGATGTTAAACATCTTTGGGAAAATATGAGAAGACAGAAAGGTAAAGGTAAAATCAAATATTTGAAGAAAAAAGTGAGGCCTGACATGCAGAGAGTTATTTTTGAACCAGATGAAATCAGAAAAATGTTACATACTATCCAAGAAGACACAAAACTTTGCAAGAAACACTTTTTTGAAGAAAAGACCCAAATGAAATGGATGAGTTTTCAGGCTGAGAAAAGGAAAAAAAAGCTTGACCAGAAGTTCGAAAAAATAATTCAAGAAGGTGATCAGTTAGACATTCTGAAGAAAAAAATGGACCAGCAAAGACAAGAGACTGAAAAAAAATGGAAAGAAATATTGACTTTAACTTTGATTTCAGAAAAAATAAAAATTAATTTAGAAAAATCTACTGAAGAAATTAGAAGCACAAACGCGGAAATGCTCAAAACCCAACAGAAGATCAAAAAGAGCAATGAAGTAAAACCATACATGGTAAGTATTTTTTAAAATTTGCCTTATCAACTAAAAGTGGGAAGCCAAACATTTTAAAGGTTATTTTAAAAATACAGAAGTAGAAATGCATTTAAAAAAAATATTTTTTAGTACCTGTGTTTTTCGAGTTTAAGTTTGGAGAACAGAGTTGCAACTTCTTCAGGCTTTAAATACAGTTATTGCCTTTAGTACAATATTCTGATAACATGAGATCTTTGTTTTTTCCCCAATGTACATTTACTAAAGAATATTCTTTTTTCACACTACAACAGGGAAAATCTTTACATGACCAATTACAAATATAGTCACTGCCAGGGCCAAGAAAGTGCAAAGAAATGTCTGCATAGTAATGTTGGTCATGGTAAATTTAAAAAAAAAAAAAAACTTAAAGTGGATAAGCTCTATATTTTTTCTTCAACTGAAACTGAATAGTAACTGATTGATGTAGATCAGGGGTCCCCAAATGTTTTCCTGTGAGGGCCACATAACTTTTCCTTTCTCTGGTGGGGGGCCGGAGTCAGTTTGTAACAGAAAAAGTGTGACGATTGCAGAAGTGCCTAAATTTGAGTCATAACAGGTCAATTGAATATCACATTTCTTACGGTTGAAAAATAAAAAGTTGCCAAGTTTAGATTTAACTGAACTGATTATGGTAGTTTTGGTAACTGTAACAGTAAAAGTGCTGATCCTTCGTGTCTCCTACTAGCATCTGCTAAATGAAAATGGGCGCCTTCTTCTTCTTTAGATTTCAACGGCAGCTTGCATCCATTAATTTTGCACTACTCCCACCTATTGGATCCTAATATGTATGCCTCAAATTCTCATAGTGATCCCAGTATTATTTAAAAAACCGAAAAATCTTCTTTTTCCCCTCAATGCTATTTAACTGATCAACAACATTTTCAAATTTCAATTCCTTAATAAAACCTAATTCCGTTTTAATGGGCGCTTTCTTCTTTTATTTCCAATTTTGACTTCCAATGATTCACTTCCTCCTAAAGAGCCCTCTGGTGGCCACATATAAGCCGCATAGTTTAAAGCTTAGGAAAAAAGTAGCAGCGGCTTAAAGTCCGGAAAATACGGTATATGAAAAAAATAGATAAATGCTCTCAGGTATTGTTCAGGGGGCCGGACAAAATGTGGAGGTGGGCCAGATCTGGCCCACCTCCAGATCTGGCCCACCTCCAGTAGTTTGGGGACCACTGATGTAGATAATTATTAGTTCTAACTTGGGAGATAATACTTGGAGAATTTTACACTTCTGTCCTCTAAACTCCCACATTTTGAGGCCATTTCTGACAGACAGTATGCCTCTTTTTACTTGGAAGATCTTGCAGTTTAAAACATGCTAATGCATCTGTGTTGCTATTTTAGGACAAGCTGGCATGCATAAAGTACCAGGTCAACAAATGGAAATTGACACAGCCCCCAGTTACTTCAGGACTTCTGAAAGAAAAACTTGAAGGCACCCAGAGAGAAGTAAGATCAGAAATTCTCACTGACAAACAAAACAATTCAGGTGCAGAAAAAAATCCTTTGGAGAATATTAGAATATCAGAAGGTTATGTAATTGAAGAAAAGACAGAAATCCATGAGAAATTTTTCAAACATATTAATGAGGGAGAATCATTTCCGCAAGAAATGCAGGCATTGGAAAAGCAGATAAATGAGCTAAATGAGCAAGAGGAAGTCTTAAGGGTGCAAATAAAAACCAACATTAGAAAATTGCAAGATAAAACTCAAAAGATGAGAAGTATTGTCACAGAATTAGATGAAATACAGTGTCAGAAGACAGACGCTGAAGTTATAATCAGGGAAATGGGGACTGTAGAAAGTAAACTGCTGCAGGAAGTACAGCAGAGGGATTACCTGATGGAGAAAACTAATGTTTTTAGGAAACAAATAATGCAGACTGACCTGGAAAATCAGACAAAAACTATTATTGTTGAGAAAAAACTTGACATGAAGTCACTGGAAAAGTGGAAAGAAGATCCCCAAGCACTTGCTAAAGAGACAGAGGTATGTTCTGATGGAAAGTATCTTCGACTCACAGATTTACAAAGACTCAGGACTGAGATATATCAAACACAGCAAATCATGAAATTGATCAAACCAGAAATTGGGTGCCAAGTTAGAACAGGTAATGAGACCAAAGACCTTGTTGATAATGAAATCAAGGGACTACTGCAAGATCTGAGACAGTTTCAGAAGCTTTTGGAAACTGAAGTGGGGCAGAAAAAACTGAATCTCAATGTAGATACATGCATTCAGAAAAGTGCAATGAAGAAAAAGAGAAGAGAACTGGATCATAAATTGGAGAATATCTTACGAGAGAGGGATGAATTAGAAATGCTAAAAACAAAAATACAAAGAAAATCTGAAGGGACTCAGAGGCAGTTGGAAAAGATTCTAAAATGTCAAAATGACATTGAAAAAATAGCTGGAAAGGCCAAGGAGAGCAGCAAAGTAATAATGTATAATATGAATAAGAGTGTTACTAAAGTAAGAATAATTGAAGATTTAAACAAGAAGATTGAAGCTTCAAAACAATGCTGGAACAAAATCTACCTTTTAACATCTCAGCATAAAGCTTTAACTGAAAAACTAAAGACTGAACTTGGACATGAAAACGAAAGAGAATCTCTATTTGAAAGAGAAAACATAAAGAGATCTGAGAAACTGGAAAGAGACAAATCATTCACAGGTAAAAAAACAACACAAGCTGACGAAACATTTGAAGAATTCTTAGTGCTCACACCACATCAAGAAAGACTGATTGAGGAAATAAAACTGATAATAGAGCAACTAATTTATAGAAAATGTAATAGCGAGGAAAAAAACCTAGAACTAAGTGAGACAGTGATACAAGAGATATTAAGAAAAGTAAGTGATATGTTTGCACAAGATACTGGAGCTGAGGGACAGAATGGAAAACTGTCACAAATGAAAATTGAACATAATAAAAAGGCTTTCTTAGGTGAAACAAATGAAAGACAAAAACAGCATATGACTGAAGGGCAGGACATGATTAAATGGACTAGAGAAATAGGAGAAATGGAGGTACTGAATGCTGAGCTGGAAATCAAAAGCAAAGGAAATAAGGCCATTTTAAAACAAATGGTGAGAGAAGCAGAAAAGAATGAAAAAATGATGAATGAAATAAAAGAAGCAAAGATGTCATTCAAGAGAGAAGTACAAAAAAGGAGAAGAGAACTAGACCAAAAACTGGAGAAAATCAGAAGAGAGAAGGATGAATTAGAGATGTTGAAATTAAAATTGAGACAACCAAATGCAGCAATGTTCCATGACAACCAAAAAGCACAAGACCAGAGGACAGTTGTCTGTGTTTTGACTGAAAATGAACCAAAGGATTTGGAAAGGAATGGGTGGAGAATCACAAAAACCCAATATGAAACAGTACCCAAATCACCAGGACTTAGAGATACCATCAATAATATTCGAGACCTCGGAGTAAAGATCTATGGCTATTTAGAAACAGTGAAGAGTGAAATATGTCAAATTCTCAAGCATCAAAATGTTGATTTAGACAAAAAAAGAGATGAAACCACAGCATTAACAACTGAGAACAACACAGTAAAAGAAAACATAGCCAGAATCAAATCCTTGAAAGGAATTTATAAAATGACCAAACAATGGGATGTGGATGAAACAAGGAAACTCAGGAAGGACACGCATAACCAAGAGTTTAGGATCAAATCGTTGACAACTAAACAAAAAGCAAAAAAGCGAAAAGCATTAATGACTGAAATGGTGACTGATGAAACAAAACAACAGAGACAGAAAAAAAGAATGGATGCAAAAGACCCATTTGGAGAAATTGATAAAAAGAAAACAATTGACAATCTGGAAAAGCATGTGAAAACACAAATGGAAACTCTTCAAGTACTGATGAAAAAGATAACTTTGAAAAACATAAAAAAAGGAATAGAGTTATATAAAATTCAATCAACTCATAAATCTCTATCCAACATGGGTAGGCAATTAGAAGACAATAACGTGAAATTGGTGAACCTGATAGATATTATAAAAAACATGAAAGAAAGGACATTACGACATGAAAACCAGCTCACTGCAACAGGGAAAGACAAGATGGAAAAACCAAAGACTGAAATAAACCAAGAAATAGAAGAACCCAACAGCTCATTGGAAGAGACCAACAAAGAGAAAATCAAACTCGATATTCAGGCACAGCGCGCAATACTGCAACAAGAAAAACAAGATATTCAAGAAGAAAGAGAGAGAATAAACATCACAAAGACTGAACTAGACCAGAAGACAGAAGAAGCCAGTAGTTGCTTGGCAGACATCAACAAAGAGAAAATCAAACTTACACATTTGTCGGTTTCAGTTCAAAGAAATCATGAAAGACTTCAAGACATCGTGAGCATGATTGCCCTAAAACAACAAGGCAGAGAAAGGAAAGATCAACTGTTCCAAACACAGACACAGGAACTGCAGTCTAAAAGGGTTCAACTACAGAAAGAAAAGGAAGAAATGCAACTTTTGATGTCAACTGTTAATAAGATGAGAGAGTGGATTAAAGCTGCAATGATCACAACCAAAAGGGAAAAGCAACAAGTGGATTATATAAGGTTCCACAAGTCAGAGGAAGAAATTCTTTCAATCCAGAATATAGAACTTGAGAGAGAGAGGCCTGGGTTGACACCAAGAGAGGACAGTGACTTGGATAGAAGTAAAACAACAGAACGTCAACAAGAACATATCCAACACATAAGAGAGAAACTAAGTAAAAACATCAAAGTGAAAATGGTCCAGCTACAAGAAAGGATTGCAGGTGTAGAAAAGCTCTCTGTTGGTTTGGGACAGAAGCTTCTTAGTCTTATTGAACAGAAGGAAAATGTGGCTGGTTATAAAGAGGTGTTTGAAAGAGAAAAGGGAATTCTGAATAGTCTCCTTTGTGATACACTAAAACAAAGAGAAGATATGGAAAACCGTTGGAAACAAACAATGAACGTGGAAAAGGAAAAAGTTACTTCTCTTGAAGCAACCCTGAAAAAAGAAAAGCAGGATCTGGAACTAGAGAAACAAAAGATGTTGAAAGATGAACTGGTCTTAGAGATGATTAGGAATGACATCCAGAAACAAAGTGAAATATTACAACAAGACAAACAAGATATTCAACAACAAAAGCAAGAGTTGGAAAGCACAATGGTGGAACTGCACGAGAAGGTGGGAGAAACCAAGAATCTCTTTGATGGAATCAACAAAGAGAAATCTAAACTCAAAGATCTTAACCACCGTCTGAAAACAGAAGGCGATAAACTGAAGGTTCTCATGAATGCAATCAGTTCAAAACCACAAGAACAAGAAGGAAAAGGCCCCGGAATTCTCACACAAACACAAAATCTGGAACTCTGTAGGAAAAAATTACAGAAGAAAAGACAAGAGCTGGAAGTTTTGATGAGGAATTCTAACAGCATGAAGGAAAAGGCTAAATATTTCATGAACAATCTCCATGAAGGCATAGAACAAATGATTTCCATGAAGAAGAACATTGAAAAAGACAGAGAAAAACTGTCAAGTGAGAAGAAGCGCCTGGAAAGAGAATTGTCAGGATGCAAAATGAGACAAGATAAACTCTCGGATGTAATGAAGTCAACAGAAAACCTAAGAATATCAGTTCAAGGAGTAAAAGACAAAGTGTGTGACTTGGCCAACGTTAAAATGAGAAGATTACACAAAGGTCATAAAGATGCACAGTTATTATGTATTTCACTGGAGAAAAATGTTTCAGCTATTGGTGGCCAGATGAAAACACTGACTCCTTACAAAGAGGTAGTTGAAAGAGAAAAGATCAATCTAACATCCATCATTTCTTCCATGAGGAATCAGAGAGAATTGATGGCACATCAGTGGAAACAAATGGTTGACAGGGATAAAAAAGATCTAAACAAAATGAAGGAAGAACTGAAACGGGAGACACAGAATCTGGAAGGAGTGGCGGACAAAGTAGACAAAGAAAAAGAGGCTTTGGAAGTCATGATGTCCGATATTCAGGCACAGCGCGCAATACTGCAACAAGAAAAACAAGATATTCAAGAAGAAAGAGAGAGAATAAACATCACAAAGACTGAACTAGACCAGAAGACAGAAGAAGCCAGTAGTTGCTTGGCAGACATCAACAAAGAAAAAATCAAACTTACACATTTGTCGGTTTCAGTTCAAAGAAATCATGAAAGACTTCAAGACATCGTGAGCATGATTGCCCTAAAACAACAAGGCAGAGAAAGGAAAGATCAACTGTTCCAAACACAGACACAGGAACTGCAGTCTAAAAGGGTTCAACTACAGAAAGAAAAGGAAGAAATGCAACTTTTGATGTCAACTGTTAATAAGATGAGAGAGTGGATTAAAGCTGCAATGATCACAACCAAAAGGGAAAAGCAACAAGTGGATTATATAAGGTTCCACAAGTCAGAGGAAGAAATTCTTTCAATCCAGAATATAGAACTTGAGAGAGAGAGGCCTGGGTTGACACCAAGAGAGGACAGTGACTTGGATAGAAGTAAAACAACAGAACGTCAACAAGAACAGATCCAACACATAAGAGAGAAACTAAGTAAAAACATCAAAGTGAAAATGGTCCAGCTACAAGAAAGGATTGCAGGTGTAGAAAAGCTCTCTGTTGGTTTGGGACAGAAGCTTCTTAGTCTTATTGAACAGAAGGAAAATGTGGCTGGTTATAAAGAGGTGTTTGAAAGAGAAAAGGGAATTCTGAATAGTCTCCTTTGTGATACACTAAAACAAAGAGAAGATATGGAAAACCGTTGGAAACAAACAATGAACGTGGAAAAGGAAAAAGTTACTTCTCTTGAAGCAACCCTGAAAAAAGAAAAGCAGGATCTGGAACTAGAGAAACAAAAGATGTTGAAAGATGAACTGGTCTTAGAGATGATTAGGAATGACATCCAGAAACAAAGTGAAATATTACAACAAGACAAACAAGATATTCAACAACAAAAGCAAGAGTTGGAAAGCACAATGGTGGAACTGCACGAGAAGGTGGGAGAAACCAAGAATCTCTTTGATGGAATCAACAAAGAGAAATCTAAACTCAAAGATCTTAACCACCGTCTGAAAACAGAAGGCGATAAACTGAAGGTTCTCATGAATGCAATCAGTTCAAAACCACAAGAACAAGAAGGAAAAGGCCCCGGAATTCTCACACAAACACAAAATCTGGAACTCTGTAGGAAAAAATTACAGAAGAAAAGACAAGAGCTGGAAGTTTTGATGAGGAATTCTAACAGCATGAAGGAAAAGGCTAAATATTTCATGAACAATCTCCATGAAGGCATAGAACAAATGATTTCCATGAAGAAGAACATTGAAAAAGACAGAGAAAAACTGTCAAGTGAGAAGAAGCGCCTGGAAAGAGAATTGTCAGGATGCAAAATGAGACAAGATAAACTCTCGGATGTAATGAAGTCAACAGAAAACCTAAGAATATCAGTTCAAGGAGTAAAAGACAAAGTGTGTGACTTGGCCAACGTTAAAATGAGAAGATTACACAAAGGTCATAAAGATGCACAGTTATTATGTATTTCACTGGAGAAAAATGTTTCAGCTATTGGTGGCCAGATGAAAACACTGACTCCTTACAAAGAGGTAGTTGAAAGAGAAAAGATCAATCTAACATCCATCATTTCTTCCATGAGGAATCAGAGAGAATTGATGGCACATCAGTGGAAACAAATGGTTGACAGGGATAAAAAAGATCTAAACAAAATGAAGGAAGAACTGAAACGGGAGACACAGAATCTGGAAGGAGTGGCGGACAAAGTAGACAAAGAAAAAGAGGCTTTGGAAGTCATGATGTCCGATATTCAGGCACAGCGCGCAATACTGCAACAAGAAAAACAAGATATTCAAGAAGAAAGAGAGAGAATAAACATCACAAAGACTGAACTAGACCAGAAGACAGAAGAAGCCAGTAGTTGCTTGGCAGACATCAACAAAGAAAAAATCAAACTTACACATTTGTCGGTTTCAGTTCAAAGAAATCATGAAAGACTTCAAGACATCGTGAGCATGATTGCCCTAAAACAACAAGGCAGAGAAAGGAAAGATCAACTGTTCCAAACACAGACACAGGAACTGCAGTCTAAAAGGGTTCAACTACAGAAAGAAAAGGAAGAAATGCAACTTTTGATGTCAACTGTTAATAAGATGAGAGAGTGGATTAAAGCTGCAATGATCACAACCAAAAGGGAAAAGCAACAAGTGGATTATATAAGGTTCCACAAGTCAGAGGAAGAAATTCTTTCAATCCAGAATATAGAACTTGAGAGAGAGAGGCCTGGGTTGACACCAAGAGAGTACAGTGACTTGGATAGAAGTAAAACAACAGAACGTCAACAAGAACATATCCAACACATAAGAGAGAAACTAAGTAAAAACATCAAAGTGAAAATGGTCCAGCTACAAGAAAGGATTGCAGGTGTAGAAAAGCTCTCTGTTGGTTTGGGACAGAAGCTTCTTAGTCTTATTGAACAGAAGGAAAATGTGGCTGGTTATAAAGAGGTGTTTGAAAGAGAAAAGGGAATTCTGAATAGTCTCCTTTGTGATACACTAAAACAAAGAGAAGATATGGAAAACCGTTGGAAACAAACAATGAACGTGGAAAAGGAAAAAGTTACTTCTCTTGAAGCAACCCTGAAAAAAGAAAAGCAGGATCTGGAACTAGAGAAACAAAAGATGTTGAAAGATGAACTGGTCTTAGAGATGATTAGGAATGACATCCAGAAACAAAGTGAAATATTACAACAAGACAAACAAGATATTCAACAACAAAAGCAAGAGTTGGAAAGCACAATGGTGGAACTGCACGAGAAGGTGGAAGAAACCAAGAATCTCTTTGATGGAATCAACAAAGAGAAATCTAAACTCAAAGATCTTAACCACCGTCTGAAAACAGAAGGCGATAAACTGAAGGTTCTCATGAATGCAATCAGTTCAAAACCACAAGAACAAGAAGGAAAAGGCCCCGGAATTCTCACACAAACACAAAATCTGGAACTCTGTAGGAAAAAATTACAGAAGAAAAGACAAGAGCTGGAAGTTTTGATGAGGAATTCTAACAGCATGAAGGAAAAGGCTAAATATTTCATGAACAATCTCCATGAAGGCATAGAACAAATGATTTCCATGAAGAAGAACATTGAAAAAGACAGAGAAAAACTGTCAAGTGAGAAGAAGCGCCTGGAAAGAGAATTGTCAGGATGCAAAATGAGACAAGATAAACTCTCGGATGTAATGAAGTCAACAGAAAACCTAAGAATATCAGTTCAAGGAGTAAAAGACAAAGTGTGTGACTTGGCCAACGTTAAAATGAGAAGATTACACAAAGGTCATAAAGATGCACAGTTATTATGTATTTCACTGGAGAAAAATGTTTCAGCTATTGGTGGCCAGATGAAAACACTGACTCCTTACAAAGAGGTAGTTGAAAGAGAAAAGATCAATCTAACATCCATCATTTCTTCCATGAGGAATCAGAGAGAATTGATGGCACATCAGTGGAAACAAATGGTTGACAGGGATAAAAAAGATCTAAACAAAATGAAGGAAGAACTGAAACGGGAGACACAGAATCTGGAAGGAGTGGCGGACAAAGTAGACAAAGAAAAAGAGGCTTTGGAAGTCATGATGTCCGATATTCAGGCACAGCGCGCAATACTGCAACAAGAAAAACAAGATATTCAAGAAGAAAGAGAGAGAATAAACATCACAAAGACTGAACTAGACCAGAAGACAGAAGAAGCCAGTAGTTGCTTGGCAGACATCAACAAAGAAAAAATCAAACTTACACATTTGTCGGTTTCAGTTCAAAGAAATCATGAAAGACTTCAAGACATCGTGAGCATGATTGCCCTAAAACAACAAGGCAGAGAAAGGAAAGATCAACTGTTCCAAACACAGACACAGGAACTGCAGTCTAAAAGGGTTCAACTACAGAAAGAAAAGGAAGAAATGCAACTTTTGATGTCAACTGTTAATAAGATGAGAGAGTGGATTAAAGCTGCAATGATCACAACCAAAAGGGAAAAGCAACAAGTGGATTATATAAGGTTCCACAAGTCAGAGGAAGAAATTCTTTCAATCCAGAATATAGAACTTGAGAGAGAGAGGCCTGGGTTGACACCAAGAGAGTACAGTGACTTGGATAGAAGTAAAACAACAGAACGTCAACAAGAACAGATCCAACACATAAGAGAGAAACTAAGTAAAAACATCAAAGTGAAAATGGTCCAGCTACAAGAAAGGATTGCAGGTGTAGAAAAGCTCTCTGTTGGTTTGGGACAGAAGCTTCTTAGTCTTATTGAACAGAAGGAAAATGTGGCTGGTTATAAAGAGGTGTTTGAAAGAGAAAAGGGAATTCTGAATAGTCTCCTTTGTGATACACTAAAACAAAGAGAAGATATGGAAAACCGTTGGAAACAAACAATGAACGTGGAAAAGGAAAAAGTTACTTCTCTTGAAGCAACCCTGAAAAAAGAAAAGCAGGATCTGGAACTAGAGAAACAAAAGATGTTGAAAGATGAACTGGTCTTAGAGATGATTAGGAATGACATCCAGAAACAAAGTGAAATATTACAACAAGACAAACAAGATATTCAACAACAAAAGCAAGAGTTGGAAAGCACAATGGTGGAACTGCACGAGAAGGTGGAAGAAACCAAGAATCTCTTTGATGGAATCAACAAAGAGAAATCTAAACTCAAAGATCTTAACCACCGTCTGAAAACAGAAGGCGATAAACTGAAGGTTCTCATGAATGCAATCAGTTCAAAACCACAAGAACAAGAAGGAAAAGGCCCCGGAATTCTCACACAAACACAAAATCTGGAACTCTGTAGGAAAAAATTACAGAAGAAAAGACAAGAGCTGGAAGTTTTGATGAGGAATTCTAACAGCATGAAGGAAAAGGCTAAATATTTCATGAACAATCTCCATGAAGGCATAGAACAAATGATTTCCATGAAGAAGAACATTGAAAAAGACAGAGAAAAACTGTCAAGTGAGAAGAAGCGCCTGGAAAGAGAATTGTCAGGATGCAAAATGAGACAAGATAAACTCTCGGATGTAATGAAGTCAACAGAAAACCTAAGAATATCAGTTCAAGGAGTAAAAGACAAAGTGTGTGACTTGGCCAACGTTAAAATGAGAAGATTACACAAAGGTCATAAAGATGCACAGTTATTATGTATTTCACTGGAGAAAAATGTTTCAGCTATTGGTGGCCAGATGAAAACACTGACTCCTTACAAAGAGGTAGTTGAAAGAGAAAAGATCAATCTAACATCCATCATTTCTTCCATGAGGAATCAGAGAGAATTGATGGCACATCAGTGGAAACAAATGGTTGACAGGGATAAAAAAGATCTAAACAAAATGAAGGAAGAACTGAAACGGGAGACACAGAATCTGGAAGGAGTGGCGGACAAAGTAGACAAAGAAAAAGAGGCTTTGGAAGTCATGATGTCCGATATTCAGGCACAGCGCGCAATACTGCAACAAGAAAAACAAGATATTCAAGAAGAAAGAGAGAGAATAAACATCACAAAGACTGAACTAGACCAGAAGACAGAAGAAGCCAGTAGTTGCTTGGCAGACATCAACAAAGAAAAAATCAAACTTACACATTTGTCGGTTTCAGTTCAAAGAAATCATGAAAGACTTCAAGACATCGTGAGCATGATTGCCCTAAAACAACAAGGCAGAGAAAGGAAAGATCAACTGTTCCAAACACAGACACAGGAACTGCAGTCTAAAAGGGTTCAACTACAGAAAGAAAAGGAAGAAATGCAACTTTTGATGTCAACTGTTAATAAGATGAGAGAGTGGATTAAAGCTGCAATGATCACAACCAAAAGGGAAAAGCAACAAGTGGATTATATAAGGTTCCACAAGTCAGAGGAAGAAATTCTTTCAATCCAGAATATAGAACTTGAGAGAGAGAGGCCTGGGTTGACACCAAGAGAGGACAGTGACTTGGATAGAAGTAAAACAACAGAACGTCAACAAGAACATATCCAACACATAAGAGAGAAACTAAGTAAAAACATCAAAGTGAAAATGGTCCAGCTACAAGAAAGGATTGCAGGTGTAGAAAAGCTCTCTGTTGGTTTGGGACAGAAGCTTCTTAGTCTTATTGAACAGAAGGAAAATGTGGCTGGTTATAAAGAGGTGTTTGAAAGAGAAAAGGGAATTCTGAATAGTCTCCTTTGTGATACACTAAAACAAAGAGAAGATATGGAAAACCGTTGGAAACAAACAATGAACGTGGAAAAGGAAAAAGTTACTTCTCTTGAAGCAACCCTGAAAAAAGAAAAGCAGGATCTGGAACTAGAGAAACAAAAGATGTTGAAAGATGAACTGGTCTTAGAGATGATTAGGAATGACATCCAGAAACAAAGTGAAATATTACAACAAGACAAACAAGATATTCAACAACAAAAGCAAGAGTTGGAAAGCACAATGGTGGAACTGCACGAGAAGGTGGAAGAAACCAAGAATCTCTTTGATGGAATCAACAAAGAGAAATCTAAACTCAAAGATCTTAACCACCGTCTGAAAACAGAAGGCGATAAACTGAAGGTTCTCATGAATGCAATCAGTTCAAAACCACAAGAACAAGAAGGAAAAGGCCCCGGAATTCTCACACAAACACAAAATCTGGAACTCTGTAGGAAAAAATTACAGAAGAAAAGACAAGAGCTGGAAGTTTTGATGAGGAATTCTAACAGCATGAAGGAAAAGGCTAAATATTTCATGAACAATCTCCATGAAGGCATAGAACAAATGATTTCCATGAAGAAGAACATTGAAAAAGACAGAGAAAAACTGTCAAGTGAGAAGAAGCGCCTGGAAAGAGAATTGTCAGGATGCAAAATGAGACAAGATAAACTCTCGGATGTAATGAAGTCAACAGAAAACCTAAGAATATCAGTTCAAGGAGTAAAAGACAAAGTGTGTGACTTGGCCAACGTTAAAATGAGAAGATTACACAAAGGTCATAAAGATGCACAGTTATTATGTATTTCACTGGAGAAAAATGTTTCAGCTATTGGTGGCCAGATGAAAACACTGACTCCTTACAAAGAGGTAGTTGAAAGAGAAAAGATCAATCTAACATCCATCATTTCTTCCATGAGGAATCAGAGAGAATTGATGGCACATCAGTGGAAACAAATGGTTGACAGGGATAAAAAAGATCTAAACAAAATGAAGGAAGAACTGAAACGGGAGACACAGAATCTGGAAGGAGTGGCGGACAAAGTAGACAAAGAAAAAGAGGCTTTGGAAGTCATGATGTCCGATATTCAGGCACAGCGCGCAATACTGCAACAAGAAAAACAAGATATTCAAGAAGAAAGAGAGAGAATAAACATCACAAAGACTGAACTAGACCAGAAGACAGAAGAAGCCAGTAGTTGCTTGGCAGACATCAACAAAGAAAAAATCAAACTTACACATTTGTCGGTTTCAGTTCAAAGAAATCATGAAAGACTTCAAGACATCGTGAGCATGATTGCCCTAAAACAACAAGGCAGAGAAAGGAAAGATCAACTGTTCCAAACACAGACACAGGAACTGCAGTCTAAAAGGGTTCAACTACAGAAAGAAAAGGAAGAAATGCAACTTTTGATGTCAACTGTTAATAAGATGAGAGAGTGGATTAAAGCTGCAATGATCACAACCAAAAGGGAAAAGCAACAAGTGGATTATATAAGGTTCCACAAGTCAGAGGAAGAAATTCTTTCAATCCAGAATATAGAACTTGAGAGAGAGAGGCCTGGGTTGACACCAAGAGAGGACAGTGACTTGGATAGAAGTAAAACAACAGAACGTCAACAAGAACATATCCAACACATAAGAGAGAAACTAAGTAAAAACATCAAAGTGAAAATGGTCCAGCTACAAGAAAGGATTGCAGGTGTAGAAAAGCTCTCTGTTGGTTTGGGACAGAAGCTTCTTAGTCTTATTGAACAGAAGGAAAATGTGGCTGGTTATAAAGAGGTGTTTGAAAGAGAAAAGGGAATTCTGAATAGTCTCCTTTGTGATACACTAAAACAAAGAGAAGATATGGAAAACCGTTGGAAACAAACAATGAACGTGGAAAAGGAAAAAGTTACTTCTCTTGAAGCAACCCTGAAAAAAGAAAAGCAGGATCTGGAACTAGAGAAACAAAAGATGTTGAAAGATGAACTGGTCTTAGAGATGATTAGGAATGACATCCAGAAACAAAGTGAAATATTACAACAAGACAAACAAGATATTCAACAACAAAAGCAAGAGTTGGAAAGCACAATGGTGGAACTGCACGAGAAGGTGGGAGAAACCAAGAATCTCTTTGATGGAATCAACAAAGAGAAATCTAAACTCAAAGATCTTAACCACCGTCTGAAAACAGAAGGCGATAAACTGAAGGTTCTCATGAATGCAATCAGTTCAAAACCACAAGAACAAGAAGGAAAAGGCCCCGGAATTCTCACACAAACACAAAATCTGGAACTCTGTAGGAAAAAATTACAGAAGAAAAGACAAGAGCTGGAAGTTTTGATGAGGAATTCTAACAGCATGAAGGAAAAGGCTAAATATTTCATGAACAATCTCCATGAAGGCATAGAACAAATGATTTCCATGAAGAAGAACATTGAAAAAGACAGAGAAAAACTGTCAAGTGAGAAGAAGCGCCTGGAAAGAGAATTGTCAGGATGCAAAATGAGACAAGATAAACTCTCGGATGTAATGAAGTCAACAGAAAACCTAAGAATATCAGTTCAAGGAGTAAAAGACAAAGTGTGTGACTTGGCCAACGTTAAAATGAGAAGATTACACAAAGGTCATAAAGATGCACAGTTATTATGTATTTCACTGGAGAAAAATGTTTCAGCTATTGGTGGCCAGATGAAAACACTGACTCCTTACAAAGAGGTAGTTGAAAGAGAAAAGATCAATCTAACATCCATCATTTCTTCCATGAGGAATCAGAGAGAATTGATGGCACATCAGTGGAAACAAATGGTTGACAGGGATAAAAAAGATCTAAACAAAATGAAGGAAGAACTGAAACGGGAGACACAGAATCTGGAAGGAGTGGCGGACAAAGTAGACAAAGAAAAAGAGGCTTTGGAAGTCATGATGTCCGATATTCAGGCACAGCGCGCAATACTGCAACAAGAAAAACAAGATATTCAAGAAGAAAGAGAGAGAATAAACATCACAAAGACTGAACTAGACCAGAAGACAGAAGAAGCCAGTAGTTGCTTGGCAGACATCAACAAAGAAAAAATCAAACTTACACATTTGTCGGTTTCAGTTCAAAGAAATCATGAAAGACTTCAAGACATCGTGAGCATGATTGCCCTAAAACAACAAGGCAGAGAAAGGAAAGATCAACTGTTCCAAACACAGACACAGGAACTGCAGTCTAAAAGGGTTCAACTACAGAAAGAAAAGGAAGAAATGCAACTTTTGATGTCAACTGTTAATAAGATGAGAGAGTGGATTAAAGCTGCAATGATCACAACCAAAAGGGAAAAGCAACAAGTGGATTATATAAGGTTCCACAAGTCAGAGGAAGAAATTCTTTCAATCCAGAATATAGAACTTGAGAGAGAGAGGCCTGGGTTGACACCAAGAGAGGACAGTGACTTGGATAGAAGTAAAACAACAGAACGTCAACAAGAACAGATCCAACACATAAGAGAGAAACTAAGTAAAAACATCAAAGTGAAAATGGTCCAGCTACAAGAAAGGATTGCAGGTGTAGAAAAGCTCTCTGTTGGTTTGGGACAGAAGCTTCTTAGTCTTATTGAACAGAAGGAAAATGTGGCTGGTTATAAAGAGGTGTTTGAAAGAGAAAAGGGAATTCTGAATAGTCTCCTTTGTGATACACTAAAACAAAGAGAAGATATGGAAAACCGTTGGAAACAAACAATGAACGTGGAAAAGGAAAAAGTTACTTCTCTTGAAGCAACCCTGAAAAAAGAAAAGCAGGATCTGGAACTAGAGAAACAAAAGATGTTGAAAGATGAACTGGTCTTAGAGATGATTAGGAATGACATCCAGAAACAAAGTGAAATATTACAACAAGACAAACAAGATATTCAACAACAAAAGCAAGAGTTGGAAAGCACAATGGTGGAACTGCACGAGAAGGTGGAAGAAACCAAGAATCTCTTTGATGGAATCAACAAAGAGAAATCTAAACTCAAAGATCTTAACCACCGTCTGAAAACAGAAGGCGATAAACTGAAGGTTCTCATGAATGCAATCAGTTCAAAACCACAAGAACAAGAAGGAAAAGGCCCCGGAATTCTCACACAAACACAAAATCTGGAACTCTGTAGGAAAAAATTACAGAAGAAAAGACAAGAGCTGGAAGTTTTGATGAGGAATTCTAACAGCATGAAGGAAAAGGCTAAATATTTCATGAACAATCTCCATGAAGGCATAGAACAAATGATTTCCATGAAGAAGAACATTGAAAAAGACAGAGAAAAACTGTCAAGTGAGAAGAAGCGCCTGGAAAGAGAATTGTCAGGATGCAAAATGAGACAAGATAAACTCTCGGATGTAATGAAGTCAACAGAAAACCTAAGAATATCAGTTCAAGGAGTAAAAGACAAAGTGTGTGACTTGGCCAACGTTAAAATGAGAAGATTACACAAAGGTCATAAAGATGCACAGTTATTATGTATTTCACTGGAGAAAAATGTTTCAGCTATTGGTGGCCAGATGAAAACACTGACTCCTTACAAAGAGGTAGTTGAAAGAGAAAAGATCAATCTAACATCCATCATTTCTTCCATGAGGAATCAGAGAGAATTGATGGCACATCAGTGGAAACAAATGGTTGACAGGGATAAAAAAGATCTAAACAAAATGAAGGAAGAACTGAAACGGGAGACACAGAATCTGGAAGGAGTGGCGGACAAAGTAGACAAAGAAAAAGAGGCTTTGGAAGTCATGATGTCCGATATTCAGGCACAGCGCGCAATACTGCAACAAGAAAAACAAGATATTCAAGAAGAAAGAGAGAGAATAAACATCACAAAGACTGAACTAGACCAGAAGACAGAAGAAGCCAGTAGTTGCTTGGCAGACATCAACAAAGAAAAAATCAAACTTACACATTTGTCGGTTTCAGTTCAAAGAAATCATGAAAGACTTCAAGACATCGTGAGCATGATTGCCCTAAAACAACAAGGCAGAGAAAGGAAAGATCAACTGTTCCAAACACAGACACAGGAACTGCAGTCTAAAAGGGTTCAACTACAGAAAGAAAAGGAAGAAATGCAACTTTTGATGTCAACTGTTAATAAGATGAGAGAGTGGATTAAAGCTGCAATGATCACAACCAAAAGGGAAAAGCAACAAGTGGATTATATAAGGTTCCACAAGTCAGAGGAAGAAATTCTTTCAATCCAGAATATAGAACTTGAGAGAGAGAGGCCTGGGTTGACACCAAGAGAGGACAGTGACTTGGATAGAAGTAAAACAACAGAACGTCAACAAGAACATATCCAACACATAAGAGAGAAACTAAGTAAAAACATCAAAGTGAAAATGGTCCAGCTACAAGAAAGGATTGCAGGTGTAGAAAAGCTCTCTGTTGGTTTGGGACAGAAGCTTCTTAGTCTTATTGAACAGAAGGAAAATGTGGCTGGTTATAAAGAGGTGTTTGAAAGAGAAAAGGGAATTCTGAATAGTCTCCTTTGTGATACACTAAAACAAAGAGAAGATATGGAAAACCGTTGGAAACAAACAATGAACGTGGAAAAGGAAAAAGTTACTTCTCTTGAAGCAACCCTGAAAAAAGAAAAGCAGGATCTGGAACTAGAGAAACAAAAGATGTTGAAAGATGAACTGGTCTTAGAGATGATTAGGAATGACATCCAGAAACAAAGTGAAATATTACAACAAGACAAACAAGATATTCAACAACAAAAGCAAGAGTTGGAAAGCACAATGGTGGAACTGCACGAGAAGGTGGAAGAAACCAAGAATCTCTTTGATGGAATCAACAAAGAGAAATCTAAACTCAAAGATCTTAACCACCGTCTGAAAACAGAAGGCGATAAACTGAAGGTTCTCATGAATGCAATCAGTTCAAAACCACAAGAACAAGAAGGAAAAGGCCCCGGAATTCTCACACAAACACAAAATCTGGAACTCTGTAGGAAAAAATTACAGAAGAAAAGACAAGAGCTGGAAGTTTTGATGAGGAATTCTAACAGCATGAAGGAAAAGGCTAAATATTTCATGAACAATCTCCATGAAGGCATAGAACAAATGATTTCCATGAAGAAGAACATTGAAAAAGACAGAGAAAAACTGTCAAGTGAGAAGAAGCGCCTGGAAAGAGAATTGTCAGGATGCAAAATGAGACAAGATAAACTCTCGGATGTAATGAAGTCAACAGAAAACCTAAGAATATCAGTTCAAGGAGTAAAAGACAAAGTGTGTGACTTGGCCAACGTTAAAATGAGAAGATTACACAAAGGTCATAAAGATGCACAGTTATTATGTATTTCACTGGAGAAAAATGTTTCAGCTATTGGTGGCCAGATGAAAACACTGACTCCTTACAAAGAGGTAGTTGAAAGAGAAAAGATCAATCTAACATCCATCATTTCTTCCATGAGGAATCAGAGAGAATTGATGGCACATCAGTGGAAACAAATGGTTGACAGGGATAAAAAAGATCTAAACAAAATGAAGGAAGAACTGAAACGGGAGACACAGAATCTGGAAGGAGTGGCGGACAAAGTAGACAAAGAAAAAGAGGCTTTGGAAGTCATGATGTCCGATATTCAGGCACAGCGCGCAATACTGCAACAAGAAAAACAAGATATTCAAGAAGAAAGAGAGAGAATAAACATCACAAAGACTGAACTAGACCAGAAGACAGAAGAAGCCAGTAGTTGCTTGGCAGACATCAACAAAGAAAAAATCAAACTTACACATTTGTCGGTTTCAGTTCAAAGAAATCATGAAAGACTTCAAGACATCGTGAGCATGATTGCCCTAAAACAACAAGGCAGAGAAAGGAAAGATCAACTGTTCCAAACACAGACACAGGAACTGCAGTCTAAAAGGGTTCAACTACAGAAAGAAAAGGAAGAAATGCAACTTTTGATGTCAACTGTTAATAAGATGAGAGAGTGGATTAAAGCTGCAATGATCACAACCAAAAGGGAAAAGCAACAAGTGGATTATATAAGGTTCCACAAGTCAGAGGAAGAAATTCTTTCAATCCAGAATATAGAACTTGAGAGAGAGAGGCCTGGGTTGACACCAAGAGAGGACAGTGACTTGGATAGAAGTAAAACAACAGAACGTCAACAAGAACATATCCAACACATAAGAGAGAAACTAAGTAAAAACATCAAAGTGAAAATGGTCCAGCTACAAGAAAGGATTGCAGGTGTAGAAAAGCTCTCTGTTGGTTTGGGACAGAAGCTTCTTAGTCTTATTGAACAGAAGGAAAATGTGGCTGGTTATAAAGAGGTGTTTGAAAGAGAAAAGGGAATTCTGAATAGTCTCCTTTGTGATACACTAAAACAAAGAGAAGATATGGAAAACCGTTGGAAACAAACAATGAACGTGGAAAAGGAAAAAGTTACTTCTCTTGAAGCAACCCTGAAAAAAGAAAAGCAGGATCTGGAACTAGAGAAACAAAAGATGTTGAAAGATGAACTGGTCTTAGAGATGATTAGGAATGACATCCAGAAACAAAGTGAAATATTACAACAAGACAAACAAGATATTCAACAACAAAAGCAAGAGTTGGAAAGCACAATGGTGGAACTGCACGAGAAGGTGGGAGAAACCAAGAATCTCTTTGATGGAATCAACAAAGAGAAATCTAAACTCAAAGATCTTAACCACCGTCTGAAAACAGAAGGCGATAAACTGAAGGTTCTCATGAATGCAATCAGTTCAAAACCACAAGAACAAGAAGGAAAAGGCCCCGGAATTCTCACACAAACACAAAATCTGGAACTCTGTAGGAAAAAATTACAGAAGAAAAGACAAGAGCTGGAAGTTTTGATGAGGAATTCTAACAGCATGAAGGAAAAGGCTAAATATTTCATGAACAATCTCCATGAAGGCATAGAACAAATGATTTCCATGAAGAAGAACATTGAAAAAGACAGAGAAAAACTGTCAAGTGAGAAGAAGCGCCTGGAAAGAGAATTGTCAGGATGCAAAATGAGACAAGATAAACTCTCGGATGTAATGAAGTCAACAGAAAACCTAAGAATATCAGTTCAAGGAGTAAAAGACAAAGTGTGTGACTTGGCCAACGTTAAAATGAGAAGATTACACAAAGGTCATAAAGATGCACAGTTATTATGTATTTCACTGGAGAAAAATGTTTCAGCTATTGGTGGCCAGATGAAAACACTGACTCCTTACAAAGAGGTAGTTGAAAGAGAAAAGATCAATCTAACATCCATCATTTCTTCCATGAGGAATCAGAGAGAATTGATGGCACATCAGTGGAAACAAATGGTTGACAGGGATAAAAAAGATCTAAACAAAATGAAGGAAGAACTGAAACGGGAGACACAGAATCTGGAAGGAGTGGCGGACAAAGTAGACAAAGAAAAAGAGGCTTTGGAAGTCATGATGTCCGATATTCAGGCACAGCGCGCAATACTGCAACAAGAAAAACAAGATATTCAAGAAGAAAGAGAGAGAATAAACATCACAAAGACTGAACTAGACCAGAAGACAGAAGAAGCCAGTAGTTGCTTGGCAGACATCAACAAAGAAAAAATCAAACTTACACATTTGTCGGTTTCAGTTCAAAGAAATCATGAAAGACTTCAAGACATCGTGAGCATGATTGCCCTAAAACAACAAGGCAGAGAAAGGAAAGATCAACTGTTCCAAACACAGACACAGGAACTGCAGTCTAAAAGGGTTCAACTACAGAAAGAAAAGGAAGAAATGCAACTTTTGATGTCAACTGTTAATAAGATGAGAGAGTGGATTAAAGCTGCAATGATCACAACCAAAAGGGAAAAGCAACAAGTGGATTATATAAGGTTCCACAAGTCAGAGGAAGAAATTCTTTCAATCCAGAATATAGAACTTGAGAGAGAGAGGCCTGGGTTGACACCAAGAGAGGACAGTGACTTGGATAGAAGTAAAACAACAGAACGTCAACAAGAACAGATCCAACACATAAGAGAGAAACTAAGTAAAAACATCAAAGTGAAAATGGTCCAGCTACAAGAAAGGATTGCAGGTGTAGAAAAGCTCTCTGTTGGTTTGGGACAGAAGCTTCTTAGTCTTATTGAACAGAAGGAAAATGTGGCTGGTTATAAAGAGGTGTTTGAAAGAGAAAAGGGAATTCTGAATAGTCTCCTTTGTGATACACTAAAACAAAGAGAAGATATGGAAAACCGTTGGAAACAAACAATGAACGTGGAAAAGGAAAAAGTTACTTCTCTTGAAGCAACCCTGAAAAAAGAAAAGCAGGATCTGGAACTAGAGAAACAAAAGATGTTGAAAGATGAACTGGTCTTAGAGATGATTAGGAATGACATCCAGAAACAAAGTGAAATATTACAACAAGACAAACAAGATATTCAACAACAAAAGCAAGAGTTGGAAAGCACAATGGTGGAACTGCACGAGAAGGTGGGAGAAACCAAGAATCTCTTTGATGGAATCAACAAAGAGAAATCTAAACTCAAAGATCTTAACCACCGTCTGAAAACAGAAGGCGATAAACTGAAGGTTCTCATGAATGCAATCAGTTCAAAACCACAAGAACAAGAAGGAAAAGGCCCCGGAATTCTCACACAAACACAAAATCTGGAACTCTGTAGGAAAAAATTACAGAAGAAAAGACAAGAGCTGGAAGTTTTGATGAGGAATTCTAACAGCATGAAGGAAAAGGCTAAATATTTCATGAACAATCTCCATGAAGGCATAGAACAAATGATTTCCATGAAGAAGAACATTGAAAAAGACAGAGAAAAACTGTCAAGTGAGAAGAAGCGCCTGGAAAGAGAATTGTCAGGATGCAAAATGAGACAAGATAAACTCTCGGATGTAATGAAGTCAACAGAAAACCTAAGAATATCAGTTCAAGGAGTAAAAGACAAAGTGTGTGACTTGGCCAACGTTAAAATGAGAAGATTACACAAAGGTCATAAAGATGCACAGTTATTATGTATTTCACTGGAGAAAAATGTTTCAGCTATTGGTGGCCAGATGAAAACACTGACTCCTTACAAAGAGGTAGTTGAAAGAGAAAAGATCAATCTAACATCCATCATTTCTTCCATGAGGAATCAGAGAGAATTGATGGCACATCAGTGGAAACAAATGGTTGACAGGGATAAAAAAGATCTAAACAAAATGAAGGAAGAACTGAAACGGGAGACACAGAATCTGGAAGGAGTGGCGGACAAAGTAGACAAAGAAAAAGAGGCTTTGGAAGTCATGATGTCCGATATTCAGGCACAGCGCGCAATACTGCAACAAGAAAAACAAGATATTCAAGAAGAAAGAGAGAGAATAAACATCACAAAGACTGAACTAGACCAGAAGACAGAAGAAGCCAGTAGTTGCTTGGCAGACATCAACAAAGAAAAAATCAAACTTACACATTTGTCGGTTTCAGTTCAAAGAAATCATGAAAGACTTCAAGACATCGTGAGCATGATTGCCCTAAAACAACAAGGCAGAGAAAGGAAAGATCAACTGTTCCAAACACAGACACAGGAACTGCAGTCTAAAAGGGTTCAACTACAGAAAGAAAAGGAAGAAATGCAACTTTTGATGTCAACTGTTAATAAGATGAGAGAGTGGATTAAAGCTGCAATGATCACAACCAAAAGGGAAAAGCAACAAGTGGATTATATAAGGTTCCACAAGTCAGAGGAAGAAATTCTTTCAATCCAGAATATAGAACTTGAGAGAGAGAGGCCTGGGTTGACACCAAGAGAGTACAGTGACTTGGATAGAAGTAAAACAACAGAACGTCAACAAGAACAGATCCAACACATAAGAGAGAAACTAAGTAAAAACATCAAAGTGAAAATGGTCCAGCTACAAGAAAGGATTGCAGGTGTAGAAAAGCTCTCTGTTGGTTTGGGACAGAAGCTTCTTAGTCTTATTGAACAGAAGGAAAATGTGGCTGGTTATAAAGAGGTGTTTGAAAGAGAAAAGGGAATTCTGAATAGTCTCCTTTGTGATACACTAAAACAAAGAGAAGATATGGAAAACCGTTGGAAACAAACAATGAACGTGGAAAAGGAAAAAGTTACTTCTCTTGAAGCAACCCTGAAAAAAGAAAAGCAGGATCTGGAACTAGAGAAACAAAAGATGTTGAAAGATGAACTGGTCTTAGAGATGATTAGGAATGACATCCAGAAACAAAGTCAAATATTACAACAAGACAAACAAGATATTCAACAACAAAAGCAAGAGTTGGAAAGCACAATGGTGGAACTGCACGAGAAGGTGGGAGAAACCAAGAATCTCTTTGATGGAATCAACAAAGAGAAATCTAAACTCAAAGATCTTAACCACCGTCTGAAAACAGAAGGCGATAAACTGAAGGTTCTCATGAATGCAATCAGTTCAAAACCACAAGAACAAGAAGGAAAAGGCCCCGGAATTCTCACACAAACACAAAATCTGGAACTCTGTAGGAAAAAATTACAGAAGAAAAGACAAGAGCTGGAAGTTTTGATGAGGAATTCTAACAGCATGAAGGAAAAGGCTAAATATTTCATGAACAATCTCCATGAAGGCATAGAACAAATGATTTCCATGAAGAAGAACATTGAAAAAGACAGAGAAAAACTGTCAAGTGAGAAGAAGCGCCTGGAAAGAGAATTGTCAGGATGCAAAATGAGACAAGATAAACTCTCGGATGTAATGAAGTCAACAGAAAACCTAAGAATATCAGTTCAAGGAGTAAAAGACAAAGTGTGTGACTTGGCCAACGTTAAAATGAGAAGATTACACAAAGGTCATAAAGATGCACAGTTATTATGTATTTCACTGGAGAAAAATGTTTCAGCTATTGGTGGCCAGATGAAAACACTGACTCCTTACAAAGAGGTAGTTGAAAGAGAAAAGATCAATCTAACATCCATCATTTCTTCCATGAGGAATCAGAGAGAATTGATGGCACATCAGTGGAAACAAATGGTTGACAGGGATAAAAAAGATCTAAACAAAATGAAGGAAGAACTGAAACGGGAGACACAGAATCTGGAAGGAGTGGCGGACAAAGTAGACAAAGAAAAAGAGGCTTTGGAAGTCATGATGTCCGATATTCAGGCACAGCGCGCAATACTGCAACAAGAAAAACAAGATATTCAAGAAGAAAGAGAGAGAATAAACATCACAAAGACTGAACTAGACCAGAAGACAGAAGAAGCCAGTAGTTGCTTGGCAGACATCAACAAAGAAAAAATCAAACTTACACATTTGTCGGTTTCAGTTCAAAGAAATCATGAAAGACTTCAAGACATCGTGAGCATGATTGCCCTAAAACAACAAGGCAGAGAAAGGAAAGATCAACTGTTCCAAACACAGACACAGGAACTGCAGTCTAAAAGGGTTCAACTACAGAAAGAAAAGGAAGAAATGCAACTTTTGATGTCAACTGTTAATAAGATGAGAGAGTGGATTAAAGCTGCAATGATCACAACCAAAAGGGAAAAGCAACAAGTGGATTATATAAGGTTCCACAAGTCAGAGGAAGAAATTCTTTCAATCCAGAATATAGAACTTGAGAGAGAGAGGCCTGGGTTGACACCAAGAGAGTACAGTGACTTGGATAGAAGTAAAACAACAGAACGTCAACAAGAACAGATCCAACACATAAGAGAGAAACTAAGTAAAAACTTCAAAGTGAAAATGGTCCAGCTACAAGAAAGGATTGCAGGTGTAGAAAAGCTCTCTGTTGGTTTGGGACAGAAGCTTCTTAGTCTTATTGAACAGAAGGAAAATGTGGCTGGTTATAAAGAGGTGTTTGAAAGAGAAAAGGGAATTCTGAATAGTCTCCTTTGTGATACACTAAAACAAAGAGAAGATATGGAAAACCGTTGGAAACAAACAATGAACGTGGAAAAGGAAAAAGTTACTTCTCTTGAAGCAACCCTGAAAAAAGAAAAGCAGGATCTGGAACTGGAGAAACAAAAGATGTTGAAAGATGAACTGGTCTTAGAGATGATTAGGAATGACATCCAGAAACAAAGTGAAATATTACAACAAGACAAACAAGATATTCAACAACAAAAGCAAGAGTTGGAAAGCACAATGGTGGAACTGCACGAGAAGGTGGAAGAAACCAAGAATCTCTTTGATGGAATCAACAAAGAGAAATCTAAACTCAAAGATCTTAACCACCGTCTGAAAACAGAAGGCGATAAACTGAAGGTTCTCATGAATGCAATCAGTTCAAAACCACAAGAACAAGAAGGAAAAGGCCCCGAAATTCTCACACAAACACAAAATCTGGAACTCTGTAGGAAAATATTACAGAAGAAAAGACAAGAGCTGGAAGTTTTGATGAAGAATTCTAACAGCATGAAGGAAAAGGCTAAATATTTCATGAACAATCTCCATGAAGGCATAGAACAAATGATTTCCATGAAGAAGAACATTGAAAAAGACAGAGAAAAACTGTCAAGTGAGAAGAAGCGCCTGGAAAGAGAATTGTCAGGATGCAAAATGAGACAAGATAAACTCTCGGATGTAATGAAGTCAACAGAAAACCTAAGAATATCAGTTCAAGGAGTAAAAGACAAAGTGTGTGACTTGGCCAACGTTAAAATGAGAAGATTACACAAAGGTCATAAAGATGCACAGTTATTATGTATTTCACTGGAGAAAAATGTTTCAGCTATTGGTGGCCAGATGAAAACACTGACTCCTTACAAAGAGGTAGTTGAAAGAGAAAAGATCAATCTAACATCCATCATTTCTTCCATGAGGAATCAGAGAGAATTGATGGCACATCAGTGGAAACAAATGGTTGACAGGGATAAAAAAGATCTAAACAAAATGAAGGAAGAACTGAAACGGGAGACACAGAATCTGGAAGGAGTGGCGGACAAAGTAGACAAAGAAAAAGAGGCTTTGGAAGTCATGATGTCCGATATTCAGGCACAGCGCGCAATACTGCAACAAGAAAAACAAGATATTCAAGAAGAAAGAGAGAGAATAAACATCACAAAGACTGAACTAGACCAGAAGACAGAAGAAGCCAGTAGTTGCTTGGCAGACATCAACAAAGAGAAAATCAAACTTACACATTTGTCGGTTTCAGTTCAAAGAAATCATGAAAGACTTCAAGACATCGTGAGCATGATTGCCCTAAAACAACAAGGCAGAGAAAGGAAAGATCAACTGTTCCAAACACAGACACAGGAACTGCAGTCTAAAAGGGTTCAACTACAGAAAGAAAAGGAAGAAATGCAACTTTTGATGTCAACTGTTAATAAGATGAGAGAGTGGATTAAAGCTGCAATGATCACAACCAAAAGGGAAAAGCAACAAGTGGATTATATAAGGTTCCACAAGTCAGAGGAAGAAATTCTTTCAATCCAGAATATAGAACTTGAGAGAGAGAGGCCTGGGTTGACACCAAGAGAGGACAGTGACTTGGATAGAAGTAAAACAACAGAACGTCAACAAGAACATATCCAACACATAAGAGAGAAACTAAGTAAAAACATCAAAGTGAAAATGGTCCAGCTACAAGAAAGGATTGCAGGTGTAGAAAAGCTCTCTGTTGGTTTGGGACAGAAGCTTCTTAGTCTTATTGAACAGAAGGAAAATGTGGCTGGTTATAAAGAGGTGTTTGAAAGAGAAAAGGGAATTCTGAATAGTCTCCTTTGTGATACACTAAAACAAAGAGAAGATATGGAAAACCGTTGGAAACAAACAATGAACGTGGAAAAGGAAAAAGTTACTTCTCTTGAAGCAACCCTGAAAAAAGAAAAGCAGGATCTGGAACTAGAGAAACAAAAGATGTTGAAAGATGAACTGGTCTTAGAGATGATTAGGAATGACATCCAGAAACAAAGTGAAATATTACAACAAGACAAACAAGATATTCAACAACAAAAGCAAGAGTTGGAAAGCACAATGGTGGAACTGCACGAGAAGGTGGGAGAAACCAAGAATCTCTTTGATGGAATCAACAAAGAGAAATCTAAACTCAAAGATCTTAACCACCGTCTGAAAACAGAAGGCGATAAACTGAAGGTTCTCATGAATGCAATCAGTTCAAAACCACAAGAACAAGAAGGAAAAGGCCCCGGAATTCTCACACAAACACAAAATCTGGAACTCTGTAGGAAAAAATTACAGAAGAAAAGACAAGAGCTGGAAGTTTTGATGAGGAATTCTAACAGCATGAAGGAAAAGGCTAAATATTTCATGAACAATCTCCATGAAGGCATAGAACAAATGATTTCCATGAAGAAGAACATTGAAAAAGACAGAGAAAAACTGTCAAGTGAGAAGAAGCGCCTGGAAAGAGAATTGTCAGGATGCAAAATGAGACAAGATAAACTCTCGGATGTAATGAAGTCAACAGAAAACCTAAGAATATCAGTTCAAGGAGTAAAAGACAAAGTGTGTGACTTGGCCAACGTTAAAATGAGAAGATTACACAAAGGTCATAAAGATGCACAGTTATTATGTATTTCACTGGAGAAAAATGTTTCAGCTATTGGTGGCCAGATGAAAACACTGACTCCTTACAAAGAGGTAGTTGAAAGAGAAAAGATCAATCTAACATCCATCATTTCTTCCATGAGGAATCAGAGAGAATTGATGGCACATCAGTGGAAACAAATGGTTGACAGGGATAAAAAAGATCTAAACAAAATGAAGGAAGAACTGAAACGGGAGACACAGAATCTGGAAGGAGTGGCGGACAAAGTAGACAAAGAAAAAGAGGCTTTGGAAGTCATGATGTCCGATATTCAGGCACAGCGCGCAATACTGCAACAAGAAAAACAAGATATTCAAGAAGAAAGAGAGAGAATAAACATCACAAAGACTGAACTAGACCAGAAGACAGAAGAAGCCAGTAGTTGCTTGGCAGACATCAACAAAGAAAAAATCAAACTTACACATTTGTCGGTTTCAGTTCAAAGAAATCATGAAAGACTTCAAGACATCGTGAGCATGATTGCCCTAAAACAACAAGGCAGAGAAAGGAAAGATCAACTGTTCCAAACACAGACACAGGAACTGCAGTCTAAAAGGGTTCAACTACAGAAAGAAAAGGAAGAAATGCAACTTTTGATGTCAACTGTTAATAAGATGAGAGAGTGGATTAAAGCTGCAATGATCACAACCAAAAGGGAAAAGCAACAAGTGGATTATATAAGGTTCCACAAGTCAGAGGAAGAAATTCTTTCAATCCAGAATATAGAACTTGAGAGAGAGAGGCCTGGGTTGACACCAAGAGAGTACAGTGACTTGGATAGAAGTAAAACAACAGAACGTCAACAAGAACAGATCCAACACATAAGAGAGAAACTAAGTAAAAACTTCAAAGTGAAAATGGTCCAGCTACAAGAAAGGATTGCAGGTGTAGAAAAGCTCTCTGTTGGTTTGGGACAGAAGCTTCTTAGTCTTATTGAACAGAAGGAAAATGTGGCTGGTTATAAAGAGGTGTTTGAAAGAGAAAAGGGAATTCTGAATAGTCTCCTTTGTGATACACTAAAACAAAGAGAAGATATGGAAAACCGTTGGAAACAAACAATGAACGTGGAAAAGGAAAAAGTTACTTCTCTTGAAGCAACCCTGAAAAAAGAAAAGCAGGATCTGGAACTGGAGAAACAAAAGATGTTGAAAGATGAACTGGTCTTAGAGATGATTAGGAATGACATCCAGAAACAAAGTGAAATATTACAACAAGACAAACAAGATATTCAACAACAAAAGCAAGAGTTGGAAAGCACAATGGTGGAACTGCACGAGAAGGTGGAAGAAACCAAGAATCTCTTTGATGGAATCAACAAAGAGAAATCTAAACTCAAAGATCTTAACCACCGTCTGAAAACAGAAGGCGATAAACTGAAGGTTCTCATGAATGCAATCAGTTCAAAACCACAAGAACAAGAAGGAAAAGGCCCCGAAATTCTCACACAAACACAAAATCTGGAACTCTGTAGGAAAATATTACAGAAGAAAAGACAAGAGCTGGAAGTTTTGATGAAGAATTCTAACAGCATGAAGGAAAAGGCTAAATATTTCATGAACAATCTCCATGAAGGCATAGAACAAATGATTTCCATGAAGAAGAACATTGAAAAAGACAGAGAAAAACTGTCAAGTGAGAAGAAGCGCCTGGAAAGAGAATTGTCAGGATGCAAAATGAGACAAGATAAACTCTCGGATGTAATGAAGTCAACAGAAAACCTAAGAATATCAGTTCAAGGAGTAAAAGACAAAGTGTGTGACTTGGCCAACGTTAAAATGAGAAGATTACACAAAGGTCATAAAGATGCACAGTTATTATGTATTTCACTGGAGAAAAATGTTTCAGCTATTGGTGGCCAGATGAAAACACTGACTCCTTACAAAGAGGTAGTTGAAAGAGAAAAGATCAATCTAACATCCATCATTTCTTCCATGAGGAATCAGAGAGAATTGATGGCACATCAGTGGAAACAAATGGTTGACAGGGATAAAAAAGATCTAAACAAAATGAAGGAAGAACTGAAACGGGAGACACAGAATCTGGAAGGAGTGGCGGACAAAGTAGACAAAGAAAAAGAGGCTTTGGAAGTCATGATGTCCGATATTCAGGCACAGCGCGCAATACTGCAACAAGAAAAACAAGATATTCAAGAAGAAAGAGAGAGAATAAACATCACAAAGACTGAACTAGACCAGAAGACAGAAGAAGCCAGTAGTTGCTTGGCAGACATCAACAAAGAGAAAATCAAACTTACACATTTGTCGGTTTCAGTTCAAAGAAATCATGAAAGACTTCAAGACATCGTGAGCATGATTGCCCTAAAACAACAAGGCAGAGAAAGGAAAGATCAACTGTTCCAAACACAGACACAGGAACTGCAGTCTAAAAGGGTTCAACTACAGAAAGAAAAGGAAGAAATGCAACTTTTGATGTCAACTGTTAATAAGATGAGAGAGTGGATTAAAGCTGCAATGATCACAACCAAAAGGGAAAAGCAACAAGTGGATTATATAAGGTTCCACAAGTCAGAGGAAGAAATTCTTTCAATCCAGAATATAGAACTTGAGAGAGAGAGGCCTGGGTTGACACCAAGAGAGGACAGTGACTTGGATAGAAGTAAAACAACAGAACGTCAACAAGAACATATCCAACACATAAGAGAGAAACTAAGTAAAAACATCAAAGTGAAAATGGTCCAGCTACAAGAAAGGATTGCAGGTGTAGAAAAGCTCTCTGTTGGTTTGGGACAGAAGCTTCTTAGTCTTATTGAACAGAAGGAAAATGTGGCTGGTTATAAAGAGGTGTTTGAAAGAGAAAAGGGAATTCTGAATAGTCTCCTTTGTGATACACTAAAACAAAGAGAAGATATGGAAAACCGTTGGAAACAAACAATGAACGTGGAAAAGGAAAAAGTTACTTCTCTTGAAGCAACCCTGAAAAAAGAAAAGCAGGATCTGGAACTAGAGAAACAAAAGATGTTGAAAGATGAACTGGTCTTAGAGATGATTAGGAATGACATCCAGAAACAAAGTGAAATATTACAACAAGACAAACAAGATATTCAACAACAAAAGCAAGAGTTGGAAAGCACAATGGTGGAACTGCACGAGAAGGTGGGAGAAACCAAGAATCTCTTTGATGGAATCAACAAAGAGAAATCTAAACTCAAAGATCTTAACCACCGTCTGAAAACAGAAGGCGATAAACTGAAGGTTCTCATGAATGCAATCAGTTCAAAACCACAAGAACAAGAAGGAAAAGGCCCCGGAATTCTCACACAAACACAAAATCTGGAACTCTGTAGGAAAATATTACAGAAGAAAAGACAAGAGCTGGAAGTTTTGATGAAGAATTCTAACAGCATGAAGGAAAAGGCTAAATATTTCATGAACAATCTCCATGAAGGCATAGAACAAATGATTTCCATGAAGAAGAACATTGAAAAAGACAGAGAAAAACTGTCAAGTGAGAAGAAGCGCCTGGAAAGAGAATTGTCAGGATGCAAAATGAGACAAGATAAACTCTCGGATGTAATGAAGTCAACAGAAAACCTAAGAATATCAGTTCAAGGAGTAAAAGACAAAGTGTGTGACTTGGCCAACGTTAAAATGAGAAGATTACACAAAGGTCATAAAGATGCACAGTTATTATGTATTTCACTGGAGAAAAATGTTTCAGCTATTGGTGGCCAGATGAAAACACTGACTCCTTACAAAGAGGTAGTTGAAAGAGAAAAGATCAATCTAACATCCATCATTTCTTCCATGAGGAATCAGAGAGAATTGATGGCACATCAGTGGAAACAAATGGTTGACAGGGATAAAAAAGATCTAAACAAAATGAAGGAAGAACTGAAACGGGAGACACAGAATCTGGAAGGAGTGGCGGACAAAGTAGACAAAGAAAAAGAGGCTTTGGAAGTCATGATGTCCGATATTCAGGCACAGCGCGCAATACTGCAACAAGAAAAACAAGATATTCAAGAAGAAAGAGAGAGAATAAACATCACAAAGACTGAACTAGACCAGAAGACAGAAGAAGCCAGTAGTTGCTTGGCAGACATCAACAAAGAGAAAATCAAACTTACACATTTGTCGGTTTCAGTTCAAAGAAATCATGAAAGACTTCAAGACATCGTGAGCATGATTGCCCTAAAACAACAAGGCAGAGAAAGGAAAGATCAACTGTTCCAAACACAGACACAGGAACTGCAGTCTAAAAGGGTTCAACTACAGAAAGAAAAGGAAGAAATGCAACTTTTGATGTCAACTGTTAATAAGATGAGAGAGTGGATTAAAGCTGCAATGATCACAACCAAAAGGGAAAAGCAACAAGTGGATTATATAAGGTTCCACAAGTCAGAGGAAGAAATTCTTTCAATCCAGAATATAGAACTTGAGAGAGAGAGGCCTGGGTTGACACCAAGAGAGGACAGTGACTTGGATAGAAGTAAAACAACAGAACGTCAACAAGAACAGATCCAACACATAAGAGAGAAACTAAGTAAAAACATCAAAGTGAAAATGGTCCAGCTACAAGAAAGGATTGCAGGTGTAGAAAAGCTCTCTGTTGGTTTGGGACAGAAGCTTCTTAGTCTTATTGAACAGAAGGAAAATGTGGCTGGTTATAAAGAGGTGTTTGAAAGAGAAAAGGGAATTCTGAATAGTCTCCTTTGTGATACACTAAAACAAAGAGAAGATATGGAAAACCGTTGGAAACAAACAATGAACGTGGAAAAGGAAAAAGTTACTTCTCTTGAAGCAACCCTGAAAAAAGAAAAGCAGGATCTGGAACTAGAGAAACAAAAGATGTTGAAAGATGAACTGGTCTTAGAGATGATTAGGAATGACATCCAGAAACAAAGTGAAATATTACAACAAGACAAACAAGATATTCAACAACAAAAGCAAGAGTTGGAAAGCACAATGGTGGAACTGCACGAGAAGGTGGGAGAAACCAAGAATCTCTTTGATGGAATCAACAAAGAGAAATCTAAACTCAAAGATCTTAACCACCGTCTGAAAACAGAAGGCGATAAACTGAAGGTTCTCATGAATGCAATCAGTTCAAAACCACAAGAACAAGAAGGAAAAGGCCCCGGAATTCTCACACAAACACAAAATCTGGAACTCTGTAGGAAAAAATTACAGAAGAAAAGACAAGAGCTGGAAGTTTTGATGAGGAATTCTAACAGCATGAAGGAAAAGGCTAAATATTTCATGAACAATCTCCATGAAGGCATAGAACAAATGATTTCCATGAAGAAGAACATTGAAAAAGACAGAGAAAAACTGTCAAGTGAGAAGAAGCGCCTGGAAAGAGAATTGTCAGGATGCAAAATGAGACAAGATAAACTCTCGGATGTAATGAAGTCAACAGAAAACCTAAGAATATCAGTTCAAGGAGTAAAAGACAAAGTGTGTGACTTGGCCAACGTTAAAATGAGAAGATTACACAAAGGTCATAAAGATGCACAGTTATTATGTATTTCACTGGAGAAAAATGTTTCAGCTATTGGTGGCCAGATGAAAACACTGACTCCTTACAAAGAGGTAGTTGAAAGAGAAAAGATCAATCTAACATCCATCATTTCTTCCATGAGGAATCAGAGAGAATTGATGGCACATCAGTGGAAACAAATGGTTGACAGGGATAAAAAAGATCTAAACAAAATGAAGGAAGAACTGAAACGGGAGACACAGAATCTGGAAGGAGTGGCGGACAAAGTAGACAAAGAAAAAGAGGCTTTGGAAGTCATGATGTCCGATATTCAGGCACAGCGCGCAATACTGCAACAAGAAAAACAAGATATTCAAGAAGAAAGAGAGAGAATAAACATCACAAAGACTGAACTAGACCAGAAGACAGAAGAAGCCAGTAGTTGCTTGGCAGACATCAACAAAGAAAAAATCAAACTTACACATTTGTCGGTTTCAGTTCAAAGAAATCATGAAAGACTTCAAGACATCGTGAGCATGATTGCCCTAAAACAACAAGGCAGAGAAAGGAAAGATCAACTGTTCCAAACACAGACACAGGAACTGCAGTCTAAAAGGGTTCAACTACAGAAAGAAAAGGAAGAAATGCAACTTTTGATGTCAACTGTTAATAAGATGAGAGAGTGGATTAAAGCTGCAATGATCACAACCAAAAGGGAAAAGCAACAAGTGGATTATATAAGGTTCCACAAGTCAGAGGAAGAAATTCTTTCAATCCAGAATATAGAACTTGAGAGAGAGAGGCCTGGGTTGACACCAAGAGAGGACAGTGACTTGGATAGAAGTAAAACAACAGAACGTCAACAAGAACAGATCCAACACATAAGAGAGAAACTAAGTAAAAACATCAAAGTGAAAATGGTCCAGCTACAAGAAAGGATTGCAGGTGTAGAAAAGCTCTCTGTTGGTTTGGGACAGAAGCTTCTTAGTCTTATTGAACAGAAGGAAAATGTGGCTGGTTATAAAGAGGTGTTTGAAAGAGAAAAGGGAATTCTGAATAGTCTCCTTTGTGATACACTAAAACAAAGAGAAGATATGGAAAACCGTTGGAAACAAACAATGAACGTGGAAAAGGAAAAAGTTACTTCTCTTGAAGCAACCCTGAAAAAAGAAAAGCAGGATCTGGAACTAGAGAAACAAAAGATGTTGAAAGATGAACTGGTCTTAGAGATGATTAGGAATGACATCCAGAAACAAAGTGAAATATTACAACAAGACAAACAAGATATTCAACAACAAAAGCAAGAGTTGGAAAGCACAATGGTGGAACTGCACGAGAAGGTGGGAGAAACCAAGAATCTCTTTGATGGAATCAACAAAGAGAAATCTAAACTCAAAGATCTTAACCACCGTCTGAAAACAGAAGGCGATAAACTGAAGGTTCTCATGAATGCAATCAGTTCAAAACCACAAGAACAAGAAGGAAAAGGCCCCGGAATTCTCACACAAACACAAAATCTGGAACTCTGTAGGAAAAAATTACAGAAGAAAAGACAAGAGCTGGAAGTTTTGATGAGGAATTCTAACAGCATGAAGGAAAAGGCTAAATATTTCATGAACAATCTCCATGAAGGCATAGAACAAATGATTTCCATGAAGAAGAACATTGAAAAAGACAGAGAAAAACTGTCAAGTGAGAAGAAGCGCCTGGAAAGAGAATTGTCAGGATGCAAAATGAGACAAGATAAACTCTCGGATGTAATGAAGTCAACAGAAAACCTAAGAATATCAGTTCAAGGAGTAAAAGACAAAGTGTGTGACTTGGCCAACGTTAAAATGAGAAGATTACACAAAGGTCATAAAGATGCACAGTTATTATGTATTTCACTGGAGAAAAATGTTTCAGCTATTGGTGGCCAGATGAAAACACTGACTCCTTACAAAGAGGTAGTTGAAAGAGAAAAGATCAATCTAACATCCATCATTTCTTCCATGAGGAATCAGAGAGAATTGATGGCACATCAGTGGAAACAAATGGTTGACAGGGATAAAAAAGATCTAAACAAAATGAAGGAAGAACTGAAACGGGAGACACAGAATCTGGAAGGAGTGGCGGACAAAGTAGACAAAGAAAAAGAGGCTTTGGAAGTCATGATGTCCGATATTCAGGCACAGCGCGCAATACTGCAACAAGAAAAACAAGATATTCAAGAAGAAAGAGAGAGAATAAACATCACAAAGACTGAACTAGACCAGAAGACAGAAGAAGCCAGTAGTTGCTTGGCAGACATCAACAAACTGGACCAGAATGTAAAAGAAGCACCGATGCAGAATGAGATATTTTCTGCCTTCACAGAAAGATTACGACATCTTAATCTTATGACAATTAAGCTCTTCCAAAACAGTATAGTCTGTTTGGATGGAAAAAGTCAAGATCTCGCCCACTTTTTGTCTTCATTTCAAGCCTGTAGCAAGTTTCATTTGATCAGAAACAGGATCAGTCGTCATTTAAATTTGATAAAACAACAAAGACAACACTTGAACCAAACCGCGTGTGATAAGGCAACACAAACTGTGAGTCCGAGTGATCAGAGAGTAGAGACATATAAACAGAATGTGAATCCATTTAAAGTAGGTATACTTGAAATGGAGTTTCAGAATCTCAATTCTCTTGACAATGATTACCACCTAATTTCTAAGGAGGAGGATGATTTGAAAACTTTGAGTAAATATATAATCTTTGACAGGGAATGGCCAGAACCAGCACTCAAAGATTATAGTGATGTAGAAAACAGAACGAAGACTGCGACTTCTCCCAGGGTTTCAACTAGGACAGAGGACTATACTAAACATCCAAAAAGTAATTCCTTACAAAGGTCCTGGAAAGACACCAGAATGGAATTTAAAGAGATTAATCTGATGAAGCACAGAGGTCAAGAGATTAAAAATAATTTGAATAAAAGACTAAATGAAATAATTCATTTTGGTAAAATAACACTAAAAGAAGAACTTATAGACAATTCTTTACCAGTAAAAGGAACACACACATCAACTCAGGGAAACTTTGATAGTTCTACCAAAACTGCCAAGATAAAATATGTTGAGCTTCAACAACTTAAGTTTCACATGCTGAGTCAGATTGAAAGACTTCAACTGGTAGCGAACTCAAGTGAGATACTTGATTCTTATGAAAAAGACAATCAAACTTTTCAGAAAGAAATAATCCTTTCAAAAGAGCAAGAAATGCAAGAGCAGGACGAAGCAAGAGGGGGAGAAAATGAAACATCAAGCAGACTCCTCTGTTTGCTCCAACATTACTGCTGTCGTTGCTGCTGTCATTGTTGTACCTGTCGAAAACATGTGTGCCCAAAGAAAATGGAATCATGAATGCCTAAAATATATAAATGTGTGTGCGTGTATGTGTATGCTAAGTTTTTCTGCTGATAATTTTACTCTTAGTAAATGAAAATGTTAAATAAAATTGTCATTAGCAAGACATCTAAGATTCAGCACAGATTATCAGGCAAATTTTCAAAATGTTGTAAGAGCTACATCATAGTGTCAGTTTTATTTTGAAAATCTTGAGTTTAGGTATGCATCATGCTTTAAGGCTGGAAATGTAGTGCAATGTCATTGTAAATGGCGTTTCCTATATATTCTTTTCTTTAAAAAAAATGATAGTGTACCAAATTCTTCTGCCGGTGAAAGCTGTTTGCTGTTTGTTTTGAATCTCATTTTTAACACTTAATACATTTAATGTGTGATGGAAAATATGTACACAGAACAAGTTTAGCCTAGCTCACATGTGTCAAACTCAAGGCCCGCGGGCCACATGTGGCCCGCCATGTCATTTTATGTGGCCCGCCTCAGCATTTTACAGGTCGATGATTGACTTAAAATAGGTTTTGAGCACGAATTGACTACAAACTACATCTCCCACAATGTATTCCGATTGTTACCAGCCAACATTATGGCTTCTCGCCACTAGAGAGCAGCAGAGTCACCTCAAGCTGCTTATTGATTTTTCCCAGCGAATAAAACTGAGACATCGACAAGCTAACATCAAAACGTCCAAGAAAAGAAAAATCGATTTACCAGTAAGACTGAAAGAAGATGTGTGTGAGTTGGTGTTAGGGCGGCAGGTCGCGCTAGACTTTTTTGTTATCCGTTATCTTGACCGACAACATAAAAAAAAAATCGGTCATATACTATTTTTATCCGGGAAATTACAATCATATTAACATCGGCCATTTAGTCGCATTTTATGCGGTTTAGTTAATATTCACCGTGAATCCAGATCCCATCACAAATTAAACCGATAAATGCATCTACATTTTTCTCGTAGTGACAAAAACCACTGACTGAGGCCCCAATAACTTTTAATAAATTAAATTAAGCGAATTTACTTAAATTAGCATCACTTCACCCGCTGGGGTCTGAACGCACTTCCTCCTGGTTCCCATCTGCAGTAAAATCTGCGCTAATTCATCAGTCAGTTGGATCTGTCTGATCCAAACAGACCAACTGAACTCTGAGTGTTTTACCCTGTGAGGTTCGGTGTGCGCTTTTACCAGGTTTCGCTTCTCCGAAACGAACAGATGTTACGTCTGCAGCTCCTCCAGAACGCCGCTCTCCTGCGTAACGTGCACCAAGAAGGCTCCATTTGTTAAATCCGCTGGATGTTAGAAACTTCTAGCGGTTTTTAAGTCTTCGCAGCGGCGGAGCTGCGTCCGCAGTGGTTGAGCAGCGGACTGCGCATGTTAGTCTAATTAACTTTTGCATCGTCATTTATTTCCTCAAGATAAACTGCCGGCTCCTCAAATTGATTAACACAACGTTGCATTCTCTTTAGTTTTCTCTGGTCTGTAATGGAGACTTGAATTTAACGCGCCATTTCAACCAAAGGTTTGTAATGCGCTGCCTAACCAGACGCTCCAAAGCGTCCGGTTCATAACTCTTCAACACGCTGTCAGCTCCCAGTCAGAAAGACGCATTTAGTTCAGAGACCATGAGATGATATTCAGAAAGGATTTTTTTAATTAATTGATTTCATTTGCCTCTGAGACTAAATCATTGCGTAAAGTCTATAATGTCTGCTCATGTGATTGTTTTTATTTGTTTGCTTACCTTTAAACAACTGATTTAAATATTGTAATTTTTAAACTGAGCAGTAATTTTACATCCATGGAAACTCAAATGTAATATTTAAAACTTCAATACATAAAATCAGTTATTTAACTATATGAGGTGTTGTTTAATTTATTTTTAACATTGTATTTTTATACATTTATGCTAGAGGTGCCCAAGTCTAGTTTTCCAGAGCTACCATCTGCAACTTTAGATGCATTCCTTCTCTAACTCACCTGGACCATTGAGTCATTATAAGCCTCTACAGAACTGAATGAGGGAAGTCAACCTTTTGTCTGGGGTGTGTTTTAGCAGGGATGTGGCCTGTTGATTGTGGCCAATATGCTGAAGTGGCCCTCGGTGAAATTGAGTTTGACACCCCTGGCCTAGTTAATCTTCATGGCTCCATGCGGCAACTTTTTTTTGTCATTTGGTTTCTATATATTAGAAATAAACTTTGATGTTAATCACTCATATCCTGGTCTTGTGTTCATTATTATATTCTGAGTGTGAGCCAACCATGATACAGAACATTGTTATGGAACATACTACAATTGTAGAAAATTGCTTGATTACTTGATTAATTGATTTTGATATTTAAGGAAAGATTTTATGCACATTTGAATTGAAATTGTGAGTTTTTTAATGCATGAAGTCTACAGCTTCTCTCCTGCTTTGGGTTTTGTTCAGTGTCAATATAGACTGCAAATTCTAAATTAGTTCCAATCAACTAAAATGTAATGCAGCTTTTAGTTCCAAATCAAATATCTCTTCTCATTTTAGATTCATCCTATTTTAAGCCACTTAAACCATACACAACCTCCACTTGTCACTCTTAGTTATATACATATATATATATGTGTGTATATATATATATATATATATATATATATATATATATATATATATATATATATATATATATATATATTACAAACTTTGTATTTAATACCTAAGATGGAGTAGCTTTCAACAAATAAGCAATTTCCCCTTTGGGATCAATAAAGTATATTCTATTCTATTCTACATCCACTCTAATTTTAGTTGACTACTCTTTAAAGTCAAAAAGGATGCTTTCTTATTTCCTTTTACATCTTTAAGAAAATTCCTCCCTTCACAAGGTCAAATACTACTTATTATTGAACATTATAGACATATTTTATTTAATTTCATAAAAATGATCAGAATTTGCATTTAAGGTGAATTTTTAAAAAAGTATTAAATTGGACGTGTATGATTAGGAAATATACAAATTTTTTTCATTAATTTTAAATCTCTGAAAGCATTGTAAAAGCGTTCTGAGTTAATATTTGTCTTCAGGAAACTGTTGACATGTTGTGTACTGAGGTTAAACTCCCAGCTTTTACTAAAGGAATGTGTCAGTTGAATGCAAAAAAAATATTAAGGAAACGAAAAAAAAAATAGCACATCTGAGAATCCATGTTGATAGGGGATTGTAAATACAGTATATGTCAGAAATATAAGATATTGTCAGGTACAATGCCAATTTCTCTGATACTGCCATGTGAGGGTGAGGATGTTACCCTAAGCAGTTACAATTTGTTGCTTTGTTACAGAGCTTTGCCTGACTGTGTTTAAGTACACAAATGGTTGAACAGCTGTGTCGCACTTAAATAAACACATCTAAATTTCATTTTGTTTTTGTTGGTCTTTCACTATAAACTCTGGTATTGACAATAAGGTAAGGTAAGGCAATTTTATTTATACAGCACATTTTCAGCAACAAGGCAATTCAAAGCGATTTACATTAATTAAAAGGAAATACAAACAAAATAACAAACCATAGGAAAGACAAAAAGAAGAAAGACAGCTAAATCCTTTTCTGGGTTAAAAGTAAAATAAACTAAGCAGTGATGTTCCTGTTAAGTATTTCTGGATTCTAAGTTCGTAGTTATTCTAATTCTAATTCTGATTCCATTCTGGGCTGCATAATATTGATCTAAATAGTGCGTACTCCACAATTTCTGATATTACCAATGAACTAAAATAATCCTTTTCTGCGTTAAATAGGGAGTACTCCAGCGTTTCAAACAAACTAAAACAAAAAAGAGGAAAGGACACATTAGGGCAAATGGCAACATTCAGACAAAACAGAGACATGAGTGAAGGCGGTGATGTCACAGGGCCATGAAACCAGGAGGCTGAGGCTCTTGGCATTTATTATTGTTTATCAAGGAATGTCCTTGGGAGCGCTCAGCTCCACAGTTCCATGGGTACAGGAGGGGGTGAGGTGGGAAAAAGTGGGGCGAGGTGGGAAAGAGTGTTATGTTTACATATCTCCAAGGAGTCCTTCCAAGGCCACACGGGGAAAGCCAATTCAGAGACAGAATGGTCGGGAAGATTATAAATTTCAATCTTCCCTAAAGTCTCTCCGATACATCTCAGTTACCAATTATCCAAATTAGTTTGGCCGTTCCACTGAAACGAAACTAGCAATTTCTCCAAGATTGATTCCATCCCGTTACTGAGATTTAGAGTCAGTAACGGGAAGGCTCCAAAAATATAGAAAAAGACAGGACAAAAACAGAGCAAGTAGGGCAGGCATAGGCAGGGAGGGAGCAGAGGAAAAAAGCGTTCGCCTTCATCAAGAGCAAAGTTGTCTTATACTTTGGGGTATAAGACAATAGACAAAGGTTTAAGAAAACATGGCTTATATTCAATATTTATTGCATACAGAAACAAATCAGACCAAACAAAAGTTATTAATCAGTTAAAACCACCTTTATTATGACAAATATGTACATCACATTTTATTGGTGCATGACTAACAAACCCAAGCTGCCACACAAGTTAAATGAAACCAAACCATTTTACAGTTTTCACTGTCATAGGCAACCATGTCATCTCAGGACACCGGTCTTTGTTCACTTCTTTGCTTATGCTTTTTCTGGAGATACCGCGTCAAAGTTTTAGGGATGTTTTATCGTTACAGGCAGAAAGCGGAATCCCATTTTATGCAGTCCTGTTTACTGCTTTTGTGAAATTGCAGCTTACAGGTTCAGGGAGATTCACACATTCAGCAAATTGTTTTGCCTTCTCAAAGATAGCTGCCAGGTCTGGAGCAAAACGTACAACAGTCCTTCTTGGTCCATAGGACAAAGTTACTGTATTCAATCTCAGTGACAAAAATCTGCATTTGCCCCTGCTGCAGTAAAGATGTTGAGGCTTCTGATGCATCTCTCCTTCATATAATTCCAAACAGAAGTCAAGAGAAGCTTCACTCAAGGTTAAGCCCTGGTATTTATATGAGCATTAACCTGTGGAGCATTTCCATAGGTGAGGCCCCAACCTGTGGAAATTTTAGGCTAATGAAAAAAACCATACTGCGGATAATAAAATACTAAACTCTACTACTCAAGTATTACATTTTTTTCTGAGTTATATGGTCACAATATATGATAAGAGCTATTGTATTCTGTAATGTATACTTCCATAATAGTCATAATAGTGCTGAGATATTGCTCTGTATCAATGTTTTTGTTTTTTGTTTTTTTTTTCCTTCTGCGTTTGTTGCCCCCACACGCCCGACCTCTTGAATGGAAGGATAACTGCATCCAGACTAAAGACTGGATAAAAAACTTGAGGTGTGTCTTTATCTCTGACCTTGGGGTATAAGCCACAGCTGGTAATAATGTAATAAGGTAAATATGCTGGTACTATGGTGACATTTTATTTAAGTAACAATAACAGTGTAAAGAGTAACCAAACTAATATGTAATTTAGGTAAATGTTGCTTTGTTCCTTTTTAGACAGTCAGTTTAGTCAGTTCAGTTTGTAGAGACTATGCTGAAATATCAGTTTATTGTGAGGATTTGGGTTTTCTGTGTGTTTATTTTAGTTCCTGTGTCGTTTTGTCCAATCCTTGATTGATCCCAGCTGTGTCCTGTTTCCCCTGATTACCTTTCCTGTGTATTTATACCCATGAAACAAGGACCCCGTTGGGTCCTTGTCGCATGTCTTGAAGTCATATGTCATTACCTTTGCTTGTCGCTACCAGTGATTGAGCTCCTAGCCTTTTGCTCACTTATGCTGCCTGGATTTTGTACTCTTTGTCAGTAAACCATCATTATTGCACATCCTCCTACATCCAATCATGTGTACCTGTTATGTTCCGTGTTTCTGTATGTTTATTTTTGACATTTTCTGTCCTGTTTCCTCTGAGTCTCTGTCCTGTCCTCCCCGTTGATTGTCCCCCAGGTGTGTCTACTTACCTGATTACCCTCCCTGTGTATTTAAACCCACCTGTGTCTGTGTTGTCAAACCTTTGCCTGTTTCCTCGTGTCTCCAGTTGTTCCTTCGTGCTGTTCTGTTGGATTTATTTTCATTAAATTTATTATTTTTTCATCTACCTGGGTCTCAGCGTGCGATCCTCACTATAGCCACACCGCTTCATGACAGAAGGACCCGACCACTAACCGGTGAGGAACGCTACCACCACATCATGGACCCAGCAGACCGTCGTTCCCTCCTGAGGGAGATCAGGAGGTACGACGTGGAAATGGCCAAGCCCGACGCGCCGTTCAGCCGGCTAAACGCCGCCACCCGTATGGCCATTCAGTTGGACCGGTGGATTCCGCTTCTCCCTCGGCTGGGCTTGGTGGAATTTTTCAAGGAGGTTGAATGGGAGTTGCAGACAGTGAAGGCGGAGTTGGCGGCAAGATCAAAGCCAGCCCCGCTGGGTCCAGCGTCTGCCTCTCCTCCACCAGTTCCAGCCCCCGAGCCCGCTGCATGTGCGCTGCATGACCTCCAGCCGGCCCCAAGGGCCCGAGCCCCTCCTGCTGCGGTGGCGGGAACCACCGGACCCGCCTCCACGTCTCTGCTTCCCGCGCCGGCGGAGGAGACCGCCGGACCCGCCTCCACGTCTCTGCTTCCCGCGCCGGCGGAGGAGACCGCCGGACCCGCCTCCACGTCTCTGCTTCCCGCGCCGGCGGAGGAGACCGCCGGACCCGCCTCCACGTCTCCGTTTCCTGCGCCGGAGACGCCGCCCACCGCGGTCCAGGCTCCGCCTCTGGTGCCGTGGGCGGCCCCCGGACTAGTTTTCCCTGATCTGGACTCTAGCCCTGTCGCCCCTCCGCCCACCCTGTTGGGTTGTTTTTTGTTTGGACTGTTTTCTGGACTCTTACCCTCCTGCCGTCGCCCCTCCGCCCACCTTGTTGGGTCGTTTTGGTTTTGGCTCTTTCTGTTTGGGCGTCTGGTAGCCGCCCCTTGAGAGGGGGGTACTGTTATGTTCCGTGTTTCTGTATGTTTATTTTTGACATTTTCTGTCCTGTTTCCTCTGAGTCTCTGTCCTGTCCTCCCCGTTGATTGTCCCCCAGGTGTGTCTACTTACCTGATTACCCTCCCTGTGTATTTAAACCCACCTGTGTCTGTGTTCTTCGTCGGGTCCTTGTCTAACATTGTCAAACCTTTGCCTGTTTCCTCGTGTCTCCAGTTGTTCCTTCGTGCTGTTCTGTTGGATTTATTTTCATTAAATTTATTATTTTTTCATCTACCTGGGTCTCAGCGTGCGATCCTCACTATAGCCACACCGCTTCATGACAGTACCTCACCATCAAAACCACAAATCATGACACTTGTACTGCTTGTCTGAAATTACAGGGGGAAAAAAATTCTCAAAGTAGATACCAAAAACAAAATAAGTTATGGCACAACATAAAAAAAAAAGTCTAAATCCAAATTAATGTTGGTCCTGACAATCCCAAGCCTCTCAGATTGTCCAGTAACAAAATATGTACCCAGCTTAATCCTTAACAGAGTCATGGGGGCTGGTGCCTGAATTTACTTTGACAAATTATTGCTTGCCCTGGATTTTTTTAATGCAATGTCAGTGTGGAAAATGTGAGACATATATGTCTATGTTTAATAAATGTACTGTAAAGTTGTCCAACAAAGAACTTCCCCCAAATCACTGAACTCATTTGTTCTGAAATGTTACTGTCTAATTCAATGTTTCCCAACCCTGGTCGCACTGCTCTGCATGTTTTAGGTTTTTCTTTGCTTCAACCAAGCTGATTTCAGTTGATGTCTGATTAACAGGTTTGGACCACGAGTATTAAAGCAGAAAAACATCTAAAACATCCAGGGAAGTGTGTCTTGAGGACCGAAATTGGGAAACACTGGCCTAATGTATGTATTTCAAATCATTTGATGAAATGTAAGTCAATAATAAAATCCTGGATCATAATGTATCATTCCAATAAGATAAATGATATCATTGTATATTTAGAACATTGGTATTAGTATTTGTATTCTGAAATAAACATTAAGAAGCATGTCATTCCATGATACAAAGCTTCAGCTCAAAAATGAGAATTAATTTCCTCATAATCAGCGTATTAAAAACAGAGGAAAATCTAAGTAGGTTTCATCAGAGTCAAATAAATCTATTCTGCTGTTAAGTTAATTTACAATCTCTTGGCACATTCTCCTGATTGTTATTGTGTTTAATGTTGTCATTGGATGTGTGAAGATGTCAAAGTATTCACATGGTGTATTTGAGTGATTATATCAAGATGGTAACTAATGCTTTTCTATGAGGATACTATGAGGGGCGGTTTAGGACAAAATTTATGTTTTGTCTCTCACACAAGACTAAAGACTCATGCGTGCACACACAAAATATGAAAATTGCACATATATACTAGTAAAATATCACACACGCATACAATGTTTCCCTCACACGCATAAACAAAATACTAAAATTGCGCACATACACTACTAAAATATCACACACGCATACAATTTTTCTCTTACACACACAAAATACTAAAATATCACACGCAAACAATTTTTTTTCTCATACGCATACATAAAACTAAGATTGCACATATAAACTAATAAAATATAGATTCATTTTTTGTATGTGAGAGACTCAGTTTTGTATGTGTGAGAGACATTTTTGTGTGTGTGAGATATTTTTTGTAAACATGTGTCAGAGAGACTTATTTTTTGTATGTGTGAGAGGGACTCAATTTTTGTACATGTGAGAGTTGTCACGGAAGAGGCGGGGCATAATTTGGAGATCAGATTGCACATACGTTGATACCACAGTGAAATTAGCTTCAAGTTGGACATTGGAGCTCCACGGTGTAAGCGGCGTATATCTCAAGGTGAATCCGATTTATGAACACTAATTTCAGCCAGTCATTCTATACCGCTCCCTCCTCAAGTGCTTGGAGGCTCACCTAGGGCTTAATCCGGTTCTAAGGCCGCTTACTTCGGCTCCAACGCCGGTTACAAGTCCGCTTACTCCGGCTCTAATGCCGGTTATAAGGCCGCTTACTTCGGCTTTAAAGCCAGAGTAGAGCTCTATAAATATTTTTTTCATATCGTTTTTAAAACTGCCATTATGTTGTGACACTATGGTATGAGAGGTAATCTGTGAAAAATCTATTTCCTCTGCTTTCTCCCAGTGCTAGAAACAACCAGTCAGTGGCAGGAGAGTTTTAGTGCTGTCAATCACAATCTCATGTGGTGCTGCTCATCCTTCCTCCCCCTCGCTCTGTGCTATTCTGCAGCTAGCAGAGCACAGAGCTGTGCAGATTCAAACTGTGAATGCTCAGTTTAGTTAGCATAGCTACCAATGATGGCAGATAAATGGTTTCTTGTAATAAGTTGTTTCTCCACCATTAGCACATTTAGCAGTGAGTGAATGAGGCTAATTGACAGTGCTAAGAGTGGCCTACTGGTTCTGATTGGTTGTTTTGGTCGGAACGTTGCATTACTTTAACCAGTAATAGTAATTCAAGAAGGAGATGGAGGAGATTGATTGTTTTCACAGATTATCTGTCTCATAACAAACTGCTACGACATTGTGACAGCTTTAACAAATATGGGGAAAGCATATTTTTTATTAAAGTTATGTACTGCAACTCGAATAAAATGCAACTACATAGCATTTTGAGAAGTCTGGATTGCTTTATGTGTAGTTGCACGTTGCTTTTGACAATTGCTCATGGGGAGAGACATTTCAGTATCTAAAACTAATTTTATAAATTAGACCCATAAAACACTTTTTATGGGTCAAATAGACTCAAGAAATTGTAACAGCAGCTGCACGGGGGGCCCAATCAAATTTTTTGTCAGGGGGCCTAAGATTTCTGGCAGCGCCCCTGTGTGTGATATTTTAGTAGTGTATGTGTGCAATTTTAGTATTTTGTGTATGCGTGTGAGAGGAAAATTATATGCGTGACATTAAATTTCATATTTTGTGTGTGCGCGCATGAGTCTTTAGTCTTTAGTGAGAGACAAAACATAGATTTTGTCCTAAACGGCCCCTCATACTTTTCTGTAGCATAAAACTTAAGATGACATTTTTAAAAATCCACTTAAAACATTAGATTGTGCAATAAGACGTTTGAAACAACTGCAAAAAATGCAGTTGCTGCTCATCTCATAAAGCCACAGAAAAAAAAAAGATTTGTATCAATTTATTATTTATAATAGTTTATATTAGCATCAATATCAGAATTAAAATCTAAATAGCATCGAAAAAGATAAGTGATGTTTAAACATTTAATTCAGTCAAAATTACAGTAAGTATTTTGCCAGCGATTTGCATGAGGATCACATCTCTTCATCATATTGTTAGGCCTTTCTGCTGTATGTAACGTACATCGTTTATCTTTGGAGTTCCTCGAGCAAAGCTTGAAGAGACAAAAATCAATGTCAGTCATAACATTTCTAGTATTTTGTAGTACATGCACTGCACACAATTACAACCTAGTGTTGGACCTGACCTTAAATAGCAACTGGATTTTTCATGTTTCTTGAAGACATTTTGAAGGCAACTTTTCAACCAAAATAGTTTAAAACCTTACCTTTGATAATCTCATCCTTCATCTTGTTAAGCTCTTTTTTCACCTCTTCTATAATCTCCTTAAGACATAAAATGGCACAGTAAGATCTGTGCAGTTTTTGCAAAAGCATTATTCTGTGTTTCGAAACAAATTAACTTGATTTCTAAATTATTGCAAAAAAGAAAAGCAAACATTGCTGTCTTGCTGTGATTGCTGCACATTATAATACAAATTGAGGATCTAACCTGTTTGACACGCTCCATATCACCGTCTCCTTCTTCACTATCTGACTTTTTCTTCACCACTTTCAGCCTGAGACAAAAGAACACATTTACTTTCAGTTAGAGCTGTATTTTTAAAGCAAATGCCCCAAAATAGACGTAGCAGAGCTTGTTTCAAACTGTTTCAAAAATTACTCACGTGAACCTAGAAAGTAGATGTTTATAGGGTATACATGAACTTATGCAATTTTGATAAATATTTACATTTTATATGTGTAGTTGCATATGCTGATGAGCATATGCAACTACACATATAAAATGCATGGCACTCAGCAACTTCATTTAAATACGAAAACCTCTGCTAGGCACAAGGGGAGGGGGGTGATAGGGGAACACTGACACACAGCATTTTTGACCATTTTTGGCAGTGCTCGACTCTGACAAAAACCTCTTGCCGAAAGCCCTCAATCTCCATGCGCACGGCAGAACAAGGTGTCAATAGCTGCCGAAAATCCCATTTTTCGTCCTGTGTCAGTTGAATGATGTCTATGATGTCTAGTATCAATAGCAGTGCTTGTGTTTTAATAACTGTAAACCATGTGTTTCAACTTTGTTTCTGTACTTCTTGAATGGGACATGTCTCCTTTTTTTCTTTTTGAACATTATTTAATTAAGAATACAAATATTCATTTGAAACGCCAATGATAAAAGGCTAAAACAGAAAATGAACTCATCAGACACAAACACACACGCGTGCGCACGCACACACCCGCACAAGTGCACACACAGACATAACACACATATTCCAACTATTGCTTCTTGCCATTTAAAAGTCAGCCAATGAAAGTCATGAAGGTTGCATGGTCACTGTTCTTTCCATAGAATATAGGCTTGTCCAGTTCAGTTAATGCTATCTGCTCTTATTTCCAATAAAAAGTACTTCTGAACTAGGGATTCTCTTTTGTCTACATCTCAAACCCAAGCTGGTCAAATTATATGATCCTTCATGTTATGCTTGGTTCTGTTGAAGTTTGTTTCCCGTTAATGAGGAGTGGTTCTCTTCCACATGTGATTCCCAGGACGCGGGATTCAGCAAAGTCAATTACTGAATGCAATGAGCAAGTCTGTAACCTTTTACCAATGATTTACTCAATTTGACCATGTTTGACCACAATTCTGACTAAATTGAAATGTGTATTTAATTGGATCTTGTTTCAAATATTCATCCATCCATTTTATATACACCCTTGTCCCTAGTTAAAGTTCTGGCACACACTCACACTTAAGGAGAATTTAGAGAAGCCAATTAAACTGACAGTCATATTTTTGGACTGTGGGAGGAAGCCGGAGTACCTGGAGAGAGAACTCGTGCATGCACATGGAGAACATGCAACCTCCATGCAGAGAGACCCCGGGCTGGGAATTGAACCCAAAACCTTCTTGCTGCAAGGCAACAGCTCTACCAACTGTGCCACTGTGCAGCCCTGTTTCAGCTATTATTGGACTGAATTTGATTTACTGAATCTATCAAATAGGATTCCATATAATTGTGTATGAACTGTAATTCTCACACAGAGAATTCCAACGGAATTCTCAAGAAGCATTTTAGAGCTTCCAGAATTTAACCATTTTAGAGAATGCTTAAATCCTCTAAAATGGATTTAAGCATTCAATGTGCTTAAATCCATTTTAGAGGAACAGATGAGGGAAAAAATACTTTAAAAAAATATTTTCATTATTTCAACATTATTTCAACTCTATATATATTAAAACATTTTTACTAACATTTAAACTAGCTTCAGAAAGCTAACATTTTGAGCTGTAAAAATAGAAAAGATTTGTGTCACCCAAATATTTTATGAAATGTAGCCGCTAAATATACATATAGCTTAAAAATGTTTTTTTTGCTACAGTGTTGCTTAAGACTGTAAGCACCACATAAGTACACATACAAAATGAGAAGAAAATGGCTGTACCTGGACCCAGGACTCTGGGCAGATGTGCTGGAGCTGATGTCTTTCTGGGTGGCAGTTTTTGGCCTGTTACAAAACAGTATTTGTTTAACAAAGGCTTGCTGAACATTTACAGAGAAATTCAAGTGTTTTAAGGCACATTATATAACACGAGCCCTCAGTAACCTATGTACTGAAGTCTTCTCTTACCTTGGTGTTGAAGCAGATTTATATTTCAGCTCGTTGATTTCTGCTAAAATATTTATTTTTACAATGTGATGTTATTCTTAAATTTTATTCATAAAAACATAAATTTATGTTTCCATAAAGTTGGAAGAGGGAAGGTGTATTAAGTGGGAAGAAGTAAGTCCTTTGTTGTTAAAAAACAATGGAAGAATTTACTCACCCCCTGATCCAGAGAACTTTGCATTTGCAGGAGCACATTCTTCCTGTTGTGGCACACAAATAAACCACATGTAGTTTCAAGCAAGATAGTCCCCTGTTCACTCAACAAAATATGATCATGAGAAAAGGAACATTTACATCGCAAGGTTCTTTCACTTTTTCCACAGGCTTATCAGCAGCTTTCTTCCTAATAAGAGAGACAAAAATAAATGTATAAAATACATAAGATAGACTGAGCCAGATGTCATATCCATATTTTGAAATATCTTCCTAGCTACCTAAATATCTATCTGTAATCTTTACTTTAGTTATTTTCATGTTACTGGGTTCTTTACATAAAGCATAATGAATAGAATAAGCTTTATTATTGTTATTATAATTAATTATTATTATTAAAGTTCAGCTTATTTAGTTTATTCTTGTGTGTAAAGTAAGGTAATTGTTTTGATAAAGCATAAAAAGTAATGATGTTGGTCAAAATTAAGTTCAAGTTGACATCAGTGTTCTCTTAAAGAAGGACAAGGATCCTGACATCTATCCCTATAACAGGCCCACACACCTGATCAGGGTTCTCCCAACCATTATCTCCAAAGAGCAGACGGGCTTCATAAAGGGGCGTCCACTTTATTAGTGTTTGTACCTTGTTAAATGTTGTTTATTCGAGGGAGACTACAGTTGTGCCTGTGGTTGTCATATCAACAGACGGTGAAAAGACGTTTGATCGGGTTGAATGGAGTTACCTGTTTGCTGTTTTAACTAAATTTGGATTTGGTAAAAAAAAAAAAAGAAAATGTATCATGGATATGCCTTCTATATACACTGACTTGTGCCAGTATTATTACCAGTAACAACTGATCCAGATACTTCTTTTTAAATAGAGGTTGTAGACAGGGCTGCCCTCTGTCGCCCCTCTTTCTTGTACTTGCAATAGAGCCTTTGAGTATTTTTCTGAGAACCTCTCCCACTCTCTTTGAGTTGGAGAATGAGTACCATTAAGATGAACATCTTGCCAAATTTCTGTTTCTGTTTCAATATCTACCTGTATTTTTATCAAGAAGTTTTTAAATCATTAGATTCAGATATTTGTCATATTTTGTGGAGCGGCAAAACACCCAGACTAAGACAAAACATACGGTGCCCTTAACAGTCTTAACAGCTCTTTACAGTCAATGATGTAAACAATTTGTTTAAGCTCAACACTTTTGCACCCTGGAATATGTAAACACCTTTGTTCTATATGCAAAAATATCAATAGAAATATTAATCAAAATTAAGTTCAAGTCTCTTGTGAAGTTAGAGTGGTTATTTTATTTTGCTGACAGAAATTACAGTTTGGTACATTTCTCACATCAATGCATTTCTCCAAAAAATAGTAAAAGCCAAAAAAACCTAGCTGATAGATTGAAAAAGCCTGTTACTTCCTCAGAAATTGAGAATTAGTTAAACATTTTTGTGTTTAAAAACTCAAGCAATGAAATGAGAATTGATAGTTTTTGTTTTTGACTATTAAGCATAGTCAAGTTTGTTTTAGGTGAGTTTGTTGGAAGAAATGAGAAACTACTTCTATGATGCACTAAATGTTCTTGAGGTTGAACTTATAGTTACGCTTCATTCTGTTCATTTGCTTTGGTGGATCATAAAAATGCTGAGAAAATCAATGTATTAGGGTTATAACTCACCTCCTTGCCAAAATTGCACTCATTTCTCCCATAAGGCCGCCTCCTCCGCCCCCACCAGATGATGAGGAGGATGATGCTTTGGGAGCTGAGGCTGATGCTGCGCCCTCATCCTTCAGAAATCAAAGCACCTCTAATTAGTTTTTCTTTTTGTCTTCCAATATTAAGGAAAGCTCAAAATAGCTTCATGTTTATGGTGAGAAAAAAATGGTAAGGGATCAAAACCACTAAATCTTATTCACAAAGTTTAATGGATGTCCTTTTACAATTACTCCTTGATTAAATTTGCAAATACATAAGATACTTATGGAGGAAATTATCTCAGTAGAATCCAACATTTTTTAGACATTGAGAATTTATAACGCTGAATTGTTATAATGCTTAATTAGCTATGTGAATTTTAGGCTCCTTTGATCACATGACCAACAGTTAGCTAAGTGTTGGTCATGTGATCTGGTCACCAGAGGGGCCAGAGAGGCTTTTCTTAACTAGCTAGTTAAGAAAACTAGCTAGTTAAGAAAAGCCTTAACTAGCTAGTTAAGCTAGCTAGCCTTAACTAGCTAGCTCAAGGCTAGCTAGTTAAGCTAGCTAGTTAAGCTAGCTAGCTTAACTAGCTAGTTAAGGCTTTTCTTAACTAGCTAGTTAAGAAAAGCTAGTTTCTTAACTAGCTTTTAACTGGCTTTTTCTAGTTAAGAAAAGCCAGAGAGGCTTTTCTTAACTAGCTAGTTAAGAAAAGCCTCTCTGGCCCCTCTGGTGGTGCCTACAAGCTCAATGATGTGATATTGTGTGGTCAAAGGAGCATAGCCTGCATTGTGTTTGTGGTTCAACACAGCACAGCTCCAATGTGGCTCCAAACAGCTGCAATCTGTTTGCAGTTTGCAGCTGCTTGGGTGTGTTAGGTTTGTATGCATCAGGGTTTGTTTAACCTCTGTCATGGATCTGTTGTGGAAATACAGTAGATAATACATAAAAAAAATGTACCAAAAATAAAGGAGATTGCACTTTTTTGTTAATTCCATCTAAGTCAGAAAACTCAGACTTTTTTTTACACACAGACTTTATTACATCCTGTGTGATGTCTCTACCTTTACTGTTTTCCGTAATTTAGCTCCTGCAAGGGCTGAAGCAAGATCACTGCCGCCCCCTTGACCTCCAACTTTTCCACTTCCTCCTGCAGGGGGTGGAGGTGGTGCAGGTGGGACTGCACCACCAGAGGGAGGGGGTGGAGGTGCTGGTGGGGTTGGAGCTGGAGGAGGTGGTGGTGGAGCTGGAGGAGCAACTGGCGAAGAGGCGGGGGTATCTGACCGCTTTTGCTCTCTCTCTAGCTGCTCCTGCTTTTGTCGCTCAAGTCTGAACAAAAAGAAAAGCTTAAATTATGCTCTATAATTACAAAGTTTAATGAAAATATCAAACACATGACTGTTCTGGATAGTTGAACCTTTTCTGCTCTTCAAATTGTTGAGGAGATGGTCCATTGTTAGCAGAACCTGTGAGAGAGTTATTACATCAATTTAACATATACATACATATGTAGACACACACACACACATACATATATATATATATATATATATATATATATATATATATATATATATATATATATATATATATATATATATATATCAGTGACGTGCGGTCAGGGGAGGCTGATCCTCACCTGTCATCATGGAAAAATAATAATAATAAAACCATTTATATTGCTATTTTCACCCTGTGGTTTGTACTATAAAGTATCTATTTTTTACTTAGCTTAACCAATTCTGATGATGTTTTTCTTCAAAATCGCTGGATTTTCGCATTTTCCCATTCAAATGCTCAGAAGCGAAGCCGGTGAGGCAGCAGCGAACTGAGCCTCACCTGGGATTGCGCAACCTCTCGCTAACTGCACTGGCTGCCATTCTATGAGAGCATGTTCTTCCTGTCTGTACGCGGATAATAAAATGACTAAAAAACATTTAATATATGGACTGATTTTCCATAATTTAGCTTACATATATAATGTACAGTGTTTTTTTGTCACCAGCTGTGTGTGTATCGTGTTTTGTGTGCGGAGGAGCGATCAGAAACTGCAGAGAACAGACTCAAGGTGAGGCAGGCAGTTCTCTTGTCTCATGGCAGGGGGCGCTCATGATCCCAGATATTGTGACTCCACAACTACAGAGTAAGACACAGTGAGCTAGCCATGGAGCTAGCCATACAGTAAATAAGTAAAGTACAGCGATATATTTGTTTTCTCCTCTCTTCCGACATAAACATGAAAAACTACATTTCTACACTTAAACAGTTTTCTAAAGTGGAATTTCATTTGAAGAAGGAGATAATAACTAAAGGAAGAACAGCACCAGAGCTGAAAGTTTTGCTTCGAGAGTTTGACGATTCTTAAATGGAGTAGAAAAGACATGCTGAGGATAGACTTGGCTTTGGATGAACGGATATTTTTGTGCAGAATTAGCGGTGCATGGATTTCATTGATAGATAAAGGTAAGACAGCAATAAGATGTTTTTTTTAATGAAATGTGCGTTTTTTGGGCTACAGTTTGTATGTCTAAATAATTCCGTAAAGTAGAAGCGGGAGCTAATCTACCACAGCAATTATTTATTAATTAAATATTAAACCTAAAAAAACCTAAAACAGACTGAATGTTCTGTTCTGTCCTCGAGGGCCACTGTCCTGCAACTTTTAGATGTGCCTCTGATGCGCCACACCTGAATAGAATAATTAGGTCATTAGCAAGGCTCTGGAGAACTGATCTACACAAGGAGGAGGTAATTAAGCCATTTCCTTCCAGTGTTTTGTACCTGTGCCACATCTAAAAACTGCAGGACAGCGGCCCTCGAGGACTGGAGTTTGAGACCCCTGTAACATGAAGTGGCATTGTTGTCAGTTGCTATGGCAACGAATCTGCGTAGCTTAACGAATACAGATCACTTTGCTGTGGATCATAGCACGAAATCAATACCTACATTTCTAAGTTTCACTGAGTTAACGCGGCTATGGATGACATGTAAATGATTAGTCCAGAACATGCCTTGCTCAGCTTTGGGTACCTGCACTTCCAGATCCACTGAGAACTTCTAATGCGTGAGTCATGGAGTTGGCAAACAGAGCTGCATCTTCTTTATTGCCAAAATTTAATCCCCACACCTGTTTAGGATCTCGCCACTGATGAAAGGTTGCTGTTGCTTGATTATACTTCATCCCTTTGACAATGGGGCAGTTGAGCACTACCTGACATAAAAAGAACCACATATAAAGTATTACATTTCTTACATCATTATTATTGCTGATATGATTATTATTATCATTATTTTTTATTATTATTATTTCTATTTTAGTTAGTTTTTTATTTATTTATTTTTTTTAATTCATGTTATTCATACTAGAGCACAGATGTTAACAGCTGTAAATTTGTCATGTTGAGTTGGTTTATATGCTCATATAATTCTGCAGTATGAAGGCTCGTGATAAATGTTGAGAATTTTTTATCTTTTTCTGTTGCAAAATGATTGAATAACATAGACCGAAGATTCAAGGCAGTATTTTATTGGCACAAGCTGGCAATGAAATGTTGGCCTGAATTCAACACATCAGCTTAACAGGGACACATAAGTTATAGCAAGGATGCAAAAATATGACTTGACAAATTAGGGGCTGATATGTCTTTGTTTGTCTCTTCTAGAATCTTACAGCAGATCTGTACAATTCAACATGATTTCCATAAACTCGACAAAGTGTTTGAATTTTCAAGCTCCGTTTTTTTCTTCCTGGTAGTTAATACAGTATTACTTAATTTTGTTTTAGTTTAAATGAATTATGAATATTCCAAGTTATTGTTTACATTTTCTCAATTTTTTTACATCAAGTACTAAACAGTACAGATTAACCGTGATTACATGCACAGATTCATATTAATTGGGATTCATCCTGCTTTTTCAAAGCTGTTATTTTCAAAATCTGACAAGAGCCTCTGTATTGCGGTGTTAAAAAAATAAGTTAAAAATTCTGTTGGTTAATTTGTAGGAGGATAAACAAATTAAGGAAATCCTTAAGTCCAACAAACAGCAAAAAAGTAAAAGAAAAGAGAATTGGTAAGATTTATGTCATAAAGTAAATTTCAAAAATATAACAGTGTCATACAGACATTTCAGTTGTACTGAGATGATCATCATAATAATGGAGCATGTTGGAAAGTGCATTATGTCTTATGACTAAAGTTGCCTTTTAATATTAAAATAACTATGTGTTCTCTAAAGTGAATATCTTTCAGTTCAACATTTTTTAAAACAACTGAGAAATTGCATATTGTATTGGCGGACGTATGTTTCTTCTCCCATACCTGCTGGTCAGCCTGCAGTTTGCGGCCCACCACTCTGAAGGTGTTTGTTGAAGCGTTGTGATAAATCTGGACACGGCTGACATGGGTTGCATCTGACCCTGCCGGTACCCAGCGCTTACTGCTGTCATCATAAAGCAAGACTGTTGCTCTCACAGCACACAAACTGGACTCACTACAGAAGAGACAAGCAAATTGGAAAAACAAGAAGCAAATAGCGCATATATATATATATATATATATATATATATATATATATATATATATATATATGGTCAATATATCCTCTGGTAGAGGACCCGAGCTCAGAGGATGAAAGAGACCACCCGCGGAGGGTGAGAAGGGAATTTATATATATATATATATATATATATATACATATATACAAACGCATAATTTTGTCCAAACTTAAGTCTATGTCAAATCTCAACTTCCTGTCAAAGCACAGGTTTTATCTTTGACCACTTCCTGTGTTCGGTCCATTTCCTTTTATGGTAGACTGGATTTTTTTTTTCTGTTCAAGGTTTGATGCAATGAGATGTAAGAAAAATAAGCCAGTTTTGCTTTATTGCACTGCTACCTTTCATTCTCTCTAACTGCGAAAGTAAAATACCTGACATGAGGTTGAGATGCAATGGAAGGCAGGAAATGTAGACAGAACACAGGAAGTGTTTAGTTTCCTTTTCTTTAAAGTTATAAAAAAAAATTGTACAAATGATCTTTTTATGATATTTACATAGCTAAAAAGAGTCATGTATAATAAAGTTTTGGATTTTTTTACTGTTCAGAAACTAAGTCTATACTTCAATTTTGTAGAGATTTCAGATAGTAGAACTTTAAGTAACATTGTCACATTTATTATAACATAACTTACCTCATTTTAAAGCTGCAATGAAAATCCAGTGATAGACTTGCTTTACAAAAATTTGCTGCTTTTCAAAAATCTCTCACTCCCTTTTAATTGTAAGCTGAAAAACTGCTTGACATTTGTTTTGGAAAAGTGCTGTTGCCTTCTCCCCTGACACTGAAACCAACTAACTGCACTTCTGCCTTTGTATTCTCATTTCTTCGGCTATTTTTTTTCCGGCTCTCTTCCTGTTCTTGTTTGAACTTCTTCTAAACACTCATTTCCCCTTTAACTTTTTCACCTGTGGCAATGGGTGCACGCTGTTCTGCTCTTTTTTTTCAGAACATGATTTGGTTTTGGTTTATCAATTTATATTGGGTATGATTTGTGTTTAGTTGAAAGTATAAGTAGTTAGAGTGCAAAAGAAATCTGCTTTTACATCTTTGTCTGTTTCTGTGGTTAGCATAACTGACATCCTCATGTTAACCAGTGCAGCCTCACATAAAGCGGTTTGATGTATTAGAGGAGTTTCTCTTTTGTTTGCTCAAGCTAAACACTTCCTAGTATTCTGTTTGATTGTCACAGTTTTATTGTAGTGTGTGTGTGTGTGTGTGTGTGCGCGTTTGTTTGTAATACCTTGTGGGGACGATTTTCCTGACATATACTACGTTGTGGGGACCAATTGCTCCTTGTGGGGACCGGAGCCTGGTCCCCACGAGGGGAAACCCTGTTTTTGGGTCAGGGGTCAGATTTAGGGCTAAGGTATGAATTGAGTTTTGGTTAGGGTTAGGTATGTGATGGATAGGGTTAGGAAAAGGGTAAAGGTAAGGTTTAGGCTGTAGAAATGAATGGAAGTCAATGGAAAGTCCCCACAAAGATAGCAACACAAACATGTGGGTGCGTGTGTGTGTGTGTGTGTGTGTGTGTGTGTGTGTGTGTGTGTGTGTGTGTGTGTGTGTGTGTGCGTGTGTGTGTGTGTGTGAAAGGTGAGTGTGAATTACCTAGACATGAACCAGATGTTTTACATTATTATTATTATATTATTATTATTACAGGATAAAATGTACAATTTGAGAAATTTTATAGTGTAATTTTATACTGTACTGTGTATATTGTACTTTATCCTTTTTTGTTGTTTTTTGTTTTGTTTCTCTTCTCAGTATTGTTCTCTTTCCTATACTAACAATGCAAATTCCACACTTGTGGATGTCCAAATTATCTGAGTCAGACCAAAAAACATTTCATTTTTGAAGTGGAAGCAAAAATATTTATAATCCTGATCACTCTTAAAAAGTAGAGTATATGTATAACGAAACAGGGAACATTAATTAGTACATTACGGTACTAATGTACCGTAATGTACTAATGTACTGTAATGTACTAATTGATTTATTTGTGTTAAAATATAAATAATATTTTAACACAAATGCTTATTTTTATGTTATCAAACCAGGTGGATGTTTTGTAAAATTGACAACTTCATGAAACAAAGTTTGACATGTCTAATACCTCACTTCCTTCCTTAGCAACTTAGTGGCCACATTGTGTTGTGTAATGTGCAAGCTGATGAGCAATAAAAGAACAGCCTACTTTGCTTTTTACTGCCAACTAAACAATATAAGACATTAGATTATTGCTTGATAATTCTTTTAGCAAACAGAAATTGTCATGCTATGTTTTTTCTCAGTTCTACAAAAGCTCTATTTCACAATAACGTGGCCTATTTGATAAATGCCTTAAATGTGGTGCAAGTGTTGCGAGGCGATGAAGGAACTTGAAACTAATATTTAAAATATGCAGGTATCTGTTTCAGAACAGGCAACTTTTTGAAGTAGGTACAAGCACCAGAGGTAATGTGAGCACACTCTAAAACATTTGAGCCGCATTTAGTTGTGTCTACTATCTTCTACTCTTTAAGTCAAATAAATTTTGTGAGTTCTAGATTTTGAATCAAAATGTGTATTGGTGAAAGATAAACTTACAAGTAAGTTATGTTAACTTTCTATTAATTTTGTCAGTCCTCTGAGAGTTGAACAAACTAGAGTTTTTAGGTTAGCACTTTAAAAAATTGAAAGAAGAAAACAAAGGAGTGGGAACTATTTCCCAGTGAGCTTAGCGGCATGTTTTTATATCCTGTGTGGCACCGTAAATGAGAAATATGTTACTTTTATTTGTTATTAAAGCAAATGTTCATTTTAATGCAGATCAAAGTTTTTAATTCATGGCATTTTACCAAATTCTACGTTGTCTGTGATTTTAGTGCCTATTGTAAAAGATAAGGCTGGTAAAATAAATAGCAAAGACAACTATCAGCCTATAGCTTCGGCCAGTACTTCATCAAAAGTCTTTGAGAGGACTCTGCTAAGTAAAATCGAGAAGTTTATAGCCACATCTGATAATCAGTTCGGTTTTAAACCAAAACTTGGCAGTGATATGTGCATCAAGGAAATCTTGGATTTAAACAAGAGACATGGTACCATAATTTTTGTGTGTTTTATAGATGCATCAAAAGCATTTGACCATGTTAATCGTGAAAAATTGTTTTATAAATTACATGAGAGAGGAGTTCCTAAATATTAATTAAGAATATTAGTGTATTGGTACAGACATGCTCACTAGAGCATGTCTGTAAAACTGGGAAACTGTATTGTCTTCTTTTTATGTGGGTAATGGTGTGCAGCAAGGCAGCATCTTGTCTCCTTCCCTTTTTAACCTATATTTGGATGATTTATCTAAACTGTTGAATCAATGTAGGACTGTGCTGTCGGGTTGGCAACAGAACCATCAACCACCTGATGTATGCTGAAGATCTTTTGATCCTTTGTCCATACAGTGCTAGTCTGCAGCAACTGTTAAGGGTTTGCTCTCAGTATGGGTTACTGTATAATATTAAATATAATGCAAAAAAGAGCAACATCATGATTGTCAAGAGCAAAGAAGACACTAAATTATCTTTCCCTGACTTCACACTGTCTGGCAGCATCTTCCAAGTTACTGATGAGGTGAAATATTTGGGACATTACAACACCACTGACCTGTCTGATAGAGACATTTACAGAGCGTTGTATTCAATATGCACAAGCTAATATGCTCTTTCGGAAGTTCTCCATGTGCTCAGCATCTGTAAAAACTGCACTCTTTAAAGCATATTGTACTCCGATGTATACTGCCCACCTGCCCATACTGCATTACAGAAAAAGCAGTATGCATAAATTTCAGGTCGCTTACTGTTCTGGTGAACTGCTAGGTAACCACTCCCCTCTGCCACTCCCTTTTTGCAGCTCCTCTCTGCCCGTTAGTGAGGAGAACCAGGTGGACTCAATCTTCTAGCAATCAGAGTGCAGCTACTTTTGGTGTGACTGACCTGTCACTCCTGTTTGAGAGCATGAGAAGCAAACAGCGCTGGTAGCATGTAAATTCAGAACTGTGTAAAAGTTTCTACAAACTGTGAAAGACAGCCGGTAAGCCTCACAATGCTGTTGCTCATTGCTGAATTTCATTGGAGCAGCAAATGAACTCTGATTATTGTATCAAATTGTTTAATCTTATTGAAGTCAAGCTAGTAAGTTAAAAAGAAAAAATACACTTGGTGTTTATTGGTTAAAGTAGAAAGAAAAAATGTTGGTCAGAATGTTTGTGGAAATATTTAACAAAATGTTTATAAAAATGCTAATTTATTTACTGCTGTTGAATTTTACTATAAAATATATATTTATTATACTTTTGAAATAACTGGTTTAAAGGGGTAGAAATCTGATTATTCACAATGTATTTATCTTGTTAATTTCAGAATGTAATAGATGTGTTTCTGTTTATTTTGAGGTTTTTCACCTATGGGCTGTGGGCTATGTGCTATGTGGACCATCATACAAAAAATAAAGATGAGTCAACTAAATTAAAGGCTCTTTGAGTGAAATCCAGTTCAAACTTCACAGTGGAAACTATCCCTTTCAAGTGGGGAATTGCACAGTAAACCTAACCTGAAAAAACTTGACACTTACTATGATGGCATGAGGATGCTCCTTAGGGTGCCACGATGGAGTAGTGCCAGTCAGATGTTTATAAATGCCAATGTACCAGCTTGCGCTGCTGTGCTTCAAAACATTGTGTACAGATGTGTAGGTTAACAGACCCTGTAAACATCATTCAGACTTTGACCAATCCTGTTCAAAGATTAGTGAGGTTCTTCTCTAGTTTGTGGAATCACTGGTGCCTTAGTTTATATGGCAGTGGATCATTATTTTATTTTTATTGTTCTTGTTTTTGTTCTGTTCCTTTTTTATGGACCATAATTGTCTAAATAAAGAGGATTGATTGATTCATTGATGCAAAGCTTGACGATAATGTCCTGTCATGTTCACACTAAATGTTTTTGAGCAGAATTTGTTGTGATGTATGTTTAATAAAATTCATTATCACATCAGAAATTTTGTTCATTCAATTTGAAACAATTAAAATTATTAAAAATAAAATGAGTAGTTATTTTAACTTGATAATATGAGTGAAAATCATGCAAAAGTGTGTGTGCTCTTTAACTAGGTGACAGCAGTTTTTTCTTGCATATTGAGAAATAATTATTTGGTTTAAATTGAAGCATTAAATTACAACTCACAATACAAGATTAATGAACTATTAAAACTTAAAAAAAACATTCAACAAGATGTGATTGTTAAATCTGCTTCATGAACTTTAATTTCTGAGTTAAAACCAATATAATTTTCCTGTCACTTTAACTGCATTTTCAAGGCAGCAGACTTTCATTTTCAAGTTAACCAACTTCAAATATTTTACAGTGCACCTATTTAAATCCTGGTGTATGTTATTCTGTTTCTATATTCTATTGACAATTGAACTGCCTTTTGGGGGTGTGAATATTCCCCTAAATATCACATATTTTGCACACTTCAAGGGAAATGAAATTTTGCCTGCATTGGGTGCTGGCAAAACAAAAGTCTCCACAGTGTAGATAGATTTTTGTACATGTGAGACCATTTTCTCACATGTTCAGAATGTTGGTACACAATGATGGTGCACTGCAGTGCAAACAAAAACAAGTCCGAAATCAAAGAGGAAGTGGCTAATTTTAATCAAGATCATTTTGAGGTTTTAATATGTTGTATTTTAACAAGTTATTTAACATTTTTAGTATCTACTTCAAACTTGGCTGATATTTTTAATGTTTGGGTAATTAAAAGCAATTGAAGGCTTAAGGCATTCAACATCAAGATATTTTAAGCAAATGTACAGTGTGCCTTTGTGTTGTGCAAGTCAGTTTACAACACTCCCAAGGATGGAATCACTGCTCTCTTCTTTAGACTGAAACATTGTGTTTTTCTTATTTTTTTTTTTTGCTGGTTACCAATTTAGTAAGTAGGGTATCCTTTTCTATATAGTGTTTAGGTGATCTAGAAAACTATTTCCCTTCGATATAAAATGAGAATTGTGAAATGTTATTGTCTGATATCAGCAAACATTTGAGTGACTAAAAAACCAGAAGAAATCTGCAAGGGGAAATCTGCTTTTTTACTAGCTTGAAGTTGCATACTACATACTAACTTTACTGGTTGCTCTAAATCCAACATATTATCCTGTGCAATTGTACATGTAGCTCCTTGCAAATGTTATAACTTCAATAAGTTTTTGGTGGGAATTTGAAGAGAATGCCAAAACTTAAAATGTTTTGGCATTTAAGGTTTTGGCAGATAAAGCCACCCCTATGTTAAAGGGGGGAACGGTATCTGATGGGTGAAATATGGGCATCAGATACCGTTCCCCCCTTTAACATAGGGACTGATGGGTGAAATATGGCCATCAGATACCATTACCCCCACTGTAAAACAGGGGGAATGGTATCTGATGGGTGATTTATGTACATCAGATACCGTTCCCTCATTTTACTACAGGGGGAACGGTATCTGATGGGTGAAATATGGGCGTCGGATATCGTTCCCCGCTTTAGGGGAAACGGTATCTGATGGGTGAAATATGGGCATCACATACCGTTACCCCCACTGTAAAACAGAGGGAACGGATTCTGATAGATTTATGTACATCAGATACCGTTCCCTCACTTTACTACAGGGGGAACGGTATCTGATGGGTGAAATATGGGCGTCAGATACCGTTCCCCCCTTTAGGGAAACGGTATCTGATGGGTGAAATATGGGCATCACATACCGTTCCCCCCTTTAATATTGGGGGAACAGTATCTGATGGGTGATTTTAACATAGAGGAAATGGTATCTGATGGGTGATTTATGGCCATCAGATACCGTTCCCTCACTTTACTACAGGGGGAACGGTATCGGATGGGTAATATTGAGCATTAAAATGCATTGCCCTGTTTTTAATTCATATAGCTCTATCTATCTATCTATCTATCTATCTATCTATCTATCTATCTATCTATCTATCTATCTATCTATCTATCTATCTATCTATCTACATAGATAAACATATATATATATATATATATATATATATATATATATATATATATATATATATATACATACATATATATATATATATATATATATATACATATATATATATATATATGTATATATGCATGTATTTGTTATCATTTTTATTATTATCATTATTATTAGTTTCACGCAAAAACGTGAAGAAAGTGTGACAACTTTGCCGAAACAGATTGAGCTTTCACAGTGTCCGTAGTTTATGTAGTTCTCCAGATAAGCGCGCTGAACAAGCGCGTGCTTTCTCAGTGCTCATAACGAGTATGCGCGTATTTTGCCGCCTGGGCAGCTGGTGCAGCTTGGGAAGAAGACGCAGGGGGAACCGTATCTGATGGGGAAACGCGGATCGACGTTAACACCCGTTTAGACCACCGTAGTTCGGAATCTGATTCTCGTCCTCTGGTTCGCTTGTCTCTCTCTCTTGCCCCTTCTCTCTGCAACTTTTCTGTTGGATTGTTGTCATAAAGGCAAATAGTGCCGAAAAAACTTATTTTAAAGAAAAAGACTACTGGCGTAATGTGCAACAATGCGGTATGATGTCGGCCCTTTTCCTCCATCCAACTGATCAGCGCCACTTTGCTGTTGAAGCTTCTAACCTGGCAGCTTTACGCTCTGATAAAAATACAATTTGACAACATCTGGAAACGAAGTTAAAGCTTCAATCTGAGGATCTGATAGAGGCGATCTCTGCCGCAGTCTGCATGTTGGTTCATCCCACAAAAAGAGCCGCTGCTGAGTCAGCGGAGCGTCCTGCTGCGCCTCGGGATGGAGCAGCAGCAGGTGGCAGCGCAGAATTTAACAGTAACTAACAGGATCCATTCATAATAACTTTGGGTTGTGATGCACAAACCAAAAGCACAGTTGAGTCTCTGGTCAGTGTGATAATTTGACTCCTATATGTGCAGCTGTCCAACATATCATCAGTTCTAGCCGGTGTTCGAGGGGGGGAAAAAAGTCACACCTGGCCTGGTGCAACTTTTCAGGCTTTAATCCGCTGCTGACGAAGAAGTCTGGGATGATGTTCTGTTTCTTATAAGTCTATTTCTGCATAAAAGACTTAAAGGTCAATATTTGCTGTGAATATAGTACAGCCTGTAAGTTGATGTGTAGTTCGCTTACGTTTCTATGGCATCACTGCGAGGAGTCGACTTCTACTCGACTTTTATCATTTTATAGTCCACCTTAAAATATATGAAGTCTATGTACATACATAATGACGCCCCCTTAACATTTTCGCCTGCCCCCTCATGTATCCATGGCTAGAATCGGCGATTATCAATATAGTAACAGGAACTAATGCACCAGCCCTCCATTTACATGTACAAATCCAGAGACTTGTTAGAAAAATGTAGTAATCTAGATGATTACTGGAACGCCGGACTTTATTGGTAATTTCACTATCAACTTAGCTTGTAATATACCACTTGTAAAGTTTGAATGTTCTCTTTAGAAATAATGATACAGATTGCCTGTTTCTTCAAATTAATTAAAAAGTAAAATACTGAGTGATTCTGCCTAAATTATATTTATGTTGAAATAATTTTTTCTGAAAAAAACATTTTTAGAGTTTTATTCAGTCCAACAAAACTTCAGTAGTACTCAGTATTACAGACAAAAAACAAACTAAATTGTAAAAGAAATTCCCTTCTTGAGAGAAATGTAACAAGAAAACAAAAATCCAACTGAAAGTATTTCAACAGTCTCATTGATGAACTAACTCTTTGTATTGCCACCATTTTCGACAATCTTGTGTTTCTTTTCCTCTGATGGTGCTTTGAAAATGCAGGCTCTGTAGTACTGCAGCTCCTTAATACTCTCCTTTATGTCATCTAAGGCTCTGGAAAAACAGAAAATGTAAGTGTAAGAGAGTTTTAAAGCGACCATTATTTGGTAAAGTATAACTTATACAGCTGAGAAAAACTTTGTGCTTAATCTTCATTCATTGTAGCGCATCACATCCCAATCCCACACCTCATATTTCACCCCTTATAGTGCAGTCAGTGTGCCACTGACTGCCGTCGCCATTACTGGGGGTTCATTTTATCAGCTTCCTTCCTGTTATGATCTTGTGACAATACTGTTGGCCCCTATTGCTGAATAACGTTAAAATTGACCCATAAACAGCAGCATGGATTATTAGTGCCGTAAAGAGAGTTCTACCGTGCGAAGAAGAATCTTCTATGCATGTGGTTTGCTTTTTTCTATTGCTAAGATTTAATATAAAGAAAATAAAGAAACTCACGAGTTTCTTTATTTTCCTCTACATTTGACATGTAATTGAATACAACTAATACTACACGTGCAGTTAAAGAGGAAAAGGTATAAAAATACATTAAATATGTCCTTAATCTTCCCATGACCTTAAGAGACAGGGTCATTTAGACCCATGAGTTCTTCTGTGCGCAGTCTGGCAGGATCAAACTGATCCTTTGTGCGCTTTTTTACAAGTTTTTTTGTGTATATGTGTGCATGTGCGTACGTGGTTTTGGAAACTGATGGTCTGAGAGGACAACTCCCAGCTTCCCCATTGTCTGACTGTGGCATTTGCTGCACTCCTCCTGAGCATTATGCTAACACCATGGGAGAGGCAAAAAATTTATTCTAGGTTTTAACTAAAGAGTTGTTAGTGAGAGTAGCCACAATGCACCTAGTACACCACTCAGAAGACTAGTCATTTATTTAATCTAAGCACACAGTAATACCTACTGAACTACAGCGCTGTGGTATTTTACATCACATTGATTTAATGAATGATAAAGCTGTAATTTCATGTTTGTTTTTATTAACCTGTGGGTTGCGCTCTTATGAGGTGCCATCTTGAATTCTTCTGGGAACCACCGTCTGTAAACATTCAGAGCAGAAGCAAAATCACATCATTCAGTTTTTTTAATATATCAAAACAAGATAATTCAAACACAGAAATTTTAATACCATAACCAGTTATGTTTTCATTCTTTGTAGTATTAGCAGAAAATATCACAACAGAAGTCAATTGAACAATCATTAAAAGAAAAACAGAATATAAATAAATGTTTTAAACTCAGGATCAGTGTTGTGTTCAAGACCACCTAACCCGAGACCAAGACAAGGCCAAGACCAAAGTGTATAGAGACAAGACCAAGACTTTTAGGGTCTGAGACCAAGTCAAGACCAAGACCGAGGGAAGTCGAGACCGAGTCAAGACCAAGACCAGCTACAGCTACATGACACAATAAAATGTAAAATATGATCAAAATTGCTTTTCAAAATAATCTGAAAGATCCATATTCCCATAAGAACACCCAGATATTAAATACTTAATATGTTTTACCAATATTAAATATTCTATTTCTGTGCTACAATGTATGATGGTCTCGTGCCATCCCTAAAAACATAATGCCCTGGGCATTTGCCCATATTGCTCATGTAAGAAACCACCACTGTTGCACCATTAAACATAGCAATTGAGGTAATGCCCTGACGGTAAATAACGCTCAACTATGATCACTGACCAAGGAGCAACAAGCAAGAAGTAACCAAGCAGAAGGCGCTCACCGTGACTGTTTTCACTCTCTATCCCAGTACATGAAGCCAGGCAGTCTGACACCATGGCAGACATTACAGCTGCCACTTTGAACAAAAACAATCAAAGAGCAATGTGCATGCTCTGTGTGCTCTTTCGTTCTTGTGTTTTAGTTATTTGTTAATTTAAATATCAACGTACATAATTAAATTAAATAATGATGCTGTGTACACAGAGCATTACAAGAACAAAGAACGGGTGTTCTGTCAGGTCAGATCGTCATACGCTTAGCACGTACTCACGGTGTTCTGTCAGATCAGCATACGTTGTCAGATAGTCGTACGCTTAGCTCAGACATGCATACGCTGTCATTACCATATGATTTTATTTAATCAGCAACATAGAATCATGACGTAGATCATTATACACTTGGTTATTAACAGTTGTATGGCATCCAGCTGCAGCCAGACCTGCTTTAAATACACTTTGAAACCACAACAACGCATGTATATCTATCTAGTTATCATATTATGTCATATTATAAACAATTTAATGACTTATTTTCGTCATAACTTGTTGCGTATACTGACAACTCCACTGACGGTCGGACTTCTTAATGCGCATGCTCTGGCATGGTACTCACTGCATGTATGCTATCCTGACAGCGTATGGCTATCTGATAGAACACCGGCTACATCTGTCAGACACGTCATTACCATAAGATTTCATTTAATCAGCAACATAGAATCATGACGTAGATCGTCATACACTTTGTTATTAACAGTTGTATGGCATCCTGACTTAGCGGTTAAGTGAGTTTTACACGGGTGTGTATTGTAGCTGACTCCAGCTGCAATACACACGTAGCAGAAACACGTAGTTGCTTGGATTTTAATCGGTGCATTTTGCATCCACTGAAAACAAAGATGTTAACAAATAAACTGGACAGTATGCTGTACGTTTTGTGATATTTTCACAGTTGCGGTCTCGACTGGTCTTGAAATAAAATGCCGAGTCCTCAGAGACCGAGACAAGACCGAGACCAAATGCGGTCGAGTCCGAGACGAGACCGAGACCATCAAAAAATGGTCTTAAGACCGGTCTCGAGACCAAGACCAACTTCGAGTACCACAATACTGCTCAGGATTTTGCCAAAATATGAGGTAAAAACCTCATATTGTATATAAGCGCTGATTAAAAAATCAGCGCTTAAAAAACAAAGGAAAATATCAAAGCCCTATCCTGAAAAAAGAAATAGAAGCTACCAATATTTGTGTTGTGGACTCTCATAACATGAAAACCAGGGTTTCATGATAATTGGTTGGTTTTAGTAATCACTTACACAAGCGATAAATTCTGAAGTATTGGTGCTTTAAGTGCTTTCCCCCACCGGGAAGCACTTTTACCTCATGACTGATAATACATGAGGTAAAAGGTAAGCACAGCTACCAGAGTAGATAGTGAGACTGACCTAGTCTCAGCCGCTTTTCTCTTGCACTGTAAAAGTCACTGCAAGTAAACCGCTCTAAGGGTTCACTGCCAAGTGAACCAAGACCAACCCCTTCCAGGCAGATCAGAATTCACAAAATTAACTTTCTCACCATGCCAAACACATTATGGTCAGTTAAGATGGACCGAACACTAATGTGGTGTGAAAGCAAGCTAAAGCTGCTGAAACCTGAATGACTTCAAGTACATCCCACATTTCAGTATGGGCCTTGTAATATGTATTGTACTTCTTACATTTTAATTGTTTTTTTTTTTGTTTTTTTATAATACTGCAAATTCAAGTGTTTTTGCTTGACTTCAGTTTCCTCAGCAAATCATCTCTACCATACAGCATTCTCAGTAAATTTGGGAGGAAATGCAACTTTTGATGTGTGTGAACAAGACTGAGTTCTGGAAGCTTCACAACTCATTGTGGGATCAAATCCTTACCTGCAGAGCTCTTTGATGGTGCTGACATCAATGATTCTGTAGTGAAGATGGTACATGAATTGTGGCATGTACTTGTCCAGGAACCTTTTGTCTGCATGCACAGAGTTGCCTGGAGAAGAAATAATAAAACATGAATATTAAGGCCTTGATGCAACAACATGATAGCAAGACAAATTCTCCCTCTGATGAGGGTAAAACGTAACACACAACAAGACGACATTTAGCTGTGAGCTAAAGTGGTGATCTGTTTTTTAAAAGAGTTATTATTAGATGTACCCATTATTAATTTGGTCACTGGTCAGACGATTTATGTTGAACACATTTACCATACTGAGTATGATGCTGAAATAGTTCAGTAGAATCATACTCTGTGTAGTTCTCATGCATTCTGACAAATACATTCAGAGCTGTAAACACAAGCAAAGTTGTTCCACACCACAACACAGCACACTCGTGTATGAGTCACTTAACACAAGTGTGTTTCTATAGCTTTTCTGGACAACCTACAGTAATGTTTACATGAATCTATGAATAGTTACACAGTGGATTAAACTTACCGGCAAGGGGGCATTGTCCAGGTGGAGTGTGCTGCCTGACAAAGGACAGAAATTCATACTCTGCTTGTTCCAGGGTCATTTTACTGTTTAGAACAGCCTGGGTCAGTCCTGACTGATACAAACAGATAAAGTAGTAGAGCAAAGCAGCAAGTATGACACCATTCACAGAAATGCCTGAATGAATGGATGAAAAACACAAACCAAGTGCTAAATGACAGTTTGGGATGAGTTTCTACCTTTCCATGATGCTCTTTACACCAGTCCGACATTCCATCCAGAAGCTCGTCTGGTTGGTTGATGATCATGGATGGTCCCTAGCAAGCAACAACAAATGACCTTCATTTCCAAGACAAACTGAAGTCATCACACACTGAAGCACTTATTGTTTGCATTACCTCTGCTATAATGTTCAGATCAGAGTCTGTGATGATGCAGGCCATTTCAATGATTTGGTCCTTCTCAACATCTAAACCTGTCATCTTTAAAGAATAAAAATAGAACACATTAAAAAGAAAAACTCAAATGTGTCATAGTTTAGTCTCCGACTTTACTTACGTTTTTAACAGAACAAATATCTTTTGAGCAGAATTTAATGAGGGATTTTCCATGGCTTATATTAACATATAACCCATGCATGTTTGAAAGCGTCCTTTTCTGAAATGCTTTGTTTTACTTGAGATGTAACAGAACACAAACCTTTCAAAAAACTTGTTTCTGCCTCCCCATGGTACACAAAATTTTTCCAGAAGTATTGGGGAACATCACAGTGTGATAGGGTTTTATGTTCTCTTTGCTCAGTAGTTGTTATGGTCTTCCAACTCTCCCATGGATGCAATCTTTGCCAATACTTTTATTGCTGAATCATAAACTCTGACCTAAAACTGATCAGGTGAGCCTGTAGAGCTTTATGTCTGGTCCCAATACTTGCACTACACCCTATCCCTCTCTGTGAAGTGTGCACTCAGTCAAAGTGAACATAAGCGTTCAAGTGTGCAGGTTACAAGCATGCAAAAACTTGAGAATTGGGACAGTACACCTCTATGTCCCAACTTGGACTTTCAAAATGGCGGGAGCGGTCACCGTTTTGGCACTTGTGCTGCTAAAAAGTATACCTACAACAACAACAAACACATTTTTTAATGTACCATATAGGTATTTTTGCTTTCCAAAGTCATAGCAGGAGATATTTGGCTGTTCAAATGTGTTTTGTTATGACTTGTTGAATATGGAGCAAAATTTGATAGCATTCAGTAGAGTACAGTAGAGTGAAACAAAAATGATTTCAATACTTTTGTTTGAAACTGATTTTGTTTCAAACACAAAATCAGTTTGAAAACTGATTTTTCAACAAAGAGCTAGCACAGTGAACACTGCCATATTTCTAACAGCAACTTTTTATTGTATAATGATTTTGTCAAAGAAATTGCCTTTAATTGTCTTAAAGGCAATCCCTCCAGCTATTATTCAGCTAATTAATGGTATGATTACATATTCGGCTGTTACTCCAAAAGAACTCTGATTACAAATGGTGGTGACTCTGTAAACAAAATGTAATAATAACTTCATAAGGAACACAATGATGTCAATTTTCTCCCCATATTCCTTGAGAAGAAAATATTTGTTTAAAAAATATCTCTCTTAAAAAATTAATCCACTTTTTTCCACTTCCACAAAAAATAAAGAAATTCATTTCAAAATTACATAAGTTGAACTTATAATGACTTTCTGAAAGAGAAATTCAATATAAATACCAATTCTTGTGCACTATGTGACTCAGGTATCAAGACAGCAGAACCAATTTTTTAAATTGTAACATAAATGTTTTTGGAAAGACTTTCAAAATTGAATATTGTTTAAAAGATCTATTCCTCTTTCACATTTTGATATAATAAAAGTTGGTCTAACAGGGGATGAAGAGTCAAATTATGACATTAATGATTTAATCCTCTGGCTAATATGTTATTCATAAATGCAACTTTTTAAAATTTAACCACATTTTAAATTTCTTTTTAAGTGAAATATATTTAATGAAATTTTATTTAAGAAAGTGCACAAAAGCCCAAACTTCCTTTGGATTCTTTATATTTAGCTTAATTTAAGATTTGAAATTCCTCTTGCACTTGTAACATTTTCTATCTTACTTCTGTCTTATTGTTAGTTTGTGTGACTATTATTTTTTTAATTATTTTTTCTGTTCAACTTATGTCATACTTTTCTGTTACTCGTATATGCCTTGTCATATTATTTCCTTAAAAATTTCAATAGATCAAAAATAACTATTGCCACATTTCCACCTTTAAATTGAAAAAGTCACATGCAGTGATGAATTGTAGGCAAATACTTTGCTGAAGTCTTTCTGGACATGTGTAAACAGGGCGCAAAGTGGGCGGGTTTAAAGACCCATAGACAGCTCCAGATAACTGTGCCAGTGGTGCCCAAACTCGGTCAGCTTCCAAGGGCCTGTTTTCTGTTTATCTGTGCTACCCATATATCGATGGGTTAATCAGGACAAAATACGTTGTTTTGTGGGCTATTTTGTCCATCCATCCATCCATTTTCCGTCACCCTTGTCCCTCAGTGGGGTCGGGAGGGGTGCTGGTGCCTAACTCCAGCTCACGTTCCGGGCGAGAGGCGGGGTATTTTGTCCCTATATTTTAAAATATTTTAGTAATATTACTCTCTTTTTTAATTATTAAACTTTGCTAAGTAGATGTTGGTAGCAATACTATGTGGGATTAAAGCTGTGTAATAGTCATGTAATATTAGTGTATATTAATCATATCCTATCATTTCAGAAACTCAGTGACCTGTGCAGTTCGGTGGACACATTTTGACTGCGCTGTATCTGATAACAGACATACAACGTATTAATGCGCAAAAAAGAGTTGCGGTGATCTGTATTTGTCCATGTTTAATTTAATTCCAATTAAAATGTTTCCCCTGCCTGATAATTTATTCTTAATAACACCTTTGTATTAAAAATATTTTTTAACAGGTAGGATATTCTAGTAAAAGGATTAGTGCATACATCTATAACTCTTCATTTTAAACAGGTAAAATATTCAGATGAAGGAAGTGATCAGATGAAGGTCTTGTCATGTATATAACTTGTTCCAATGCTATGCTAAGCATAACCCTTAAGCTTCCACTTCAGTCCCGTCACTCAAATAATGTTATCCAATGTATTTATGATTAACACAACCCGCTATAGTTTTCTGTTTGTAAAAATGACGGTAGCAGTTTTGGACGCGTAGCACTGACAGATAGTCTTAACTATCTATCTGTACTACGGTAGGAAAATCTGACGAGGTAGCACCGATAGTCAGAACACCGGTCTTGTGCGAAATTCTGTTCCCCTGGTAAAATCTGTTCCCCCCGTGTTGGAGTGCACACTGCAGCTAGAGAGGTGGATTCAATCATTGAGAATTTGGCAAATAATGAGCAACTTTTTCCAAAATCACAGGATTTGTTGATGATGAAGAGAGGAATAAAAGACTTGCTGGTAAATTAATTTGTTTTTATGAAATGTAGTGAGAACAGATTATTTGAGGCAGCTGAAGTATCCCTCCCTGGCTCTCAAAACTTTGGCAAATAAAGAGTAACCATTTCCACATTCTCAATGTTTATCATGTGTGATAGTATGTTTGAGCTACCAAAAATTAGCAACTACAAATTTCTTTTATCCAGTAACCTGTCATATTTAACATTGGAACGGGATTTTCCAGAAAGTCTACACTATCATCTTTTCAGGAAGACTGTGCGCTGCTGTCAGCCAGCCTCCCTCATCTTAAATTAGCAATAAAAAATTATAAATACACACAATGCATTGGAAAACTGTTTGGTCACTCACTTTTTTTGTCAGATTTAAGTGACAAAAGTAGGAAAAAGACCGATTCTCTTGCTGATTAAAAAAACAACACAAGTCAATGTAAGAAGAACTCCACACAAGACCTTGTTTATTTATTTTACAATTTTGTTATTGCTTCTTTTTTTAACAGCAGCTGCCGATTAAACAGAATGTTACAACCTTGACATGATTATATGAGTTATTTTACCGAGAAATCGATCAGAAGCACCAGGAAAATGAGCTGCCCCAGCTGCCTCTCTAGCTGCAGTGTAGGCTCCCAACACAGGGGGGAACAGATTTTCACAGGGGAACAGAATTTCGTAGAAACCTCTTTTCTGACCATCTGTGCTACCTCGTCAGATTTTGTCACTGTACCACGGATAGACAGCTAAGTCTGTCGGTGCTACGCATCCAAAACATCTACCGTCATGTTTACAAACCAAAAACTATAGTGGGTTGTGTTAATGTTAAATATATAGGATAACATTATTTGAGTGACGGAACTGAAGTGAAAGCTTAGGAGTTATGCTTAGCTTTGGAACAATTTACATAAATGACGAAATCACAAGAATATCACTTCCTTCATCTGAATATCCTACCCGTTTAAAATGAAAAGCTAAGCATGCACTAATCCTTTTATTGTTGTGTATTCTGTCTTTTCCTCTATCTCTTTTATCTGCTTACATGCACACGCAGTAGCTTACATAACCATGTTTATGTGTGACTGTCACCAGTCATACATAAACAGACTGAAACTGATTAGACTACTGTTTAGGGAGGGTACAGATTGCACAAAAGAATAAAAAGCTAAACTCGCGTTACAATCTTTGTCTCACTTGGTTCCATCCATAAGGTGTGCTAAGTATGGTCCAGCGCTGGACGGTCAATGTAACTCTGTATCTGTTCCATTTGTATGACATGTATGGCTTGTAACATTTGATCATTTTTCGATATTAAAGCTTGTTTTTATATATAACCAAATCTCATTATTTCTTAAGGTAATTTACACTGAGGGGTTCTAGTCGGGCCCTGAAACTGGTTAATGAACCTGGGTGGTGCACAGAGACAAAAATGAATGAACTCCAACAATTAGAATATTCTATCTTTTAAAAAAATATTTTAAATACAAAGGTGTTTGTAAGAATAAAACAGTATCAAACAGGGGAAACAGGTTTTGATAGGAATTAAATTAAACACAGACATCTACAAACTAATCATCACAACTCTTTTTTGCGCATTAATACGTTGTATGACAGACTTTATGAGATGCAGCGCAGCCACAATGTGTCCACCGAACTGCGTAGGTCACGGCGCACCTGAAATTATAGAATATGCTTACACTAATATTACACTGCTATTCCACAGCTTCAATCTCACATAGTATCACTACCATAATCTATTTAGCAAGGTTTGATTTTAAAAAAAAGTGTAATTAAACTGAAATATTTTAAAGTATAGGGACAAAATAGCCCACAAAACAACATATCTTGTCCTGATTAAATGCCAAACAATGACTTGTTTACAGAAGTAACGGCATTGTAGACGGCAAAGCCATTTATAAATATATTTTCAAGCTGCCTGTTATCTAAACTAAAACCATGAAGTAATACAGCAGCTTAATGAAAGCCAGGTTTAAAATAAATAAAACTTACCGTAATATTTGATGAAATAAAACACATGAAACAAAAGTTCCATAGGTAGGATGTATTTATAAGAAATCTGCTGAGTAGCATCTATGTGCTATGTGCATTACCATGAGGTAGGACAGATTCATGGGTAGCACAGATAAACAGAACACCTGCCTTTAAGACCCACTTTGGGTATCACTGCACTATGCCTTCAAACCCTTCAATTTGCACGAGCATTGGGATCGGGCCTTAGGTGAGCTGTTGTTGGGTAACGTTCGTAGACCAACTACTCATGGGAAGGTTCACCACTGTTCCACGTTTTCTCCACGAGTGGATAAAGCTTCTCAGATGTTCTCTGGAGTCTCAAAGCCATTAAAGAGGGTTTTAGCACTTTCCATATTAGCAAAACTTAATGCATTTGTTTCTAATCTAATCTCCGTTGTTTGAGATTATTTAGATAGAAATAAACGTTGGTATATATCAGACTGTGTGCAACATATTTTATGGGAAGGACCTCGCTTCAGCAAACAGAAAGGGGAAGGGACGGACTACTGTCAGTCTTATACCTTATTTGGAAATGGGACCATTGCATCCGGAAGTAAAGGGGGTGCTGTTTCCTATATTATTTGTGGTCTCCCATTTTTTTATTTTCTTTTTAAATGTGTGATATATCTTCACCTTTAGGAAGGAGTTCCACTCTCTGCATGTATTTGAACTTGTCTCTTATTTACTTCAGCACATCTCACAGTTAACAAATTTTGTAGCTTTCTGTGTACTTCTAAATCTGCTTGTTGGAGCCTATTAAAAATTAGATTAATTTATTTTTTGCTAAATTGTTAATTTTCGCAGATCTAAGTTTATGTGAATGGTAGATCTATTGTTGTATATTTATTTATGTATTTATTTATTTGTTTTGCTTGGTCCCTCCTCCTCGTCAGTCAGCCTCCTGCAGTGATTAACAGGCAGAAGCAGCTGCTGGGGTTGATCTGATTGTTTGGTGAAGGAGTGAGGAGTGAAAAGGTTTTTGTACCACAAATTAACATTTATATTTGAAGTCAACGCGGAGATTATTTTTTGTTTCTTTTATAAGCAAAAGAAACCCCTTTGAAACAAGAAAAGTCTCCGCGAGTGCTTTTTATTTTTTCTTTGAGTGAGTCGAAAACCTCCTCCTAAAAGACTACTCTTGCATTTTTGTTTCTTGGACTTTCTTATGATGCAAGAGTGGCCATAACACTGCTCCTAACTCACATCTTTTCATTCCTGCTACTGCCTCTAGTGGCGTTAAAGTTAACGCAACTAATATAATTGCATTACTAATTCAGAATACCACAAAGTTTTTATTATTAATTTTTAATTTTCTTGTAGAGCTAATTAAATTACCTAAACAAGACCCCAAAGTAGTTCCAGTTTCTCTCAATGGCCAATCTGTTGAAACTGTGACAAATTTTAAATACCTTGGGTCATTCCTGGAAAGCCAGCTCAACTTTGCTGAAAACACTGAGTATATTTCTAAGAACTGTTCTTAGAGACTATCTATCTTTCAATAAGACCTAGTGATCTTGGGGTCACCCAACTAGAGCTTGTGTAGAAGACTATGTTGAGTGTTTTAACTTTTCATCTCTTCGGCTGATTTGGTTGCATGAGCTGCAGAATCACTGACAAACTTTTAAGAGTACTTTGAATGGCAGGTAAAATAACCCTGTCTGAACTGTTTGCTGAAAGAACATTTCAGCAGATAGTATCCATCCTCTTTATTCATCAGTTTGAATCTCTAAGCTCCCGTTTCCCTTGGGTACCTAAGAACATTGATTAGAAGTCATTTATTGACAGTGCAATAATCATTTTTAACCAAACTGAATGTTAACATTTACCTATAGCATCCTAAGGCTTTTACTCGATGCACAAACTGTTGATATTGTGGTTCTATGAATGTGTTTTATTTTATAGTTTTAGAAAATTTCCACCTCAATAGACTAAATAGTTTCATCTTATTTTTTCTTATATGTAAGACAAACAAAAAGATCTCCCAGAATAATATACATGGCACAAAATAAGCAAAAACGTCAATTTCTGCTTGCATCTGTTTAACAACCCTGTGAATCATAGTTGATCATGTTGCTTTTAATGTCTCCTTATGTTTTATATTCCTCCTATAATTGATGAAGATATATGGATATTATTTATAATATATAAAGGTCTTGTTTATCTCATTTACTTAGCTCAACATCCTTAACAAAATGAAAAAATATTGTTTTATAAGACAATTTATCTTTTACGGTGCCAGTAATGCAGGAATTAATAGCAAATAATAAACATTTGGTAATGTAATTATATTAGTTGTGTTACCACCCCCACGCCACTAGAGTCAGTAGTAGACCCGAAAAGATGCAACGAAAGAGCAGATTTAGAAGTACACAGAAAGCTACAGAACTTAAGAACTGTGAGCTGCGCTTAAGTAAATAAAAGAGGGAAATTCAAATACATAATGAGAGTGAGACTCCTACCTAAAGATGAAGATCACAGATTTCAAAAGAAAATAAAAACGGGAGACCGTAGATAACATAGGAAATAGCGCCCCCGTCACTTCCGGAGTGCAATAGTCCCATTTCCAAATAAGGTACGAGACTGCCATATGGTCCATCCCCGCCCCTTTCTGTTTGCTGCAGCGAGGTGCACTTGTATTTTCTATAAAATCTACTGAAATCCACCTCCATATTTGAGCTTTTAAGTCTACATCTCATTTTATGTGAGCCTTTTTACATAACCAGAGTTTCTAAAGCCTGACCACATAAATGCCATGAGCAACAGACTTGCCTCCAGGTCCACCCACACCATCCTCTGTGACATTGAGCTGGAACACATGCTGATTCTCCTGTCCAACTGAACAGCTGAAACGCAACCAAGTGATGAAAAACAGCTAAGAGCAGCTTCTGGATAAACAAAGCCCTTTTGCACAGCTCCAGCGCGCTGCTGCAATCCTTTAGTGCGGTGTGAACAACAGTGTCTGGAAAAGAACGAAGGCAAAAACGATTTCTTCCCGCATCCCAGTTTGAACCTAGCTAAAGTCCACGCGATGTTCCGTGACAGAGTGGTCATGCTAGAAAGTTCAACTTCTTCTTTCCGGTCCAGACAGACGGAAAGCGCACCGCTGGACTACTGCTGCCACCCTCTGTTCAGACAGAGGGTGACAGCAGAGGCATTCTTCATTTCTATTCCAGAAATAGAGGCTGCCTATTTCTGCAATAAAGTTTGATTATAACCTCTGATTTTTCTTAAGCTATCCGCTGATTTCATATAATATGTCGTATACATTGAATCAGAAAAGTTTAGGAACTAAAGCTTTAACTATTTTCCCTATATGAGGATACAAATTTGAAAACAAAGGCCCTACTTTTGATATAAAATACCTGCTTGGTACAAAATACCAAGTCAGCTCAGAAGTTGGAAGTAGAGCATCTGATGGATACAGTGGTGGAATAACTATAACTATAAATGCATAATTCATCATGTCACACTGCAGTGGCGGCGCTATAGCTCCCCCATAATATAGCACCCCCATAAAATATTAGATTTAATATTACTTTTTTTTCATCTGATTTTAACATTACTTATATAAAGTTGTTGCGGCATTTTCATCAAAAGACACAAAATAAAAATAAATTATTATATACTGAGTTAAAAAAAACAACAACAACAACATCCCACAAGAGGATTTGAACTTTGTCTATTCATATTATCACTTCCAGGAAACAATTGACATGATGCCAGATGTAGCGGGGCGCAGGCGGTTGCCACGGCATCGGGGTGTGCTTAAACGACAAAGATAGAGAGAGTAAAAAGATACGAGTGATTTTGAGTTGATCACCTGTTCGGGTTGTTTTACCTTTGTTTATCTTTGCTGTGGCGCATTACAGCCACTGTAGTTTCTGAACGTTCAATAAACGACACACTTCACCACATTCAGATCTGTCTTCCACCCACATGTCTTCATTATTCATTACCTTGTTAGTATGAGTATTCACAACAAACATAAAATAGGACAAATATATTTCATTAAGTTTTAACAAACAAATGGCTTCTACCGCGATACTTATGTGAAATTAAATTATATCCCAACTTCAGAAAATTTGCCTTTATCTTTACAGAGCTCTGTGGTTCCTCCTATCAGTATGTAGTTTCTCATATTGAGGTCATCAAACCAAATTTCAGATCTACCATAACTGACTCACACCTGCTGACCAGAACCAACTTCTGACTGAGAAACCAGTTACCTCCTCCCAGTGTCAGAATGAGGAAGAAACTGCACTAGGTTTTCTATCACTTTATTATTTCTGCTATAACTAATGTACGTTCACACAAAAAACAAGTCAACAGAGTTTAATTTACAATTTTTATGTCTTTGCGTCATGATATAGATCTCAGCTGGCTGGTGAGAGAAAAAGTAGATCTTGGTCTCAAAAAGTTTGGGCACCCCTGCTTTAGATCATTACTTATTGCTGAAAAACAAGTAAACAACACCTGTCACTGAAGAATATCTATATAATTACATCAAAAGGTAAATTGTATTGCTTTTCAGAAAGAACCATATGGACTTATTTGATTAATAATTAGCTTGTACTGAGGGTGACATTTGGTTATGGTCTTTCAATCAGTTACAGAGAGTAATCTGAAAAAAAAACAGAGTTGTGTAATAAATACAAGTCTCAAGAATTTGAGCTATCTTACTATTATACTGTATTTCTAGCCAGTCTGTCGTTTCTTACTCCACCAGTTAAGTCACCTGCTAGTAATATATATTACTGAGAGAAACAGAAGGGAAGAAATAATAAAGATCAGATTAAGAGTAAGTCATACTTATTTAACTGACATTTTATATTTAATAGGGAGGAAAAATAATGATAAATGTGAAGGATGTGGAGAGAAAGAAAATGTAGAACACTGATGAATTGTAAAACATATGAACCTGAAAGGGAGAAATTGAGAAGAATGGTTTGAATGACAGGTCAAGAATGGAGCCTTAAAGGAATATTGGGAAATTAAGGGAAACATATTGGATATTTACAGATTAAGGAAAGCACTATTTATTAATCTTCAGAATGCAAAATTAAAAATGTAAAGTAGTGTTGCTACACATTCCATTCCAGTAGATGGCGGTAATGTACATCAGTAAATTGCTTGCCAACCGCCATTAAAAAGAAGAATAACAAGAAGAAGAAGAAGAAGAAGAAGAAGAATCTATTAAAACATGCTGTTTATGTTCTCTCTTTAATGTATTTACGTAATGTTATGGTGATGTATGTATGTATGGTGATCTCAATAACCCCCTGGCTGTCCTTTAACAACAATGTATGCTGTTTGTACTGTTATGTATTCTGTATGTCAATAAAGATCTATTTAAAAAAGAAGAAAACGTCACCTGGTAATAAACACCAGAAGAAGAGTAGGCGGACTTTGCTTCGCTTCCTTTCAAGGTTATGGCGGTAGAACTCTGTTTCTGTGGGCTTAGAGACTGTAGATTTGGATTGATATCATTGAAGGGAATCAATATGATTGCAAAACTTAATAGAAAAGCGGTTCATGGTGGATAAAATGTTAATAACTCTGTGTTACGTCTATATGTGGGTCCGTTTTCACAAGTGTTACTCGGTGCTGATCCGCAACAGTCTGTCCAGGCTGAGAAGCAGGAAGAACAGCCTCTGTCTCAGCTTCTGTTCCGGCTCCAACTCGGGCTCTGCGCACCCCACAGCAACGCCCCCAGGACTCCACACAGCCGCTCCACATTCCCAGCAGCTGTTTCCTCCCGAGGATAATGTTTTCCTCCAGCTCGGAGACAAGGCCGTCTATGTCACGGAGGCTCAGGTTAGACATGTGAGCTTAGCTGGAACACAGGTCGCTTTCTGCCCCCATCTTGTTCTTGAGAGGGGGAGGAAACACGCAAGAATATTCTGCTTTCATGGAACACAGCAGGTGGAGAAAGTAAAATGTGTTTTCCAGAGGGGTCTGGTTCACAAGATTAGCCCAGAAAATTCAGTACTTCAAAATTTAAACTTATAAGTTTACCAAACTTTTTACAGAGCAAATCAATGTCTTCGTAATGCTCAGGTTATTTGGTAATCGTCAAAGGTTTAGAGATTGTGCTGAAATTAGCGCCAAAAAATCCAAACGCATTATTTTCATTGAATATTGGTATTTGTTTTCATATTTATGTAAATACTGATGGCTCATTGACCATGAAAAATCCCGAGTCACTTCAGACATATTTGTTGCTGTAGATGCATAAAAAAATTGGAATGAAAAAAACTGGAAAGCTGGAATGATTGTTTTCAGAATTTTCTGCTTCTTATCTGTAGTTATTTGTTCACATACACCACATTCAGATCTGTCTTCCACGCGTTTCATATGTCTTTATTATTTGCTTAAACCCCTGTCACTGCATACACGATAATGGTTCTATACAGGCACCTTTTCTTGATTGTTTTTAATACTGTTTTAGGCTTTTGGCTTTGGTTAAATCCTAAACATTGATGAGGTGGTTATTGTTTCATCTTTACAAAAAAAAAAGATCACTTATGAAGAATAATTGTTGCTTAGTAGCATGCATTCATAATCCATTTTTTTTTATCATTTGGACTTAACTTTAAAAACATTCCCATGTTTGTAGTCTGATTCAAAGGCTATTAGACTGTTGCATATACCCTGAGTTGACTTAAATCAGTTTATAGAGATAAACCATCCACTTAGCTGTGTAGAGAGGCTGCTTCACTTGGACAAGTTGATACAGTTGCCATGTAAAACACATTAATACTAGACTTGAAATTTTGTTGTCATTTGTTGTAATGGAAATAAATGTATTACCTATTAATATCTGGTTGTCACAAGCTACAGTGTCTTTACAAAGCTATTCACATTTGAGTTTTTTTTTTTTCAAAACCCCGATTCATTTTTCTTCCTCTTCTGTTGGAAGCCACTTTGTTGTTGGTGTGTAAACATTAAAACATGATAAAATACATTGTAGGTTGTAGTTGTAACACCACAATCTCTGAAGATTTAATGGATGTGAATTGTTTTGCAAGGCTCTGGTCAGTTTTTCTCTGGCAATGTGTCTACACTCACTTGCCAAAATTCTGGAATAATCCTCATTATTCCTTCCTGTGATGTTCCCCCAGGAGTGTGATGACTTCAGCCAATGGACTGTTCTTGGATCCTCTTTAATTGATGCTCAACAAATAGATAATATTTCATTCATAATAGAAGCTGCAGAGAACCAAGTGGGATATCCTCCTGCAACAAATAAGCAAGTAAGCTCCAATTTAAAAGTTGCATGACAAGAACATGTGGACAAGTAGGTTACCTGAAAAATTAATTTAAAGGGTTAAGAAAGTTGAAACGATGAGAAAAAAAGGAAAAAGAAAAACAATCATCTACTACCAAAAGAACAATAAAATGCAAAGATGATTATTAAATAAGAAAGTATGGTACCTCTGCCTGGCTTTCTAACCAATATGGCCAGACAGATTTAAATAGGAGCAGCAAAAACAAAAGTGGTGGATTAGCAGTGTTTGCCAATAAGTGATGATGGCCCCCAGGACAGGTTACTGTGGAATATTCTCTGCTTTCCCAAAATTCAGCTGCTAACATGTTATGACAGTCACATGACTGTCATAGTCTTAGTCAAAGGCCTCTTCAGATTTGCTGCAAGATTGACTGCTACTAGAGATCTTTCCTGCCTACAGCATCACCAACTGCTTGAAGATTTTTTGATGATATAAGTTATAACATTTAATTTCCCTTTTGGGATAAATAAAGTATTTTTGATTTGATTTAAATTGTAAATTTTTGTGTTAGGAAACAATTCAATTAGATTTTATTGTGTATGAAGGAGTAATAGCATTCATGTTGGGGTTTTTTTATATGCAGGTACTGAAGTGGTCTGACTACTGTTTCCCCCTGGCCTTCAGCCCGGATCAGCCATTCAGGGCGGTGGCACAGACTAATCTAGATAACTTCAGCCGTCTTGGGGTCGCTTTTATTGAAGATCGCCTTCAACTGGACAGTGGACTGGTGCCTTCAAAGATAATCCGTATGTTGCCCTTCACTGCATTTTGTCATCAGCCACTAGTTACAGAAGAGAATTATCATGTGATAATTCTAAACTGTCAGAGTGATGTCTGTCCAACATATGTAATACTTGATTGGCACACTGGTGGTAATGTTCAAGGTAGGTCAGTAATCATAGTTTTTATCAGGTGTATTGGGTTTATTTATTGTTAACGAGGTGTGAAAAACAACTAGTTTTCACTAACTCAGCTTGTCAGCTCCAACTTACCTTTATGAGTATGAAGATGTTTATTCTACAAAATCTAACTTGGTTGTTTATGACCAGTAAAAATGTCACATGTCAAAGTGTTTCCCATTAGTCTGACGGAAGGAAGCTGAACTTATGCTTCAATGTTTGGTTCAGAATGTTATAGTTGCTTAGACTAGCACACTAAACCCAGCTTAGATAAAAGATTTAGGCGCAACTAAACTCCTTATTGAAAATTCACATTAAGATGAGAGTTGGAATTTTTTAAAGTAAGATTTTCTTGAAAGTTTATGACCGGCCAGTAACTTACCTGTCAGTCTTAGTTGTTGTTTACGGTTTAACTTACTTTCATTATATCACTCACTGACCAAGTCACTACAGATGTAAACAGCATCACTCTGCATTTATAGTACTCTGTGAGAAATATTTTACTATTTAAAGCCTTTGTGTACACAGAATGAAAGCATAGTAGTGAGTTCATCTTTTAAAATCATTTAAGTGGTTTTATCATGTCTGGCATTTTAATAGTTTATGCATTAACCCATTAAAATGCCGTTAATACAGAGATTTTTCAGTAATAACACTAACTCACATTGATTTTGTTTGTAAATTACCACAGAGTTGTGTGTCAGTAGCATTCTCATTTTATCCTGATGTTGGCTGAAAGAATCATCTGCCTGAAGCGCTGTTACTTTAGTGACTTGTTCAACATCTTGTTGGCTGGAAAACTAAATTCTGTTTGCTGATTCTTAGGCGGTTAAAAAGAAAACAAGTGAACAAGACTTTCACACATTTTTTTTTACTCATTTTTTTTGTATTTCTGCTGAAAGAACCTAAATATTGTTTTAGGAAGCATCCATGTTTGAAATATAACCTAACGATAAAAAGAAAATATATTTTGTGTCATATCTTTAAATGTCCCCATGTCAATTTATTCTATTGAATATCAATATGTCATATGACTGACTATGTTTGGTGGATTTTGGCTTTTTCCATATAGCTGTTTTGCTCCAAAAGAGCACTCTCAGAAAGGTGTTGGAACGGCAGTGTCTTGAGAGGCCACAACCTGTGGGGGCGCTCTTACTTTCGTCCACTACTCCTGAGGAGGGCCTCTCCGAGTCATTCTCTCAGCTGTTGCCTGCTGACCAACAGAATCTGCACTTGCGAAAAGGTAGTCTCCTGCTACCCCTAGAGGTGAAGAAGAGGCTGCAGGAGCGGCGGGGATCAGAGCCTCTGCCCAACTCTCAAACTGTTAATTTAGAATCCCATCATCACCACATGGAGGGCTATGGACACCACCTTCATCTCTCCAGCTGCCATGAATGTTTAGAACTGGAGAACAGCACCATCCTCTCTGTCAAATATGCCTCGGCTGAGAACATTCCAGATCTACCTGATGACACCTCTGTGGGGCTGGATAGTGTGGATGGGTGTCTGGCTGAACTAGAACATGATTCTACGGGTTTTTTTGGAAAAGCACCAAACATTCTTGTGTACACAGGTGGATGTGAGGAACGTTTTCAAGCAATTCATCAACTTTTGTTAGACTGCATAAATGTGGAAAACAACACTATTTATCCCCTCCTGCAAGAACAAGCGCTAAGTGACCCATGGCTGGACAACACCAGGCTCCTGGTTTTGGCAGAAGAGGAATCCTTGACTGCTGAGCTTCAGACTCGCTTTCTTACTTACTTAAGCAAGGGTGGGAAGGTGCTAGGGCTGGGCTCCGCTTTGTGCCCGGCAGGTCTCCATCTGGAAGTTAAGGAAGGACAATGCCTCCAGTGTAGGAAGTTAATCTTCACCAGAGAAGACAGCACAGAGCTGGAAGCAACCATTCTGGCAAGTGGAAAGGTCTATATTCGGGATCCTCAGGGAGGAGGGGAAGTGGAGCTCTGGGGGGAGCTGAGAAGTGACGTCGCGAACCAGAGAGAAATGGTTATTGTCAGGTTAACTCATGGAGCCGACGGCGGGGAAGCTGTCTTCTGTCAGGTAAAGATATTATACATATGGAGTGCAAATGTTAATGGTACAAATTTTAACACCAGGACAACAGTTGCATGTTTTCAGGTTTTATGCTGCTGGTTTGGAACCAGGTTGGAAGTGGAGCTTTAAAATGCAAAATGTTTCAAAATGTAAAACGTGTTTTTACATTTTGAAAAAACACATTTTTCAAAATGTACAAGACAAGCTCCCAAAGCTCCTGTTCACAATCCCCCATCCGACACTTTTAGGAGAATCACATTCATCTTTTGAACCACTGGAAATGTTTAGGATGGATGGAAGTGGATGTTTACAAACCAGGCGGGGATTGTGAACTGCAGCGTTGTTCTGTTAAACCACTCTTTGCTAAATAGGAGACAACCCTCAGTCCAGAAGGATATTGCTGCTGGGTGTCCATGTTCTCAGCAGAATTAAATTAAAATAATGGTCTTGAAGCATCCAATTTTGCTTTGCTTTTGCATCTCAAAAAGAGAAAACATTTTTGCAATTCCAATTATGGTGGTTGTGGTAGTCTGAAAGTAGTCACTGATTTTGACTTTTTAAAACTACAGTTAAACTTTTGATCAGCTGTTTGCTCCTGTTTTTTTGTGTGTCATTTTACATTTTGAAGATTAAGTTACAATCTGGATATGATTCACCAGCAAACCTGATTCGGTAACTTCTCTGGTGCTAAGGTTTTGATCAGGGGAGTTTTTGATTTGCTAAGATGCCTGTAATTGTAAAGGTTTGTTGGGTGTTGTATCTCAGATCATCTGCTCTTATTGGGGCCTGCCATAGCAATGCATAGGGAGAGCAGTGACTGACTTGCTTCGCAAGTCATTCACTGCCTCCATGCACAAATGCGGTATCAAAAATTGCGGCTCGATTCCCAGAAGGGGGAGCTATTACTTCTGGTCGGATTCGGAGTTACCATGGCAACATAAATTGCAAAAGAAGACCCCCAAAAACCCCTCCTCCATAAGTCAATGGAGCGAGAGGACAGAAAATCCTAAAAATACACTATTTTTGACGAATTACTGTTCCATCATGAATTCACGTAGAAATGCCATTCAAACTTCAGTTTGTAGAAATGTCCGTGATCTCTTCTAAAGTGAAGACAGTACGTCGATACGAATTACGGTTTGTCCACAACTTGTCTCCAAGCGACCCAAAGTTTTCAATTTTTCGAAAAGTTAGAGCAGTGGTTCCCAAACTTTTTCTTCTGCGCCCCCGCAGTGGTTTCCAAACATTTTCTGCGCCCCCCCATGGATTACAAATGGCTGTCTGGTTGAAATGATGCATGTGACGGGGGGGGCATCGACTTTTTTGAGGGCAAAATGAATGTATTTAGCTGAAAATAGACACCAACATCGGTAGCCTACAAGGTACTTGTTAAGCTTAAGGTTTGATATTAGCTAGTCATCTTTTAGCTAACATTACCTGCATCCAGCAGCTTTACTCAACTCAGTCGGTTAGTTTGGAGGAAAAACTGTGAAAAGTTCTTTGCGTTTTGCTCGTTTGCTGCCGTGATTCTAACACAAACCTCCGTAGCTCCGCACAGCAGCAGCAGGTCTCCTTCACAGGTGGAAACCCAGCGCGAGCGTCGTTGCGCTCATGTTGCATTTAAAGGCGGCTCGGAAAAACAGGTTACAACATGTTAACAGATTAAACAGTTTTAACTGCTGATAAAAGTGACAGAGGACACAAATATGGGAAGTGTGGAAGCCTCTATTGTATCGAATTGACATAGGAATAACAGAGTTGGCCATTCTAAGGTAAAAACCCAGCGCATACAGTGTTCATGTTTTGTTTTGTTTTTTTCATCCAGACAGCTTCCCGCACCCTCCCTGCAATGACACGGCGCCCCCTCTGGGGGGCGCGCCCCACAGTTTGGGAACCTCTGAGTTAGAGTGTGAGGTCCGCTCCGCTAGAGTGTGGGAGAGAGTGGATTACTGACCCCAAAATAATTTCTAACTCGCACTCACGCCCACAGATATCGCCCGATTGGCCTAAAAGTCGGTCAGGACATAGATATGCATGCCTGCTCCGGTAAAATGTTTTCAAAATTTTCCTAGAGCTTACGATTTTCTGCCCAGGTGTTTCCAACCGATGTCGTGCGACAGGACAAACTCACGCTCAGATCCATGTTTTTCCATTTATTTCTGAAAAATGTCAGACCTCAGCGCACATCATCTTTCTCTCATCACTGTTAATACTGTGAATGACGTAGAAATATGAATCGCAGGAATATCAGAGATGACAAATAGCCCTCTCATACACTTCAAACGGTTTTCGAATACGTGTAATGGTTCCTGAACGGGAAGGAGTTGTTCGAAGTGCTTTTTTTGTGAGAAACAGGCTGGCTAATCAGAGAATTCTCTCACCCTCTGTGTGTGACTGACAGCTACAGGGGATTAATTACAGTAGCAACAGAACACAGAGCAGGGCAGAAGGACTGTTTAGGATTACAGAGGAGCTCCTTAGGACTACAAACATGCCATCATTGTAGTTCTAACTATGCCTGAACACTCAGTTCAGAGGGTTGAGCAGAATGTCAGAACTACAACATGACAGAACTGTCTGTCACTCACAGCTGCACTTGACAGGGGATTAATTACTGTAGCAACATAACACAGAGCAGGGTAGAGCTGCTGCTTAGGACTACAAACACGCCATAACTGTAGTTCTATCTATGGCCAAGACTCAGTTAAAAGAGAGGCCTTTGCAGCATGTAAGAACTACAACATTGTGGAACTGTCTGTTACTAAAGAGGAGGACTTAGCTGGTATTCAGAACTACTTGTGTTTTGAGCATGATATAACTGATTTAACCCGATCACTATTACACATGGGATTAGTGTGGCCATTTTAAATGAAGCTTACTGAAAATTTCAAAATAAAAGCCTTGACAATTTTTACATCATGTAATTGCTCTTTTGGCAGTTACATAACTGGTTTATCAAAACCACTGTTACACCCGGGATTAGTGTTGCAATTTCAAATGAAGCATGCCCATTATGTAGCCGTAATTTCCAACGGTTATGATCAGAAACAGTCCCGTCCTGACTGGAGGTGATTGATCCACCCATGGGATACATTTTCATTAAATATTCAGGTCATTAGAGTATCCATCAAAAAGTCTGAAATGTTATTTATATTCCTAATTTTTTATGGAGTGTTTCAATATTAACTCTTTTCTGAATTTTTTAATTTTGCTGCCCTATTTTCTATTTGATCTGTTGGACTGACTGTTAAAAATAATTTTAATTGTGATATGTGTATGTATGTTTCTTTAGGTTCATTTTGACATTGCATCCTACTCAAAGAAAATGGATTCAAAAGATTTTGATGAGCTGAAGGTCAGCAATGCACTGCGATATGACATTTTGACAGAAGTCCTTAATTCCTTGGGAGTCAGCTGTGAACCAAGCCAGACTCCTGCCCCAAGTCCTGTCTACCTGCTGGCCACCTCCCAGGTATGTGACAAGTGAAATACTTCCTCACTTTGAAAAAGTGTCCCACATCATAATACTATGGTACTTGAATTTTTCCCAACAAAAGAACTAAACTTGGGATTCAGAGTTTGTCTGGCTTCTATGTTCCAGTCCATGTGCATTCAGAATGTTGTGTTTATGGACACTGTGAACAGGAAGTGTTTAAATTACAGATCACGCTGTAATTGGAAGATTGTTAAAAGATTCTGAAAGAATTAAAAAATTAGAGAAGAGAATTACTTTTGCTACATTTTATTACATTATTATCCTTTGTTCTCCTTCCTTCCCATCTTCAAGTATAAATAGTACACAGATGGAAACAATCTGACTCACTAAGTACATGCAAAAATCTGAGCAGATCTGCAGAGGTGTGACAGCAGGTCTGACTACGGAAGGCTTATATAAACATGAAAGGGCATGTTTCGAGGGAAAATTAATTGCACAATAAATTAAACCTATCGACCTCATTTTAAATATCAGCTTTATCGTCTCTTCCTGCCTTTTTTTCTTTCTGTTGATGACACTGAATGAAAAAAAGGCTCAACTCCAGTGCTCTCCACTGACCCTCCCTTCCTCATTTTCTTAGTGTAATGTCCAGCGCACACTACACGAGTTGTCGGATCATTGTCGTACCATTTTCAAACCTGAGAGACCACACATTAGCCGACAGAAATCCTAGGTATAACGGTTCGATCGGGTTCGTCGTGCCGTGTGGTGTCCAGCCACCTGGGCACAAAATAAGGGCTACAAGTCCAGTTAACTAATTTTAAAACCAGGCATTAATCATTGCTTTACTAGAATCTACCTGTGATGCATGTGGCTAGAGTCAGCTTAAAGTCCTGACTGAATGAAAATCATTATAACCTATTTATGTTAACGAAGAACAGCTGAAAACTTACAGGGTTTATCAACTGCGGTAGCAATTTGGCTCCAACTCCTCTCCTTGTCATTTCTATATTCTTTGCACGAAATGTTGGATAAATATTAATGTTGTTTTCCACATATCATCTCCGATGTCCGCTGAACTTCGGGTTGTGCCCGTCAGCTGTTTGGGATTCCCCTCGTAATTTTCCCTCAGCAAGCATGGAGGAGAATCCGCGCTCTCTGATTGGCTACCTGTCACATTCAGCGTTAAAGCTCCCAGTCGGGGAAAACCCTTGATTTAGATCGGAGCGGCCACGATGATCTAAATCACACTACAGGATGATCGGTTACGAAATCACCAGCGAGAATCTTAGATCAGCCAACGTTCTAAGATTGTCATAAGGGAAAAATGGGGCAAAAAAATGCTGTAATGTGAACTACTGCATTAGGTAGTCGGATGTGCCCATGTTCTCTATCTAAATCTAGTGATTACCGAGGGTAATATATACTGTTAAAAAAAATAAAGGGAACATTTCACTTTAATTTTGTGTGTGGCTCCAAATCCAGGCCTCCATTGGTTAATAAATTTGATTTCCATTGATGATTTTTGTGTGACTTTGTTGTCAGCACATTCAACTTTGTACAGAACAAGGTATTCAATGAGAATATTTCATTCATTCAGATCTAGGATGTGTTATTTGAGTGTTCCCTTTATTTTTTTGAGCAGTGTAGTATACAGACTACATAATCTGCACTCTTTTGGTTGAATGCAGTATTTATTTCCACTTTGGCTTTATATTGTTTAGTTTTTATTCAAGTACGTTTTTTGTTAATGGAGACTGAGAATCCATTTTATTTTTGTTTTTGGTTGTTTTATTTATTTAGTTTATTAGTTCCAGTGTTATGTGTTCTTTTGAAAAGAAAGTGTATCTATATATGGCAGGAAATCGTATGCATTATTAGTCATTTCGATTAAATCAGTATCAAAAGGTCTTGAAATAATATTATCGTTTATCGCAATAATTTTTTAGACAATCGCTCAGCAAAATTTGTTATTGTGACAGGCCTGGTGTGGGGTTTTCCCTGACTGAGAATGCAGCCTGTTGAATGTGACAGGTAGAGCACAGATTCCCCTTTGTGTTTTCTGAGGGGAAAGCACAGAGGGGAATCCCAAACAACTGACATGTGCAATGAGAGTCCAGTGGACATCGGAAATGATATGTGGAAACAACATTAATGTTTGTTCAACATTTCGTGAGAGGAATATCCACAGAAATGACAAGAAGAGGAGTTGGAGCAAAATTGCTACCGCAGTTGATGTATCCGGTAACTTTTCTGCTGTTCATGGTTAACGTGACATAAATAGGTTATAATGTTAAGGCTATTCATTCAGCCATGTTTGTTTACTCTAAATCAGTGTTTCTCAACCTTTTTTGGGCCAGCGCCCCTCTGGCCTTTATCCAGGTCCCTCACCGCCCCCCACCAAATAATTTGCTGGCTACTTTACACTGACTATTATTTTATTATTAATATTACTATCACTATTGTAGATGTTTTGATTTTTATGCTTGTTTCTGTATTTATCATCAAAAATAATTTCACAGAGAACAAAAAAGTCATGGGAATAGAAATTATTTTCACAGGTGTTTACAAAAAATGCAATGAACATTCAAGTTAAAATTGGTAGGCCTAATAGCAGCCAATCAGAGTGGAAAAAATATTCATGTTCTTTGCCATTTTCTAGTTGTTAAATATTGCACAAAATGACCAGATAAAACAGGGGTCCCCAAACTTTTTCCTGCGAGGGCCACATAACTGTTCCCTTTTCTGGTCGGGGGCCGGTCTTAGTTTTTCGAGAAAGAAACCTTAGAAAACTTTTTTGGGGGGGGGCTGGATTACTGCCGACGACATTTTGGCGTTTGTAGATAGATTTTTACCCAGAATGCAAATGGAAAAAAACCATGAGCGACACGGTGACTGGTACTGACTAGTATATATTCCATTGAGGGAAACTAAGTTTCATATCTGCTCAAGAGCCCCCCTGGTGGTTGAAGAAAAATCCACATATATATGAAAAAAAAACACTGAATGCTCTCTGGTATTGTTCAGGGGGCCGGACCAAATGAGGAGGCGGGCCGGATCCGGCCCGCGGGCCGTAGTTTGGGGACCCCTGAGATAAAAGATGAACAACATGCCAGTTTAAACTCTATTTGCAAACCGAATGACCTTAAACATGGATAGAACTGTAACTACATTAATCATAGCTCTTCTTCTCTTCAGTGTTTCTGGTGGTGCAGCTCTGTGCTGCCTTCAGGAGAATGGGACATCAGAGTATCATCCATAAAATTTCACCCACATGGCATTTATTGTGCAAACCAGAGCTTTCAGTGGAAAAAGAAAAGTTCCTTTTAATGCCATACAAATATGAGACAGAAACATGGATTATATCTGTAAATGCCCGTTCCATGTTTTATATGCTGATTCTAAGTTGTTACCCATAGTACCCAGTAGGGGCGCTGTAGTTTGGTTCATGTTGAGTTAGTGCCTTCATTTAAAACTGTAAAATGAGAGGGAGTGTTGCTAGCCTCCTGTCAGTCAGCGCTTTGGGCTGAAATATTCCACAGACAAGAGGAAGAGGAGGATATTCTTCATCTTAATGACTCTGGACTGTAGCACATTCTTAAGAACAGGCTAAAGGCTAAAGGCAGCACCGCACGGACTTTACCGCCATAAACTTTGCAGCCCTTGGACAGCGGAGCGAGGTACATGTTTAGAGCTCTATTGTGAAGTCAGCGTTATTATTATAATGTATTCATGTTTTGTGTCAAATAACAGCACTTAAGCAAAATGTATTTTATTCTCTTTAGTTTTCACGGTGTATTTGAAGCACGGTATGTTCAGTGCACTTCAACATCTTGGTTTGGAAAGAAGTAAATACGAAGTTACTGCACCCGTCGAAGCTCTCCGTGTTTTCTTGGGTCTGAGGGACTGCTACAGTGAAAACTCGTCGCTGAGTGAAAGACGGTCCCATATCAGGCGAGTGCAACCCACGTGTCAGTCGAGCGAGGCCTGCGCAGCCGAGAGAGACTCAACCCCTGTCAAGAATCATTGCCACTTCCTCACGACTCTTCATATTGGGCTCTGTCTCGGTTATTCATAAAGGTTCAGGTATTTTACTCAATAAGGACTTTGCTGATAAAAGGATCAAATTACCTGCACAGTAATTAAGAGTTTAAAGCCTTAAATGCAGTTGTGGTTTTATTGTCTTAAAGCTACAGTTTGTTTGCATTAAATTAATGCTATTTCTTAAATTGTATGGGTGGCTTATCCTCTAAATAATTTGTGGTATATCAGCAGTATTTACAGTCACATTTGTTATACGTGTGGATACTAAATTGTACACCTATATGGTTTAAATGTCTGATCTGAGTGTTGTTTCCCATATAGTCTTAAAGTTAAGGCAACACTTATTCAAATTTAAGTCCAGACATCACTACAAAGAGTAAACACAAACAGTAAAGGAACAAAATGTTGAACCCTGCTGAAGAACCTGACAACTTAGAACAGCAAGAGGTGAGATCCAGCAATCGTGAAAGACACCTAACCGAAAAGGGCAAAGAAATGCATGAACAGGATGCAAAGAAACACGAACGAGCATTTGACAGAGCATATAATTCTTGGAAGGAGTCGGCTAAAGAAATTAGAACAAAACTGAAGGCCTTCTGCTCACCTGGAGATTTAAACAGTGCCAGTCATGACATAAGAGACAAGCATGCGGCTGTACAACATTATGAACCCATTCGCCGCAACCAAAACATGACTCCAAACGTAGTAAAAAGAATGGATGCCTGTACTGTGCTTACCACAGACATTTGTGAGATTATTGCTAAACGACAAGAAAATATTGATCAGCCCTTCAATGATCATCTTGAGAAGGAAAGAGTAAGGTTGATGCTAAACAAAAATGACTATGGCTCTGTGTTTGGAGATACAAAAACTGAAACATCGTTCCCAGACGGTTCAGTTGCACACTCAAAGACAGATTCTTCAAGCAGTCGTGAAGCAGATGCTGAATTTGCAGCTAAAATGGAACAAGCAAAGGCTACACATGAAATACTTGCACAGCAAACTAAAGTCAACCAAATGGAGAATGAATGGAAGTTAAAGGAAAATGAAGCACTGACTAAGTTAAAACAAGAAGAAGTGGAAACAAAGGCAAAGCTTGAGCAGGAAAAAATTAAACTGCAGCATTTAAAGGCAGAAAGTGAAGTAAGAATAGCAGCAGCACGTGTAAGAGCTTTAGGCACTGTAAATGATGTTGAAAGCTGTGATATAGCATCCTGCAACAACTTTAAGAACGCTCTAAAGACTCTGTCAGTGTACCACAGCCCTCCTTAAATCCGTTGGCTCTGTCGTTTAAGCATCACTTACACCGGTGCAGAACGAGGAGAACTTAGTTTAGCTGAAGCTCTAGCAAACTCCCTTACCTTAAACCGACTTCTAGTACCTGAGCCGGCTATCTTTAGTGGTGACCCTCTAAAGTTTGTTGACTGGAAAGTATCCTTTATGACACTAATTGGCAACAAACCCTTACCTGCATGCGAGAAGATATTGTATCTAAAGAGTTATATTGCAGGTGAAGCTCGAAAGGCAGTAGAGGGATATTTTTATCGTAACACTGAAGAGGCATACCAGAGCATCTGGAATGTTCTGCAAGAAAGGTATGGCAACCCATTCATTGTGCAAAGAGCATTTAGAAACAAGCTTACAAAATGGCCCAAAATAGCTGCTAACGATCCTTTAGCACTGAGAGAGTTTGCAGACTTTCTTCAGAGTTGTGCAGAGGCTATTCCCCAAGTCAAGGGCCTAGAAATCCTTAATGATTGTGAGGAAAATCACAAACTTCTCAAAAAACTGCCGGACTGGATAATACAGAGATGGAGTCGTATCGTTGTGGAAGAGTTAGACAAACATCAGGAGTACCCCAGCTTTGCTCACTTCACACAGTTCTTACAAAAGGAAGCGAAAGTTGCTTGTCACCCTGTCGCCTCACCATTCCTAATAAGTGAAAAAACAGAGGAGAGACACATTAAAAGAGCTAAAGCACTTACTACAACTGTCCAGTCAAAGTCTCCCTTCCCCACAGTGGTTGGTAATAAACCTAAGCCACCTTGTTTGTTTTGCAAGGACGAACTGCATGGTGTAGCTAAGTGTCCTACATTTGCAGCAAAAACCATTGATGAAAAGAAAGTTTTCATTCGTGAAAATCACCTCTGCTTTGGATGTTTGAGAAAAGGCCATGTAACTAAAGAATGCAAAGTACGTCACTCCTGCAGTAAGTGTGGCCGACGTCACCCTACCTGTCTCCACACAGAGGGAGTAAAGGAACCCAAAGAAACGAAAACTGAGGGCTCTGTTTCCCCCGCTGAAAATGGAAACAAGGAAGTACATAAAGTTATGACCCATGTCATAACTCGCTCCGGCGAGTAGGAGGACCAGCCTCCTACTCGCCGGAGCCTACTGTCAGTTATCGCATCTTTGTATGACCCACTGGGGTTTGTAGCTCCATTCACTTTGAGTGGCAAAAGTATCCTACAAGAGCTCTGCCGTAGAGGTACTGAATGGGATGACCCCATTCCCGACAACCTGCGCTCACGGTGGGAGGACTGGAAAAATGGTTTGGAAAAACTGAAATCAGTTGTAGTACCCAGATGTTACCATCCACCTGAACTAAAAGACATTGCTAAAGTGGAACTGCATCACTTCTCCGATGCCAGTAACATAGGCTATAGAGCATGTTCCTACATTAGGTTCATAAGTGATGACAACAAAGTGCACTGTAGTCTGGTTATAGCCAAAGCTAGAGTCGCACCTACCAAAGTTATAAGCATACCACGACTCGAACTGTCAGCCGCAGTCACTTCAGCTAAAATGAGCGTTATGCTAAGATCAGAACTTGAGATTAATGTTGATGAGGAGTTCTTTTGGACTGACTCCCAAGTAGTCTTGGCATATATCAACAACGAGGCACGGAGATTTCACGTCTTTGTTGCGAATCGTGTCCAGTTGATTAGGGAAACTACAGATCCCAAACAGTGGCATTACATTGACACAGCTCAGAATCCAGCGGACCATGCCTCTAGAGGCCTTGGTGCATCAGAGATTATGACAACCTGCTGGTTGTCTGGCCCAAAGTTTCTGTGGGAACAAGAGATCTCCTACTCAGCTGCCCCCTCAGCTGAACTGTTGGTAGGTGATCCAGAAGTTAAAGCAGTCAAAACCTTTACGACTCAAACAAGCGAACAAGATTATATCCTCAGACGCTTCAACAGGTTCTCTAGCTGGTCAATGCTCCTTAAAGTAGTGGCAAGAATAAAAAGACTGAGATCAAACAAAACCCAATATGGCAGTGTCATAACAGCAGATGAATGCAATTGAGCAGCTGACATAATAATAAAACTCCTCCAACAGCAATCCTTCTTTCAAGAGCTGAGAGCGTTGAAAGTAAATGATAGTCTCCCAAGTTCAAGCCCTTTCTTTCAACTAGATCCTGTTGTAGATCAGGGACTTCTCCGGGTTGGAGGAAGACTAAAAAAGTCGACACTCTGCCAAGGTTTGAAACACCCTATTATTCTCCCAAAGGACCATCACATTACAAACCTGATCATGTCTCACTTTCATTCAAAGATTTGTCATCAAGGCCGAAGCCAGACGCTCATGGAGATCAGAGCAAATGGGTTTTGGGTGATTGGTGGGAGCAAAGAAGTTGCAAAGCTAATAAGCAGATGTGTTCAATGTCAAAAACTTCGGCGGTCTCCTGAAGAACAGCACATGTCTGAACTACCGAAGGAACGAGTTGAAGTCTCAGATCCTTTCATTTACAGTGGAATGGATTGTTTCGGACCATTCACCACAAAGCAAGGTCGCAAAGAGCAAAAGAGGTACGGACTCCTCTTTACCTGCCTTTCCTCACTCGCAGTCCACATTGAAATGCTAGAAAACCTGTCTACAGACTCTTTCATTAATGGCCTACGATGCTTTATCAGCTTAAGAGGAGCCGTCTGTAAGTTGTACTGCGATCAAGGTACAAATTTCATTGGGGCCAAAAATGAGCTAAAGGAGGCGCTCAAAGAATGTGACAGAAACGCCCTGCAGGCTTTCCTTGCAGATAAACAGTGCGAGTTCGTATTTAATGCCCCATCTGCCAGCCATGCCAGAGGTGTGTGGGAACGACAGATTCGAACCATCCGCAGTGTTCTCAATGCCACCATCGCTCAATCACAAGGCAGGCTGGATGACACTTCCCTAAGAACACTGTTTTATGAGGCAATGTCTATAATCAATAGCCGACCACTAAGCATTGATGGAATCAATGACCCTAAATCACCTGAACCTCTAACTCCAAACCATCTCATATTAATGAAATCAAAGGTTGCACTGCCTCCTCCTGGAAAGTTTGTGAAGGAAGACTTGTATGCAAGAAAAAGATGGCGCAGAGTGCAGTATCTAACGGAACAGTTTTGGAGTAGGTGGAAAGTGGAGTACCTTCTGAACATATCCACAAGACAACAATGGCACCTACCTCGTCGCAATCTTGAGGTAAATGACATCGTCATCATAAAGGAAGACATGCTTCCCAGAAGTCAGTGGCAACTGGGTCGAGTTGTTGAAGCACCACAAGAGGATGATGGCTTGGTGCGCAGAGTCAAACTGAAGTTTTACTCTGCGCACCAAGCTGGTGATCGAAATCCAGCAAAGAAGCAGGGTACAACACACAAACCTCACATTATTGAAAGACCTGTTCAAAAACTTGTAGTTCTTTTAGAAAGTCACTAACTGATGCTCATTAGTCTTACATCAGATATTACATTGCTGAAGGTTAATGTGTGACGTTAACTGTATTTTTGTTTGTTCACTTCTTTAACGTCCATTTGTCATGCTGAAAATCATGCATGAATCGTTAATAAGCTCTCATCATACATGATTTGGTGGGAGTGTAAATGCCCGTTCCATGTTTTATATGCTGATTCTAAGTTGCTACCCATAGTACCCAGTAGGGGCGCTGTAGTTTGGTTCATGTTGAGTTAGTGCCTTCATTTAAAACTGTAAAATGAGAGGAAGTGTTGCTAGCCTCCTGTCAGTCAGCGCTTTGGGCTGAAATATCCCACAGACAAGAGGAAGAGGAGGATATTCTTCATCTTAATGACTCTGGACTGTAGCGCACATTCTTAAGAACAGGCTAAAGGCAGCACCGCACGGACTTTACCGCCATAAACTTTGCAGCCCTTGGACAGCGGAGCGAGGTACATGTTTAGAGCTCTATTGTGAAGTTAGCATTATTATTATAATGTATTCATGTTTTGTGTCAAATAACAGCACTTAAGCAAAATGTATTTTATTCTCTTTAGTTTTCACGGTGTATTCGAAGCACGGTATGTTCAGTGCACTTCAACAACTTGGTTTGGAAAGAAGTACTGCACCCGTCGAAGCTCTCCGTGTTTTCTTGGGTCTGAGGGACTGCTACAATATCTTTATATAGACCTGTCTATTGATTATAGGTTAATAGTTTTACTGGACAGAAATTACAAATAACAAATCTGGTTATTCATCAAATCCTAATGAGTCAAATTGAAAGTGTCATGGAGTCATCAGCCTCATGACATTAACACTGACATGGAAAATAATATTGAAGAAATAAATATATCAAATCTAATTAAAAACATAAATAAGTGATCAGTTCTTTACTGTTATGGTCGGTAAAATATATTTATTCTCTGTATTAGATGTGGTCTCAACAAAGCCATGGCACTTCATCAATATTATTTTACCTTTTATATGGAAATAGTGTCCGTTTATTCTTGCCATACAGTCCTCTGTATTAATTATTGATTGAAAGGTCTTGCCATACGAGTTTATTCCTCTGTATTTACTTTAGTTTCTTAGTTTATTCTTGCATTTTGTTCTTCATTCATTTCCATTTAGTTTCCTTTGATTAGTATTATCCTCTCTCGGTTTATTGCTATGTTCACTTTAGTTTCTTTCCTGTTGCTAGATTTATTTTATCAATTATTGACCATCATTAAGTTTCAAAATTATGTACGATAGTGTGAACTGAGCATTACACTACGGCAGTGTTGTGTTCAAGACCACCTAACCCGAGACCAAGACAAGACCAAGACCAGAGTGTATCGAGACTGAGACAAGACCAAGACTTTTGGGGTCAGAGACCAAGTCAAGACCAAGACCAGCGGCCCGCGCTACATGACACAATAAAATGTAAAATATGATCGAAATTGCTTCTCAAAATAATCTGAAAGATCCATATTACCATAAAACACCTAGATATTAAATACTTAACACTAGGACTACCAACCCAAAATACCCAAAATGGGACTCTTCCTCTAGGTACCAGAGAGGGGCCAGTTTGGCCCTCTCCCTAGAGCAGGGGTCCCCAAACTACGGCCCGCGGGCCGGATCCGGCCCGCCACGTCATTTGGTCCGGCCCCCAGAACAATGCCGGATCCGGCCCGCCTCCTCATACCAGAGAGCATTCAGTGTTTTTTTTTCATATATTGTATTTTCCGGTTTATATGTGGATTTTTCTTCAACCACCAGGGGGCTTGAGCAGATGTGAAACTAACTTTCCCTCAATGGAATATATACTAATCAGTCCCAGTCACCGTTTCACTCGCGGTTTTTTCCATTTGCATTCTGGGTAACAATCTATGTAAAAGCGCGAATGTGTCGTCGCGCACCCCCCCCCCCCCCCCCCCCGTGCTCGAAAGTTTCAAAGACAGAACAGCCCTCCTCCTCCTTCTCCTCCCCCTCCCCGCCTCCGTCGACAAGAATTTTCTAAGGTTTCTTTCTCCAAAAACTAAGACCGGCCCCCGACCAGAGAAAGTAACAGCTATGTGGCCCTCGCAGGAAAAAGTTTGGGGACCCCTGCCCTAGAGCTACCAGAGAGGGGCCACGTTGGCACTCCAAGAGAGGGTGTGAAGAGGCGCTTTTGTTGTGTAAATAAGGCCATTACTGACGCACCACAAGAGGGGGGGCAAAGCTGAACTCTGCTGTGGTAGGGACAGATACAGGAAATCTTTCCTGCCTCATGCCATCTCACTCTACAATAAAAGTTAAATCATTGTTCTGCACTAATCAGCGCAATTTTGCACAACTGCACATTTGCGGTACATATATTTACAATAAGCGTGAATTGGAGCAAAAACTGGTCCGGTGAGTTTGGCTCTCCCTCCCCCTGCTGGTCCCTCAGGCTATGGTCACATCTACAGGGATGCTAATTAGACCCTTGAGAGTCGTCAGTTTGGCCACATTTGGATGCTAATAACCCAGTTTGGCCCTCTCTCGGTAGTTCTAGGAAGATACCCAATTTGGCCCCTCTTGGTAGAGATAGAAATTTTTCAAAATCCTGGTAGTCCTAGTGCATTTTACCAATATTAAATATTCAATTTATGTGCTAAAAAGTGTGATGGTCTCGTGCCATCCCTAAAAACATAACGCCCTGGGCATTTGCCCATATTGCTCATATAAGAAACCACCACTGTTGCACCATTAAACATAGCAATTGAGGCAATGCCCTGATGGTAAATAACGCTCAACCATGAACACTGACCAAGGAGCAACAAGCAAGAAGTAACCAAACAGAAGGCGCTCACCGTGACTGTTCTCACTCTCTATCCCAGTACATGAAGCCAGGTAGTCAGACACCATGGCAGACATTACAGCTGCCACTTTGAACAAAAATAATCAAAGAGCAATGTGCATGCTCTGCGTTCTCTTTCGTTCTTGTGTTTTAGTTATTTGTTAATTTAAATATTAACGTACATAATAAAATAAAATAATGATGCAGTGTACACAGAGCATTACAAGAACAAAGAACGGGTGTTCTGTCAGGTCAGGTCATCATACGCTTAGCACAAACTCATGGTGTTCTGTCAGATCAGCATACGTTGTCAGATAGTCGTACGCTTAGCTCAGATATGCATACGCTGTCATTACCATATGATTTTATTTAATCAGCAACATAGAATCATGACGTAGATCATCATACACTTGGTTATTAACAGTTGTATGGCATCCAGCTGCAGCCAGACCTGCTTTAAACACACTTTGAAACCACGACAACGCATGTATATCTATCTAGTTATCATATTATGTCATATTATAAACAATTTAATGACTTATTTTCGTCATAACTTGTTGCGTATACTGACAACTCCACTGACGGTCGGACTTCTTAATGCGCATGCTCTGGCATGGTACTCACTGCATGTATGCTGTCCTGACAGCGTATGGCTATGTGACAGAACACCGGCTATATCTGTCAGACACATCATTACCATAAGATTTCATTTAATCAACAACATAGAATCATGACGTAGATCGTCATACACTTTATTAACAGTTGTATGGCATCCTGACTTAGCGGTTAAGTGAGTTTTACACGAGCGTGTGTTGTAGCTGACTCCAGCTGCAGCCAGACCCTGCTTTAAATACACTTTGAAACCATGACAACACATGTATATCTATATAGTTATCATTGAAAACAATTTAATGACTTATGTTCATCATAACTTGCTGCGTATGGTGAACTGACAACTCATCTGATGGTCGGATTTCTTAATGCTTAATGCATGTATGCTATCCTGACAGCGTATGGCTATCTGATAGAACAACGGCTCTCAGTGAGTGACACTCCAGTCCTATCTAATAAGTAAAGGGCCGTGGAGAAGAATCGACTGTTTCTGAATGTCACCTCACTATATTGCAGACTTTTGGACACAGCGTTATCCCATATATGCGACAACATCTCCGCACAATAATTCAGCACAGTGAGTGATAAAATTTTTCATCACAATGCTTATGTGTCTCTGTACAGCTAGCTTTGATAACATCACGTTAACGGATCTTACCTTCTTTGAGCTACTTTTCTAAGTGACGAAAAAAGTTAGACGTTGTCCCCACCGTCTGTGAAAGCGAAGCGCTGCTGAGTTAGCTGTGGCCATCGGATTTCTTACTATTTATGCAGCGCTATTATATTACTGACGATTAGACAAACATTTTCTGCCGCTGAGAGGAAACCACTGCGCATGTCCTGGAGCGCCACGCGCGAGTGAAAGGTGGGGAGGAGAGGGGGGAGTAACAGAAACACGTAGTTGCTTGGATTTTAATCAGTGCGTTTTTGCATCCACTGAAAACAAAGATGTTAAACTGGACAGTATACTGTACGTTTAGTGATATTTTCACAGTTGCGGTCTTGACTGATCTTGAAATAAAATGCCGAGTCCTCAGCGCCCGAGACCGAGACAAGACCGAGACCAAATGCGGTCGAGTCCGAGACGAGACCGAGACCATCACAAAATGGTCTTAAGACCGGTCTTAAGACCAAGACCAACTTCGAGTACCACAACACTGCACTACGGAAATAAAAAAGGGAGGGGTCAGTGGAGAGCACCGGAGTAGAGCCTTTTTTCATTCAGTGTTATCAATAGAATGAGAAAAAGGCAGGAAGAAACGATAAAGCCAATAAATTAAAATGAGGTCGATAATTTTCATCACGACAGGCCTAGAGTGTCATCAGCCATTTTAAACTGAACTTCCTGTTCAGTTTAGAGAATTGGTCTTAGCTCCTTCTAGTTTTTTTTCCCTTTCTTTAACCTTTAAACTGAATATTGCGCATATCATTGAATGCAAATGATTTCTGGGCAATACCCTGAAGTTTTCTCTCTACTAAAATTATTCCTCTAAATAATTTATCTCCACAAACTCTGGTTATATTGCTCCTTCCTACTTAACCACCACTATCTAACTAAATCTAGACATATTCACATTTCACTCAGGATGCCAAGGAAAGTTTTCTGAAGTTCCTGCACAAACGGGCTGATGAAGATGCTATTGTTCGATTCTCCAAAACCTCCTTCAGGGTAGTGTCCAGCCCTGAACCACATGAAGGTCCCTTGGACTGTCTGTCTTTGGTCACAGAATCCCAAGAGATGACCCAATTTGTTATGGAGACTTACTGCACAAATCTGAAGACCAACCATCTGGGAAACACCCTGCTGTATGCTGAAGTTACCACTTCTACCATGAACCTGCTGGAAGGGTAACATCAATTTTACAATGCTTTTTAATGCCTGAAATGTATGTTCAGACCAGGATCTGTTGTTTCTTAAGGCAGTGATTTTAATTTATTGAGTAAAATTCTTTCAAAGCTATGGTTTATTAACTAATCAGGGACAGACTGCAGCAAACCATCAAGTCTACAAAGATCATCAGGGCTCAACTTTCCCTTCATTTGGGACTTGTGCAGTTCTAGGGTCAGGGAAAGCACAGTTATCCTCTCTGCAGACCCCAGAGCACGGTATGGCTTGAGTCAGTGTGGCTTTAAATAATAAATATGAATACATTTTCTAACAGTTTGCTGTGGGTGAGGGCCCAATCTGTCAGCTGACCTCCTGGTAATAATTACTGACTTGAAATGGAGAAATTTATTTTATTTTATTTCATTTCACACACTGAGAGAAAAAAAATATTTTTATATATATAAATCTAAATGTCTTTTTTCAGATGTGCTTCAGCATTTGATACACAAAGCAAATCCATTTAATAATATGCCAGCAAAACCTTACCCCATAAGTTCAGCAGGTGTGAGCAGTTTGCATGTTTTTTCCATCATATTGCAGATGTTCTTACCACATGGTCTTACTATGACTTCAAGTATCAAATATTTTACTAATTAAGTACTATTTTAAATAATCCATCAATTTATTTTTATTTATTTATGTTTTTGATTATTCAGTTATACATGTCATTTGAGGAAAAATACAAAGATGACATCAACATGCTCAATTGCACAGATTAATATTAGGGATGTACAATATTAGGAAAATAGGCAATATGTGACAGTGAGGGTATAACTTCTGATGAATACTTAACCAAATAGTTTATGTGCATGTCTACAAAAACAATGCATATGTAGTTTCTTAATACCTTTCTAAAACATTTTTAATGCATTAATAGATCTGAAAACATGATACATGTTCAATAAAACAGTGTACTATTAAACTGTTAATCTATTTCAGTAACTCAATTCACCAAGTCATTATATAGATTAATTACACACAGACTGATATTTTAAAGTCTTTATTTCTGTTAACTATAATTATTTTCTGGTTATATATAATGCAACCCAATATATAAGCTTATAATATTTTGTCAAACCAATTTAAAAGATACTTTATTTTAAACAAAAATGTGGTCTTATTAAAATATGTTCCATACTTTCTTAAAGGATTTTATTTCAGGAAGGTACTTTTAATCTGATAAGCGAGCCTTATCAGGTGGTATGTTCTAATTCGTTGAATTTCAATATTACTACAGTCCAGAAAGTTGATTATTTTGATCTATGTTGTGTTTAGAAATCAGGGCTACACAATCAGTTGTGTAGCCTAATTCACAGACAGTTAATGTTTGAAAAAGACCTTTATGTTTTTATAATGATGCTGATGTTTTTCACCTTAAGAGAGCTACCGATCACGTATAATGACACACCCTTTCCTCCCCCTGCTGTTTTTCCTTTTAACTGTTCTTTCATACACTGCTAAAGGGGGATAGGCAGACTGGAACTAATTTATTGCCTCAGTGACCTTTCCCCAGCAAATGGAAGTTGCTTCTAGCCTTCTTTGTTTGCATCCACACACGTGGGTAAAAGTGGTGTCTTGGGTGGGTCAGTCGGGCTGCAGGTGGAACCACTTAAAACTGTCAGAAAGTTTGAAAAATGGGCTCTGGAGGAGCATTGAGTTGATTGGAACAGACATAGTTGTCATTAAGGTTATAGGGAAACTAAAGCTGGGTGAATGAGTACAGCAAATAACCCCAGATCTGCTGCTGCAGTTTGATTTCACTGACAACGTTAAAGATTCCAGATGTCCCTCTCAAGCAACCCTTGATTAATGTTATTATTAAGAATGTCTGTTTCATGTCTCCCAGTATTTGAATTGATGTCTTGATAATACTGGATATTTTCAGGCAAGCCCTCTTTTTCGGCACATATACAGTTTTGAAAAGAGTAGATGGACTCGCAATGTCAAATTGAGCTAAATGTAACATTTAGCCTGTAGTGTTGTTCAAATAAATATTTAGGTAAAGACTAAATTAACAACCTGTGAAAAATCTACCATCCTGTGGAAAACCTTTTAAAAATGAAACTCCTTATATAGAGGCTGGCAATTTTTCAGATGGCTGTGTTATCCAAGAAGTATAAAGTTTTTGAGTGGTGACTTCTTCCATCATGGCACTGCAACTTTAGGAAATTATTAAACCTTCAGATAAAAATACTCCTGCTCTCATGGTGCATTATGTCTTTGCTTAAGGATAGAAGTAAACCACAAGACATTTAATAAAGATTAAATTGACTCTGTGTCTGAAAAAAACCCCAGTACTGGCTTTATCATCTAGAATTGGTTAAGACTTTAGAGAGATGATGCATGCAGCTATAAAATATCCCTTAACTCTTGTCCACAACATCTATTGCACAACATTACTTTGCCATCTAAAAGGCTCTTCACTGTTACATGAAGAATGTTTAAGACAATGATGTCATTGGACCAAAAATTCGGTTTATTTTCTTTGAAAAGGTGAGTCTTGTTCAAAAACACTGGAGATGGTGCAACTTCTAGCAGCCAAAACTGTATAACCTTAATGTCCACACAGTAGTTTTGTTTTAGTAGTTGAGTTTAGTGTCACAAATATCAGGTAGAACACAGGTGTTTTTCATAGCAATGAGTTGACTTTTGTAAATGTGTCTCAGTTCACTAGTAAACTGAAAGTTCACAGTAACATGAGTGTTTAGTTCATCTGTCATATAAAGCCTTTAGTTGAATGCTTGAACCATCAGTCTTGGTTAGGGATGTAAACAATTAATCGACTTATGATTAGTTGCCGATTAATGGTTTATTACATTAAAATTGCTTCTAACGGAACATACACTTAGACCTTCTTTCAGTGTTGTAGATTGGTTGCCATCAAGCAGACACTCTTTAGGGAAGTTGCAGGTTTTCTCTAGTGGGGTTCTCACTTATGTTTGTTGACGTCCCAAAGTCTTAGAAATGCCTTGTAACCCTTTCCAGACAGATAGTCTGTTACTAATTTTTCTTTCGATTTTGACATTTTTTTAGATGATATGTGACTTTTTAAATTCTGTCATCAGAGAGCTTTTTTTGAGAAGCCTTATTTTATCTGCAGATGAGATGATTGGTTTGTATTGATTTGATTCCATTTTAGACGAAATATAAAACATGCAGGACTCGTATTCTCAAAGAATCCTGACTAAATCAAGCTCCTTATGATGTCATTATAAGAAAAATCTTAGAATTTATGCAATTCTACAAATTTTTTTTTTTAATTTTACATAAATAAAATAAGTTATGTGCATTGTTCAGGGCCTTCAAGAAAAAGTTTTAACATGCATCTCTTGGCTAAATCAGACAAAAGTTTATCCTTTTATGGAATTAGCATGTTTCATGTATTTCTGCATTTCTGGTGCACTTCCTTGTGCTCAACCTCTGCTCCAATGATCTCTGCACAATAAAGATTACATTAGTAATAAGTACATAGTGGTAATGTGTTGGTTGATTTGGCCTGTTTATCTCATTAAGGTTCTGTCATGATAGACACCTTAGACAATGAGCATGTTATTTCTACAATGCTCATAAATTGACATGAGCATCTTTAGGTTATCGAGACAAAAAGACTGTTGAAATAACAGTAAGTACTCCTCTTCAACAAACCATCTGATTGGTCAATTAGCACCAGAGCTTCTAGCTCATGCCAGCCAGCTAATTGTAGCTTCAGCATGTCTCTAAGTATCAGCTTATATATACTTTATAAGACGTGTGTGGTTTTCTGGTAATTATGCCTAGTCTTTATAAAGTGTTTCTATTAATATGCTTTGTTTTTTTATTTGTGATATGGATTGAAAACTCCAGTTATATAGTTGTTGAAATAATGTAAAATATTTACTGCAATAAATAGATGCTGCTGGTACTGAGTTGAGGTAGAAATATTTATTTAGCAGAGAGAGCACTTGGCACATCCACAGAGTATAATAATTCTTTTCCTGCTCTGCTAAATTTGATCCTTATGCCTGGAGCAACACTTGCACTGCTGACTTCTACTCAAACTGCTAAGAAATCAATGAGGTCCCTTTTACAAATCTGTTTTGTATGTGATCTACACAAAAACTGACTTTTTTAGGCAGGATTGCTTACTTTGAGAACAAATCTTGTGTTTAAAAGCTATGTTTTCTATCAACCCAGAATCAGTTTAATTGTGGAAAAGAAAGGTTTTGTTTTAACACAAAATGCTTGTTTTTTTTATTTGTGTTGTTTTCTTAAAGGTTTCCATAAAGAATTTTGATTCCTTAACTGTAGCAACTTGTGTAGCATCTTTGGCCAACCAGCTCTGGCAATCTTGGAGCTTTGCTTAAAGGGGCCTTGCTTGTTATGGAAGGTCATCTCTAGTCTGTCTGGTGGTCTCTACAGGCACTGGCCTTTGAATGTCTTTGGTGGTCCCCTCACTTGGACTTCTGAACTAAATTGTAAGCAATTAAATAAATTCTAGAAGATTAAAGATTGGCCAGTAGGAGAATCTGGTAAAAGAGATTCTCATGGTATTTTTTGGTGTTGGTGACTGTTGGTTTGCGATCAAAAATCAGACAGGATCCAGAAATTGCAGAGCTCTGAATTTTTCTCTATGCAGCCCTTCACAATATTAACCCAAGCATATGAAAGATAACGTAATTTAAAAAAAAATTGCTGAACACAAAAAGGCAAAATATCTCCATTGCTCTTGCTAAAATAATTTTATTACAGAGACAGTATTGTTAATAAAAAGCACCTAGATTAGACTTTTTGCAGTCAGCCGTTTCATTTAACCATAAGAACAAATAAGTGTTTTTCATTTAAAGATTCTTAGAAAAGCAGGAATTTGGGGGCAAAATTTGGGTATGATTTGAGCTAACTCGTTGCAGTTCACACATAAAAAGTGGGCCAAAAATAATTGCAGCAGCAAAAATCTTTCAAGCTGCAAAAACCCAGGAGTCAGAATGAAAATATATTTTTAAAAAGAGCTTTCTTTTCAAAAGATGTTTAATGCAAAACTTATGCAGCTTTTTACCTGCTGTGAAAATGTGTAGCAGCCACTGAAATTTTCTCTGTGGAAAATAACAAATTACAAAGCACCAGAACTTAATACACTGAAATTTGACTCTGTGCAATGTTGTTTAATTTCAGGAGCATCAAACTCAATGTTTTCGTGATTTTAATCTTTTATTGTTTACACTTAAATAATGAAACTGAACCACATTTATCCCCATACAATAAAGTAAGACACATACACACACAAAATAAATAAATATAACAAAACTAAAATGAGGGGGAAATTGCCATGTAAACAGTACATTTCCTCTGTTTTTGTCACATGTAGACGTAAATGCGATCAGTCTGTGTGCAGAAAATACATGTAAATATTAAGGTGCACTTTCATTCTCACTGAAAAAGAAAATGGGATCAGCAAATCAGCAGATGAACTCTAAATAGGTTTGAATTGATTCCCAAGGTGGAGAAAATGTAGAGAATCACACATGTCCATAAATAGCTGCACAAATGAATCCCTCAGTCATTCAAGCTTTGTGCATGTGTCTTTATGAATAGAAGGCATCTGCATTCTGTAAATGTGCGACTTAGTGCAAAAAAACTCCTCTTTAGCCAATTAAACAAGGCTTTTCAAGTTGGAGTTCCACCATTCAGTTTGAATTGCATGCATCTTTTTGTTTGGTGTGATAAAAATACTGAGGCACACATTGCATTTCAATGGGTGATATTACATTGTAAGTCCACTGCCATGCAAGGTATATTCGTATATCCAAAATAAATGAAGGCCATTTATCAGTACCTCAGCTTCCCCGTAGTAGTGGAGCAGCCATCTCCCACAGATCACTTCCATTAGAAAATTCTAATTGTAGCTGTTCCTCAGTAAACAGGATTATTTTATTTAATCACATTTATGGATTAGATTGTTCTTTATTGATCTGAATAATCGATGTAAATGTGCTTATGAAAGGAAATCTTGTTTTAAGGTATTTTCTGATGGAAAAAGCAATCATCTGAAATTGTAAGTTAGACCTTTTTATGACAGTGTCCGAAATGTGGAAGCAGTTCCTAGAGAATCAACTCCTGGCTGCATTTAAGCCAAGCTTGAACTCGCTAAAATCCCACAGATATAACGATTCAAAGAAGAGCTATTTTAAACCCTCAGACTAATTTCTGCTTTCACTTTTTCATCTTCCTTCCTTCTGCAGCTATGTGTTCAGCCTACCGCCCCACCCCCACAACCCTTGCAGGACACGCCACCTTCAATTTAAACAACACTTCTGTGTCATAATACTTTCTTGTGAACATGCCATTGATGTATACTTATTTGCTTCCAATGGACTGTTAGCTAATCTTACTGCATATAGTATAGATAATGTCATGACATTTTAATGAATTATTTGACCTGCTGTTAAGTATAATGATAACTTCTTAGCCTCTACTCTAAGTTGACATTTATTGGTCTATATATGTTCCAAATACACACACAAAAATTAATGTTTCCTATTTTCTGAAGTTTTGTTATAGAAAGCCTATCAGCCTCTAAAGGCTGATAGGCTGAAGCATCATCTGGTCTTTTGATTAGACTCATCTGCGGAGTGAGCTTTACTTGGACCAGTCTTAAATTGATCAACCAACCTAATCATAATAATGACCTAAAAGGCTATGGCTCTCTTGGTCTTTGCTCACCAATAGATTGTATTTGCCTTAATCCCATTTGGAAATATGAGATTGTATTTACATTTTTTCTTTAATTTGATAAACTATGCACATTAGTGAGGTTAAATCTGCAGTTCAGCATCAGCCTCTTGTGTATTTTTTGGTGTTGGTGTTGGTTGGTGGTTTGCGATCAAAAATCAGACAGGATCCAGAAATTGCAGAGCTCTGAATTTTTCTTTATGCAGTCCTTCAAACTTTACCATCCAGTTCACAGCATAACAGGCATTCAAACAACAAGGTAGAGAAACACCCTTGATCTAAAACACCTGGCTTTTAAAGGATTGGCTCCTACCAGGACTAATTAAGGGGTGGAGACAACAGTTACATTTCCAGATAGAAAAAAGTCACAATTGTACTTAACTATATTCCTAGAAAACCATTTACATAATTACAACTAACAACTTCAAAACTAAAACAAAAACAATCTGGGCCCAAACAAAATCCAAAAACATCTCCACTCCCTCTCAAACAATGGATTTTCCCAGTGAGGCTGATTGAAAACACTTTGTCAGCACTGCTCATGGGTGCGCTTCCATGGCAACACATGACCAGGTGACCTCAAAGAGAAGAGAGAATGATTAACAAAATATAAAATAAAGTCAGTTACTTCCTCCAAACAAAAAACAAAAAATACATTTACCAGATAAATTACAATATAGAAGTACAAAAAACAGCGCCTGTTAGGGAGGGGGTAAATCCCTCACAGTGACAATTCTTCAGTAGCTACACTTTGGTGTCAGCAACTACTTACCTTCATTGTATGTTTATTATTATACAAATCAAAATTAAAAATAGTGTTAAGTTTTGTTATGATAGAAATAAAATTTCCAAGATGTCTTCAAAATAAAGCAAAACAAAAGAAGCATAAATAGTTAATTGAAGGTGTCATGAAGTCAGATATCCTAATAACCACAATTATTCACTGGTTTCTCACAGGATGATGCTGCACTTACCAAAGAACACTGGTTTGGTAGCAGTAGCTGCTCGACAAACACTAGGAAGAGGTTAGTGCTAAACATGCAAAAACACCTTTTACACTGTGTTTTGAAATACGTAAATTTTCTTGCTTTTTCAGGCCGAGGAAGAAATGCTTGGCTCAGCCCACTAGGCTGTGCAATGTTCACAGTTGGGGTCCAAGTTGAGTTGAACTCCAAGCTTGGTCAAAGAATTCCTTTCCTGCAACATTTGGCTGCTTTAGCCATCGTGGAAGCTGTTCGCACACTTCCTGGATATCAGGTATATCAGGCTTGAACACACCCTCAGCTCATCTCTTCTAACACTTACATTAATGGATTGGTGTATAGCGTGAAGTTCTGTTTGACTGTGATGCCTCTGCAAAACACAATGAGCTAAAAAAATATTTTTTTACATGAATAACATAATACGTAGCATGGTAACAGCAATAGTCACACTTTGACTTTATTTAAAAAGGGACAATGTACACCATATGACTCTTAACTATTTAACTTGAGCAGACCACTAGCACATCAAGATGAGGATAGAAAGCTTAAGAACATTTAAGAGTCGAAATAAGTAATAATCAATAAAATACACAAAGGAAAACATAATCCAACAATATCATCACATACCTACAAATGATATTATACAATGTATGTTCAAGCTATTGTCATAAGGCAAATAGCTGAATTGAGACAATTTTGATGGCAAAAAAGTAACAGTGGGGCACAATTTAATGAAGTTATCAAATTAATCAAAGATTTCATAATTAATTAATCATAGTTGATTACATTTTACCTAATGTTAATATTTGACACAATAAAGTTTCCTAATTCTAATAAATTTTGCTCAATGACGAAATCAACAAATAAGCACAATTTCTACCTCAGTTCAATGGAAACTGTAATCTTACTTTACTTTCATGACTTGCCTTTATCCAGCTGTACAATGCCAAATGTAGTTGTGTTCAAAATGTCATGGCTTGTAAGTGGACAGCTTAAAACTTAATTTTGATCCTAAATCATGTAACAGTGTTGGGTGAAAAACTAGTGGTAAATAGTAAATTGTCTGTATTTGCATAATCCTTTATCTTGTCCAGAGGACCCCAAAGGGTCTACATTAGGGGTGTAGTGATACAATAATCGCACGATATGATACACAATATTCTGTTCACGATACGATATATATCACGATATTCGGCAATCGATACGCTTCGATATACTTTTATGATTTTCTGAAAGATTTTAGAGGGACAGAGTGATTTTGGTGACGTTTTGTGTTCCATAGACTTGGATATAATCAATTTTCAGTTGGATTTAATTAACTGAAAACTGATTAAAAGCATCAACTACACAATACCTGGCTCTGATTGGGGTAGGGAGGTAAAATAAAGTCTTTTGGACTATGGGAAAAAGGCTTTTCCACCTTGACTCCCGGAGTTAGTCGTGGCTGTAAGCCGCTTACCACTAGCTGCTGGGGGAGTGGCTCTGCCTCACCTCGTAGTGATCGACTCCTTGTAGCTGCGCAGGGCCGCCATTTCCCTGCTTGGTTCTCTGAGTAGTAGCTGCCTCTCAGACTGCCAGGATCTCATCGTACTCTCAGTCTCTGATACTCTTTGTCAGTTGCTAATAAGAATGACCTATCTGCCTTCATCGTCATGGCAATCCTCACTGTGCCCAGACTCCTGCTGCGGGTCTCCCCTCTTCGTCTTCCAGCTCCAAACAGAGCACCACTGCCTGCTGCGCGTTCATTTTTCCTTTATGTACAGAACAGAAACCACTAAGCTAAAACAAATTACGAAGTGGATGCCACCGATCATTCCAATATCCAAACTTTGCATTAATTTCGCGATCTCACCGCTTTTGCCGCTACTCCATTCCGCTTCTCTTTCACCATAACTTGAGCAACTTTACTTCGTTTCTTAGCAACAAAATACAGCCCATTGTTATTTGTTGAAGATTTGAGAATTCTTAAACCAAAGGAATATAATGTTGCGTTTCCTTTTTTACGTTTGGAAGCTCACTCCCTTTCACATAACCGGAAAAGCTATTTTTTGACATTTCTCTGACATTCGGAAAAATACGGTTTACTTAATTTAGCATACAGTAACTCTGGTTTTACTTGGCCTATTAACACAATTTAAAAATTGGTGTGTAGTTTATAATATGCACAAGTTGAAAATGAGACCGGGGGAGGCGGAGTATTGCTGCTACGCCGTCACAAATCAGACATGTAAAAAAGACGTATAAGCCTATGGAACCCCTATGGGTTAATGGATCGATACTCGCATATGAAAAATCAATACCTTTCAAGGGGGAAAAATATCGCTACATATCGTAGAATCGATTTAATTATACAGCCATAGTCATTCACACACATTCACATGTGCTGACGATGGTAAGCTATATTATAGCTCCAGCTGCCCTTTGGCAGACTGACAGAAGTGAGGCTTCCTGTCTATTGTTTTGCCAAAGACAAGAGACAGATGTAGGCCATTGCCCCCAATCAAAGAGAGCAACTTCTGTCTTGACAAAATTTAAAAGCAGAAACTTTTGTCATCCAGGTTTTTATGTCAATTCCAAACTGACACAAATAGTCAGGATTTATGATTAAATATAGCTGTGTTTCATCAGCATAACAGTGGGAATTCATCCCATGCTCTGATAATTTTACTAACTGGAAGAATATGTACAGTAAAAAGAATTGGTCCAAGCACAGAACCCTATGGTACTCCACAACTAACCCTGGATTGTGAGGAGGATTTATCGTTCACATGAACAAACTGAAATCTCTCAGATAAAATCTGACCAACATACCTCAGATTACACTTTTTCTCCACTATTAATGGTGAAAAATATAATGTAATGTGACAAAGGTTGAAAAATTTGTTTTGTTTGCAAATAGTGCTAATGTTTTTCTCAAAAAATGCAAAGAAAAATGTGACTTAACTCTGAAAAACCACATTGTAAGTTATTAAATCACAGAAATCTAAAATTTTATTCCAATGTAACATGAAGTAAAAAAAGACACCACAAGCATAATTTCATTATTTACATTGCATCAAATTCTTATAGTTCTTTGTATTTTTTACTGCCATGAATTTTGAGTAAATACATACAATTACAAATCCTTTTTTGTGTACTGCAAAACATGAGCAATGGGAATTCCTAACAAAAGTACTCTTTTACTAACTTTAACCATGTTTTAATATTCATCAGGAAATAGACCTGAGGGTGAAGTGGCCCAATGATATCTACTACAGTAACCTGATAAAGCTTGGAGGAGTTCTGGTAACATCGACTTTTGTAGGATCAACTTTTCATCTGCTTATAGGTAACAACCCAGGGCGTTAGCAACATAGTCTATGGCTATTGTAACACGCCCTCTCTAGAGACATCATAACACACCACTTCCCTCCTCTCGTTTTTTCCCCCTTTTTCCTCTTTAACATTTGCCTCTAGGATGTGGCTTTAATGTGACAAACAGCAACCCCACAGTATGCATTAATGACCTGATCCAGCAGTACAACACACAGAACGACTGCAGCCTGGAGCCCCTCAGCTGCTCTCAGGTCATCGCTCTCACTATGAACTGCCTCGAAATGTTCATCACCAGTTTCCAGCAAAGAGGCCCAGACGCTTTTCTGCCTACTTACTATAAAAGATGGCTTCACAGGTGTGTGCTTCAAACTACTGCCTCTACTGCTTTATTCTCAATATTCCTTACTGAGAAAAGTTAGATAGCCATCATACATGAGCAGCTACACAAAACTTCTTTCCAATAGCACTATTTTGCCTGGAACATCTCAAAGCAGAACTCCAGCTCCTCTCAATGTTTAAAATTTTATGGAGGGGGAGAGGGGAAAGAAAGATGTGTAAGTGTGGTAAGTGTAGTAGTTCCAGAAACTCCTCTGATGCAGATATTATCAAGCAGAACAAGATATGACCTTTTCAAACACTCTAGACATATGTAAAAAAAAAAAAAAAAAAAAATCAGATAATCTTTCTGAAGAAAAAAGAATTATGCTGGTTTGTGCCAGAAGCAATACTGTCAAACAATAACAGTTATTCAAATCCACTTCACTCTACACAGGATCATTAGCAGTAGCTCATTTGTTGGCAACAAAAGAACAAATATGATAGAACTCAGTGTTCCCAGTTAATAAGATAAGTATTAAACCATGTCATACTTCTGAAATCTACTGGGTGCAGTAACGTGTGTCTTTTGCATTGACTCACCTTAAAACAGTTGATCAAGTGATGTTTCCTGTGTTCTTGTTGAAATCAATCAGTGTTGAAATGTTATTGATCCTGCATTTTTAAGTAAAACTGATTACTTTGAAAACATGAAATTCAGACATAGTTTGAATAGGATTTTGGAACCTGATAAGAACATGCTGGCTTTAAACTGTCTTTGCTTTGGCCACAGTGGGACTCAGGTCCGTCTATGGAGTGAGGAAGGACCAGAAGCACAGGTGGTTGGTCTGGATGACAACGGCTTTCTGCAAGTGTGCAGTAAAGAGGAAGGAATGGTCTCTGTGGAGCCTGATGGAAACTCGTTTGACATGTTGAAGAACCTTGTGGTCATGAAGCAGCGCTAGGATAAGCTGCTTTTATTCCTAATAACTTTCTACTCTGAAGCAACACCATCGTTCAGTGTGAAAGAGAAGGTTTGGTCGAGTAATATTTGAAAGCCAACAGGGTTTTTTTTGACATCTGACAAAATCCATATATGCTCCAGTTATATAATGAATTTGCTAAACCTTCTTACATTTGCTTCCTGTTTGGAAGGACTACTTTGTAAACTGTTTTAGTTTTTAGAGTGACCAAAAATAGTTGGACCATAACCTGAACTTTTTTATGGATAACTGTGGTGGCTTATTTTTGTCTTTTTTAGTATTTCATCAGCTGAAACCTGCAGAAAGAAATTGGCTTCAACTGACACTGAGCATTGTCCAAAAAGTTGGTTTTTGAGCAACCTAAAAATGCTGGAAGTGTTTGAGAACCACAAACACTTCCAGGTTGGGGGGAGGGAGGGTAGGTCATCAAATTGGATGTCATTCTGTGAGAAGTAAAAATTCTGCCCTCAACAACATTGCACTTTTGGTGCAATGTAGCATCTTGTAAAAGATGCAATAAAAACAATCTCTGTCTCTGATCCAATCATATATCCCCTGAAATGAAACAGAGTGAATGGTTGCTAAAATACTATTATTTTACACAAATCTGTTGCTACTCCTTAAACTATGCTGACTTACATTTACAGGAACAAGCAGCTTCATACAGCACTCTCCACAATTACAGGCACCACTTTTGAAAGAAAGCACCACCAAGTTTTGAAAGAAAGGTTAAAATGAAATGTTACTTACGTTGCCTTGCTGATCCTTGTTCAGATCTCTGTTATTACTCTTACTGGAGAAAAGAACTTCAGGTAAGTTGTTCCTCTCTTACAGTCACTGCCTGAACAATGATGATCAGCACACATCTGTGCATGATGAGTTTCCATTTCCTTTTTTTTTTTTTTAGCAAAAGTGAGCACTTTCCTTCCTCGTCATGGGAACATGAAGTAATGGATTACTTATTAAAACATTTTAGATATTTGGATCAACATTCAAAAAGTAAAGAATACCTACAAAAATTTCACATTTATATATTTAAAGACTATGCCACTATTGTGGGGATTTTGTTAAAATGGTTATTTCTAAATGCTTTTCCATTTGAACAAAATAAACACAATTAAATTACATGTTTACCTGGGGTCCCAGTCATTTGTTGGCTGACAATACAAATATTGTCTGGGTCACTGTTGTGTTTCAAATTTTTAATTTTACTAGGTAAAACCAACAAATGTAGCCAGTCTGTTATTTTTGCAGTAAATTCTGGAAGAAGAATCCTCCTTTTCTTAAATGGGTTGATTCTCGTTTGTTATTGTTGCACAGTAACAATAAATAATGCAGCATGTGCTGTGATGACCAAAAGCTAAATAAAGGTTTTTCAGATAATTGTGTGTCCTGTTCTAGACGCATACCTGATCACAGCAGTTTTCACAGCTCTCAATAGAAAACAGCATCAGATATTTAACCCCAGATGTTTTAGTCATTTGGGAAAATGGGAGATCCATTTTTGACCACCGACCTCTGATGGCGTACTAAACCCAGTCTTCCAATTTAAAGCAAATCCTTTTATCACTCACCCAGACAGACAGATCTATGGATGTTGAGGCAGCAGTTTTGGACATAACTTACTGTCATCTCCTCTTTGCTTACATAAAAAGGAAGAGCTCAGTAGAAGAAAGGGGGATATTATTAGAGTAATAGCAAAACATACTACTTGGGGTTCTTTTTTTTTTTTTTACAGTTTTGGGTTTAGTTGCAGTCATAAATTGTCCTTTGCTTCTTACACTTAAAGACACTGAAGGATTGCACTGACATGGCAGAATCAACATGAAATCTTCATGTATATTATTTTTTCCTCCTTGTCCGGATGTGTCTGTGTTCTTCATAGTTTCTGGGTCTTTAACAGTGTCAATACAATAGTCAAATTGTAGAAAATAATCTCAATAAAACATTTATGCTACATATTTTTGAAGTCTATTCAAAAGCTTTTATTTTGAACATTGAACATCAAAAGGAACACAAACCTTTAAAGATTTGGGTAAATATTTATTACACAGCAGCCGGAGAATATCATAATCGATCTATTTCAATATTTTGACATACAACCATGAACACTGTATTATGTAAGTTGCCTGGTAAAACAACACTCAATCCAAAATAGGTGAAGATTCTTTTAACTTAATTAGCTGACTTTATTTTTTTCTTTTTGGATCAACACACCCGGGTAACTTGTTTGCAAGGTGCAAAATATGAGGTTTTAATTAATTCGTGGTGTGTTTGTTTTTTTAAAATGTCAAAAACTGACCCAAAGACGGGGACACGACAGTCTCTTCTGTGGAACTATTTTCCGGGTCCACCAGGGTGTACTTTGACCTGTGGTTTGTTATTCCTCACACTGGATTTACATAAGCTTAGCCTTTTTGCTCTCAATAACCTTTTAGTAATTAGCACTATAACTCCTAGCACTTTGTTGTATTGCAGCCTTAGTCAAACCTGAACATGATCCCGGTGCTAACCAGCTGTTCAGCTGAAGTATCGGAGCAGAGCTGATTCCTTTTTCCAACCACTAGAATCATGTCAGGCCAGATATCTGATAATCTTAGCTTTTAGAGTTTTATATTCATATTTTGCTCCTTTTAACTAAATGCCATGTAATTGTTTTTAGATTCTGTACTTTGCTTGTATTCTGTGAATTTTCATCTTGCCTTTTACTTGCAGTGTATGGGACTATAAAGTAGTAATTTATTTAAATTAAAATGATGTAACATTCTGAACCGTTTTAAACACTACAATATTCTCACTACCCACTAAAACAAGAGCTTATTTATTCTAGCTATTTATTCTTGATCAACACGTAGAGAGATATGTAGACCCTGCATTTTATTTTCCTTGAAACCCAAGAAATTAAATGCATGTAAACATGCATTCCACAGTTCTGTTCTGAAGAATTACAAAATGACCATCCGCCCTGGTGGATCATTTCTGATTATGGCAGATGAACCATTGATTTTTTCTTTCCATTGCTGGCTGTAGAGCACTTGCTTCTGTACACAACAGTTTTTCTCCAGCACCATGGAAACTGGCAGAGTATAAATGATGCAATACGATGCTTATTTGATATCAGACTTCACACTGAGATAAAAGCAGCTTTGGGTCAGACCATCTCAAAGTCCACTATTCTGTTTGACTCTGAGCCTTAAATTCTTTGTTTTCTCAATAAATGGAGTCAGTGACGTAGACAAAACCCCCTCCATGTACTGCAATGATCCTTTGACTTGTCCTTCAGACAGCTGAGAGCAGGCTGATTACCTACTACTGAGGTAATCTTCTAAGTACCTACATCTGCTGACGGCCCAGGTTCTGGAAAAAAAAAAACAATTTGAAAGGTTAAAAAATGCAGGCAGTGAGTTAGTAAAGAATTATGTGTTAAGACCAATATGTGTACAGCATGTAAGTGCTCTTTTAGGATCCTTAAACATTAACAGGCTTGATTATCTAAAAATAACAGAAGACAACACCGACACTAGCTCCAGTCATATTTCTAAAGCTGTGTAGTTATCAGTTTAAGTGAAAATTTGCAATATTTTTTTTTATTATTATTTAGGAAGAATTAGTTGGAAAATATTGCCAGCAATGTCTATCAAACTTCCTCCAATAACTTTGGACACCAATACCAAACTGACCTTTGAAGTAAGGTCAGTTTCCGATTGGCCTATATTAAATGATTTCTTTCTTGTTTTGTCTTGTGATAATACCAAAAGAAAATATATTGGAAGGTGGGTCTGGATTTTAAAGCCTGTATACAAAATTACAAAATTATTAGTATAAGACCCCGCCTCTCACCCAAAATGTTAACTGGAGATAGGCACCAGCAGCCCTCCTGACCCCACTAAGGGACAAGGGTGTATAGGAAATGGATAGATCTAGATAGTACTTCTAAGGATTCTTTAAATCTGTGAACATCACGTGTTTGTTGGAGGCTGCAGAGTTCTCACTAGGCCTTTTAAAGCCCAAAGAGCCAATGAGTGGATGAGGCAGTTGAGAAGAGGGAACTGAATGAGAAAGTCAGCAATGGGAATTCACATGTAGGTGTTTGTAGGGATATTGGACATTCAGACTGTATTCAGGGCTGCAGGAAACCTGATCTGCTTCATTTGTCAAAGCAGATATTTTCTTTCAGTAGACGGTGTCAATTAGATTCTTGGATCTCTCTTTCCAGTGCCTCTTCCATGGGGAGAAACTGGAGATAACTGGCTGGAGGAGCCTAGTGACCTCCTGCTAGACATCAACAAACCCATGTTGGCAAATTATTTAGTTGGGTTTCATAATTTTGTGTTCAACTATGTTGCTGTGATGTGAGACTTTTCTTCAACAAATATACCTAAATGTTACCTGTTTGTTGAAAAACAGATGTTTCTCTACTTGCTAGAATAAATATAAATGTAAGGCCCTGCCTTCCTACATAACTCCAGTTTTCTTCCATAGGCTTGTCTCATAATAAAAAAATTGCAACCTTCTTTGACATTAGAAGCACTATTTTAAATTAGTCACAATCTTATTAGGATTTAATCACAAAATAAATAAAAATGTAAGAGGTTCATCTGGTCACTTAAGTTGAAAAAAAAAAAAATAGGCAGAAAAACAAATGAGCAAAAAAAGAAAAGCCACCTAGGTGTATGGAGCTGATCTGAGTTTGGTCCTCTGCTGTACGTCTTTAGTTCTCAGCTGTTTGTGGTTGTCCTGACTCAAGACAAACTGTGAAGTAAGCTTGGCAACTTGGTCTTCAGATAACTGCAGTTCCTGGCACTCAGTGTCTCTGTGGGGGAAAAAAAAATACAGACGTTCAGGCTTTAAACTGGCTTATCATTTATTCTTCATGGAGAATATCAGATAAGCCACTAAGACACAAACTCACGTGAGAACGTAGTTCACACTGACCACGCAGTGAGGTCTGGAAGATCGGCTGTTGTGGACAACGGTTGCATAGCTTTGCACCCACACCCAGCCTCCATGTTTTACTAACATGCGGTAATACTTTGTTGTCACTTGTCCTTTAATAAGTACTAAAAGAACACAAAGACCATAATCAGACAAAATTAGTAAAATCTTTCAGGGTCTGGTGGACCTTCCATGTTTTACTTCTGCTAACTAGTTAATAATACAGCACTTTGGTGCAACTGGGAAGTAAGCTTAGCACCTTGGTTTTCAGATAACTATCATTGGTAAACTAGTGGAAACTGACTGCTATGTTACTATAAACCTAAAAGTCTGTTTCAAAAATCACTGTTGATGAGCATGAGTGGCTGGGTTTGAACTTTAACATTCAAAAATACCAATCACTTGTACAATATGTAATGTGAAGGATTTTAAACTGAGAGACAACCACAAAATAAAAGTTAAACTAGGATGTCTTAAAGACTGTGAAACTTAGGCATTCTGTGGGGTAAAGGAAAATGTTATTGCAGTGGAATCACCAATTGTCCATTTTATTTTTAGAGTTTCTATTTTTATAGTTATTTTTAGAGTTTTAGAGGTCTTTTCATATTCCTTACTTAATTGCAAATTAACTGAAAATATTCCCAGAGATTTAGAAAACTCACATAAATGGTGTGCATAGCGTAGGTGTAGAACATCACATGTGTGAACATGGTGGTAGAGGGTTTTCTCAATAAGATCTTGAGGCTCAAAGCCTGTCAGCTCAGCAACGCTGGCTCCAGCACAGTAGAGGACACAAGTTAGACACTTATCTCAAAAGCAAAGGTCTGCAGTGAAGTGGTTAGCAACAGCCAATATTTGAAAACAGCTATATAAAGAACATATTTTTACATGTCTGGGTGAGATTCTTCAGGAAGCAGCAAATGTGTCTCCTACCTTATGTCCAAAAAGATGAGTTTTAAGTCCAGGTTTGCCCGAAACATAAACATGTTGCTGTGAAGTTTGATCTCAGTGATCCCACTTGGGGGCAGGGAATGGCCGACTCCCACCAAACCCACAATCTGATAACAGCATTCATACAACGTCATCTCAGTCCTGTGTAGACTGAGTTTTAGGTAGCCACTGCAATGGATCACCTAGAAAACAGCATGACAGTTCTACTATCCCATGGTACTTCATATACACACAAGGACAACATGGTTGGAGGTCTCTTAATGACTGAAAAGCCCACAATGGTCTTCAATATGACCATTGTGGTCTTCTAGCCCTGTGACTGGAACCTCGCTTTCTGACATTAACAGTACATTTCTCTCCAGAATGCCTTGATAGTCTTGCAATTTCATCATACTCTGCACAGATTCGAAGCACCCTGTACCAGATGCAGTAAAGCAGACCCCGAACAGCTTGTAGAAGTGGTTTGCTATGTCCTCTCCTTTTGCAAAAGCTTGGTTGAAAACTAATAAACGTCTGTGGTTCTTTTTTATGTAGTTTAAGAAAATACCTATCATCTTGTGTCCTTGTTGACAAGGACACAGAAAATTATTTCATATTGCTTGTGGGGCTCTTTGGATGAGATGAAGTAATTTAATGAACCTTCAAAACAAATTGAAAAAAAGATTTAAAAGGGGTACAAATGTGCAAATTATTGCACATTTGTACCCCCTTTTTTTTTTTTTTTTTTTTTACAAAATAGAGGATGTAGTAGCCCAGTATTTCTGACAGTCAGTTTAAGAAAGTCATTAAGAATACTGTTGAAAAGCCAATTTATTTCAGAACAGTGGACAAAATCTTTGCTTGCTCAATAAGTAGATCATAGTAATAAATCAATCAATCAAATTTTATTTGTATAGCACATTTCAGCAGCAAGGCATTTCAAAGTGCTTTACATTATAACAAACACAAATGACAAAGGTTTTGAAAACTTTTCTCAATTCAGATGACTTTATGTTAGTGTATAAAAAAATAAATGCAGAAATGTAGATTTAATTAAAAGCATATTTATCTTTTGATTGTTATGCATTCTGGGATTAACATTTATTATATCAGTCTCTGTGTCCCCTATGTAGTTAAGTCCATCATGACTGGGTTCCAAAAGTAAACTGGATACTGTCAGGTCTGTCTGATAATTTTATGGTTGCCAATGGACAGAATGTAAAGGAATAATAGTGAAAAGATGGGTGAGAAATGGTGATGAACTTCAGGATGTTTGCTTTTTGCAGATGAAGCAGCTGGAGTGAGACTGGGGCTAGACACCATGAATGTTATTGGATGTACGGAAATTTCTCGCAGGCATACAACGCTGGGAGGCAAAAAGACTAATCTTTTATATGTCATCTATAGCCGCGTTAACTCAGTGAAACATTGAAATGTAGGTAATTTCGTGCTATGATCCACAGCAAAGGGAAAGAGGTATTCTCCACGCTGCACGCAGACTAGTTGCCATAGCAACTGACAACAATGCCACTTCATGTTTTAGGATTTAACACCAAAAAAACATTCAAGAAATTTGCACACATAACAGAATATTCAGTATGTCGTTGTAGTACGTTTTAGGCTTAATGTTTTATTAATAAATAATTGCTGTGGTAGATTAGCTACCGCTACTTTACTGAATTATTTAGACATACAAACTGTAGCCCGCAAAACGCATATTTCATTAAAAAAAAACTAAACAAAAACGTCTTATTGCTGTCTTACCTTTACTTATCAATGAAATCCATGCACCGCTAATTCTGCACAAAAATATCCGTTCATCCAAAGCCAAGTCTATCCTCGCCATGTCTTTTCTACTCAGAATTGGTTAAGCTAAGTAAAAAAAAATAGATACTTTATAGTACAAATCACAGGGTGAAAATAGCAATATAAATGATTTTATTACTATTCTTCCATGATGACAGGTGAGGCTCTGCCTCACCTGCCTACCCTGACCGCACGTTACTGATATATATATGTAGAGGAGTTTTAACTTCTCCACAGGTGTGGCATGGCTGACAGGTTTTTCCCAGTCATCCCCAGCCAGAGTCTCCATTTGCAGATCCTGCATGGTTTCTCCCCTTTTTCTTCTTTTTTTTTTTTTTGGCTGGGTCAAGCCATACATGCAAGGAAGTGATGTGATTGGTAGAATCTGCGACGAAACCATAGTGGTAGCAAATCCATAATTCCATGGTCAAATCTTAAGATCCAAATATTTTTTATCAATTATGGCGTAAGAGCACATACAGTGTCAATGGGGCAACTTGCATCAAACCATTATGCCAAGAGATTTCAGAGAAACTGGACACCTAAAGTACACAGGTAAAATGACATCATCGTAGTGTCAACCGACACACTCACAGCCCACCCATGTTCCCATCCATAACATAGCAAGGAAGTAGGATGTTTGGATTTTATGGTATCAAATTTACGTCAAAAGTCCACCACGATCATGTATTACACTCCCCAGTGCAATGGAGGCATCAATTTGAATTCACTACGAACTACACGATCCACATTCAGATTGATCCTTGGCATCTTGTGGCACAGTTGTGGGAGTCGCAGGCATTCTGGGAAACAATGTTAGCGTCAGTGGCGCAACTACGTATTATTCAGGTGGATGCGAAAATATAAATCGCTCCCCCCCCCCCACACACCCCAAAGGAAGGTACGTAAGGGTGAATAGAAAACATACAGTCGCTCTACCCCCCACCCCCAAGACGAAGACACATGAAAGGTAAAACTCGCTACATTTACATTTAATGTGCGCAAGGTGAAGGAGCGTAAGGGCGCGGTGAAGTGTATGCGAAAGCATCATCGGGGCGCCGCCCCCTCCAGACGGGGTTTTGACGCCCCCTCTGGTGCAACGTCCCTATGCGTTGCATGCGCTTCTGCATACCCACTTTTTGCGCCACTGGTTAGCGTATTTATCAACTCATCAAAATTAATTAATTTAAATTATTTATGCTCTGTAATAAACAGTTCATTCAAAGGTTCTTCCTCAACCTTTCTGCACCTTATACATATACATAGCGCATGTAGGATGTAGGACATCATTTCCATGTGAGGAAAATGCAGTCACATTGTATTACAGATCTTATAGTGTTTATTACATAACAACCAATAAAATCACAATTTGAAATTAATAGGCAATAGTTATTAACTATTAGCTAGTTTTATTACTATAACAACCTTGTGGTAACTGAATTGTGCTCGCGAGGAGTGTAATACATTTTTGAAGTGGATTCATGACATAAATTTGACGCCATAGAACTTAACCTGAAGCAGGTTAAGTTCACTTTAGGGTTCTGGATTCAGTGTTCCCAGGCTGCCTGAACATGGTTGCTTGCTTACAGAATCCCTCTTTATTTTAACCCTTTTGTATGAAAGGGTTAAAAACCTGCACAGATAGTGCATGTTTTTGTTTAGTTTCTTCTGCTTTTCTGGACATACAACATTTGCATACTCAACTTTTAAAAATCTGAACATGACAAACTGATTGGGGTTTTTCACACATCATACAAACTGAATTTCATTTGATTTAAAAAAAAATACTTTTATTGGTTGTGTTGAAACTGGTGTCTCTCCTCTTTTGCTGTGGGATTTTTAGGTTCCCTGAGCTTTATGCACAGTTTACAGGTTAGAGCGCTAGGTAATATTGAAGTTATCAGTGCTGTGAGAAATCGCAAATTAGAATAAAACAAAAAATGCTGCACATACCTTATAGCCCCCACATGTCAATCCTGCATTCCTTTTGGCAAGGACACATTTCATCCTCAAAAAGAAGGATCGTTCAACTTCGTATTCTGAAGCATAGAAACCAAAGGGTTGAGTCACATGTTGTCACAGGTGTGTCGCCCCACACTCAGCAGATTGAAAGGATTTTCCATTTTGATTTCTCTCATCTAGTTTAAGTGTTGTAATATCTTGAATTATTATTATTCATTAAAATGAGAACATTAAAAACACTTTAGAACAACCTAAATTGTGAGAGCTTGAGGTACCTGGACAGAAGTGATGGTGAGGTGGCTGTTGAAAACTTAGTACTGTTGTCATCTCGTCATGGTCTGATGGGTGGATGTATTCAAATATACTGTTTCCTGTTAGCTCAACCTGCAACATGCATATTTGCAGCAGTTAGTATTTCTTCTAGGCTGTGTAGTGTTCATTGTCACAACTAAACACTAACAGATCAATCCAAATCAAGTGCTTACAGACACAAAATGTAAGCTACTCAAAGTAATCCTTATAAATATTGTAGTAGCTTGTCCCATCAATCTCAATGGGACAAACCTGGCAAAAAACAGTTTTTTTTTTGTTTTTTTTTTTTTTTATTAATTGAATGAATTGTATCATACAAGAAAAAATCCACAGATCTGAGCTAGGGTCCTACCTGGGACAAGCCGAGGTGGACAGATGCTGTTTCGGAGATGTACATGATTTTCCCATCAGATGCAACAACAAACAGAAAGCCATCTAGCGTCTGAAAAGCACAATGACAAGATCCGTGCCATTTTCCATCAGCAAGAAAGATTTATAGTTTTGCTTTTGAGAAAGTACTTATCACCTGTCAAAGCAAAAGGTTCTACAGCATTTTAGAATATCTGTATGAACATGGCTTATACGCTGTGTATATACGGAATTACATTTAAGTCAATAGTCCCACAGTGCAGCACAGTAATCATGAGCTAATATTGTGTTTCAAAGGCACAGATATTGGTTCCTATTTCTGTAATCAAAAACATTACCCCAAAATGTAATGACTCATGCACAGAACTTAGCAGCAATAGAAGCCATCATTAATGCGGGAATGTTTGCATTTTGAAAGTAATAGGACACTGGTCATATTTTGAAACAATCAGATGGTGAATAACCTGGGGAAAGTCATGGCAACACACTGTTGACAGGGCTTTTTTATCACAAGTAGATAGTAAAATGTTTACCGATTTGTACCTTGGTAATAAAGTCTCTACCCATGAAAGCCTACTATATCATACAGCAGTTTTCACTTAAATGTAATCCTATTTGTATTGTGAGAAAGAGATGTCTGCAGTTTTTGCTTTTTTCCCAAGTTTTTTGTTTCAAATCATCACATGCATTTTAATTCCAGAAAAACATAGCTATGCAGATAAAATAAGCAAGTTTCAAATCATCATTTAATTTTCACGGGAGGAAAATTAAATGATGACCTAACCACCTTGTGAGAAAAATAATTGCCTCCTAAACTTTCAACAACCGTCATCTGCTGTTTTGGGATAACTGTCATTGGTGTGGGGGAATTTTGGTCCACTTTCTTTGCAGAATTGCTTTAATTCAACCACATTGTTAGTTTTGAAGTATGCATTACCAGTTTGCAGTTCTACCACAGCACCTCAATCAAATTTAAGTCTGAATGCCTTCTCTTTTTCTGAGCCATTCAGAAATGGGTTTGCAGGGTGCTTTGATCATTGCATAACCCAAATGCACTTTTCCAGCATTTTGCTGCAAACCTTTTTCACAGTTAAAATTTTCACATATAAAAATCACAGTTCTTCACAAAGATCCAATCATGATTGAGCAAAACGTAAATTAAAGGCAAAGAGAGTGACTTACATAAGAATGTCTTTAGCTGCTATTTAAATGAATAAAGATTTTGAAGATTACATAAAAACAAAGATAGCTCATTCTACAGTCAAGGTGCAACAGTCTGGAGAAGTTTCCCTTAGGTTTTATACCTGATCCTTGGGATGACAAGTAGAGCAAAGGTTAAATTCATTTTTTTCAAACTTGACAGCTTAGTTCAACTTAATAATAGATGTTTACCTTCTGTTAGAAAAGATATACGCAGCCTATGGAAAGCATTAAAACTAACTGAGTACAAAGCATTACTTTAATTCAAAACCCTACAACATGTCTTAACCTCCTGACTACCAGTAGTTCATTTTTGTCCTCTGTAGAGGACATTTCTAAACTTGAATATCTCCCACCCCCTGCATTCTACTGAATTAATTCCTTTTGGTATCTGGAGAGGACATTTAGGGCTTTTCAATGATACCACATATGAAGGGGTGGGACTTTTGTTCGTATCTTTTTCTAATACATAAAAATTGTGTTCATCAGTAATAACACATTCTATGGGACGAGACAAAGTAAGTGCATAAAACCTTTTATTACCTTACGAAGAATGTGGGATTTAAAAAAAATGGTGATTGGACAATATTTTTTTTCCTGGTAGTCAGGAGGATATTCAAACAACAGCAGTAGAAAGTAAAAGACAATGTACTTACTTGTAAAAGGTGGGAGCTCAGGTCTTTGGTCAAGATGTTCAGACCCAAACTTGGCAAATTGCTCCATCCGCTCATACCTACATGATGGACACAAAGATGTAAAGATATTTCAAATTATATATGTACCTGTGTATAATATGTATAGATACATAAACAAGTGTTATCAAATACATTACTGGCATTGAGAACTTTAATATCAGATACAGCTAAATGGCTAATATCTACTGTTGTCCAAGCAGTTTTTTGCTACCAGTACATCCACTATTATAATATTGTGCAGGTTTACTGTTAACATTCTCCACAAATAAAAGCTCTCAATCTGTTAATGTAACAGCAACCCAGACTTGCATGGCCAGATTTGCTAAGCACTGACCAAATTTCTCTACTTTAAACACAAAGACCATCTCAGTCTTTTTATTTTGCCTTTGAAATCACACACTTTTCAACTGACCACACCTATGAACCAGTCGATGAAATAAGTTCAGCAACTGTTGCTGAAAGGATGATTAAAATAAAGAATGAAGGGGATTTTCTGTTTGGGGTGAAGAAGTGAATATGAGGGAGTTCTGTAAGCTAGTCCCTGACCTTGAAATAATAAAGAAGGCTCCATTTATGATGTAAAGGTACAGATCAATAATATACAAAAATGGATTATACAATTCCTGGCTTCAAAATTGAATAGACTTCAGAAATGAACGGTAAATCTATATATATATGCAAATACAAATGATATACATTTTTAAGCCTTTAAGGTTTAGAAAATTGCTTCTGTAAACATACTGAAAAATTATTCCATAAATCTCTTGTAAATTCTGACAAGGCAGTAGTCGTCTTTGGATCAGAACTTCTAAAAAAGAAACTGCTTCATTAATCACTTAATATGGATTTAATTGGATAGTGCAAGTCTGGACATGTGGCCATTAGGTAATGTATCTTCATTCCAAACACTGAACTGCCTACTGTGAATATTCACATCCCCACTGAGTTTATGAATGCCCATCAGCTGATTGGGCTGCTACATATGATATGATCCAAACGGGAGTTGCCAGACTCCAGAATAAATATGCAGAAACTTTTTTATTCTCTAGAATAGCACCAATTAGCTAAATAATGTCTTTAAGAGACTCAAACCCAAGACCTTCTAGATTCTTGCTGCATTTTCTTACACCCTTATCCCATTGGGTTCGGGAGGAGTGCCGGTGCCTATCTCCAGCTATCAACGGGCGAGATATAGTTATAAACTTAAATAATTAACATTAACAATAATAGTAAGGGTTAGGGTAAAATTATTATTATTATTATTATTATTATTATTATTATTATTATTATTATTATTATTATTATGAATAATAACAATAATAATAATAAGAAGAAGAAGATGATGGATGATGATGAATTGTAATGCGTTTATTATTATTGATGTTGATGTTATTATTGTTTCTTTATTATTACTATTGACGAATATTAGTAAAAACAAAATACTAGAAGTAGTAAACCTAGCCTATAATGGAAGCTAAACATAGTTTAGTTTGCATAGAATTATAAAATACTAAAAAACATTCTAATAAAATAAATGTACAAAAATCATAAGACTCGAGTTTATGTTATTACTGCATTATGAAATACAATCAATGATGCAGATTTATACTGTAAAACTGTAAAAAAAATAATTAATTAGAGCAGTTTTTAATGATCATCATGAGTATAAAGAACCGGAAAGCGACGTTGTCTAGTTCGAGCAAAATGAACGTTTTTAGCATTTTATGTTTTTATTATTATTATTATTATTATTATTATTATTATTATTATTATTATTATTATTATAGTTTCGATATTTTTTTGGAGAAAGAATAGATACCACATGCTTTGAACTGACTTTAACTGTAAGGCCTTCTATAGTTCCTGAATTGGCAAAAATCTCTTACCGTCTGTGAAGAAAGCTCTCATCCTCAGATAGCTGCTGGTCAGCCGGATGATGGAGGCCTTGTCCAGTTGGGAGGTGATGGCCGCCGGCAGAGGAAGCAGTTTTGCCAGCTCATAAAACTCCCCATTCTCTCTTTCTCTCCGCGTCTTTGCGGCGTTTTTAGATTTCTCTTTCATCTCTGGGACGGAATTTTGCCCACAAAAAACCGCCAACTAGCCTCTTTCACGATCTGTTCCCAGAAAAACGCGTGCTAACAACATGCATTGGAACATCATGATTACTGTCTCTAACCTTGAAATGATGGACGCCAAGTCATTTTCATGCAAAAAAAAAAAAAAACCTTTCCGGATTCCACTGCACTTCCTCTGTAATCGCAAACTAACCTCTTTAAAACTTTAACAAGCCGTCAACCTTCTCTTATTCAGCTCAACGCAGTGTGTGAAAAATCAAGTTGCAGAATCGTCTGGCAAGAGCCAACATGCTGTGCCGTGGGAGAGGTCTGAGGAAGGTTCCTAACACTTTCAGCTGCCTGCCTCTCTGTCTCTCCCTCTCTCTCTTTCTCTCTCTGTCTCTCTCTCTGTGTGTGTGTGTGTGTGTGTGTGTGTGTGTGTGTGTGTGTGTGTGTGTGTGGGTGTGTGTGTGTGTGTGTGTGTGTGTGTGTGTGTGTGTGTGTGTGTGTGTGTGTGTGTGTGTGTGTGTGTGTGGAGGGGGGGAGGGTGTAAAGTCTGCCCTGAGTCAGAAATCTCTCACATTTATAAGGAAAGATGCTGCAGCATCCTTCCTCGAAAATAATTTTTTGTTTCACATAAAATACGGATTAAACATGGCTCTTCTGTAAATTTCACGCTGGACCTCCAATTTAATAACAGTTCTTCAATCTCAGATTGGTAGATAAGATTATAAGTACCAACACCTTTTAAATGCCCTGTTTGCTACAGGTAGTCTGAGTCGGTCCCACCGACTGATATAAAGAATGTCTGTCTTTATATCAGACATCCTGATATAAGACACGATACTGCAACTGTCACCGCGAGTCGCGACACACCTCCAAGCCCCGGTACCACCTGGTACCACCTGCTCTCTGTTCCCTCTGATTCTCCTTACCGTTACTACCAGGCGGGTTAAAACTGCTGCTGACGGGATCTGGGCTGGAGGTGAGCAGCTGTAAATAGAAGTTATTGCAGAACCTCAAGTTTAAAGGAAGATTCGGCCCATACTAATTGGAGTTCACAAAACAAACATCAGCGAAAAATTACTGTAGCAATAATTAAACCTCAGCATAAAGCCTAACATGCCACAATTAATTGAATTAAAATGTCCCCAAAGCATCCGCAGACTGGCATAGGGGCCACTGGGGGATTCCAGGCCGATTCAGAGATGCGCATTGCAGCGGCTGTTCATGCAGGGCCGGCCCAAGGTAAATGGGGCCTTCGACAGAACCCCCCTTTCCCCGAAACCCGTCCGGTCTGTGTTACAATTCAACCATAGGGGCCCCTGGATGTCTGGAAGGGCCCCTGAATGGCCCCTACCAGCAGCTACTGAGTTTTCTTTGCCTTGATATCCCAGTCTTACAATTCTAGATCTAACATCAATTCTAGATCTTAACATCAAAAAATTATATAGAGTTAACCCCTTTGAGATATTTTGATCTATAAAGCAAATATCTTTGCTTTATCCAACAACTTGCAGCCAAGTTGTTGGAGAGGTTATAAATAGATATAGGGCTTAATTACTAAAATGGCAGCAAATTTGCTTATTTCATAACTTCAAAACCGGCGACCTTCTCTCTGATGGTCTGTTTAACAGCTACAGTCTCAGATCAACTCAGCCCTCCAGGACTGTCAAGAGCAGAAATACCAACTTTATACCTGTTGGGGAAAATATACTACATTCGCTTTGCAGTCTCCACATGATGGCAATGATATAGTAGGATCCATTTCAATTCTTGATTAATATGGGTTGTTGCTATGTTGTTGTACGGTGTTTTAAGATCTTGTTCAATGTGCCCCTTTTTAACCCTTCCAAAGGTCTCTGCACCGCCCTGCTGAGCCAGGCTCTGCTGCAGCATCCTTCTGGTTAAAATTTCCTTTGAGCTGTCACCACATGCTGCAAATGACCTGAAAAGATCATCTTTAGATGAATAACAGATTTGAAATATGAACTTCTCTTGATAAGAATTCTATCTAAAGTATTCATAAGATTCAGTTCAAGTAGAATTTAGTTGAAAACTTGGATCTAAAAGCTGGACACATCTGAAATCTGATTGTGGAGTCTTCAAGTCCAGGAGGGGAACCTAAATCAGATTTCAAGGACAGCTTCTTTTCTTCGATGGCGTATTGCCAAAATTATCCAAGCCTATTTTTTTCTCTGCTGGACCATTCAATTCTCTGTTATCATCTGAGTTAGTTCATTTGTTTTTATTTAACCTTCATTTACACATATTATTTCATTGAGACCCAAGATCTCATTTACAAGAAAGACTTGTTTTGGTAATAATCTGAGTTCTCTTAGCAATTGTTTTTCACCAGATTTATTAAAGTTCGGAATTTGAAAATTTTCTTACATGAACAGATTCTAATCATGTATTAAGGATTTGATTGTTCCATTGGTTTTCTCAACAATTCTCATTAAAGACTAAGCTTAAACCTTCCTTCTATTAAAGTTCATACTAATATTGGTTTATGTATTTACCTTTAAGATGGTCATAAGCATTATTTGTTTATGACGTCAAAGATGAGTTACACGGTTTGACGCAGACTGCTGATTTCAAACCACAGCTACAAAATCCAATATAAACTTTGTGTAGTGGAAAATGTTTTGATTTGATTCTGTACCTTGCATGATTTTGATTATTTTGTTTTGCATTTATTATTTATTAAATAATAATAATAATAATAATAATAATAATAATAATAATTAATAATTAGACAATCAGCAGACAATCAGCTGTCCGCGCTTGAGCGGAGATGAGGATTACAGGTAGAGCGCGCCTGACAAGCATTATAAGAACCGCTGTTGGATACGTCTTTTACGTTTCTCTCAAGTATTTTCTGGCCGAGGCAGGCGAAGAAGGGTCCGGGGCGGAGGGAAAAACGGTGGTCCGTGTACATTCAGGCCATGTCGTTTGAAAGGAAACATGGAAAAACTCGCTGCATTAGTTTTTTGTTTGTTTGTTTTGTTTTTGCTATTTTCATTTAATGAGTCGAAATGAAAAATCGGCTAACAAATCCGACTTTACATTTTATGCTCCAAACGAAACGAAGAAAACGGGCAACGAATTTTAGATTTGATTTGATTTTTTGTTTTTGATTCTGTTAACAGTCTCACTCTTCTTGTCTCAAAACAAAACAAACAATTGTTTGTTTTGTTTTGAGACAAGTGACCTGACCCGTGACTGTTCCTGCACGTAAACTACGTCAAATAAATAAATAAATAAATAAATAAATAAATAAATAAATAAATAAATAAATAAGAAAAAGGATGCGAAAAGATGCCTTTCTTACCATCTCCCAAGGTACTAATCCCTGCTAGAATTTGCTTCCCCTGCGTCGGGAGTTGAATTTAAATACAATTGAAATTCAACGTAAAGTGTGCTTACTTTTACTAAACTGGAACAACATTATATACGTTTACGAACATTTACATCTGATTTTTCTTTTGCTTTTTTATGCTACAGTAAATCATTTTGATGTATTCAGTAAATCATTTTAAGTATTCCGAAAGTGTTTACATTGAACTTGTATTAGAAATAAAATATATTAGTACTCTTTCCTTAAATATCTTAGAAATATTTATAATAGTTAGTATTAAAAAAACGTCCTTTTTGAAACAATTTTCTTTGCTCTTATTTGCATCTAATGTCCGAACTGATCCTCTGGAAAAGTTCCATAGAAACACAATACAACTTTTACTTAATGAGATATGCTCAACGTGTTTGTGTGTGTGTGTGTGTGTGTGTGTTTTTTTTGTTTTGTTTTGTTTTTTTTTCCAGTGTGAATGCTGTATGTAATTCTTGTAGACCACACAGTTGATGGATGGACTGCCCATGCTTGCTGCTGAATTAACAGTGGAGTCAGAGAAACAGGATTAATCCTCCAGGATAATCAGAGAGAAAAGACATTACATTTGAAGCACAGGTCTTTTGCTGAATTGTTTTCTGTTGTATTTTTTATTTTTTTCTTCAAACCACAGAAATTTAAACAATTCTGTGGGGTTTAAAATAGAAATAATAAATGATTAAAACAGGAAATTAAAAAACTTAACCTCTTGAAAAAAACAAAGTAACTCAAATAGACTTAAAAGACAAAACACTGTAAATCAAAGTGGATTAGCAGTATTAACTGGAAATTAAATAACCTAGGTTGAATAAAAATTTAATACCTGACCTTTTAATACCCCCTTTAATATTCCTTTAATACCTGACATTAGGTTTAAATTTCCAAACAGGGATTAAACAAAATATTCTGAAAGAAACAGGGAAACTATTTTTGATTGAATTTTGTGTTAAATGTATGTCAACTGTTTGTAATATTGTTATTTCCTTTCTTTTTAAATAAATAAGCCAGTTTAAACTTATTTTCTGGTCTGTGGTCATTAATACACCAATACATTTCACTACTCTTGTAGCAGAACCTACCTCTGGTCTTATTGTGTGTTCTAGTTACTGTAATCACATTCTAAGTATTACATCAGCAGCTGGTGGGAAGCAGTAACGGAACCTTTTGTCTCTGGCCTTCATATCAGGTCTTATGTTGGGTTGCTTTTATGTTGTCTTGTGCAAATAATGCCATTTCCTGCTCTCTCTCTCTCAGAGAGGGCGATTGCAGGAAATCTCGCTCTCATATTGCCTAAAATGCTTCAGTGTTTTCATCCTCAGACTTTGGGTCTTATCTGCAGTCCTACTGCAGATCTAGTGGGTGTCTCACTTGGCGGCCATAGATAGTTCGAAGTGTGAGAAACCAGTGGAACCTCCTGACAAGCAATAAACTGGTAACTTGTGTCAGAAACAAAACTTGTGCAGCATATTTTTGAGAGTGGTCATATTATTCGTGTAGTGACTGTTTGTCCAAAACTGAAATTCAAAAATAAAAAAAACTTAAAACTTAAAGGTGATCAAAACAAAAGGTGAATCCAACTCAAATAGTCACCTGATGCACCATGGGTTTCTGGCTTACGCAGTCCAAAAAGATAAAAAAAAAAAAAAAAAAATTAATTCAGTTCTTTGTTGCTTTATTCCATATTCAGGCAATCACAGGATTCTGCTGCTTCTCCTGCTCTGATTCCTGCTCCTGTTCTCTGACTGATTGACTGACTGGTAGACTGATGACTGGCAACTGATGATTGATGACTAACTGAAGTGACTAAATGGTAAAAAACTATATGACCAATATGACCACCCATGTGCATGAGCTACCTAAAACTTAAGTATTTATACTGTGAAACACCAATGTCCAAAACTGAAATTAACTAATTAAGTGAATTAGTAACCAAAAAATGTATTCTAAATAACTAGTATTAAACAAAAATTCTAATTATAAATCAATTTGAAAATAAGCAAATAAAAATAAACTAAATAATCCAAATTCTAAGATTTGATTGAAAATAGAGAAATAGCTCCTACAATTCCACAAGCCCGTCTAAATGGGGGTGAAAAGTCCCTTAATTCCTATAGCAACATGTAAACCTGTTGCAATAATTTGGACAAAAAGTTTGTCCCACAATTTGTAAGACTTTCTTTAGGAATTCCTACTCTAGAGAAAAGCTGCAGGAGACAGGGTTGCGACGTAATTATTCTAATACAAGAAATTTACAGGAAAATGCTAATATGGGAGCATGCCAAGACGGGTAAAATACGGTAGTTTCCCAGCCAAAATGGGAGGTATGAGTTAGAAACATGTCAGATAGCAATAGATCTGAGTACAAAGGCCTCAGATATTAGTAATGTTTGAATATTACCAATGATGACCTGTAGATCTCCTTTCTAATGAGCCCACAAAAGGTGCCTTTCAAAAGGTGCTCCAATGATTGGCAGCAGTTGTAGCTGCCATTCACTGAATCATTTACCTGAAAGTGAACCGACACTTTTCACAGGAAGGCCAAGCAAAATAGCTGCTGATTCTACAGAGCGTCTTGTGAAAAACTATATGACCGACCCAGGTAATTGAATTTTCCAGCTCCATAACTTTGTACCTGAAGCTTCACACTTCAGATACAAGATACCTCCTTTAATTTCGTAAACTGATTTTTCCAGGAAGTCTACCTGGCCCTGATGAGTTCCCTCCACCCCTATTACCCTTTCAAACCAGGGTTTAAAAGTAGAATCATCTCTCTGGAATGCAGTAAAACTGAGGGATTATTAAAATAGGTTATCTGGCTTAGACAACTGTGATGTCCCTTCATCACCTGAGGCAACTGCCCATATCAGAAACCCATATCTTGCCCATATCTGATGTGGGCAAGGATAGCATCTTGTGGGGGACGGCTTAAGCGCACCTCCATCCCGCCCCCTGAGCCTCAAATACCCCTCGTGCCCCTGCTCTTACAACCAGAGGAACTGAATGTCAATAGTGCTTAATGCAAACCATCCTCATCCCAATCCCCCAGATCTCCCACCCACATCAACAACTTTGTGGAGGGGGAGGGGGTATGGTGGTGCAGGAAAGGCGGTTCAAAAAGGGATCCAAACAGGCTAGGATTGTGTCTGCCTGAGCCTTTTAACTTATCCCTTCTTTTCTGAGCTGTAGACTTCTTAGGCACAGCTCAGAAAATTTACTAGAGCTCTAGACTTTTTAGTCTAGAACTTTACTGTATGTGTGACATACCAGGTATGTATGTTACACATACACACCTGTTTTATGTGTGACAGTATACATGAGGGAGATTGACCCTCTGATGGAGCTCCATAACTCTGTTGATAACAGCATCTGCTCTTTCTGATAATCTGAAAATTTTCAGATTATCTGTCTCATATTATGACACAGTGATAGTTTTAAGAAATCTGTAAAAGACCTTTTTTATGTAAGTTACATACTTCAGCCTTAACCAGGAGTTACCAAAACAAAATCAAATAAAACTGACATGCATAGATAAAATTTATCTCTCACACACACAGACAGGTTTAACAGAAGTTATTTTAATAGGTGTTGTACAAGGAATAGTTGTGTCATCAAACAGTGTTCTGACAGCAATGTGGGCTTGATAAGGAGAAGGGGGATCCCACAATACAATGGGAATACAGTAAGGCAAGGCAGCACTAAAGAAATTGGGCTTTAACAATCAAATTAGCACATCATGAAGAACATTTTTTACATAATGTATGGCAAGCACATGGTTAATAATGTCAATTGTTATACAACTTATCAGTTAGGTAGGCATTGAAAACTATCATTGCAAACTTAGATTAAAAATAAGGAAGGCGTAATCTACATTCTAGTTAAGGATGAATGAGCTCATACATGATTATGTATAAGCTAATATATATAATGCTTTTTTTCTGTTTGAAGTTTGACTCAACTTTGAAGAGCTATAAATAAGCTAAAACTCACACAAAAATATTCTGCTTTGCAGGATTGTCCCTACTTTCGAACCGGAGAAAGATTACCCCAAAACTCAATGCAACAGTCAATAGTTGTCAGTTTCATGGATGCTCACTTGCTCCAAGAAGTCGTTTGGGCAAACTCATCGCACTTCCACTGAATTAACAGTGCAGCAGCTGTCCTTACATTAATTGTTAGAACAAAATATGCACAGAAGCAACAGTATACCGTCATAGCATACCTACGGTACAATCAAGGCTGAATTAGAAAAATATAGGTAGAAAATGATTACATTCAAGAAGACAGTACTAGCACAAAGGGGTATTATAGTTAATCTTTGTAACTAATATAAGAATTTTGAACCTTAAAGAAGCATTTTTAAATAGAAAAGTCAAGAGGATGAAGGGCTAATCTGTAGATGTGCAGTTTTTACTGGATGTTTAGGTACATGGAGGAATTCCCAAACTATACTGAGTGGATGAAATATATCTATATTTTTTTTGTTTAACGACCATGATAATTTTGGTTTGGGTCATAAGGTGCAAATACTTTATATTCCTTGTGTTGAGGTTGAGTCAAACTCTGAATTCAAAAACAAACACAATTTTATTAGATAATTACAATGAATTGTACTGATAATGTTACCTGAAGATTTAAACATCTAAAAAATCCAGTGCAACAGTTACGCTAGCATGATTTATATTTCCTCCAACAGGATTTCCCTTCGAACCATACCATTCATTTTCTTTGGCAAATGTCAATAAACTCACTTGCTGTAAGGAGGTATATTCCTTTAAGAAGGTAGGGTGTTGAGGGTTGATGTGGACACAGGCGCAGGGACTCCTTATTTTCGACAAAACAAAAGCACGTGTTTTTCAATTCTGTTTCAATGATGGAAGTTTCTTACACCTGAAGATATACATTTCCATATACCGATTCTTATTAAAATTATGACAGACTGTAGTTTGGTTCTCTGTAGTCTATTGTGCTACTCTGTTGTATTTTAAACCCAAATGAGCAATTCCAGGTTTCTAAAACCCATTTTGTGTGACATTCCATAGCAAAAAGCATCTTTAGGACATACACCAGCTGCAGGGCTAACAGGACTAGCGTATTGTTTATCCACCAGATAAGTACAAGTGCATCCATTGTTCACACACTTGTGAACAATGAAAAGCCTCATTTTTTTAATAAAAAAGGAACAATATTAAATAAAATACAAAAAAAACAAAACATAATCTATCTAAATTGCAGTAGAATTTTATCTAGAATGTGGTCATGGAAGTATTGGACTACACACAGAGGAACAAAGAGCTCCAGGGGAAGGAGGTGTGGCTGTTGGTCATGGTAAAAACTGCAGACAAGTTTTTTTTTTCTGTTCATCAATGAGCTTGTGAAGATTCCAGCAAATCTGGGAAGACAACAACCTGCATTGCTGAAATAAAAACAGGGACTTTGGAATGAAATGACTCTCATCGAGTATTGTTGATCTATACAGAAATATATATATGCATATATACTCTGAGCAACAACAACAGGAATCAGCTAAATGCCTTGCCTCCACTAGCTCTAGCTAGCTTTCTTATACTATGAAACAAATCAGACTAAGCAAACACTGGATCTGAGACTTAAATGCAGCCTACGCTATGAAGCAGGTTTCTTCAGTAGATTGGGTAAAACTAACCCAAACCGTAAGGATGATGTTTACTGGTATAATAAGACTGACTTGATCACCTCAGCACTTGCTGTACATCTAAAACAAACAGAGTTGGACTGACATAATAAATAATAAAATAAAACAAAATGAAATAGAGCTGAAAAACAATTTAGCATAAAAGAAACAATGCAAAAAAATGGATGCATGAAATGAATGAACTATTGTACAGCTAAAGCTATATTTATTATTCCTAAATGTGTCACTTGTTATGAGTATAAGGCACAAGTTAATTTTATTCATTAGTACTATTCAGAAAGATTTAAATGTTTATATTTAAGTTTTTTTTAATGTATTGCCTTAATACTTTATTAAAGTGTTAAATATTTACTTATCATAGTAGGACTGCGAAAGAGCTTCTCTATTCTATGTCAGGCGAATTCAACCTTTATAATCCAAGAAGCCATTTTTGCCATCAGTCCAGATAAATAAAATGTGTTTAAAATTTTGCATGATACTTTGAAAAAAGACCACCTACTTTTTTCAATAAATATATATTTTGACATTTGTTGCGATTCTTAAAGAACCACAATTTTAATTCCATTTTTAGGTTGTAAAATAATCATAAAAAAACTTGTGCCAAAAGATGAGTGATACATAATGATAATAATCTAATCAAAGAAAAAATAGATTTTACTAATTATGTTGCATTTATCTGTCATCTCGCCTGACATGCCTGGACAGGTCTCCAGTCCCTCACTGGGCAACATAGACACACATAGGATAAACAACCATCCACACCCACACTAAGAGCAATTTGGAGAGACCAGTTAACATAACCTTCAACTGCAAAATCTATATATAACTTTACCCAAAGTTATGAAGCCATTTTGGAATGTCCAAAGTGCCAAATGCAGCTCAGGAGCAATATGTTGCAGACCCCTGAATTAGGCCCTGAAAAAACTATTAATAGAAAAGAGCAAACTTAAAATTTTTTCTGTCAAAGCTGGATGACGGTTCTATACTACTGTCTATTTCATTAATTTTCCCTGTTATGTGCACTGATTGGTGGATTTCTGATGCTTCGGAGTAAGGAAGGTTTCAAGCATACAGATGACACAGGTAATAAGACAAAATCATGAACTGAACCTGAAGTTGCTTTAAAAGGCCATTAAAACTTGCTTCACAGTGCAGACTGCTGTTTTTTCATGTGGAAACTACAGCCAGCTTGGTTCAGTACAACTGTGGTAGAAGAGCCCTGTGGCTAGTGGGGGCATTGCTTTACTCTTCCATGTGCAATTTAAATTTCATCATTTTTATTTCAAATTAGTGCAGTTTGAAACTGAATACACAAGCAATGAATGCTCTGTGGAAATTATGCAGACAAGAAATTAAAATATTTTTCTCAAGTAGTGAGAAAACTGCATTCCACTGTTTAAATATGCTAAAACCAAGATAACAAATATGCTTCAGGGCTTTGTGGTGGCAAAAAGCGTCCAGGTGGGAGGGTTAAGGCTAGATTTTAGTTCTGAGAAGCCGGCTTTAAAAACAGGCACCTGACTTTCAGGTACACTGAAAAGAAACATAAGCAATAGCAAAGTCCTCTGCTATTATGAACTCTAGTTCAGATGTAGGGGATTTGCATTTCTCTTAACATTCAGTCCAACATTAGTTGACATAAACTTTGCTTAAACTAAAAAATCTTCTCATAAATATAAAATGCTCATTGATACATACTAGGTCACTAAATTAGTATATCACCAAAATGAACTGAGCAAGTAGTTGTTAAAACTGGGCTATGTTTTTATATATAAAAACAGTTTTTTAAATATTTGCTAAAACTGTCAGTATGTCCTGACAGTATACTATGAGCCAGTGAAAAGATTGATCTTCTCCGCCTTCTCCCTGAGCTGCTTTTGCTGTCTGAAGAAATGCAACACTCCCAACCAGAAACAACCAATCAGAGCCAGGAGGAAGGTCTTAGCGATGTCAGTCAACCACATGTACGTGCTGCTCATGGTGCTAATGGCGAAGAAACAACTAACCTAACCGTTCCATCTGCCATCATAGGTGGTCTGATAGGGACAATCTGAAACATTGTAGAAAGCAAGACGAGAGGGGGTGAGTGCAGCGCATATATTAGAGTGTTTGACAGCACTAAGACCCTCCTCCTGGCTCTGATTGGTTGTTTCTGACTGAGCTGTGTATTTGTGTAGTTTGTACTGGGAGGAGGCAGAGGAACTCATTTTTTTCACAGATTACTTGTCTCATATCATACTGTCACAACATAATGACAGTTTTAACAAATATGTAAAAAAAAAAAAAAAAAACATATTTTTTACAAGAGTAACATACCACAGCTTTAAAGGAAGTCTGTCACGATCATTTACCCTGGTTAAAAGTTATTTTGGGATGAAGCTGGAGGCAAAGAAGCTTGTCCACATACAAATGTGTTCAGAGAGGTGCGGGAACTATTCATCAGGTAAAACACGATAAACTTGACTGCAAGTCAAAAGCACTTTCACAGCCCCATTTCAAAAGTGAGGTCTTTTCAGTCACACATAACCTTCAAAATGGCTTCCTTATAACAATATACAACAAATCTGTTGTATATGGCTTCCTATAAAAAGGAAGCCATGAACTGAGGAAAGCTTGGTTTTGTTGCACAGACTAATCAGGTGTAAATATAGATGGTGTTTCTTTTCGGTGGCGGTGCTAAACAGTACATAGTGACTGCAGCCACAAAACGTGCCATTGTTGATGTTTTCATTTCCATACATATGGAACACATCAGTGTAGATGAATCTTTTGTGCATGTGGCTGTTGGGAGTGATCCGTGTCACTGCGGTACACAGCAGCGAGAGCTTGCATTAATTGTAGGATCACTGAGGATTCCTGACAGATGAACCAAATCCTCAAATCCTCCTTTCTGCCCAAGCTGAGGATCTTCTGATCACTGCAGCAGAGATACTGAAAACCAAGAAAGCAATTCATAAAGCTCCTTCTAAAAGTTAAGACCCCATCTCTCTTCAAGTTGTGATGTATGTGGAACTGTGATGGAAGTATATAAATGGCCCCCTTTATATCTAAAAACTATTGACAAAGGGATGATTTTAGTTTGCATAACACAGGAGCTGTTGACCTGCTGCTCGGCAACAGATCAACAGCTCAAATGTTCTTATGACTATTTTTCTCAAAGCAGCTAGTGAGCTTGAGAAAACAGTCTACCTGAAAGTCCACCTTACCTACTCTACTTGTTTCTCAACAACTGGACTGTACTAACCACCACTTACTGTAGGGAATTCACTGAGTGTCAAGTACATCATCCATTGAAGACACAAAGCTATACTTTGAGAAAAGTATTCTCCCTGAAGCCTAACAAAGGCTCAGGATGAAACACTGAGACACCAACAGAGGGGCAAGCCGGAGAAGAGGAGAGGGTTTCTTTCCCCATATATTAGATTCAAGCAAAATCAGAGTCTGGAGTTTGTCCAAGCCGTCCAAACAAATGACCTCTCAGAAAAGCAAAGCTTCACTACTATTGTTCATGTCATCTTCTTCCAGAAGCAGCAGGATAACTTCACTGATCAGCGCAGGATATGAGAACCGGAGTTTGTGCAAGTTCTTTCTTCTGGCTTTTAGCTAAGCTTCTCTGGCCTCTGAAATATGGACATGAGACAGGACAAACATCACAAGCCCACCAAGACATCTCATGTTGTTATCCATCTACTGAACAATACATGAGGAAAGCCCAAGCTCTTTACCTGTGAACATTTTCCATGGCTGCTACCTCAGCAAGGGCTGCCAAGCTGAAGAAAGCAGGTAGCTCTGGTGGCAAGGTGTTCCGCCCAGTCTCCTCTGCTGTGGGACTGATGTAGCACCTTTTTTCATTGCATAAATTCTGTTGGTTTAATGGCTTCTTATCCTGTTCCTGTTTTAGATCCCTAGCTTTGTTTTCTGTAAAAAAAAATAAAAATAAAAATTCATATGAACATATCTAAAAAATTAGCAAAACACACATTTCACTTATTTGGTGATTTAGGCAGAATATACTGTATGAAATGGGTATCTTAAAACAGCAAAATGTTACTTTATAGTGTAGTATATCAATCATAGTGAAGCCCCAAACATGTATATTAGTCCAAGAGTATTTATGCTGACTTTTGTAGTATTATTTAAATGACTAGAAAATCCTCAGCCCAACAACACAAGTCCATTTTTTTCCTCTCGCTGGTCAAGTTAAAAGTTAAAATCCCAGACCATAAGCACAACGATTCATAAATGAAGCACCTGAGAACTCACCTTCAGCTGCAGAAACACTGCCATCAGCCGTGCGCACCAAGTGTGTAATCCTGGACTTCCTAGCCTTCCTCTTCTGGCTGCCAACCAGCATCTCCATGCTGGAGGCACCATGGATGTCAGGGAACATGGAAGCAGAGGGCTGGGCTTTTGAAACTGAATCCAACTGCCAGCAGTTACTCTGTTCCACTGCAACATTGCACAAAACACATCAATCATACCAACATAACTTCGACTTTTCACAGTTTGTGACAGGAAGGGTACAGCAGATAAAGAGTTTGCATAACATTCCCACAAAAGCACAGAAAAAAGGACAAACCAGCCCTGCACAACAGATAACCTCATTATTCACAACATTTCAAAACTGAGCAAACAAAACAAAAACCTGACTAAGTGCAAAACTGTATTTACTTCATGTAAAATAAAAGAGGATGTTGTACTACAGTTTTTTCAGCATGAAAAAATATATTCCATAATCTATAAGAAAAAGTCAGCATGCTAGCAAAATCTGTCACAGCAGCTGTTGAGGTTCATGAACCGTTAGGCTAAGGTGGAAACAAAACATGACATGACTGAGTGGACAAAGTTTTAATTGGATTAGAAGTTAATTTGACTGGAGCTGCATGTAAATTAACTCTGTATTCAGGATTTCCCCCAGAAAACTTGCTAGGCCCAGTGGTCGGGTGGCTGAGGGAGCCCACCAGTGGCCCACCGTGTTTTTGTGTTAAAAATGTCCAGTTGACAGGAAATGTTAAAATATTACTGGGTAATTAAGTTACTTGAAGACAGGGGCGGATCTACTGGGGTGGCAGTTGCCATCCCAAGCGAGAGCCTTGTCACCCCTGTTGCCAACCCAGCTAGCGACAATGAATTCAATAAATAGTTATGGCAAATCGGACATTAAGCGCATGGAACTCTTTTTTCCGACAATATTGAATGCAACACAATGTAACCTGACACCCACTGCTAAGTAGCGGGAAGCGTGAGCGCCAGCAGCATTGATGGATAACTGTTGATTTTATTTATTTTTTGTTTTATTATTTTTCTTATTTATTTTCTAAATTTAGACAGGAAGTAATCTGGGTTGGTCCACTTTCTATAAGTGTAGGGGCCTGGTGAAGGACCAGCATGCATTTGGGTTTGGAGCTCATGGTTTTTACCAGAGCAAGAGAGGTAGCATGAGAACAGAGGAAAGTTTGAGCTCTGTAATTGGTGAAAGAGGAAAATAAATCATCAAGAACAATCAATAAGTTTGGACATTGAACCTTCTTTTGCCCGTGTCGAGAAACTTGACCCCAGTGCCCGAGTAGTGGCTTGATGGAACTTTTATTGGATGTTTGGCTTGGCAAACAATCAGAAGTGGTTTTGTCTAGTCTGGTTCTTCACCTGTTTAACAGCTTTATTGTATCTTTATTGTGGCGCACTACAGCCGCTGCAATTCCTAAAAGTTAAACAAGCGACAAAAACTGAGCTAATCCCCTCTGTTCGCAAATCGTGGAGATATTTCTAACAGTCATCAAACTACGGCTCCAACAGCATATTTAAAATAAAATCATTGACCAATATAAATAGAAATTCACCCATTCTTGCATCTTGACAGAACTAACAGAAACTAAACTGTTTATAGATTTGTATCATGGAGAATCTAATTTCTAATCTTTATTTTAAGTCGTATTTAATAGACATATCTAATAACAAATGATGGCACTACTAATATTTTCGTGACAGATTTCTCCTTGTCCTGTATTGGGATAAAATGGTTTTCTGGACACAATGAATCACATAGCGACCAATAGGCACTGTCCAGTCCAGAAATACATATCAATTAGCAGCAGTATGAAAGACATACAAATAATTAACTATACTACATTAAGAAATTGTTTTTAAGTCTCGGTGCTACTTGAAGCTCATTTTGAAACAATGCAAGTTAAAAACTATATTTTGTATATATATACTGCCAACCCTGAAAAAATCATTGCCCCCCTCTTGTCACCCCATAAATATTTTTCTAGATCCGCCCCTGCTTGAAGACTTGAAGAATTGCTGACAATACTTATTTCACAACAACAGTCTTAAAAACAACAACAAAAATAATATATATATATATATATATATATATATATATATACATGGAACGACATAACCAAGTGGCGGGCATAGTGTACAGGAACATCTGTGCAGAATATGGACTGGAAGCCCCGAGATCGAAGTGGGGAACACCCCCAAAGGTGGTGGAGAATGACCGAGCTAAGATCCTGTGGGACTTCCAGATCCAGACAGACAAGATGGTAATGGCGAACCAACCGGACATTGTGGTGGTGGATAAAGAACAGAGGAAAGCCGTTGTGGTGGATGTAGCAATACCAAGTGACTACAACATCAGGAAAAAGGAGCACGAGAAACTGGAGAAATACCAGGGCCTCAGAGAGGAACTGGAAAAGACCTGGAAGGTGAAGACCACAGTGGTGCCTGTGGTCATCGGGGCCCTCGGGGCAGTCACCCCCAAACTGGAGCAGTGGCTCAGACAGATCCCAGGAACAACATCAGACATCTCAGTCCAGAAATGTGCAGTTCTAGGCACAGCCAAGATACTGCGCAGAACCCTCAAGCTCCCAGGCCTCTGGTAGAGGACCCGAGCTCAGAGGATGAAAGAGACCACCCGCGGAGGGTGAGAAGGGAATTTTTTTTTTTATATACAATTAAAATAAATATCAATAATTTTCACTTCTTTAAATCCAAATTAAGTCAGCAGCCTTTTCAGACCCCCTGGCCATAAAGGACCCAATAAATGCTAACATTTTAATATAGATCACAGATATAGAAATCTACCATTTGTTTATTGTAAATGTCAATGCTATTAAATTTGATTTAATGGTTCCAGCATAGGGGTTGAAGGACTTCATATTTTTTAAGGTTGACTATAACAGGATAAAAGTCGAGTCGAAGTCAACTTTTCGCGATGACATCATAGTGACGTAAGCGCAAAATGCTTCACATCAACTTGGACGCTTTATCAGCTATATGCACGGCAAATATTGATAAAAAAAAAGCACTTTTAACAAGTCTATTATGCAGAATTAAAATAACAAGAAACAATCTGGAAAAATCTGTTTTGTCACGTGATTGGGACTAGTCGACTGGCCTCGTAAAAAATCATTGCAGAGTAAAGAATTGACTAGTCGATTAGTTGGTGCAACCCCTAATTCCAGCATAGATAAATTAACAGAATTCAAATTGTTTAACATTTAAATTTAAGACTTTAAGGAGCCGGTAAGTTTACTTTGTAAAAATGCAAAGAACAATCTTCATAGTTAGATTGCTTTGTTACCATAGCTACAATCTGATGCTATGAGTTTAATCTTTGAGTCTGAGTCCTTTTGTTCACAAATCACAGTAAACTACAATTATCACTGATTGCTTTTAAGGTTAGCCAATTAACCCTTGTGTGTGCGAGGACTGAGGCAAACGTAGAGGACTATGGCAAATGATACAAGTTTTAAGTGTGTGGGGTCGGTTGGACCCCATTTCTACATACAAGGGTTAAACTAGGTCCCCTGTCCCAGATTTCTCTAATTCTATGAGAAATGCTGTTAGTGATTTTTATCTTCTTAGCAGCAAGAGGTTTTCTTAATAAAAAAACAAAAATAAGCAACACTTAGCCTGGTAGGGGGCAGGCGGCCCGCCAGACTTATAATACATGAAACCCTGGCATTGCTTTGTTCAGTGGAGTGACCTTTTGTATAAACATCATTCTGACCTTGTGGAGCTTTAGAGGGTTCATCTATGCTAGAGAAGCAGTCAGTTTTCTTTTTCTTGGCAACAGCTGTCCCCTTCTTATCAAAGGTGAGTGGACTGTACTGTGGCAGGCTATTGAACTTCTTTTCAAACTCCTCTTCTAGTTTTCCCAGGCTGAAAAATCAAGACCAAAGTTAGATCACAAACAGTGGAGGCAATAATTGTTTGGTACCCATTTTTTAAAGGTTTTAAATGCTCTAGTGGCCTTTATTTGATAGTGAATTAAAAGGAAAGGGGGTAACGAGAGAAGGGGAAAGACATGCAGCATTGGTCACTAGGCTGGGAATCACGTCGAGTACTAAGGCCTCTCTATGGGGGTTGTGCTTAACCCCTTTAAATGGCTTACAAAGAAATGAAATAATTTAAACCAAGAAGCTTGATTCTCATAGGGAAGGACCCCAGCATCTCATTTCATTATATTTTAAAAGGATGTAATGTAAAAGGAAACCGAATTTGGAAAATATATTTTTTATTGCATAACACAGGAGATGTGTCATGTTTTTCCACTGATATTCTTACAAGTCCTCATTGGTGATGAACCCTAAATCCTTAAGACTGAAAGCCCTACTTGCCATCACCCTAATCTTTAGCTCTTTCCACAGATTTTACATGACTTAAATGTATTTGTGGTGGGATATGACAAACCTCTGTAAAGACTCTTCTTTGGACTTGGACTTTTTTAGCTTCTTGGTATTACTTGGTCCCACATGTGAAACTGTCCAGCTGTCCTGACTCCAGTTAGAATCATGATCAAATGCGCGGAAAGCACCTCTTTTACCTGCAGAAATGAGTCAGCCATATTAGTAATGTTTATCAGCATTCCTTAACTACATATTTTTACAAGACTAGAGTGAAATGGTTAATCTATTTGGTTGAGAATTCAAATTAAATACCTCTGTCTATATTGGCTCTCAATGAAGTTAGCATTCCCTCAGACACAAGAGTTTTGTACAAGGCACCCTTACAGCTTCGCTCGGATTTTCTGGAGCCATGGTGTGTGTTCAGCTCACAGGTTGTGTCACTAGCCTTTTGTTGTTCTTTCTCCTTGTGCTTCTCCTTGTCCTCTTCTTTGGGCTTCACCGGCGATTGGCCGCAGTTGGGCTGGGGACACTCTGGCCTGCAGCCTTGAAGGCCTGTGGTTTCACTATCTACACTTTCTGCTTCAGTCCTGGCCTCAATGCCAGGCACTACTTTCTTTCTCTCCCCATCAGAGGACCCCTGCGGCTTGCTGCTGTCTTCCAACTCTTCTTCTTTCGCTTTAACCAGTGTCTTAACTTTGGTCTTAGTTTTCTTTTGTGGCAGACCAGAGCTTCTACTGATAAGACTGGGAGGGGTCTTCTTCTTGGATTTATCCTCTTTGTCAATCCAGGCTCCTCTGGCCACTGCCTCAATGGTGCTGTCCACATTTGATTCAAAGTGCTGACAATTCATGCCCACTCTCTTTTCTGAACATGGAATGTCATTAGACTTCACCTCCTCATATTTCTTGTTCTTCTTTTTGACACATCCACTTTGGCTTGTTTGCTGAGCAGTGGGGGTGGATGTTCCAGAGGAAGGAGATGGAGGGGAGGGCGATCTATGAGGAGGTCTACAGCAGTCAGAGTTGTCTCTCTCCTCCTTAACTCCTGGCTTCATGGATATTTGCTTGAGAGTTGCTGTGGAGCAGTTGTCATCGGGCTGAGACACTATTGAGTCTACTTTTCCTGCTTCTGATGCTAAACACATCTAAAAAACAAAACAAAACAATTACATTATGTGAATCTGTATTTTCGATAATATCCTCCACATATCCTATATAATCGTAATGATTCAATTCAGGATATAAAACAGCAGGGATGAAGTAAAGACCAGTCATTCTGAGATGAATATCAAGGTCAAATATTTAGAACTTCTGACAAATATTTCAGGTATTGCCTTTTGCACACCAAAAAATACAAAGATTAATGGGAAAAAAATGTTAATTATTCAAACAAAGTGTAGTTTGATCAACTTAGTAATTTTGGTAAAAGCCACCGCAGTTTTTAGCCAATTGTAGAAATGTACATAATAGTGATAATAATATATTACTATTTTTACAAGTTTAGCAGCAATATGAGACACCATATACGAGTAAGGCACAGATCTCAGAGATAGCAACGTAGGCTCCTTTGTGTCGAGCCCATTATTACTGTATGATCAACAAAGCAGAGTCGCAAACGCAAGTAAAAAGGTGAGCGAGGAACACCTTTGTTGGGCGATCGTTGAGGGAGGGGGTGCTGTTGGGAACCAGGGTTGTGGGAATGGCTGTTTTGCTGCCTTTCCCCTCCTTGTCCACTAGAGGGTGCCAAAAGACTGCACCTACCTGGAGGGCGTATCTGTGGTTCCTGGATCCAGCGCACCTGCGACCAACAATCTCATCATCTGTGAGGAGTATATGAGCAGGAGGCTGCTGGCACTTCAGCGCCAGAGTGTTTGCCAGTAATGGTACTCCGGCACCCCGAGTTTGCTCTCTGTGATCTCACCAAATTGACTTTTAGTAATATTTCCTTGTTGCCTCCTCCTGAGGTGTTTTCCTAGTGACACCTTGGACCCGATCTCTGTGAAGCCCTGGGTTTACTGCTTTCTGGATTATCTCCCTCGTGACGCTGTGGATGTTACCCACTGGTTGCCTGAGTTCCATCTCGCTCCTCACCTCCTCCGCTCCAGTGCTTGCCTGTCCGCCCTCCACTGCAGCCTCCACTACCATCAAGAAACCCTCTTCATCCGAACACAGTCCCAGTGACTACAGTACTGTTTTCCCCCTCTGGACAAGTTCGAACTTCACCTCAATACTCCGGCAACACTGGTTGCAGCCCCCCAAGGTCCAGACAGCCAAACTCAAACTCTTTGTTTAAATAAACGTTATTTTACTGATTGCTGTTCTCCAAGTGGTGTTCTGAATGTGGGTCAGAAAACTAGAATCCAACATGACAGAACACTCTGGCCAACAGACAAACCCAGGAGACACACTCCGGAGAACTTTAGAGGAACAACACTCTCTCATTCAGAACTATGACACTTTGTAGGAACTAAATAATCGTCAAGCAGAAACTAACTGCCACCTTGAAGAACTCGCTAACTTTTTACAAAACTCTTTTCAACAGACTTCCGCTGCCGCTGCCGCTGCCACTCCGACGACAGCTCAAGTCCCTGCCTCCAGGTCTGAAACTCCAATCCGTGCCACGTTTTCCGACCTATGACCCCGAGACTCGAAGAATTAATAAGTCAAATTAGATAATAGAATTCAGGCCAGAACAAAGGAAAGAAACAAAAGAAGCCCACCTATCAGAACACTCCAGTTAACCAGCTCAACTCACTCTACCTTCCCCACAGAGCTTGGATGAACCAGAACCTATCCAAAAATTGGCCATATCCATTTCACTCCTGAAGAAAGGCAGAGAAGAATGAAGTCTAACCTCTGTTTGTACTGTGGAGCTTCAAGCCATTTCATTTCTGGATGCCCCGTTTGGTCAAAAGCCAAGGTCCACCAGTAGAAGCGATGAGACTGGCGGACCATTTACAAAATGAAGATTCTCCTCGCCTGCTGCTCCCTGCTACAATCTTACATAAAGATCAGTCTTTAACCCTGTCGGCTATGGTTGATTCAGGCTGTGAGCATAATCTCACTGACTCCACCCTCATTCAGCAAATGTCCATCGATACAGTACAACTTTCCACGCCACTTCAAGTTTCCACCTTAGATGGCTAAGCCTTACGACAGATTACTCACCAGACCAAACCACTGCAATTACTCATTTCCGGTAATCACAGGGAGTTTGTTTCGTTTTACGTTTTCTCAGCAGCCAATTCACCGTAATCCTCGGTTTTGACTGGTTACAACTACACAATCCCCGCATTAACTGGTCAGAAAAACATATTGAGTCATGCTCACTAAACTGTTACTCCACCTGTCTCCGCTCAGCAGTCCCTCCAGGTCCTCCACCGGTGAAACAGCATGAAGCTGACCCACCTGATCTCTCCACCATCCAGTGGATTATCATGATCTAGCACCGGTTTTCAGTAAGTCCAAAGCACCATCTCTTCCGCCTCATCATCCTTATGATTGTGCAATCGATCTCCCTGGAGCACTACTACCCAACACTCGCCTGTATCACATATCACAACCTGAAAGAGACACTATGGAGAGATAAATAAAGGAGTCCCTGACTGCCGGCATCATCCGCCCTTCATCCTCACCTTTGGGTGCAGGATTCTTCTTCGTAGGGTTTGAGGTTTGAATCAAATTACTGTTAAAAACAAATACACTTTGCCACATCTTTCATCAGCTTTTGAACCAGTCCATGAAGCCACCATTTTTACTAAACTCAACCTCAGATATGCGTATCATTTCCTTCGCATCCACGAAGGGGATGAGTGGAAGACGGCATTCAGAACAACCCTAGGTCATTTCGAGTATCTGGTTATGTGTAACCCTCTGTTACTTTCCTGGGATTCATACTAGAGGGTGGACAGGTAAGACCCATGGAGGAAAAGATCAAAGCGGTGTTGGAATGGTCCACTCCTGAGACTTGTAAGCAGCTCCAAAGATTCCTTGGGTTCGCCAACTTCTATCGCCGTTTCATCAGAAACTACAGTCAAATAGCACAACCTCTAACTGCCCTCACCTCCACTAAGACATAGTTTTCCTGGATCCCTGAAGAAGATGCAGCATTAATCCAGCACAAAACATTTTTTGCCAAGCCACCTATCCTCATCCAACCAGATCCCTCCAAACAATTTATTGTAGAAGTAGATGCATCTGAGACAGGAGATTCATCTACTGTTCTTTCACAATTTTCAGAGCTTGACCACAAAACTCACCCTTGTGCCTCTTTCTCCCACAGATTGTCTCCTGCGGAGCAAAATTATGATGTGGGTGATCAAAAACTGCTCGCCATAAAGCTTGCTCTTGTAATTTTGTTGCTCTGCACAAAATAATCAACCCGTATTTTATTTTGGCGGGTCAAACTGACTGCACACTTTAAGTTCCGGGTCACAGATGAATCCGGATCTCCTCCATTGCTGTTGCTGCTGTCACTGTGGCTAGTTGCTTGTGTTGGCATCTTCCAAAATCATGGAAGAATATGACTGGATCGATCCCTATTAACACACCCGAAGGATTATATTGGGTGTTTTCTGGCAACTGCTCGACGGTGAGTCGTTTGTTTTACGTACTTTGTTTTTTTTTTTTATAATAGAAATGTGGTGGCGACACGCCCACTCAATCTATGTATTGGTGATTCAAAAATGGTCTTATTGATTAAAAGATCATTCTCTTTTTGTTAATTTTGTGGCCGAATAGATGATATATCCTCAAAATATTAAATACGCCCTTTGATTTTTGTAAATTCATCCTTTTAGGATAGTTTTAGTTACTTTTCATTGATTTTGTTGGCGGCCTATAGAACTCTGGAATTGGTTAATTTCTTTGGAGTTGCACAACAAAACAAAAGAAAAAAGGAAAAACAATTGTTTATTGAAACAATACTGAAGTCGATTAAGTTTAATTGACTCTAATGTCAATTAAACTTAGATACAACTTAAAAGTCCACTTTAATTTGATCTGTAACTTTATATGGATCTGTAACATTAATGTGATCTTTAATTTGAAATTCATTTGAATAATTCCTGAGAAATACTTTATGGACTATAGCTATTTTTTAAATTATTGAATGTTTAGTTATTTTTGGATAACAGTTTAACCCTGTCTAAATGTGAATGCTAATTTGTTTTTATTTTTATTTATGACCTTGTTTCGGTCAGGTTTTTTTCCACCCCCGTTTCAAGCCAGGATGGCGAGCTACCAGATCACTGCAGCTTTGCGGTAGGACTTAATTGAACCAAACTACTTTATTCATTCTGGACCTATTGCCTTGGATCATGGACTAAAAACAGTCAGATTATTGATTGATGGACTATTAATCACCCTGGATTCAAGAACAGACTTAAAATAGGAAAAAAAAACTCTTGGGTGTCATCAGGGTTTATTGTTTTGTTTTTTTCTTGTTGTCTATTGGTTATAGTCATAGAAAATCACTATTATAAATATTATTATTATTGAATACCTTCCTAAATATATGCAAAAATATAAGCTTGAATAGAATAACTTGAATTTACTTTCTGTCTGATGGTGTTTTATTCACACACACGGGCTCCACAGCCAAACCTTTCTGACTGCCTATTATTATATTTGGCCGTAGTGAGGGGCCAAGCCTTAATTAGCGTTGCACTCTGGAAGAGTGGTGGAACTGGTTGGAGGGTGCGAATCATCCCGTGCTGCTCAGGACGGATTACAAGAATCTTTCACATCTTCAATCTGCTAAAAGACTTGATTCCCATCAATCCCGTTGGTCATTGTTTTTCTCTCGGTTTAATCTGTCTATCTCTTACTGTCCAGGCTCCAGGAACATTAAACCTCTGTCCAGAATACATTCTCCAGATGATTCCGAGAAGACCCCTGCCACCATCTTGCCCCCCAGTTGTACCGTCGCAGCCATTACCTGGGAGATTGAGGATCTCATTAAGCAAGCACAGCAGTCTGAACCCAACCCTGGCACCGGTCCCACTAACAAGACATACATCCCCACCTCCATCAGAGCCCGCCTAATCCATTGAATGCATTCAGCCAAATTTTCAGTCCCTCTTGAAAATGAGATCTGGATCTCAACTTAGTTTACCTGGTTAAATAAAGGAAATTTAAAAAAAAAAAAAATACTGGTATCAGTCCCATATTTCCCGTCGATTCTGGTGGCCACCTGTGCTTGGAACAAGTTCTGCCATCAATCTCCATCTGGTCTGCAACAGCAGTTGTCCATACCCAAACGCTCCTGGTCACACATAGCCGTCAACTTCATCACCAGACTACCCATCTCCAAAGGTTTGACCACCATATTCACTATTGTCGACCGTTTTTCTAAATCCTGCCTTTTAATCTAAGAAAGCTTCCTTCAGCCTTCTAGATTGTGCAGCTCCTGGTAAAACATGTATTCCAAATACACGGCATCCCACAAGAAATCTTATCTGACCGCGGACCACAATTCATAGCCCAGGTTTGGAAACATTTTTGTTCAGCCCTTGAAGCTAAAGTATCTCTAACCTCTGGTTATCACCCTCAGTCAAATGGACAATCTGAACACATGAATCAGGACCTGGAATCAACCCTCAAGATGCCTCACCTCCACCAACCCATCAGACTGGAGTCATCATCTCCCCTGGGTCAAGAATGCTCATAACTCACACATCTCTGCTGCCACTGGTTTGTCCTCTTTTGAAGTCTTGATAGGTTATCAGCCTCCACTTTTCCCTTCTGATGAGAAGGAGATCTCAGTCACCTCCATTCAGCACCACATTCACCATTGTAGAGCCATATGGAACAACATCATCACTGCACTCAACCGAACTGCCGAACAAAACCGCCGTTTTACTGACCGGAAAAGGAGACCTGCCTCTCTTTATACCCCCGGACAAAAAGTTTGGCTCTCCGCAAAAGACATCCCATTGAAATCTATGTCCAAGAAACTGTCATTAGTCCATCTGCAGTCCGTCTTCATCTCCATGCCTATCTTTGTATACATCCCACTTTTCATGTCTCTCAGGTCAAGTCCGCCCAGGGCAGCTCCTTGTGCCCTCCTCCCACCCGAGACATTGATGGGCATCCTGCCTATACTGTCTGCCGGGTCTTGGACTCCCGCGGTTGGCAGTACCTCGTCGACTGGTAGGGCAACATCCCAGAGGAGCATTTATGGGTCCCTGGTTTGTTTATTTTGGACCCTTCTCTTATGTTTGATTATCGTTCGTCCCTTCCTTCATGCTCTTCTGGACTGCCAGTTTGCGGTCGTTGAGGGAGGGGTACTGTTGGGAACCAAGATTGTGGGAATGGCTGTTTTGCTGCTTTTCCCCTCGTTATCCACTAGATAAGGAGGCTGCACCTAGCTGGAGATAGGGTGAGAAGCTTGGTCATCCAGGAGGGACCCAGAGTAGATCCACTGCTCCTTCACATTGAGAGGAGCCAGTTGAGGTGGCTCAGGCATCTGGTCAGGATGCCTCATCGACGCCTCCCTGGTGAGGTGTTCCGGGCACGTCCCACTAGGAGGAGGCCCTGGGGAAGACCTAGGACATGCTGCAGGGACTATGTTTCTCGGCTGGCCTGGGAAGGCCTTGGGATAACCCCAGAAGAACTGGAAGAAGTGGCTGGGGAGAGGGAAGTCTAGACCTCCCTTCTTAAGTTGCTACGCCCGCAATCAGACCCTGGATAAAGTGGAAGAAAATGGATGGATGGGTATCTAGAACTTACTATTTTTGTTCCTTGTGAGTCAATGTATTTAAAGGGCACTTCAAGAACACTTTTTTATACCAATCTGTTTGGATTGCAGTAATTCTTGGCAATTATATTTTAAGAGTTCTGAAGTTGTATTATTTATTCTGATGTGATATATATCCAGTAGTATCAAGACTCACAGGAGCAAAAACCCACTATTCTTTGATATTACTAAGAAATATTGCTAAGAGTCAATTTGGTGAGATCACGGAGAGCAAACTCTGTGGGCTGGAGCACCATTACTGGCAAAGACTCTGGAGCTGAAGTGCCAGCAGCCACCTGCTCATATACTCCTCACGATGATGAGATTGGTCACAGGTGTGCTAGATACAGGGGCCACAAACACTCCTCCTAGGGGAGAGTCCAGACACCCTATGGAGAAAACCCATTTTGGCCGCTTGCATCCGCGATCTCGTTATTTTGGTCATGACCCAAAGCTCATGACCATAGATGAGGGTAGGAACATAGATCAACCGATAAATCAAGAGCCTCCCTTTTTGGTTCAGTTCTCTCTTCACTACGATGGACCAGTACAGTGCCCGCTTCACTGCAGATGCTGCACCAATCTGCCTGTCAATCTCCTGCTTCTTCTTCCCTCATTTGTGAGCAAGATCCCAAGGTATTTAAACTCCTCCACTTGGGGCAGGACACCAATCACCCCCCCAACCCGGAGAAGGCACTGTACCCTTTTCCGGCTCAAGACCATGGCCTCAGATTTGGAGGCACTGATCCTTATCCCGGCCGCTTTACATTCGGCTGCGAACCGCTCCAGTGAGAGCTGCAGATCACGACCTGATGAAGCCAATAGGACCACATCATCCGCAAAAAGCAGAGATCCTAAGGCCACCAAAACGGATCCCCTCAACACCTTGGTTGCGCCAAGAAATTCTGTCCATGAAAATAATGAACATAATTGGTGACAAAGGGCAGCCCTGGCGGAGTCCAATTCTCACCAGAAACGAGCCCGACTTACTGCTGGCAATGTGGACCAGACTCTGACACCAGTCATACAGGGACCTGACAGCCCGTATCAAAGGGCCTGGTACCCCATACTCCTGGAGAACCCCTCACAAAACCCCCCCGACGGACATGGTCGAACTCCTTCTCCAAGTCCACAAAACACATGTACACCGGTTGAGCAAACTCCCACGCACCCTCCAAGACCCTGCTGAGGGTGTAGAGCTGGTCTAGTGTTCCACAACCAGGACAAAATCCACACTGCTCTTCCTGAAGCCGAGGTTTTACTATCCGACGTTTTATCGAAGTTCTAGATACACATATCACTATTCATTAGATGGGCTATTTTGGAAATTTGTGAAAGTCTAAGTTTAAATATTATTCCTAAAAGGTCCCAAAAGATTGACATCCATATGGAGATTTAGTTGATCAAATCTAATGTATGCTTTTACCTGCAAAAACATGGATTAATGAAGTGCTGTTGTCAACAATATTTTGACCTTCCTAAACCTTCTTATTCAAGTACTCAAATTTTAAATACTGAGACATGGTTACGTCATTGTCTTTCTGACATTAATTAATTTAACATGCATCTTTTAAAGATGATTCACTTACCTCTGCAAGCTGGAAGAGAGCTGACTGTCTGTATGGTTTTCCTTCAAGGGTGCCTGAAAAGGAAGACTGAACACACCATGACAATCAGTTCTCCATCATGTTACTTTCTGGTATTATACAACAATTCTGTTTGATTCTAACAGACTCAATAATATACATCTAGGATTCAGCTTTTACTATGTCAAGCAATGAAATTAGCTGGCTCTTGATGAATCCAAATGGTTGAAGCTGTTAATTAAAACTTGCTTAAAAGATGAAAAACATTACTGAAATAATTTACATTTCAATATTACCAGTGACTTTTTAAAAGTGCACATATTTAATCTGAAACTTTTAGTAAAATGGTAAATGGTTTGGATTTTTATAGTATTTTATCAAGTCCAGAGGACCCCACAACACTTCACACTACATTCAGTCATTCACGCACATTCACATTCTGATGGTGGCAACCTATTAGATTGCATCCACATATATAATTCTGTTATTTGAAATCAAATATTTATACTGAGTAGAAAGACACAAACAATGGTCTTCTCACTGTCCAGTTTCAATCAGTTCACTAATCAGCATCAGACCAAACTTGACCTGTTTTAGCTTAGTTAGAATTACCAGAATTACCAAAATTATTTATTTATTTACTAAATGCCAGAAAACTTGGCCAGAACATTTTTAGAATATTTTTTCCAACTTTCCAACTCTTGAAACTCTCGAATTCAAGAGTTTATATACATTTGGTCAGTATCAATGATAACTTCTTTAAAAGTCAAACCTTTTGGGTTTCCTTCCACAAACTTCTCACTAGAGGTGTACCGATCGATCGATCGGCCGAATTTCTGTGAAAAAGTGTATGATCGGTGATCGCCCATCACTGTCTCTTGTTGCCGATCACCAAAACCAATCACAATTATCTCACCTCACAGCTTGCATGTGCATCTAATCTCCTCTTTCCTTCACACTGCGCAAGCACCCGGCAACAAATCCTGTCTTGTGGAACTATGACACTCTGAGAATGAATGGATGCATGTTGTGGTGGAAAATTACCTCAGGGGTGAAGCATGTCAAAATGCAGCAACACAACAAATTAAATATGGCATTTAAAAAACTTGATGGAGTTTGGCTACATAAGGGCACACTGCAGGACAAAAAAAGCAGCGTACAACTACCAACACTTACCCAGATTAGCATCATGGTCAGAAAGCTAAACAAATAACCCGAAAAGTAATTCAAGTCATCGAGCTGATGGTGTAAGACACTGGTTGTGCTCTGGCTCTTGGACCACCACTACACGCTACTGGTTGCAATATTTCACAGACGGAGTGCCACTCAACCTCCACCAGACAGTAAACTCTCACACCGAACAGCTGCTTGAAGCTGTCACTTAAAAGAAAAAGATTTTAGATATGTATTAAAATATGTCTATTATATCTGAATTAGGTGAATTTATTGCCAGATAATTTTTCCATTTTGCCAGAAAACACAGTATCACTTATACCCAGGGGTGAAAGTAGGTGGGTACAGTCGGGTACTGCGTACTCCTAAAAGATTTAGCGGAGGTACGCAGTACCTGCAAGAGAGGGCAGCGGCTGTCTGCTGCTCTATTTTGCCTCTTATTTAGTGGAAATATTGATGTTGATGAAAATTTCTCCAAAATAATTACCTTTTTCAACCTTTATAGCTCCATTGTTGAAAATGAGGCTCTAGTTCCTCTAGAACCTGTGTCCAACCAAACGCCCGTGTCCAACGTTTGGTCCTCATATATGGATGAGGACCATATATGTCCTACAACCCTAACTTTAATATAACTCATCTCTTAATGAAGGATAATTATTCAGTCCAGCCATTTTGATAGCGGGCGGGGCCCCGTATTTCTCGACCCTTAAGAGTCTTTTGAACACGGGGTCCTTGTTTGTCTTCTTCAGATCCAGAGGTATGTGGTTCATCTTGCTGCCGGTGTTGCACAGCCAACCTTCTTCTGCGGGCTGCAACCTGACGCTTGCCCTTTTTCCTTAGCAGTTTCGGAGACCCAACCAGAGCTTTCCTTCCGCTGTCACTTCCAGGCTCATCTGGTGCTGGTGTAGGGGAAGTGGTCATGTGTTTGGGTAATGGAACTACATCTTGGCACAGAGAAAGGAACCATGTGTCTTTGTCGTCTGACCCATGCTGGTATGACATCACTTGTGTATGACTTCAACTGATCATGGTGCATGACCTTTTTGTCACGTTGTGTTAACCTTTCATATAGTACAGGTCCAAGCTGGGCTTTAAAAATACATGGGCCTTTCCAGGGAGGCTGCAGCTTGGAACTAAAGCCCAACTTCCTCGTGTTGTCCTTTACATAGACCAGGTCCCCTATGTTGTAACTGCATTCTTTAGCTCGCAGGTCATGGGTCCTCTTCTGTCTGATCTGAGCTCCACGTAGATGCTGCCGTGCCATGTCATGGACTTCGCCAAGGGTCTTTTCAAGGTCATGAGCGTACTCATGGGGATCCTTTTCACTCCATGTTCGTTCTGCAAGACCAAGCCAGAGGTCTTGTGGCTGATGAACTTCTCTCCACAGTATCATCATATTTGGTGAGAATCCAGTGCTGGAGTTCTGTGCACTGCAATATGCAGCTGTTAGCAGATTCAAATGCTCATCCCAGTTCTTCTGATTTTGGTCTACATAGCAGCGGATCATCTGCAGAAGGGTGCGGTTAAATCGTTCCACTTGCCCGTTTGAAGCAGGATGGTACGGAGTGGTTCTGGTCGTGGAGATCTGGAAAAGTTGATAAATACTGTTCAAAAGCACATTTTCGAAGTTGCGGCCTTGGTCCGTATGGAGCTCTAATGGGGCTCCAAAACGAGCTAGGAAGTTGTTGACTAACATTCTGGCAGTTGTTTCTGCTCCGTGGTCTGGAACTGGGAAAGCCTCAACCCACCTCATAAACTGATCCATGATGACAAGAATATACTTGTTTCCAGAGCTTGAGATGGGAAAGGGGCCCAATATGTCAAGGTGCAACTGGTCCACTGGTGCTCCTGCTTGGTAACTTTGTAGCTTAGCTCTCTTCGAGGGGCTGCTTGACTTCAGACCTTTGCATCGGGGGCATTGTTGGATGTATTTGTGGAGGTCACTTCCCATGCCATACCAATGGAAGCTCTACCTGAGACATTAGAGAGTCTCTGTTTCACCTAGATGCCCTGAAAGTGGTGGGTCATGGCAGGCCTGCATGACCTCCATTTGCAATGAAGCAGGGACCAACAGCAGGAGGGAAGGTTTTAAGCTATACACATTTTCCCGGTGATAATATAGGACCCCTTGATGGAGTTCTATCTGTGGCCAGCAGAGCCAGTATTTTCTAACTGCTGGACTCTCAATCGCAACTTAATCCTTTGTTGGAAGACTCCCTGCTTCCTTCCAGCTATGTAGGATGGAAAGTACAGTGTCTTCTTTCTGTGCTACTGAAAGCTGCTGGCTGCTAAGCGTTTGCATCCAATTTATTTGGGGGATTTGAGTCTCAGCTTCAGCTTGGTGCTGCTCCTGTGTGCTGTTTCCAACTTCTTCCACTGTCACATGCCTTATGACGAGTGGGACAACATCATCAACATCTTCCTCAAATCTGGCCCATTGTTTGTGCAGTCTTTGACAGTGAGAACATCCTCTGCAGGGGAGCTCCATTACATCCTTGCCCGCTTGATAGCAGTCACAGTTTGTTGACCCTTCTGTAGCCTGCTTTGAAAGTGCATCAGCATTTGAGTGTTCCAGACCAGAGCGGTGTTCAATGTCAAAATCATACTGACTTAGTTCTTCAAGCCATCGAGCCAGTTGGCCTTCAGGGTATTTGAAGCGAAAGAGCCAAGCTAGACTTCCATGGTCTGTTCAAAGAAGGAACTTTCTTCCCAGGAGAAAGTGGCAGAACTGTCTTGTATATTTTACGATTGCCAACAGCTCTCTTCTGGTCACACAATATCTCTGCTGTGTAGGAGTGAGGTGATTGCTTGCATATGAGATGACTCTTTCCTCCCCCCACTGGACCTGTGACAACACTGCACCAATGCTATAACTGGAAGTATCAGTGTCCAGGATGTAGTCACCTTCAGCTGCTGGATAAGCCAGGACAGGTGCCACAGTCAGTCCCCGTTTAAGTTGCAGGAAGGCTTTTTGCTGGGCCTCACCCCACTGGAACTCAGCTTTGTTCTTCAGGAGACCGGTAAGAGGAGCAGCAAGTTCTGTAAAGCCAGATACAAACCGGCTGTCATAGTTGCATAGTCCTAGAAAAGCTTGCAGCTGCTGTGTGTTAGTGGGAGGCTGCCATTCCTGTACATCTTTAATCAGCTCTGGGTTGGGACTTATTCCCTCTCCGCTGACTACATGTCCAAGAAGAAGAACTTTGTCTCTTAGTAGTTGACATTTTTTTGGCTTCAGCTTAGACCGTAGTTATGGAGACGTTCAAAAACATCAGCTAAATGTTGCAGGTTTTGTTCTACACCTCTGCCCAGTACAATAATGTCATCCAAGTAGATAAGGAGGATCTTCCATTGAAACCCTCGCAGAACAAGCTCCATGGCTCTCTGATAGGTGCCAGGTGCGTTACATAGACCAAAGGGGATCCTGGTATATCTTGAAGGTGTTCTGGTAGATCTAGAGCATTTTTCTCAACTCTTCCAACCTTTGGTCCATCTGTGTGGCTGTTCTCTTCCACGGCCATAGTTGGTTGTTGGTTATCATCCAAATCCAGCATTATAAGGGGATCATCCGGGAAGGTATCAACTAGAATGCCCACATACACTCCACAGGGCAATGATGCGTTGGTATTTGAGAAATTACAAAGTCGAACTGGAACTCTGGGGTCCATGTAGATGGCAACACTTCCTGTTGAGACAGCTTCTGTTATGTTAAGTGGTTCCAGGACAGCTGGAAGCCCAGGTTTGGGTTTATCAACTTTTCCCCAGACATTGCATTCACTCTCTGGTGGTAGTGTGACATTGTTCTCCTGGAGCACACAGGCCACAGAGTAGTCCCCCTCACTTCCTCCAATGACACAAGTTGGGATTGGCTCTTTACCCACAAATATTTGGCGACCAGCAAAGACTGTCATCTTGGCTGCCTGCTTTGCATCAAGGCCTAGGAGCAGAGCATCATGAATCCAGCCAACAAAGACCATCCAGTTGAACTTTTGTTTCCCGATTCCGAAAGTCACCTCCAACTCACCCAAGGCAGGCATATTGCTGCCCACTCCTGCATTAGGGAGAGACGTTTTCTGAAATTACTGTGGCTTCTGCGCCAGTGTCAACAACTCCTTTAACAGGTAGGCCATTGACAGTCATTTCAACTTGTAAGCTAGGACCCTTTTTAGTTGTACGTCCGAGTTGTGGGGCGAGGTGCTGAGCCTCCATACTTTCGACGCCCCTATGAGATTCAGAAGTAGACTCCTTGGGATTGGTTTTGCGCCGAATTGGACTTGGTGATCTTGAACACTCCCTCATCATATGCCCAGCTTCACCACATCGAAAACAGATGGGCTTGTTCATTTGGCTTGGGCTTGGTGACCGGGCTCGGGAATTTTGAGCAGGTAGCTGATGTGATGCCATCTTGTCACTTTCTTGTTCTTGTTTTCTGTTGGTATAGACTGATGTAGCAGTTCCACAATCAGCTGACACGGTCTGAAGGCGTTCCAACTTCAAATTTAGCTGCTCCACTTTGTCCATAAGCATTTTAAACTGATCCTCTGTTACATACTTTGGGCTCTGGAGGCGTCTGGAGGTGGGGCAAAAGTCGTCAGGAACATTTTCACCCTCATCAGCCCAGGAAATACGCTGGGTCCTCCCTGCTCTCATCTCAGCCTCACGACCCAGAGTTGCTTTAAAATTGTGTTTGTGGGCTTCAGCGAGCTTTTGTGCCTCAGCCAATTATGGAGGGTCATGATTCATTACTTCATAAGTTACTTTTTATAGTTTATGAAGTAAGCTATAAAACCGAAATGAACAGATTCGCTGTTTACACAGCTTAATCTTACTTTCAGTCTTGGAGCTCAATACTGGCTTGCTTATTTCTCTGGACTGTATTTTTTCCCCTTCTTTTTGTCCTCCGCCTTACTTTTACTGGAGCGATTCATCCGAATCGCTCCAGTAGGCTCCAGTAGGCCTCTTCCTTGGGCCTTTCAGGAAGACATCAGTTGCCAGCTGATCCTGGAGTGATAAATCTGTTCCTGGATATGCCAAAGTCACCAGGCGTTGCACTTCCTCTGCAAACTCTGCTGTTGATTCTTTGCACTGACGCAGCTCTCCCAACTTCCTGCGAACAGTGGTGGGGGGGTCTTTTACTCCAAATCTTTGAGTAAGCTGCTCTTTGAGAGGAGTGTAGTCTTCATGGATGTGTTGAGGCAAGGAGCAGACATAACGTATTGCAACCACACGGAGACATTCATGAAGCTTATCTACTCTCTCCGCTCCTGTCCATCCACATTTACGAGCCTGACGTCCAAAGGGGAGCAAAATGAATCCCAGCCCTCTCTGCCGTCATATGTTGCTAGCTTAACTTTGGCTGCTTCATGTAAGGGTTGTCTTGCCACCACATGCCGACTCTCAGGCTGGCCAAATCCTCCCTATGCATCCTGTGAAATAGGATGTGTCCCAGATGAGCGCTGATGTATGTCTCCCACTCTACGCCTTACAGTTGGATCACGGATGGCTGAAGTGTTGGATGGGCCTGCATTACGTGACCGAAGTGTTGGATGGGCCTGCATTACGTGACCATGTGTGTGGTTGAACACTGGGTGCTTCTGGGTTTTCTTGCAATATTAAGGGAGGAGGGGCAGTTCCAGGATTTGGGATTTGGTTGCTTATTGTTGGTTGCACTGCTCTAGATGTCTCTCTTTGCTCTGCTGCAACATGGTGTAGCACTGGCGTTAGCAGTTGCTTTAACTGTTTTCACTGATGGTCCAACAACATTTGCACCCATGGTGGAGGTTGGTCTGATGGTGCTGCTGTAGCTCCCAGTAGTTCCTCATTTTCATCCATTATATATATATTTTTTTAATAGTCACTTGTGCTGCTTTGTTTTAGGCTTTGGCACCTCCAGCTACTGTTTTTACAGTGAGGCCGTTACTTTTCTTGACAGACGTTTTTTTTTTGTTTTTTGTTTTTTTTAACTGCTAACAAGCTAACGTTTCTCACCGAAACGAACAGATTCACTGTTTACACAGCTTAATCTTGCTTTCAGTCTTGGAGCTCAATACTGGCTTGCTTATTTCTCTGGACTGTATTTTTCCTTCTTTTTGTCCGTCTTACTTTTACTGGAGTGATTCATCCGAAGCACCAAGACGTCCTTCCGTGTCTTGAGTCCGGTCCGGAATATCCCACTTCTTTACAATCCATCCCACGGATGGATTGTAAAGGTGCGGGATAATAACCACTCCAGGAGGGAATAATGTTGATCTTCTTTTAATGAAGATAACCGAACCGGAGTACAACTGGATAGTTTATGTGCTCTAACGCGATGCAGACGAACTTTACATGTCCACACCAGAGTCAGTGAGCATCCAGAACACACAACCGCTGCATAAAGAATTCTGTTAACGAAGTAAATGAACAGTAACGCACTTAAACTCAGATTAGCCTAGTCAGTATGGGAAATAATGCAGAGATAAGCAGATGCATTCAAGTACTACACTATATATGATGCCACCTTAGGCACTAAAGGGGGCTTTGCAGATAGACAACTCAAACTGACATAGAGACGGAGTGATGGATGATCACTTCGGGAAGGAAAATCTGGGGAAGAAACCAGAGGAAGCCGGCGGCCCAGAACTCCTGGCAAATGAGGACGGCGAGACCTCACTAGAACAGCATCAGCTTTCTACACTGCTACTGTGAATCAGACCTGGAGCAAGTGGGGAAGTTGAAATCAAGAATGATGAACTGATACATCAAACCCTGACAAAGAAATGTTGGCTTTCTCTTGTTGGAGTGGTTTGTGATGTAATGCTGAAAAGAAAGAAAATGATCAGCCTGCAAGTAAAGTAAAAGTATCATCAGCTGACGATGGATGAGGAACTACAGCCACGACAGCCATTACAACTTCCGCTGCAGTCATCGAGCAGACATCTGGCAACAGAGGAACAAACACCAGCAGCTGACATCAACACAGATAGCCGGTTAAAGAAGAAGGAAGCAGAATTGAGGCTCAGCCTGAAACTCGAGGTGCAGCAACAGGGCGCACACCTGAAAAGAAGCCCTATGGAGGGGCGAAGATGAACATCACCTCGTGCAACCGAGGGATTGTCTCTGCCGGGGTCGAGGTAGGACAGAACACCTAAGGACAGGTGGTCCTAGAGAAGTACATGGACGAGATAGTGCAGGGCGTGCATATGGTACTCGGATATGCAGACACACTACCTCCACATGAAGAACTGAGTGAGCAGGCCTGCTGGACGTCCCTTCAGACCATCCGATGCAGCTGTGGGACTGTGAGTATGTGGTCAATACGTAGGGCTCCCAGGGCAGCAGATGGAAGGGTAGTTCATCAGGAGCACAGTACCCAGGTGTTCAGTCTGCATGGATGTAGCAGGCCCCATGGATAACAGAAGAGAGGTGAGGAGTACCTCTTGGTGCTGATGGACACGGTGTAACAGTGACAGCTGTAGAAGAGCAGGTCTTCCCCTGCAGAGGAACTCCATTCACGTCACGGAAAGCAGGGAGCTGAAGGCACTTCTCCTTTTTGCCCAGAGAGGGAAAGGGGAAGTTGCAGTTTACAGTGTCATTGAAAACAGGGCAGAAAGTTTTCAATGCAGCCACAGTGATCAAGCTGAAAATCAACGGAATGGATTTTGTGAAGCAAGCTCTGAACTGCAAAACACTACTACTGATGAAGAAAGGGGTCCACGAGGTCAGTGCTCAAGCCAGTTCTTAGCTAAAGTAAACCAGAACATTGCAATAATCTAGCACCATGCCATCCTGTGTTAGACTGGCCACTATTACAGGATGATTCCCGTTCAAAGAACAACTTCAAGGCTTTGGACAGGGATGGCCCTGAAGAAATTGAATTATGTTAAAGAAGAACTCCTGTCACAAACTGATAGATTACACTGGAAAAGGGGCTGGAGTGGTGAGGAAGGAGTGGCGTCATAGACAACCACCAAGATCAATCCTACAACAAGGCATTGCAGCCCGACTCAACACCTGGAAGTGTATGTGTGTTGTGAAACCAACCACAAGCTAAATTTTCCCCTTAATGCATCGCATCAGAAGCTTATTTCTCAAGCCACACAGTATACAAGCAACCTGTGAACTTCACGGTGTCCCATCTGACGGACTGCATCCAAAAGGAGGACTGTTTTTTTTTTGTTTTTTTTTTCCTCATCAAACTTAAACCTGGAAAGAGGTAGGGTCAACACTTTACTCCAAGGACCTGGCAACCGTTTCATCCTGATGTTCAGAGCACCTGTCCTGGATATTCAACGCTGTAAGTTTTGATGAGGAAGCCCAAAGACTGCAGTTTTACAATTGGACAACCCGATGCCTCCGACAACTCCAGTAACCCTTTAACGACCCCAGCAATGGTAAAGGATCACGATTATGGATAAAGCGCCATGCTGCTTATGCTTTTTGCTTTGCTCTGCTGAACTTCCAGAGTTTTTTTTTTCTTTTTTTTTTAGGCTTTCTGCCTCAGCCCATCAGCCCATCTCCCTGTCCCTAAAGAATCTTCCACATCCTGAAGAACCAACAGTTCATCCAGCTCTGGATTTTTTGTCACTGTGAAAGGATCAGAGCGACCTGAGTTCTCTTTGACATTCATCACTTCCTGGGAGACATCAAAACTCCAAGGAGGGGGTGTCAAAGAGGAGTGGAGTTTTGAAGACTGCTGTGCCCTTGGCGATGACAGAGGATCTGCATCTTCACATCCCAGACTGCTGAGTCCTTTGTGACGATGGAGGCGCTGGCAGCAATAAACCAATCAGAGGACGTAAGTATGTACACCAGCAGCAATAAACCAATCAGAGACTTGTTGTCCAAGTTCTGCAGCATACGGCTCGGTAAAATCCAGATGGGTTTTTCCACGCATCACCATCCCAGTTCATCTGCGACTCCATGCGTGCCCATCTCACTGCTACTGTGAAAAAGGAAGTGAAGCAAACTAATTCGGAGTTTCCCGTCATTCCAGGAGGATTAACAAAAGAACTCCAACCGCTGGACATTGGTGTAAACAGGGCGTTCAAAAAGAAGTTGCGATCGGCGTGGGAGTGATGGATGACAGACTGCAAACGCACATTTACTACGACGGGGAGGCAGCGCCGGGCGAGTTACGCCACCATGTGTGAATGGATTGTGGATGCCTGGGCTATCTGTATCTGTCTTAACTATTGTCCGAACTTTCGCGGAAGCCAGCATCATTGCTGAACAGCCACCTGGCAACGAGACTGACTCCGACAATGATGAGAGGGAACCTGGTATGTTTGATGGTGAAATTGCCCAGCTGCTCAATTCAGATACAGAAGTAGGGCTGAAACGATTCCTCGAATGATTCGAGTACCTCGATTACTAAAATTCCTCGAGGAAAATTTACCTGCCTCGAAGCTTCGTTAATTTATGTTTTATTAGTTAGCGCACCGTGTTCCGGCCGGGACTTCATTTGCGTTGCGCGGAGCTCTCACTTCCGCCTCTGAGTTGTTGACAAAAGCTAAGTCTCAGCGGCATAAAGTCCAATCTTTAAGATTGGCCCGTGGGGATTTAATTGATTGATGATAATGCCCGACTTTTTATCGTTTTTGGGGAACCAATAAGCATCCTTAAAATGACTGGGGGAATGCCTGGAGTACGGCAGCATTTCTCCTCCGGGGCTGCTGGTTGAAAGCGAACGGCGGGAAGAGCGCTGAGGTGAGCGGATAGCCTGAACAGGGCGGGTGGCTGAGTAGCTGATGCTTACCGTGTAAATGTAGCTTTACCGACGAACCGCACAATAAATTTCATATCCCGGTCTGAAGAAACGGGTGGCGGAGCGCATCGTACATGGCTGGTAGATGAGTTTCTGAGTGTGACCAGTGAAGGTGTCGTAAATATCCCGTATTGCTTCCCCCCGTGTTCGTCCCCCGGTCTAACGGTTCGTCAGTCCGCTGGTCTATTTCCTCCCCTCCACCCCATCTTACGTTCGTTCATTCGCCCTCTCCTCCCACTCCAGGCGGCATTTCCCGTATTTTCAAACCCAAAGCGTGACAGGTTAGGTGGCAAGGTGAGTTTAATTAATCTATTAAACTCACTGAAGATGAATACATAAACTAAAAGCTGGATTGTAGACATTTTTTATAAGCATATTTCTGAGCCTGCCTCTTTGTTATTAAATTCAATATAATTTCAGATTTTTCTATAACTTTTCTTCTGGTTAACTTAGAAAGTGAGCTATTATTGTTACAGGTTAGTTTTCTAAACTACAAAAAAGCAACTGTTAGGGATGCTCAAATATGAAAAATTGGACTGACATTGATATCTGATAGTAACACCGGTATTATGCCAGATTTACCAATATTTCATTTTATAATTTTTTTTATCCGATTACTCGATTAATCGTAAGAATAATCGATAGATTACTCGATTACTAAAATATTCGTTTACAACAGCCCTATACAGAAGACAAGGACTTTGATGGATTTGTGGAAGAAGAATAAAAAATATCGTGAGTGTATTGTTACATAGTCGAATAAAGTTAAACTAAACTTACTGTTTTGTTTCCGTTACCTTTTTTTTGTTGTTGTTGACCGTATGTTTTAGCATGCGTCTTATAATCCGGTGCGCCTTATAGTCCGTAAAATACAGTAGTATTTTCCGGACTATACAGTACTATTTTCCGGACTATAAGGTATAAAGTTGCTGTTTCTGCTCTTGACAGTCCTGGAGGGCTGAGTTGATCTGAGACTGTAGCTGTTAAACAGAACATCCGAGAGAAGGTCGCCGGTTTTGAAGTTATGAAATAAGCAAATTTGCTGCCATTTTACTAATTAAGCCCTAGTAATATCTATTTAACCTCTCCAACAACTTAGCTGCAGACTGCTTTATAGATCAAACAAGCTCAAAGGGGTTAACTCTATATAATTTTTTGATAACACCTCTGAGATCTAGAATTGTAAGACTGGGATATCAAGGCAAAGAAAACTTAGTAGCTGCTGGTAGGGGCCATTCAGGGGTTAGGGTTAGCGCATCTCTGAATCGACCTGGAATCCCCCAGTGGCCCCTATGCCAGTCTGCGGATGCTTTGGGGACATTTTAATTCAATTAATTGTGGCATGTTAGGCTTTATGCTGAGGTTTAATTATTGCTACAGTAATTTTTCGCTGATGTTTGTTTTGTGAACTCCAATTAGTATGGGCCGAATCTTCCTTTAAACTTGAGGTTCTGCAATAACTTCTATTTACAGCTGCTCACCTCCAGCCCAGATCCCGTCAGCAGCAGTTTTAACCCGCCTGGTAGTAACGGTAAGGAGAATCAGAGGGAACAGAGAGCAGGTGGTACCAGGTGGTACCGGGGCTTGGAGGTGTGTCGTGACTCGCGGTGACAGTTGCAGTATCGTGTCTTATATCAGGATGTCTGATATAAAGACAGACATTCTTTATATCCGTCGGTGGGACCGACTCAGACTACCTGTAGCAAACAGGGCATTTAAAAGCCTGATTAAGTTAAAATCAGAAGTTTTCTCTGCAGCTGAAGCATTTCTGTGTTTAGGGGCGAGACATGTTTTTTCCCGTTATTGTGAGGACAATTACGAAAATATAAATAGAAACAGTTTTCCTAAAGTCATCATCAGACCTAATTTTTTATTCACAAACCAGTGTATTTAGTTTGTGAATAAAAATATTCTTGCCCATAATTTGTTAGAGGGCACAGATCCTCCTCACCATGGAACCAGTGTCTGAACAACATGGAGGCAGAGAAACTGAGAGTCATTATTAGACTGAAGGGAGCCAGACTAGTTTATTTTTACTAAATTATTATATTTAACCTTTAAATCTCAACTTAAAACCCACCTGTTTAGAGTTGCTTATGGCTAAATTAGGGTTAGAGTGCGGGTTTTTGATGTTTTCGATGTTTTTAATGTTTTTATCTTTACTTTTTATCTATTTATGTAGAAATGGCAAGAGATTGAGGGTCTCACACACACACACACACATATATATATATATATATATATACATATATATATATATATATATATATATATATATATATATATATATATATATATATATATATATATACAGTGATTCTTGAGAATAGGGACAAAATGGGTTTTAATTTTTCCATAATTTTTTTTTGTTATTTCTCAACCTTATGTATGCAAATATGACAAATAATGTTTAGGAAATGTAAAGATGCTAAGGTATAGGCTCCCAGTTGCAACATTTTTTTAAAATATTACATTTTTAATCGACCTGACCTAGAACGTTGTCATCACCATCTGACAAAAATAAATAAAAAATAATTTTTATTGACCCTATTAGTGATATTTTTACTCATTTTACAGACAAGTGCTTCTCAAGAAACAAAAGAAATATTATTTAAAACCAAAAACAACAAAAAGGCCATCTGACGGAGTTGACAGTGCACGATGGAGTTGACACAGAACTGAAAGTGGTGACAAACTAGTGAATAAAATGAAAAACTTGGTACATGTGAAGTAATGCAATTCATGTAAAATACATTAAAATGAATTAATTGCACATTTAAGCGAGATTTGACAACAATTTCACTGAAAGAGTCAGAAAAACTCTGATGGAGTTGTCATCTGACGGAGTTGAAAAAAAGCCAAACTACCTCAATTTATATGATGTTATTCTGAAGGAGGCCATATTGTAGCTCATCAGGTCCATGAAATATTTACATTATACCAAAATTAAGCTTTTATTTCACAAAATTTCATCAAAGTTTTGTAAATTGTCAGTTATGGTGTTGACACATCATGGAATAAAACAGAAGAAAAAACTAAATAACTTAAGCCAGTGGTTCCCAAACTTTTTGTCCTGCGCCCCCCAGTGGTTTCCAAACATTTTCTGGACCCCTCTCCCTACAAATATCTGTGTGGTTGAACGATGTGTTGTTTTTATTTTTGGTGGGGGCAAAATGAATCTATGTAGCTGAACATAGACAACAACCCTATAAGCTACTTGTTAACAAGCTTAAGGTGATGTATTGATATTAGCTAGCTAGTCATCTTTTAGCTAACATTACCTGCATCCAACAGCTTTACTCAACAGTCGGTTAGTTTGGGTGAAAAACTGTGAAAAGCTCTTTGCTATTTGCTGGTTTGCTGCCATGATTCTAACACAAACCTGCGTATCTGCGCACAGCAGCAGGTCTCCTTCACTGCCCACAGGTGTAAACCCAGCGCGAGTGTCGTAGCGCTCATGTTGCGTTTAAAGGCGGCTCGGAAAAACAGGTTACCAAATGTTAACAACGGATGAAACGGTTTTAACTGCTGATAAAAGTGACAGAGGACATGAATATGGGAAGTGTGGAAGCCTCTACTGTATCAGATTGACAGGAATAAGAGAGTTGGCCATTCTAAGGTAAAAACCCAGCGCATACAGAGTTCATGGTTTCTTTTTTCATCCAGACGGCTTCCCACGACCCCCCTCAAATGGCACGGCGCCCCCCTTAGGGGTCGCGTCCCACAGTTTGGGAACCTCTGACTTAAGCTAACCAGAGCTAACTAGCGCTCTTAGCAAAGGAAGAGAAAGGAAGAGATCATGGGGTCCTCAGAAATTCTGGTGCCCCTCAATAATGCCTGATTTTTTTACATTCTTTTCATTTCTGACGGTGTTGACAAAAACTAGGGACAAATTTCAATAGAGTTGGAAAATATATAAAAATTATTTTTAATTCAATTTATTGATACCTCTATAATTATTTATATGACTACTTATACTTAATTGTCACAATATATACTTTTAGTATTTCTTTAATTATTTTAAACTATTATAATGTATTGAGTTCTGCTCCTGGACAAGGGCTTTTACAGGCATCATCCACCAACTACAATGTTTAAAATTAAAACATTCAGCAAATATCTAGAAAATATACATTGTTGTGCTCACATGACCCAGGTTAGTTGAGTCAGATATTTGAAAAAATTATATTTTGTGTATATTTTATTCAAATTTTGTGCTTTATCCATAGGACCTGTTTTGTCCCTATTCTCAAGAATCACTATATATCCTGTCTGTACTTTGCCAATAAAATGGTTAAAAACATTTAATGTATGAACTGATTTTCCATAATTTAGCTTATGTATTTAATGTACTGTGTTTTAATTGTCACCAACTGTGTGTGTAACGTGTTTCCTGCGCTGAGGAGCGATCATAAACGGCAAAGAACAGATTCAAGGTGAGGCAGGCAGTTCTCGTGCCTCATCGCTGGGGTTGCTCATGAACCCCAGACATTGTGACTCCACAACTGCAGAGTAAGAAACGGTAACAGCATGCTAGCCATACAGTAGCTGCGCTGACACAGAGAGCGAGAAAGACGTGGTTTTGAGTTGTACTTTAACGGTTTCTCCCTTTGCTGTTAAGCACAGCACAAAATTAATAATATCTAATAAGTCTAAGTTTGATTGAGATAACGGAATTATTCTGCGGCGGCGGCGCAGCTATGGATGGAATGTAAAGCATAGACATAAATACGTAGACCCCTCATGTAGCAGATCGGCCCGTTGCTGCGATACGTAACAGCGTCCGCCATATTGAATGTGGAACCAGTACCAGTAAGCTAATACAAGTAAATGGACCGAACTTCATAAAGTGCCGTTCTACAAAGTATTTTAAATTAACACCTGTCATTGACACATTTTCTCACACACTAATATATTTGGAAATCTAAGAAATGACTAAAGACAGAGTTTTTAACTTTTGATGTGATTATTTAATTGTTTTGGGGCATTTCTGAATAAAGAGCACAATGTTTTTATTTGATAGAAATGATTCTGATTTTTATATTGACATTGATGAACAGACACACTTTTACAGTGTTTAATTAAAGAACATATTTACATAATCCCATAATTTAATGTACATTTAACGTTTCAAGACAAGAAACAAATTATTTTCTTGTATTTATTTTTATACATTATTGAGAAATGACTTTTGATTTATAAATCAGTCATTGTCAAACATTAAACTACATATATTTCTTACTTTTTTTCCAGAGAAAAACTATTACAGTATACATCAACTCGGCTATTGACAGCAAAGAGTGAAAATAATTCTAACAGTAAATTATTTTTATTTCATTACATAAGCTGTATTAATACACTAATACTTCAGATTGAGATATTTAAAAACACACAAAAAGTGAAAGAATGAAACATTTATTTATTATACTGGGAACACTGGTCACAGGCTTCAGTCTGCTGGTCACACTGGGAGAACTCCAACTCCATAATACATTTTTAGCGTGTTGGGCTCTGACTCGTAGCATCTTTAGAGCTAAATACCGACTTGGTGAAGCTGAACTGGGAAACAGACTGAAGACCAGCAGCTCCAGCTCTGATCCTGACTGATCTTTCCTCACAAAATCCTCTGGTCTCTAATGAACTTCTCTAACAGTGGTTTCTCATCAGCTCTCTCATTAGATAACAGTATGAAAACGTTAGCTGCTAAGCTAACAATTAGCGGTTATTTCGGGCCAATTTAGCTACATAGGAAATATATTTCGGTTGTTTAGAAGCGAATTTCTGGCTGCAAAGTCAAGTAATTCTGATCTTTCATCCTTACCTGTGAAAGGCAATGCCAATGAATCCAGTTTTTTTCGTAAAACGGTTGCAACAGGTCCACACAGCACAGGACTTAAGAGCTCCGATCGCCCTGCTGCCACATAGAAGATGGCGGATGCTGTTACGTATGACTCAGCGCTCCATGAGGGGTCTAGTATTCATGTCTATGATGTAAAGGAATAGCCTTTTTGTCCTCCAGCATTGTAGGCATGTACGAAATTTCCTTATGTAAACAATAACATGCAGGGGTCTAGATTTGTAAATCCGATTATAATTAAGTCGGTGCCTCACCAGCTATGAACCTCACCGCACGTCACTGATAAATATATATATGTATAATTTTGTCATAGTACCCCCAAGAATTTAAAACTACTTTCACACCTGTTTAAACCTAAAGCAAAAAATGAACAGCCATTCCAGGCGATCAGCAATGATCGGTGATTGGCAGAGATCGGCCTCATGGATGATCGGTATCGGAATTGGCAGCCAAAAAGAACCTGATCGGAGCATCCCTACTTCTCACAATAGTTTAATGGAGTTCTGGTCCGTTTCTCCTGACATAACTGATGTAACTCAGTCGGATTTGTAGGCTGACTCACAAACCCAACAGAGTTTGTGAGGCGGAAGTTGTGGGAGAAGTCTTCCCACAACTTTCTCCATAGGAATAAGATCAGGACTTTGTGATGGCCACACCAAAACACTGTCCTTAAGCCACTCTGTAATCACTTTGGCTGTAAGCTTAGGGTCTTTGTCCATTTGGAATACCAATTTGAGCCCAAAGTTTTTTTTCCTGGTTTTTGTCTTAACATGTTGCTTCGTAATGTTTAAAATAATGTCCTTTCCTCATGATGCTACCTATATTATGAAGCTAAATAACATTACAACATGATGCTGCCACTCCATACTTCACAGTTAGGGTGGTACAAGATTCCCCGTTCTCCCTCAAAATGTATCAATGGTCAGTATGGCAAAACAGTTCCAGTTTGGTTTAATCAGATCACAGGACATATCTCCAGAAATGAAGATCTTTGTCCCTGTGTGTATCTGCAAACAGTGATCTGGCTTTTTATGTTTCTTTTGCAGTGAAGTTTCTTTCTTGCCGATTGACTTTACAGTCCATGTTTGCCCATGTATAATGACTCTGACTTACTAGCTTCAGACAGTATCTCCACAAGGCTTTTGGCTTTTGTTCTGTGTCTCAAATATGCACATTTTGGATGGTTGTACATCATGTCTACCGTTGCATAAAATTGTTTTAACAAATGAATTTCTGAATTCCTGATGTCTTGGGTGATTTCTATTGACCGTTCAATCATGTCAAACAAGAAAGAAGTGTCTTCCAAGTGTAGCCTTAAAATACATCCACAAGTGTAAGTCCAATTAACTCAAATGTTTCAGTTAACCTATCAGAAGTTTGTGGAAGGAAGCCCAAAAAGTCATAAATTTTAAATGGCAATTAAAACGTATGACTTGGGTGACTTAGATACTGACCAAATGTATGTAAACTTTTGAATTCAAGGAAGTTACAAAAAAAATATGTTCTCGCCGATTTATAGAATGCAAATTTGAAGACCAAATCAGATATAGCAGGGGAAACAAGTTATACAACTATGTCTGTGAAGGGGTGAACAATAAAAGCAATTTGGTATATTGATGAGCACAATGGCTCCAAAATAAATCTGAACGCATATGGAAATGTCATGGTGAATGTTCTGAAGCTTAAAAAGCTATCAAAAACTTATTGATAGTTTGTCTGTGTGTGATCGGGAGTGTCCCCTAGCAAGGTCAATGATAAAATATTCTACACACCAATATAGGTCATACTACAATTTCTCATGATCTTAACAGACAGATATTTGCCCAGTTTGATGTCCTTTAAAGACATGAAATCATGGGATGTGAGGTTCAATGTGGGATTGCAGGTATAGAACATTATATAATAGGATCCCCATGTACAATATGGGAAATTCCTGCTTACAATTACAGGAATGTGTAACAATCTGGATGTTTGCATCAGAGCCGTGAACTTAAATGATAAACACTTCTGCATCAGTTGCTTTGTAAATAAACTTTTTTTCTTTTCTTTATTTAACCTGTATCTTATTAAGTAAAATGTTTGAGGCCTCCTGATCATGTCTCTTGATTCCAAAATATCAGGAAAGACAAAAAACATTGTGCAGAATTGACATTTTGTTCTAAATTTTAAAATAAAGCTACAGAATACTTATGCCATAAGTGCATTCAGGATTGTTCATAAGCCTAGTTTATTAGGGAAGCATTTACTCTGCCAACAAACATCAGTTTGCCTTATGTGTTTTCCTAAATCAGTGTTTTCCAACCCTGGTCCTCAAGGCACACTGCACCTGCACCTCATTCAGCTGACTGCAGTTCAGCTGCTAATTGGAATCACCTGTGCTGAAGCAAGGAAACACCTAAAACATGCAGGGGAGTGTGCCTTGAGGACCAGGGTTGGGAAACACTGCCTTAAATCATTTAAAATGACTGTCTAAAAACTGTCTTTTTGTCTTACGAATAGTACTATTTCAGCCACAAGGTGGCGACAAACATCAAAACTGTGACTCTAAAAACTCAATCATTAGTTATAACAATACACGCCCCTCACCCGAAATGTTCGCTGGAAATAGGCACCAGCACCCTTCCCGACCCCACTAGGGACAAGAGTGTACAGAAAATGGATGGATAGTTCTAAAAATTCTGATGGACTGTATGTAATGTATTCCTACCTCTTCCACCAGGGAAAGCCCTGTCTTCATCCTGCTGTCAATAATATCAGGCAATCTGTTGGGAATTGTCTGAGACAACATCTACAGAGGTATATGAACAAAACTTGGTTAGCTTTATGGTAAATTATAAGTTCTAAAAAGATAATACCTACACAAAACAGTGTAAGAAGACCTCCACATAAGACCTCATTTATTTATTTATTTTACAATTTTGTTAGCTGCCGATTAAACTGAAAGTTTCAACCTTGACATGATTATATGAGTTGTTTTACCAAGAAATCCATCAGAAGCTCCGTGAAAATGGTTGGACCAGCCTCTCCTGGCTGCAGTCCACACGTTCCCGACACAGGGGGAACAGATTTTCACAGGGGAACAGAATTTTGCACAAGACCTGCCTGAGCCACGCCAGATTTGCTCATGGAAAACGAATCTGGCCAAGGCGACCGAGACCATACTGGTTAGAGGCGGGCTAGTGGAAAAGAGCCTTTTCTGGAACCTCGAGAGCTTCATTTCCATTTGGGCCGGCTGGAAAGGACTGGTTTAAAGAAAGCTGTTGATTGGTTCATAAGCTGCGGCGGCGGGTATAGAGATGAGTTATCTTTCAGATCTCTCAGTCAAAGTTTATGGTAGATTTTCTCAATGTTCGTCATTTTGACTAACAGCGTCAGTACTGGTCAATCTACTTTTATCCATCAAATTTTAAATAATAATAATGGCATATTCAATTGCGCTTAATTTCTTTTCGGATTAATTAATATTCAACAATATTCACACATCTAGCAGATTAATAGCTTTTGACTTTTTCCACAGTGTCAAAAACCACTGACTGTTGCTGTTGATCCTAAGCTGCAGGCTGAATCTGCACTCTGGTGACTGACATTAGAAGCACCACTTCAGCCAAAGTTTTTGAAATCAGGGAACATTTCTCCAATTGAAATGATTAGAAGTCGACTCTGTCAACGAGGAGGAGTGGGAGGAAAACCCTCAAGCAGTAGTGATTCAAAGACAAGTCCAGGTCATAAATTATTCTCAGATGAGAATTTTTTTTTTTGATTGACTTAGTTAAGATAGCTTACAAGGCAGTTCAAAGTGCCTTTAATCTAAAAAAAATACAAAACTAAAAAGTCATAAAAATACAATTGTCAATAATTTGAGAAACATTACATTTTGACGAGTACCATTATCAAAATTATCAATACACATCAGATATGTTGGTCAATGTTCTATTTATTATGGTTCAAAAGCAACTCTAAACAGGCGGGGTTTTAAACTTGATTTAAAGGAACTCAGTGTTTCAGCAGTTTTGCAGTTTTCTGGAAGTTTGTTCCAGATTTGGAGTACATAGAAGTTGAAATTTATACCCTTTTCTATATAATTCTATAACTCTTATGAAACACTTTGGTCAGCTGAGATTGTTGTTAATGTGCTATACTGTATAAATAAACTTTGAATTTAAAAAACTTTGAACTAAACAACAAAATGACAGAATCATGCATTAAGAAATAAATGCCACTCTTTTTCACACTAGTTAAAACCCATTCAGTTTTTAAAGTTATCATTCCACCAAACAATTTACTATCAAACTATCATTTTCAGAATAATAAATATTTTTTCTATTTATTATGTAATTCTGAATAATGTAACAATTGCCATTTCTATTTCAGAAAGGGGCAGAAGGAATTATGGGACTTAGAAAAAAAACAAAAACAAACCTCTTTAGTTTCCTCTGAAAAGGAGCTTCCTTTAATGGCTATGTCAGGTAATGTAGATTTAGTGCTGGGAGAGATCTAGAAAATAAAACATTTTTGGGTTAGGCAGATAGTAGAAAAGAACCATCAAACTTTTAGAAACACAATCTAAAACCGAAAGCATATTTGTAAATGAAGAACCTCAAAAATTCAGTTTTTAGACAACTCCAGTGACAGTTTTTGCCTCAAAAGATGTTTGAGAGGACCCTACCTCCCTGTTTGTGAGGGCGTGTTCACCAGCTAACAGCAGCATGCTCAGGCCTCCCATCTTTGTGGGGTCTTAAAATGAATGGCACAAGTTAGAAAAGTAATCTAATTCTTCATCATTTTACTACTATGCTATTAAACCCACCTGCCATGGCAAAGTTCAACTGGTGCAAACTGTCACTTTTGGGCACATTTTTGGCAGTAGAGTCCTTGGGTGAGTTGCAGGAGAAGGACCACACCTTTTTGCGGGGGCAGCTGACATGCTGATAGGAAGAGCTCTTGAGTGGCTTGCTCGTGGTGGGACACCACTTATAGCCTGGGTTTGCCTTCATAAAGGCATCCTTATACTAGAAGAACAAAATAAAAAGAAGTGATCTTGTTGAAAATAAAATCTGTATTACTGTAGCCATGTTGCAATCAATCAAAATGAAAACATGTTTTCATTTTGCCCATTCAGTTTTGAAAGTTATCATTCCACCAGAATATTTACTATCAAACTATCATTTTCAGAATAATAGATATTCTTTTCTATGTATTATGTAATTCTGAAAAATGTAACAATTGCCATTTCTATTTCAGAAAGGAGCAGAAGGACTTAGAAAAAAAACAAACCTCTTTAATTTCCTCTGAAAAGGAGCTTCCTTTAATGGCTATGTCAGGTAATGTAGATTTAGTGCTGGGAGAGATCTAGAAAATAAAACATTTACACTGCATATGTATCCACTACCTTCTGTGGGTCTAAAAGAGTTGATGAGTATGTCCATTACCATTACTGTTCACGCCCTTTTTCTTTTTTTTTCCTTCTGCACTGAGGAGTTATGCATTGGGGGTATTTGTGGACGGTCAAAACGTACAACAAAGAAATGAGCATCAAACCTTAGAGTCTCTTAATATATTTTGTATATGTGTTGTGACATTGTCCTATGCGGGCTAGAAATTTAAGGGTTAGGTCTTTTCATAATCATACTGGTTTCTGTATGAAGCAATATCGTAAGCATTTAAACAATTTGGATAGGGAGAAGATGGACTTGGAGAACTGAAAATATAGCAGACTCTTTTAGAAACCAGCTTTGTTTCGTTGTAATAATCTTTTATGTTTACTTTACTTGTTATTTATGCCCTTTTATCCATTGCGTCATGTTTTCTTCAATGTCCTCTTTGTCAAGTTCTTATTATGTCTTCAGTAAATAGAGCACTGACCAACATCACTTTGGTGGACTGGAATGTCCGGGGACTAAGCCATCCAACAAAATATTCTCTCATCACTATAAGTTTAAAAGTCACACTTTTTATCTATAGGAAACCAATTTCATGAATGCGTATAGAATCCTCAGAGCAAGCATATTTTCACTCAGTTTGCACTCACAAGGTGAACAATTTAATAGGCCAGTCAATTCACTAATATTTACGGTCCTAATTGGGATAATATGGACTTCCTTAGCAATCATTTTTCCATTCTACCAGATCACAGTGTTGCACAGTTTAATCCTGACTGGAGAGCTGAATTTGAGTTCAGTGAATCAATACGTTTAAGACATATGGAATAATAGATCCCTTAATATTTACATATCTGTAATCCAACCAATTTTCATTTTTCTCCTCTGTACACCCAATATGTTTAAGAACAGACTACTTTTTAATTGACCAAAAAATGTTGCCTATGGTTACCTGAGTAAACTATCACAACATAGTAATTTGGATCCTTCTCCAGCAATTCTGGACTTCAGCTTCCCAGGAAATATGTATTCCACCTTTTCATAGTGGTTTAATGGCTGGTTATAATCTGAACAAAAGTTTACTGACTTCATTAATATACAAATATATATTTTTATTGAACTGAGTGAACTATCTGAAATAAGTAACACGTATGATATAAATGCTAGGTTTAAGAAGTCTTATGAAAATTTGTATGCTTCTGAACCTTGTGATTCAGTCCTAGTGGAAGTAATTTACAGTAATTTAATTATGCACATTCTAGATGACTCAGATAAATTTAAATTGAAGAACAATACTACTCTATCAAAATTAAATTAGGCTATCAAAAATGTATTTGAAATTTGTTAAGGTATCTAGCCCAGATGGGTTTCCCATTGAGTTTTGTGAGCCATCTGAACCTAAATTAGTCCCTTTACTATTAAAAGTCTTCAGGAGGGTTTTAGACAAGGCAGCCTGATCTGCAACTATGACACAAGTAGCTATTTCAATGCTACTCAGAAAATCAACATTTTTTTCTGAGTGGCAAAATTGTCGCAGTAAGATCGCTCCACCACTCAAAAGTGTGACCCATATTGCTGAGTTTCAGACACGTGACCCAGATGACAAAATTCAGATGGAGGTCTGGAAGTGGATTTCTCCAGTTCAAAACACAGCAAAATTGATCACAAGTACGGTAATGCCGTAAATAGGCTGAAACAGATGGGGCATCTCAAAAAAATATACATATATTTAGGATATGATCCGTATTATCTCGGTAAAAAAAAACCTTCTCATATAATCTTGAGGATTTACCCAGTGTCGAGGCGATCCACATAGCTAACTATCTGGTGCTGCAGACCTCATATTATACGACAAGCCAGAAAAAAGTTTTCAAAAGCCTGGAGAATACAATCATTTAGTTTCAGCTTGGGTCAACCATTTAGGATGAAAAGAAGCATTAAATGGTTGTCGACTTGTTTCTGCAGGGTGAGTAGTGAGTTGTGCAATTTTAAGTAATTAGTCTATGATAATGATGCAATCGCTAACAACAAACTAACCATGTTATTTTATGAGTTTGAATCTCCTGGTAAATAATGTATTTAGCTTCTGTGAACCCAAATTCATGCTGGAGTTGTACGTTAATGTTGAGTTGTTGTAGGACGCTGGATTCAGGTCCAATGTAGGTCAACGATTTGCTCCAGTCTGCAGAACCCCCATGTTTGTGTCTGGCCATGAACATAGTTTGAGTTTGTGTCCAGAACCATGTGGGGGAATAGTCACAGCTCACTGTGACTGTATGGCTGGGAGCCTGGGTAGGTTATATTTAATTTATTTAGCTTATATATATATATATATATATATATATATATATATATATATATATATATATATATATATATATATATATATATATACTGCTCAAAAAAATAAAGGGAACATTTCACTTTAATTTTGTGTGTGGCTCCAAATCCAGGCCTCCATTGGTTAATAAATTTGATTTCCATTGATGATTTTTGTGTGAGTTTGTTGTCAGCACATTCAACTTTGTACAGAACAAAGTATTCAATGAGAATATTTCATTCATTCAGATCTAGGATGTGTTATTTGAGTGTTCCCTTTATTTTTTTGAGCAATGTATATATATATATATATATATATTGCAACTTTAGGCAAAGAATATAGGTTAAAAAAAATATGGACAAATCAGGTCAAGTTATCTGTGGTTTCGCACTGGTAACTTCTTGGTTTCCCACAAAACCAAGCACAAGGGTCTGACCTTAAGAGATTTCAAGTAAGGAGCACTAATGGAGCAATAATCTTAGGTGTATGTACAACTAATCCATCAATCTTTGACGACTGAACCTGATCCTGGAAACGAGCTTCCTAAACACATGCTTATTCTAAAATCATTCACACCTCAAGGAACGAACCTTGCACTCTTATGCTGCTGCTTTTGGTAGCACTCTCACAACGACATCCTGATATCAGGTGCATCTGCACCAGAACCTTCCTTAAGTTTTATTCAACCATCACCTCATCATTTGTTCAATATCGCTTTCGACTTTATCACGAGCCTAAAACTTTCCAAAGGTAAAACTGTGGTCCCAATCATCCACCATATGATTTCTATAAATCATATAATCTTATTTATACAGGAGTAGAAAAACCTCAGCTGCTGAAAATACCAGCCTTCTCGTCCACATGTCAATAGACACTATGGCACACACCAGAAGATTGTATCTGAGAAATATGGAGAGATTTATATTCAAATCTAGAGTGAAAAAAACATACAGAATTTAGGTTTCCATACAGTGATTGACAGACTGAACGATTCAACCTGAAGTTGTAGGCTGCTTCGTTGTGTGTAACAGTTTCCAACAGATGTACAACAGGGAGTAAATGTTTACACTGGACAGAATGTGCTCATAACTCCCATGTTTTACCTGACACTAGTTTATGTAGCCGTGAGGTTTACCAAGGTTAAAAAGAAGAAATGAAGAAAGCTTCTGTGAGCGCTGTCATCCATAATTTCTACTGACTTTATGAGCTTGAGAGAAAGCAACTCAGTAGAGAGTTGCTACTGAGTTGCTGGCTTTTTTATTGTTATCATTATTGGTCTCAAAAATGACAGGTTAAATTATATGCATGTAAGGCAGAGCTTAACGTAACTTTACTACACCAATGTAAACATAATGTAAGGATGCATTACCTCCTTGGCCATATCAGTATATTTCTGCTTCTCCTTGGGCTCCAGCACAGCCCACCAGTCAGCCAATATTTTTGTGGCCCCACGGTTGTCAAGACGAGGATGTTCCTGTCGCACCAGAGAACGGTGCCTCTTGCAAAAGAGGAGGAAAGCATTCATAGGCCGACGTGCCCGGTGTTCATTAGAGTCTTCTTCAGCTTCCTCTGTTGTGCTTACATTATGCACTTGGGAGTCCTGATCCTCACTGCACAGCCCTGCCTATTAAGAATAAATTCATAAACTGCAATGTAGAGTCTGCTTCTGGTGGTGAATGAAGATATCATTATTTAGAGTCAGGCTGGAGAAAAAAAATAACCCTGCACCAATGAGGCTACTAACCTTCCCCAGTTCCTCCTCATCTTCTTCTTCCTCTTCCTCAGAGAATTCTGAAGCCTTCTTGGAAAGAAGAGGGTGCCACTGCAGGCATTTGCGTTTAGGTCTTTTGCCAGTGACCTCCTCAACAGGCTGTGCCTTACCTCTTCCTCCACTCTTCATGGTACTACCGCACCTAAAGGAAAAGCAAAACATTTAACATCAGAAACACTGTCTGTACCTACTATGTGCAGAAAAAAATCCCATCAACTTTTAATAACATGCAACACTTAAGATGAAGTAGCAACTGCTATATAAATTACTACAAGAAGGGCCATTTATGTGCATAACACGGCAGGACCATTGAAGATTTTCAAGCAGGTCACAAAAAACTTGGGCATCTAAAATACAACGACTCTTAGTTTAGCTGTAGCTACAATATTCTAGTAAATAGTATTTTTAGTGCCAACTGTCCAGCTGTTACAACAGCCTAAGCAATGCCTCAACCTTCACTAAGCATATTGATAGAGAAAAAAGAGAAAGTTGAATAAGTGGTCAACATTTTACCCAAATATAACAACAGAAATTCTTAGGAACTTTTGATGTGTTGAGATGTACTGACAAATGAGAAATGTTGTTCTGAAATGGAGAAACCAATTTCACAATTTCATTCTTAAAAGAAAAACAGTAGCATCAGTTTGGATGTTTTTGCACTAATAAAACGGTGTTATTGCAAAACGGAGAATCTGCAAACAGATTCATCAGCAGGTTATTTTAGATCTTTGAACATGTGCTTAAGTATTGAAAGCAAAATACAATATGCTATTTTTCAAATAGTCATTCACAAATGGTCAGTGATTATATACACTACAGGTCAAAAATTAGGATGCAACTGTAAGTTTCTGTTCACATTGTTTTACTAGAAAACTGGAGTTCTCTAAATTTTGGGCTGAATGCATGTGGGCATATGATCAGACTTTAATGTCATTGATATGTATGAATAATTAGACTCTATATATAAATCATGTCTACATATAAACATTATATCAATTAAATTATTATTCTTTTGTACATTTTGGATCTTTTTTCCTGAAAATGCCTAATCATTAAAAAGGCCATTGCAAATCTGAAACTGAACAGGTGGCATTAGGAAACATAGCAGGCAAACAGCAACTTTTTATATAATTGACATAGAATGTGAATTATTACAGTTGCATGTGAGTCACTAGGAGCCTTCGATGACACCCTGGGTATGACAAGAAAAACTTCAACAAACTAACTGATACGAAAAAGTTTGGATTTGTTTTGAATTTTCCCATCCGAATGCTTTCCATATATATTCATTATTCATGAAATAATTAAGCATTGTATTCTGCTTGAGTCATTTTAAATATTTACATAACAAATAAAATGAGTACAGTCAATGGTGTGACTATATGTTGCTGTTCTGTAAATGTGATAAAAAAAAAAAAAACTGAACAAAACACACAAAGCAGGTGATTTGCACTCGTCCAGGAGGAGTGAATGCTGCCAGTCAATGATTCTATGCAATCTGCTGGGTTTTCTTTGACAGGAAACCATTTAAATTAATTTGAATAATAAATAAATCTTAATGCCCTGTTTTATATGTAGGATCAATTGGATGGACACTGCTCAGGAAGGAGATGGGTTCTGTGTTCCAGAGATTAATGTCTTTTGGAATGTGCAAATTAACCCCAGAACAAAAGTCAAAGACCTAGTGGAAATGCTGTCTGAAGCCATTAAGACAGAGTCACTATCCATAGTCAAACTATCCTTTACTGACATGGATTGAAAAGCCACTCAGCAAGGAAGAAATATTTACTTTGAAAGAACTACAAAAATATAAATTGCAGTTTGCAGATGCACACAAGGACATTTTTGGAGACTTTTCTTATCTCCAACTAAAGTGGAGCTGTTACATTTAGAGGAATAATGGGGGATGCTTGTACCATTGTATCTGTGAAGTACGGGGGTGGCAGCATCATGTTGTGGGGTTGTTTTTCTTGCAGGACGAACTGGTATTTGGTCTTCCAAATGGACAATAAAGCTAAGCATACTCCCAATGTGGTTACAAAATGGCTTAAGGACAACAAAGTGTTTTGGGATGGCCACCACAAAGCTCTGTTTTATGTAGAAGTTGCGAGTAAATATTAAAAGACGGGTGCAAGTTAGGTGGCCTACAACCCTGACTGAGTTATGACAGTTCTGTCAGGACGAATGGACCAGAACTCCAGTAAACAAAGAAGCTTTGTGGAAGTAAACCCCAAAAGATTTGACCCAATTCATCCTGTTTAAAAGACAATTATCCCCAACACTGAGCTAATGTATGTAAACATCCGAATTATATCGGTGATAATTTTGGTTATTCTAAGATAAAACAAGAAAAGTTCAGACAGTGAGAAAAAAATTTGTCTTTTTATTTGGTGTATTTACATGTCTGGTTTCAACTGCACATAGTTGAAACTATGTGCATTGGAAAATACCCCATTGGAGTATTTTCCAATGGGGTATTTCCCACCCCATTGGAAAATACTCTAGTTGAGAGGAAACTTAAGAACTTTATGTTTTGAACAGTAAAAGGCAGCCAGAGTTCCTAGAGAAAACCCATGTATGCACTCTGGGAGAACATGAGAACTCCACATAGAATTGATAACAACTGCTCCCTCTTGCAGTCTGGCAAACAACATACAAGTAAAAGAAAAAATAAGTGAGTAATAATAATAAGCAACATGAAGTAAAATGTTTGTATTTCTCACTGTGTTTGACTGCATTCTGGGCAGCATGGCACAAATGAAATTCAAACTCCATCAATGAATAATTAAAAGCTATCTTATGGATGCAGAGTGAAAACAGGAATACTTACTGAAGAAAAAATTATGGAAATGCTGAATGAATGATGAGGACAAAGCTGGCACAGCCCGTCATACAAAGATGATGACCTATAAAATACAAGACAGTGATCTCAGTCATGCATTACACCGTCATCTCTACAGTCGCTCTGCATAGCGACAGCTTTCTTGAAGGAAAGACGAGTTCAAAGTTACTTCACTGAAACATTAGAGGAATGCATCGAAAATCCGTAGTAGCCCTGAAGTAGGATGGGACATTTTGGGTGGATCATCTGTACTTGCTGTACAGCTGAACCACTCATGTGGCTAAAGGAAAACACGAAGGCCAAATCCCCGTGATCACCGAATGCATTTAAAGCAACGCAAACCAAACGAGTCCAAATCGAGCTGGCGCAGCTGCAGGGACCTTGAGCTTTACTTGTTCGTCAGGTCCGACTGATGACGGTCGGACTTAACTATTACTGTTTACTATAAAAGTCCTGTCCTCCTGTGTCTCACGCGCAGCAACGGTGTATCATATGAGGAGATTACAGTCGTAAGAAGATCCAATGGCGTACATTCTGTATTCCTGCCTCTAAACACAGACTGTTTTAATCTCCGTGTAAAATGTCGATCTATGACGAGTCAGACGAGCAGAATCAGAGTCCATCTTGCTGTTGGTTGGAGGAGAACCCCCCCCTCCCCACCGTCCGCCAACTACAGAAGAGACGGTTTATACTCCTGTCGAACTCCAGATGATAATGTCACCGGTATTACCTACCACAGGGTAAAAACATCCAGAAAAGCCGGATTAAATCAAGCTTTTCCTTACCAACCTCATACATTTGTGAGCAATGTTTAGCTGGGCAGCAGCTGTGTTACAGGGAATAAAGTAGCTAGTTAGCTTGCTAGCTCTGCCTCCTGCTAAGTGGACATGTCATGTTTTATAGTGCAGTGCTTCCTAAAGTCCAGTAACCCTATTCGTTAAAAACAAGGACGGAATCAGTTATTAAACTGCTATGAAAAGCCTTGACAGGGTTTTAGCAACTGTTCTTTTGAATGCGGCTGGCGCTGAGGCTGTGATGCGGATAGGAAGGGGAGGAAGGGGGAGGGAGGAGAGTCCTAGCACCTTAGTTGCTTTTGACGTTTTATCACGGCTTTTCTAAGGCTAGACACACATTGTAGCTACGCTGCAACAGTAACACAAAAATGCTCGACCAAACGCTGCCTTCCAGCAGGATGTCTATGGAAGAGACAGCAAGGATAACCCAGCAGGCGGACATCATGTCCAAAGCAGCAATAGTAACAATTTCTCACAAAGCTGAGAGGCGGACTGGGTTTTTAGTGTCCGCTGACAGCACAAGTTCCCTGTGAGGAACTCATGGCCATACCTGAAGTACTGCTGTCAGTAACCAGCCGGAGATTCTCATCATCGGTCCTGTTCACATTTTTAACTTATTAACACATGATAACACTTCACCACTTGCTGTACTGAGAGTAGTTCCGTTAAGCGTAACAAATCCAGTCACAAAAAAGCAGGAAGCTAAAGAGATGTCCATCAAAATAAAAGGGCTCCCTCCAACATTTCCTATTTCCACCAAACAGAAACATCAAAACATGAACAAAAGTAGCCAAAAAAGCCATTTCAAAATGTTTAAAACCTCCCTTAGCTCTGGAACATGGTTAAATACACGAGCATTCTCTTGAAAGGGAGAATACCCTTTGAAGTTCTAAATGGGCTATTTATGAAATGGGTTTAAACTGACAATATCTAACCTGTATCATTTTAGCATCTTCATTTTGAAGTAAATTAATTTCAGTTTATTCAAATATGGGACAGATTCGCAATGAATATGGTCACATAGTACAACATAAAAAATCCACTTTATTTTCAGAAATATATTGTGAATTAAGTCAATCCAGTCACACATACAGATTCCTGTCAGTTACAATTATTTTATCCTAATTCTAACACAATGTTGTCAAGTTCAGTTTATTATCTGTAAAAAAAAATTTCTTTCAAGAGAAGCTCAAGTGATTGCATCAAGTATGGTCATCTGTCTACCTCAGCATGCATTAGGTGACAGAAGACTGTTGATTGCATTAAGTGATTGATTTTACTGCTTGCAATGACATGTGAAACAAAAAAACTTCTTTTAACGATAAGCCCCCATTAGTTTTCAAGCTAATTCACATTTCAGAACCTAGAAAAAAGCTGATAACTGTAACATTAACATAACACCAATTTAAAAAAATTAATTATGATACATGTAAACACCTTAAAAGAACACATTTGCAATAGATGCAAAAAAGACCCATTCTCGTCTACTCAGATTATGGAGTTGACAACAGTTTCTTTGCTTTTGTTCATCTACCTGAGAACTGGCCACAGACTCTCAATGAAGTTAAGGTCCTCAGGTTAAAAAGGACCATAACTTTGTCTGGTGACACAGAAATCCATAGTGGTGGAAAATCCTTAGATCATTACCAAACTGTACCCAAAGTTTTGAAAAAAAGTTTCTCAGGGATGCGTAGATCCTACCTTTTATTCACAATATTGTTTTAAGGAGTAGTTGAACTGGATGGCAGAGTCTTACACACTGGACGTGACATTACTCTCAAACAATAAATCATCTCTTTTTTTCCCACGTTTTCAAACTACTTCTTCTTGATACAGGAGTTTAGACCAAAACTGTATAGCCCACCTTATTTTGTGTTCAGATGCACTCAAACCTACTTGTTGAGAGAGATGACAAAATTCTGCATTGGTGTGTGCAATTGTATCTACTACTCCACATAATTTCGGAGTAGCTGTTTAATTCTATATTGGTTTTTAAAATTGACTTGAAAATTCTATTTATTTTTAAATCCCTGTGTGGTCTTGCACCATCATACCTATCTAATGGCGCAGACAGATATGATGGATCATAAATCAGGATCTAGGATATTGATTTAAGGATCTTTTATCCTACTATTTTCTACTCCCAGAGCTTGACTGGTGACAGAAAGAGGAATGGCTTACATGGACAGGGCTCCTAGTTTGTGGAATGCTCTTCCTCAAAATATTAGACAGGCCTCTTCATTATCTTATTTTAAATCATTAGTTAAAACTTACTTGCATAACAGGGCTTTTAAAATATGACTTTTTAATATATTTGTATTTCATTTTGTCTTACAATGTTATGTATTTTAATTGATTTTGTATATTTTTGTCATTTATGAAGTTGTTTTAATGTATTTTTTAATAAGAAGTAATAAGAAGTAACATGTGTTTAAATAAAGTGCTATATAAATAAAGTATTACTATTATTAAAAATTAAAAACAAATAAATAAGATTTCTATGAAAATACAGCATGGAAGTTGGTTTTCTGACAGTACTGTATGGACTGGTTATTTTAAAATCTAAGACCTTTATTTAAACATGTAAACCGGATGTGACCCTTTGTGCTCTGTGTTGCTTGTACAGGGAGCACGGAAACGCAGCGTTTCAGAGATGAATACTGTATCCGCTAAGATGACACATTTAACGAGTTACAGTACACAAAATAGCACCGTATGAAGTTGATTCTGTCTAGAAATGCACTTGTTCAATCACATCATGCAGCTAAAGTTACTTTCGGTTTTCCACAAGCAAGGAGAAAATGTTGAAGTGGGCTCTCCCCTCCCCCGGCTGAAAGTGCTCCTAACCAGACGGGGCTGGCCTCCAACCACATCCCTGACTTAACTTTAGATCTTAGCCTTCTAACGCTGACAATCGTTACCGAAATGCCAAAGGTACCCCCTGAAAAACATCGGAACGAATGATTGCAGCTCCTATCTGACTGATTACTTACTCCAAGCTTCCTGGCTCTTTGACGCTTTGCAGCCGCAGAGATAGTAGTGTTGCAGTGTGAGGCACATTTGAACCATTTGTGCAGCAGTACGTACCTGTCACAATTCATGCGATAAGGTCAGACGTTCAATTCCTACAAAGCTCTAAAAGGTTAGAAAATAATCAACAGTTTTACTGTGCACAGTAAGAAAACCCAACCCAACCATGCAACGTTGCATATGATTGGACACTCGTGTTAATAGACAGCTTGACTGAGCCAATGGAAAGCTTCGTTAAATTGCCATAATTGCATTTTGGTTCAGCAGTCTTGGTTCGGCCCAGCAAAGGTAGTTTCTAATGAAAAACATCGTCTGTCAGTTGTACTGATCATTTCATCAGCAATACTCCTTTTATTTTTACTGTGCAACTTAAATTGTGCATGTGTTTCACAGACACTGCTGACACTGTCACTGAACTATTTGAGGTTTGTTGGAGTCCTCAGGGGTCTGTTTAATCAAACCTAGGATTTTATTATTGTCCTGGGTTCTTTTATCCGTGAAGAGGTTCACGACAGTAATATGTTTTCGGAGAGATTCCAGACTGAGTTAAATCTGGTCTTCGCCAGACCAATTTAACAATCGCTTTCAGCATGTTTGCACTGTTCACACACAAATCACAGTGATAAAAATAACCGTTTTCTAAATTGATGTAAAACACTTTCTCTTTATTTGCAGCTAGCCAGCCATATGGATTTCACATTTTATTGGTTATTTAACTCAAACAATATTCAAATTGTTTGCCTAATAAACAGACAATGCAAAAAATGTACAATGAAATTTTACAGTTTTTATAATTTTACAATTTAAAAGATTTTACAATGAAACCTTTTTACAACAAGGTGACTATCATGTCACACTGATTGCTGCTTATAGAGATGTTATGCATACTAGATTATTACAGTTGTTGGGAAGTTCTCAAGGTGTTTCAAATGAATCATTCAAATATCAATCAGTACTATTTTTTCAGTGAACATAGAAGCTATGGATATATACTTGAAAATGGAACCTCATCAGTTACCTCCTCTTTATGAATAGTAAGCTCTACACAGCAAATTTAAACTCTTAGGGAGTTGAATTAACACTTTGAAAGTGTCTATATCGGTCCACTCTTGATCGTGTTAAAATAACACTAATGAAAGTGTTATTTGTGATAGAGTTGAAATTTAACACACATCAGTGTTGATTTACCTAACACTAGCGTGTAGTGTCAAAAGTTAACACTATGAATGTGTTCATTTAACCCAGAAGTGTTAAATGTAGATCAACATAGAAATATAAAATTTAAAATACTACTGGTTGTTATGATTCATGTCCTGTCCATGCTGTGTTAAGCACTCATTCGGTTCACCTGCCACGCCTGATTGCTTACCTGTTCCACCTGGGCCTTGCCCTACTTAAACACCCCTCAGCCTCTGCTTCCTTGCCAGATTATCGACAGCCACGAGCCAGTAGAGATCCAGCGTTTCCTTCCAAGCCGTCAGTGTTTCTTCAACCCCTCCTTCTGACCATGGATTTACCCCTCCTGCCAAGCCCCTCACGGATCCTTTCTATTCTGGATTTCTGGACCCTGACCCAAGCTCTGCCTCTCGACCACCGATTACTGCCTGCCCCTCAAAGCTAAGTTTGCTCTCTCTGTCCTCCTGTGTATGACCTCAGCCTGATTATCGACAAAGTCCCTGGGTGTTGCATTTTGGATCTCCCCGTGGAGATCTTCATTGCCTCCACAGAATCCTGTTCCATTGGTTTCCTGCATCTCCCTGTCATCAGACCCTCTGTTCCTCTGCTCCACCCGTCCACTGCTCTACAGGTCAGTTAAGCTGAACATTTCTAAGATGCCCCTCCTTTATCCGTGCATCACCAGTCTTCTCCCCTCTCTCCTCAGTGCTGTGTTTGATGACCTCTCCCTGAGCAGAAACCAGTATCTGAAAAAAATAAACTTTTTCCCTTTTTGTATACTCCTGTGTGTGGTTGAATTTCCAGGTCCCCTCTGAGTGTCCTTACACTGGTAGTGTGTTCTGTGGTGGCGCAGAGGCTAAGCACAGCCCACATATGGAGATATTAGTCCTCAACATGGCTGTTGCAGGTTCACGACTGGGACTGGTGGCCGCATGTTTTCCCCGTTCTCTCATTACCCATTTTCCTGTCAATTCACTATCAAATAAAGGCCACTAGAGCCAATACAACCTTTAAAATAATACTACTGGCAGTCAATAATCCAAAAATTCACTTGAATTTACAAAAAACCCAACACAAGTTGCAGTTTGAATCTACTTGTGTTTCAAAACAAGAACATCAAACAGCACTGAAAGCAATTTACAACAAAGGTCATACAGTATGGCAATCTGCTTTGCTTTCTTTCCCACATATCTCAGGAAACAGCTTGCCAGAGGGACTGAAATAAACAAAGTCCTCAATTGGAAGAACATGAAATGAATCCTCTTATTGATACAGTATGCATTTAAATGATCATAATAAGGAGTATCCACTCTGTCAGGCAAAATAAAAGTAAAAATAAAAGCATCACTTCACATATCGTGCAAAGGTCCCATCAATGTTGAAAACTGTAGGTTGGATTAATGTACAAAAATTGTAGAGGAATTTATGGTTCTTTACGCTGAGGGTGAAGTTGTGCTTTGAAAGTGGATTGAAAGCACCATCTTTTGATGGTCAGGGATGGTCTTGTGTTCACTGATGGTGATCTTTGGTCTTTGGTGCTGCTCTTGTTTTCACTAACATGCAGGAGGAAGGGCTGCCCTGGTTCCATGCCAATGAGGAAGGCTTCAACACTGGCTCCCTTCTTTGACAAAATGCTAAGAAGAAAAAAGCAGACATTACACTGAAAGAAATAACTCTTTGGATTAACATAAAAAAATCATGGAAAGATTTTCCACCTGATTACTTTGCTTTATTTCAGCACTATGTAATTATGTTACTCCAATTTAAAGAAAATGTATTGGCTCAACTTAATTTATTAAGGTTATTCCAATTTAAAGCAAATGTGTTGGTTCAACTTAATTTTTGTGGTTGATTCAACTTATTTACTTTAGTTGGACCCAATGTAATTTAATAGAACCAGACCAACTAATTTTACACTGATACCTTCACACTACTTAATTAAGTTGATACAACTCATGAAAATTAAGTTAGCTGAACAAACATGCTTCATGCTGAAAGAAAGCTATATAATCGTGTGGAAAATCTTTCCATGATTGAATTATGTTAAATCAAAGACATTTTCTTAAGTGCTATTAAATGAAGTGTTTTAAGACCACACTGAAAGACGAAAGAACACTCAACAATTAGAAAAAGTACAACATGAACTTTATTTTCAAAATTGTTATACATTTTCTTTTTACACAGCACAAAAAACAGCTGAGTTGAAAGTTGAAATAAACAACAAAAGGTCAGTTTTGTTTTTCCAGAAAAAAACTAAGCTATGTTTAGCATAGATCAAATTCTTAACAACATAAAAAGTGTCAGTAAATTCGCTCAACTTTGCGAACTGTAACAATTAAAATTTAGTTTTCGACTGCAGTCTTTGGAAAAAAATTTAAAGACACATTGCTCAAGTTGTTCATCACTTCCACCGCCTCCAGGAGAATCCCAACATCCTCATTGGCATCGCCAGGCTCTGCACACTCTGGTCAGACAACGAAGATTCCACAGACGGTCTCGGCTATGGCCATTTGTGCACCTTGATGATGGGAACATGGGTGGGGTTTTGGGGGGGAGAGATTTCACATGTCATTAAATAAAAAAATAACTTTACACTTATTTGGCTGACTCAACAACAGCTAAGGTCCATCAAAGACCTGTCTGTGTTAATTGTGAGTTCAGTGGTAAGATTTCCCATTTAGAAAAGGTACCATATTTTCTGCACCATAAGGTGTGCCTAAAAGCCTTACATTTTCACAAAAATCGTCTTATAATCCGGTGCACCTTGTGGTGCGGAAAATACGGTATATTGTCTCATATGGAAAAACATGAAGAGAAGGGATGAATCCCAAATAGGCCCCATATTCCATGGCCTGTTCTCCTCAATTGAAATGACAGTCTGAGGATCCACCACACAGACTGTCATTCCAAACCAGTCCCACTTATGTGCAAACAAAGCTCTGACTCTGTACACAAACCAAACATCTTATACATGAAGAACCTGTCTTGTTTTCTGGATGGAGGAAATGTCATGAGTTATTTCCAAATAGATCAGTACTAACATCTTAGGTAAAGTTACTTAATATTTTTGTCTGCGTATGAAACAATGCTGTTAGAAAAAAAGGCTAAATAAAACAGGCCAAAGATCTTTTTGTGGAGTTTAACTCACCTAAAAATCCTCATTTTAAACCCACTTAACAATAACTGTAATTATATCAATCTTACTCATGATTATCCTTTTCTGTGGGAGAAATCTAAAAGCATCTCAAAAGTCAAATTAAAATTGAATGTACCCAAGTGAAAAAAAAGAAGAGTTTTAATGATCATCTCTTATTTTAAATTTATTAGTAATTCACAGGAAGTCCAATTAACTCCAACTATAATCACCTCTTTTGTAGACACAAAGATAAATTAACATACCATGTACTCTTTCTCCAGCTCCTTTGGATCTTCATCCAGGTATGCACACAGACCTTTTAGGATCCACTCTCGTCTGACTTCAGCAGTGTTTTCCTAAATATGCAGATCAGAAAACAATGAGAACAACCGCAAAAATCCAGCAGTATACTATAGGGTCACACACTTGAAAACTTAGCTAAATTCAAAGGAAGTCACAACGAAAGTGATCAGTGGCTTGCAGCCTATTTGAAAGATCTTTAAAATTGTTATTCTCCTTTCATTATGCCATGACTAAAATTAAGTTTAACATTTTATTTAAGCTTCTAACTGAAGCTGTCACCTAAGAAATATTTATGTCTGAAACAAGGGTTCAGTACAGGGGGATATACTGTGAAAAATCTATTTCCTCTGCCTTCTCCCATTGCTAGAAACAACCAGTCAGTGGCAGGAGAGTTTTAGTGCTGTCAATCACAATCTCATGTTGCTGCTCATCCTTCTTCCCCCTTGTTCTGTACTATTCTGTAGCTAGCATAGGGCTGATAGCAGCTCATATCTACTAGACAGAGAGAGACAACACTCCTTACAGTTCCACATCCCCACGCAAATAAAGACAAATAAAACTGACTTGCCAAATACAAGTTTAGCTGAACCCTTAATCGCTCCAACACTAGATTCAGTCACTTTAGATCTGGCAAAACTTACCATTAGCCACTGAAATCTAAAACTTGATGGCCGATGACCCCCTTCACCAGTGCTTATGTAGGTGGATAACAGACAGGTGATGTTCTGAAAGACACAGTTGAGAAATTGATTAATGAAAGTGGGAAATAGAAAATCGGGTTAATGGAAAAAGGAAATGGAAAATGGTTAAATTAAAAGATAGATTAATGAAAAATGGGTAAATAGTTAAAGAGATTAATGAAAAATGGGTAAATGAAAAATAGATAAAAGAAAATGGGTAAATAAAAAAAGGGATATATGAGAAATTGATTAATGAAAGTGGGAAATAGAAAATCGGGTTAATGGAAAAAGGAAATGGAAAATGGTTAAATTAAAAGATAGATTAATGAAAAATGGGTAAATAGTTAAAGAGATTAATGAAAAATGGGTAAATGAAAAATAGATAAAAGAAAATGGGTAAATAAAAAAAGGGATATATGAGAAATTGATTAATGAAAGTGGGAAATAGAAAATCGGGTTAATGGAAAAAGGAAATGGAAAATGGTTAAATTAAAAGATAGATTAATGAAAATGGGTAAATGGATAAAGGGATAAATGACAAATAGATAAATAAAAAAGAGAAATTGGGAAATTGATAATATGAAAAATAAATAAATTAAAAATTGGTTTAATGAAAAAGCTAAATTATTTATTTAACAAATTTTTTATTTATTTCACCCATTTACTTCATTTTTTGATTTATTTTACTCATTTTTTATTTATTTAACCCATTTATTTATTTAATTTTGGCGCAAATGGCTCTCCATAGCATGGAGCAAGCAGGAAATGGTGCAAATGTTAGAAAAACGCTGATTAATTACCAGCTAACCATCACTTCATGTGATGTTAACACATGTTAGCCACTGACATGAGAAATTTGAATTTTTTTTTTATTTCGAACATGATACAAATATAAAAAGTAATATAGTACACAATAAGAAAAGTGAATAGAAAAGAAGAAAAGTACATCAATTACATAGAAACGTAACCAAACATAGCAACACTGATATGTGGACAATCCTGCCAGGAAAATTTAGTATTCTCTAAACTGCAGCTGGCGTTTTCCTGGCACGAAAAAGAATCATCTCGCGGGGCCTCGTGCGATTTCCCATGATCTCGCGGGATCTGCCGTGATCTCGCTCGTCGCCTCCAGCACAAGATCAGTCTGACTATAATGAATCGTGTTATCTCAACATGATTCAATTTCATAAACGTTAAGTTGATGAATTTCTTGTTTGTTCAACATGATTTTATCACGTTTTTGTTTAAAACATGAAATTATTGTGTTAAAAGTACATGATATTCTTTTATTAATGTAATAACCCCCTAAGTTCATTTTTTTGAGTGTAGGATAATAAATAAATATTTTAAAGAGAAGTGTGAGCAAAACTAACCAGACCCACCTCTGTGTGTGTCACCATCATATTCATTCAAAATACTCTGTCCACCCGATTTAGCCTGGAGAGAATTTTTCACCACAACATAAAAAAGTCTGAAATAATTACCATGAACACAACTCAGACATTAAGTGTCACATAATCATTAGGTATTACAGAAATTAGTCAGCTTACAGCAGTGGACAGCATTAAAAGTGGTGCCAACCTTTATAAGAAATGTGTTGAAGTCATCATAACATCTTCAGGCACCAACATGACATATTAATGAAGGAAAAAAAATGTCAGCCAATATGTCAATTTATTGTATGTATAGAGACAGAAACATGAAGACCGGTGGCTTGATTGCATAGATCAAGCCACCAGTTCAGCACAGCCACTCTCCCCATTATGCCATCTAAAGCCAAAAACTGCAAGAAAACGACTCAGCAACTAAATAATGTTAACTCAGATGGTGTTCTGACTATCAGTGCTACCTCGTCAGATTTTCCTACCATAGATAGCCAAGTCTGTCTGTCAGTGCTACGCGTCCAAAACTGCTACCATCATGTTTACAAACAGAAAACTATAGCAGATTGTGTTAGTGTTAATGTTAAATATCATCTGATAACATTATTTGAGTGATGGGACTGAAGTAGAAACTTAGGAGTTATGCTTAGCATAGCACTGGAACAATTTAGAAACCACAAGAAGATTCCTTCATCTGAATATCCTACCTGTTTAAAATGAAAAGTTATAGATGTATGCACTAATCCTTTTACTAGAATATCCTACCTGTTAAAAAATATTTTAAACACAGAGGTGTTTCAAGTTAGGACGGATTTACGGGTAGCACAGATAAACAGAACACCTGTTTCAGCTCTGAACATACCTGCTAATGAGCCACGAAACTGAAGTTGGTTTCCTATTCTAGCTTCCAGTAGCTAAAGGGCGATTCCACCTAATTTTTCACTACCTTCCGCATCTTTAATCGACTCTAGCTTAAAAACTACAACACCTAGACACTTCAAACCTGGACTAGATTATTCTCCTCTTCAAGCTGGATATTTAAAATCATATTTGGGATTTGTGAAACATTTTTCTGATTTGTGAAAACTCAAAGTTCGATTTTCACAATTTTTTGCATCTCTTTTATACTAGAACTGCTCTAATTAAAAACCTAAGTCAGGATGCCATACAACTGTTAATAAAGTGTATGATGATCTACGTCATGATTCTATTTTGCTAATTAAATAAAATTATATGGTAATGATGTGTCTGACAGATACAGCCGTGAGTTTGTGCTAAGCGTATGACGATCTGACAGCGTATGCTGACCTGACAGAACACTCTTCTTTGTTCTTATAATCCTCTGCATACACTGCAGTAGCTATCATTATTTTATTTAATTATGTATATTGATATTTTTTAATTAAATAAATAAAACACAAGAATGAAAGAGCAGACAGAGCATACACATTGCTCTTTGATTGTTTTCGTTCAAAGTGGCAGCTGTAATGGTAGTCTGCCATGGTGTCAGACTACCTGGCTTCATGTAGCGGATAGAGGGTGAAAACAGTCACGGTGAGCGTCTTGTGATTGGTTAGTTCTTGCTTGCTGCTCCTTGGTCAGTGTTCATAGTGGAGTGTCAGGGCATTACCTCAATTGCTATGTTTAATGGTGCAGACAGTGGTGGTTTCTGACATGAGCAATATGGACAAACACCCAGGGCGTTATCTTTTTAGGGATGGCACAAGACCACCGCGGATCGTAGCACAGAGATGGAAGCAAAGCAGAAGAAAGAGTTTGTTCTGCTTTTAATATTGGTTAAATTTATTAAGTATTTAATATCTAGGTGTTTTTATGGAAATATGGATCTTTCAGATCAATTTGAGAAGTAATTTTGATCATATTCCACATTTTATCGTATCATGTAGCGTGGGGCGCTGGTCTTGGTCTTGACTCAATCTCGACTTCCCTCGGTCTTGGTCTTGACTTGGTCTCAGACCCTAAAAGTCTTGGTCTTGTCTCGGTCTCGATACACTCTGGTCTTGGTCTTGTCTTGGTCTTGGGTTAGGTGGTCTTGACCACAACACTGGCGCCTATTAGTCGCTATGTGATTCATTGTGTCCAGAAAACCATTAGAGGACCAGCAGAAATCTGTCACAAGAATATTAGTAGCGCCATCATTTGTTATCAGATATACTATTAAATACGACTTAAAATAAAGATTAGAAATTATATTCTCCATGATACAAATCTATAGACAGTTTAGTTTCTGTTAGTTCTGTCAAGATGCAAGAATGGGTGAATTTCTATTTATATTGGTCAATTGTTTTATTTTAACCTTTCTGTTTACAAATGGGGTCCAACCGACCCCACACCCGTAAAACTTGGATCATTTGCCACAGTCCTCTACGTTTGCCTCAGTCCTTGCACACACAAGGGTTAAATATGCTGTAGGAGCTGTTTGATGACTGTAATCTCTCTACGTTTTACGAACAGAGGGGATTAGCTCAGTTTTTGTCACTTGTTTAACTTTTCGAAATTGCAAAGGCTGCAGTGCGCCGCAATAAAGGTACAATAAATCTGACAAACAGGTGAAGAACCAGACTAGACAAAACCACTTCTGATTTGTCGAGAAAAGTCGAGCTCAGCCCACTTCCCCATGCTGGAGATTTTAGTTTAATAATAACAATAAATAAAGTTATCTTTAAAACTGATTACACAGGTGACATCAAGACCCAACAGTAGAGTCAGATGGTAATAAAATCAATCTGGTTGTGTGTGTTGTTATTGTGTCCTGCAAACTTTGCTTTAATTATACTTTTTTCTATTTAATCATAAAAAATCATAGTCAGGCAGAAAGAGAGTTATGAAACAGGAAAAGCAGGTTTCCTGGAAAAAGAGGAAGTTTCCAGCCTGCAGTGATTAAAAATAGTTCAGACTGCTCATTTTGAGCACTAAAGGTTTAAGGAATAAAATCTAGACGTTTTGAGTAATTGGATAAAACCCAGAGTAAAATCCTTGAATTAATAATGATAACTTATAATTAAGTTAATAATCAATATTGGTTTAACCAGTGGTTGATGTTGGTTTGATTGTAAGAATATTTACACTTAGTCTTATACTTATGGAAGTACTTAAAGGTGAAAGAAGTAACTGTAACATGGTGTCAAATGATTAGAATAATGAATTATTCTTGGTTTCTTTTCAGAAATGTCTGTAATAACTCACATCATGATTATAATAAGAGTAACTAATAAGTAATGGTTATTATAAAATTATAAATGAATGCTAAATCAGAGAAACTAAAAGGTTGTAAATGTGATTTTGACATTGAACTTGAAATGGTGTAAAGTGTGTAACTGTAACTAAAGGTCACTGATGTTGTGTTGGAGGTAGATGGTAGGTGAAAGGTCAGGTGGAAAGAGGAACTGATGGGAGAGCGGAGGTGTCTAACGCCTTATTGCTAAACTTAAAACTTACCTAAGAAAAGGTTAGACACAAGAGGACTGTTGAGCAACTTGGGACACTGGTACAGACATCAGGTCATGTCCAAAGATGGTGATGGATATGAGATTATCGGTCCAAGCAGTCAGCCAATGAAACAGGCACAGGAACAAAGCTAGCCAATGCAAATGCACCAAAAGGGTGGATAAACCCTTTATAAGGTGAGTACAAAAGAGGAATCTTTGGTTGGATCCTTCAGGCAGCTTCGAGCCAAGATCGAGATGGACAAAGAACTCTGCAGCTGAAGAAGAGCCGGAGCCACAGAGCCGAAGACTGTTCTGCACATGGGGACCAACCCGTTAGCCCCGCAACATGTGGCTTCAAATTGCACTTCTCTCATCAGCTGGGTTCGAGACCCCAAAGACAAAGACCAAGGCAAAGATGAAGATAAAGACAAAGGCAAAGAACAAAGGCAAAGAGGAAGAACTGGTGTGTTCCTTCCGTGAGACCAGCCCTTCTACATCTCGAAGGACCAGAAAGATTGTGAGACGAAGAGAAAGGAGCTACAGAGCTGCAAGACAAGAAGGAGAGGACCGCTACAAGCATGAGGAAGTCACCCTGAGGCCCGAGATCTGCCGCTCTGACTCAGTAGTCTTCCTGTACTGGGAGCCTCCTGCTGCTGCAACACCTTTTTCATCATCAGGCCAGTTCTGGGGTTCAAAATGCCAAACACCGTCCGTCTCTCTCAAAGTTTTTCTTTTTTAGTTCACAGTGTCAGCATTAGGGAAAGATAGGCTGGGTAATTTATTTTACTTATTTGATTATTTCTGCTACTGATTTAAGCTGTACTGACCCTTGCAAAATTGCTTTACTAATAAAATAATTAGCATTAAGAAAATCTAAAAGATGTTGTGGACATTCAGTTAATGAGTCACCTTAAAGTTCTTTGATGGTTGTAAAATAGCTATGAAGTTTGATTCTGGGAGGAGAAAGTGGAAAATGTTTTATAGGTTGCTTTTAGCCAAAACTAAAACAACACCCTTGGGACTCGCCCGAGTCACTAAAACCAACCTGGTTCAATAACAAGTGCAAGTTGTAATAAGAGAAAGAGCGACCGTTAACAGGTGTGCTCTGTGAAACTAGCTGATTCCGGGCTACTCTATCTGGCTAATTCACAGGGTGAAAAAGGGTGGGACATCTGGATGGAGGTCGTTAGAAACCAGGCTAGTCTTTCTCGCACCCAGCTTAAACAGAGTTTACTTCAGTTCTGGGTAGGGTAAATCTCGGCAGATTTAGGAAACTCAATTCACCCATTAGACGGAGAGCTGGGAGCAACATCTCCCTCCTCTCAGAAGAGGAAGTAGAGAGAGAGAAGGGGGTGGGGAGCTGTTGCGCAACAACAGATTGTTTGCCAAGCCAAACATCCAATAAAAGTTCCATCAAGTCACAACTGAGGCACTGGGGTCAAGTTTCTCGACACAGGCAAAAGAAGGTTCAATGTCCAAACTTATTGATTGTTCTTGATGATTTATTTTCCTCTTTCACCAATTACAGAGCTCAAACTTTCCTCTGTTCTCATGCTACCTCTTTTGCTCTGGTAAAAACCATGGGCTCCAAACCCAAATGCATGCTGGTCCTTCACCAGGCCCCTACACTTATAGAAAGTGGACTGACCCAGATTACTTCCTGTCTAAATTTAGAAAATAAATAAGAAAAGTAATAAAACAAAAAAATTAATTAAATCAACAATTATCAACCTACAAATAAACTCTGCAAACAATACAAAAAATAGACATTTAAGAGTAACAAAATTCAAATGGATAAAGAAATAAAGAAAAAATAGCTCCAACAACTTCTATTCCGCCTTTTCTCACTCTGTATGTCGGCATTACCCGTTGCCATGGCAACCGACAAACAACAGCTCAACGAGCAGATAGAGCAGAGATTATCGATCAGGGGAATCAACATCAAAAACAAACATTTCCCACAAAAAAGTAGGAAAAACACCAAAGCAGAACATCCAATCTGTTACACGATAAACAATTTGAATAATGCGTATCTATTTCACAGCAGGGTTTTTTTTTTTTTTTTTTGCAGGATTTAATCCTTCAAACTACCGTATTTTCCGCACTATAAGGCGCACCGGATTATAAGGCGCACCTTCAATGAATGGCCTATTTTAGGACTTTTTTCATACATTAGGCGCACCGCATTATAAGGCGCATAGAATAGACGCTTCATACTCTATTATTACACATCCACATTAATAAAGAAATGGTCCCCGAGTACTTTATATAGTAGGCTGGCCCAGTCGTTGTTTCACTCACGGTGTTGGTGTTGCGATATTATGCCCAACTGCTTTCTGGGTAACACAGACCAACCGACACGCTGCCGCTGCAGTCTCTGTCTCTCTTCCCCTGCCCCTCCCCCCCTTTAAATGTATTATCAAACTTTATTAACAAACCAGTGTTCTGACAACTATCCCAGCATGCACCGCGCACTACTTCTTCTACGGGGGAAAAAGAAGTTGGCGGCTGCTTACCGTAGTGGACCAACTACTTAAGCAGCCTACTGCATGTCTGTGTAAACATGACGTCTTTCATTTCGATCTGAGTTAATTAGCGTAGCATTTCTGCCGGATTTTCACAACATATCAGCCACGACAATGGACATGGTCATCTTTTTTGGACGACATCAAGGTGTTTGAGCCACTGGATGCCTCCAACATTGTGCGCCTCACAGCTAAAAGCTACCGATAGATGAGGAAAACAGCAGATCCTCACACCCTCAGCATAAATATAGCTGTGGACAAGATCACTGATGCCTATTGTTCTTGCAAGGCTGGGTAAGTCGGCATTCATGGTTTTGATGGTCCACAATGTACATTAGCATATGTTTACTACTGTAGCTTGTGTTTGTGAGACGGTCACGCACGTGGTAGCTGCACTGTGACCTAAAATGGGCATTAGCCAATGAAACGCGGCCCCTGTGGTTGCTGGACCTGTTGTGGCTCAATATTGGTCCATATATAAGGCGCACCGGATCATAAGGCGCACTGTCGGCTTTTGAGGAAATTGAAGGTTTTTAGGTGCGCCTTATAGTGCGGAAAATACGGTATTTGGATATAAACATGCTGCTAGCCTATGGCACAAACAATGTTTTATAAGGTTATACGCTAACAATGCCCTAAACACCAGAGCAATAGAGGCTCAGATCTACCACACCAGACAAGACCCAAGGTGTAGGTTGTGTAAGGAGGCCTCTGAGACAGTCCAGCACATAACAGCAGGGTGCAAGATGCTGGCAGGGAAAGCGTACATGGAACGACATAACCAAGTGGCGGGCATAGTGTACAGGAACATCTGTGCAGAATATGGACTGGAAGCCCCGAGGTCAAAATGGGGGACACCCCCAAAGGTGGTGGAGAATGACCGAGCTAAGATCCTGTGGGACTTCCAGATCCAGACAGACAAGATGGTAATGGCGAACCAACCGGACATTGTGGTGGTGGATAAAGAACAGAGGAAAGCCGTTGTGGTGGATGTAGCAATACCAAGTGACCACAACATCAGGAAAAAGGAGCATGAGAAACTGGAGAAATGGCAGTCACCCCCCAACTGGAGCAGTGGCTCAAACAGATCCCAGGAACAACATCAGACATCTCAGTCCAGAAATGTGCAGTTCTAGGCACAGCCAAGATACTGCGCAGAACCCTCAAGCTCCCAGGCCTCTGGTAGAGGACCCGAGCTCAGAGGATGAAAGAGACCACCCACGGAGGGTGAGAGGGGAATTTTTTATATTAGGGCTGTGTAATAATATCGATTTTACCATATATATCAATATTTTCTTTTGTAGAAAAAAATCGATATTCATCCGCAAGTATCGCATCATCCAACTGTCACCTTGCTCACTGCTTGCTTCGCCAGGAGAGTGATTAGGTCATCAGGCTTAGAGTGACTCCTTCAGATGTTAAGTGTCAAGGTTAAAAAGGTATCAAACTATTCGGAGCAGGGTACTTAGTGCACTTTATTTACTTTACCAATGCATGTAACCTACAGTTTGTACTGTTTCAATTAAAAGGAACATGTTTTCTCACCACTTCTTTGATTCATTTTGTCCAGCTGTTGACTTTAAGTCTGTGTCCATGTCCAAACAGAGTCAGGTATTGTGTAGTTGGTGCTTTTAATCAGTTTTCAGTTAAATTAATTTAATCCAACTCTATAACAGTCACAAAATGTCACCAAAATCACTCTGTCCCTCTAAAATCTTACAGAAAATCGCAAAAGTGTATTGAATTGTATTGTTTTCTGAATATCGCAATATATATTGTATTGTGAGCAGAATATTGTGTATCGTATCGTGAGATTATTGTATCACTACAGCCCTAATATATATATATATATATATATATATATATATATATATATATATATATATATATATATATATATATATATATAAATTCCCTTCTCATTCCCTTCTCTTCTCCGTTGAGGCTTTGTCCTTGATGTATTTATGGATCTTGGATGTTTCATCCTGGACAGTGGCTCTCACACTCACTAGTCCTCTGCCTCCTTCCTTACGGCTCGTGTACAGTCTCAGGGTGCTGGATTTGGGGTGGAACCCTCCATGCATGGTTAATAGCTTCCTAGTCTTAACATCCGTGGTCTTTATCTCCTCCATTGGCCAGCTAATTATTCCAGCAGGGTATCTGATTACTGGTAAGGCATAGCTGTTTATTGCACGGATCTTGTTCTTGCCATTGAGCTGGTTTCTCAGGACTTGCCTTATTCGTTGGAGGTATTTGGCTGTGGCTCCTTTCCTTGTGACCTCATCGAGGTTGCCATTTGCTTGTGGTATTCCCAGGTACTTGTAACTGTCCTCAATGTCTGCTATTGTTCCTTCTGGGAGTGAGACCCCTTCTTGTGGACGACCTTCTCTCTCTTTGTAACCATCCGGCCACACTTCTCTAGTCCGAATGACATCATAATGTCAGTGCTGTAGATCCTGGTGGTGTGGATCAGTGAGTCGATGTCTCACTCTCTCTTGGCGTACAGCTTACACCTTCTGTCATGCCTGATTCACACCAGGTGATTTCTTTTAGAAATTATTAGTTTTGTAATTGTCTAAGGATTTTGCTTGTTTTTTTTTTCTTAAGGTAACAGTAGAGCACAAGATGACCTGTAATTTCATGAGATTCCACCTATGCAGCTTTTCTCCTCTAGATGGAGCAAGTGTTCTGTCTTCTCTCAGTGACTTCTGCCTCCAGCTGTTGCCCAAGGATAATAACAGGGCTGTGCAGAGACATTTGGAGGGGCATGGGCTCAAAGTTAAAAAAGTTAAAAAACATTGAACAAGATCTTTAAAACAGTACAACAACATAGCAACAACCCATATTAATGAAGAATCTGATATTTAATCAGATCATATTATATCATCATGTGGGACAATGCAAAGCAAATATAGTCTTTTTCCCTGATAAGTATAATGTTGCCGTTTCTGCTACTGACAGTGCTGGAGGGCTGTGTTGATCTGAGACTGTAGTTGTTAAACAGGTAGCTGGTTATGAAGTTATGAAATAAGCAAATTTGCTGCTATTTTACTAAATAAGCCCTACTACTTCTGTTTACTTGGCTGCAGACTGCTTTAAAGAGCAAAAAAGCTCAGAGGGGTTAACTCTACGTAATTTTTCGATGTTAGCTCCTCTGAGAGATCTAGAATTTTAAGACAGTGATGTCAAGGTAAAGAAAACTCAGTTCTGCTGGTAGGGCCTTTCAGACATCCAGGGGCCCCTATGGTTGAATTGTAACACAAACCATAGATCTAAAACTGAAGCAGTCTTCTATTGAGAATGATAATGTTATTAAATTTTATTTAATGCATTTAACCCTCCTGTTATGTTCGTTTCTGAGATACAGCAATAATGTTCGTGGGTCAATTTGACCCGGGGAGTGTTTTATCATGCAATATTGTCAGAAACCAAAAAAAATCCTCCAAATCTTTTTTGTGTCTGATTATTAACTCCAATACTAACCATTTCAATCAATATTTCTGCAATTATGTTTTTTTTATTCCTCACAAATGAAGGATCAATGACAACAATTTACTAATTTGGACATAAAAAAATGTGATTTACATTTTTTTATGCCCACTGAAAAACCTAAACACAAAATAACACTAATTATCTTTGAAAGTGATTTTTTGTAATTTTTTTAATATTACATTTAGATTTTTTCTTTTTTGAAGGGGTCACCTTTTTTTAATTGAACTTGAGACACTATTCTGCTCTGGGTCAAATTGACCCACTGACTAAAATCAAGACAAATGAGTCCTGAAGATGATCCTCCAGGTCGATTTCCAGTTTAATCCTGCATGTTCAAAACTTAACTGGGTTTTTCATCACATGCTGTCCAGATTTTTATGTCATATTTAGCTGGTGTGGAAGGCATATATTGCATAAATGAGCAGCGACCTCTGAATGCCAGGGGTGATCTTTATGAATGCCACAAATCTTCCATCTACTGTGACATTGGGGCCTGTTTTATAGGACAGGAGAAGTTACAACCCACATGTTCCACACTGTTCTATTAGCTGCTAGTTTGTCTTGTCCATCGATTGTCAAATCAGATTACTCTGGAGAAAAGTCTCCAGAAACATTATGGCCCAAAATATTACCCTGCCTGTCTCTGCATCCCTTAGACTGGCTGTTGATTCATTATTTGACTTGAAAACTCTGGTCAGAATAAGGACCCCCCTCAAATATGCATGTAAATGCATCTGGTCCAGCTCCTTCCTGTTCTCTCCAAAAACTCGCCTTCCTTTTAGACTTGTCATTTGAACAATGATTTTCTATATTGCACTAGGCACGAGTAGCTCAGACTGACTTGATGTCTGTGATGTGAGTTACTGCCATCCTAGTTGGCACTGGCATGATCAACAAGAAGTTCCAGAGCTTCCACGGTTGTCATTTTTTTATTTCCCTGCTGCTCAATTCCTGATCTCCAACAGTGACTATATTACATGTACCTTCAGTGTGTAATGCGTTTAGGACTCCCTTGCAGAGAGTATTTATGTTTTCCCCCCTACTTTCTGCTGAGTGTCCACTCAGTGTGGGTGGAGTTTGTCCACAGGAACAGAAAAGGTTCCCGTCAAAAGTTGTATGAACACCTGCTTTCTGGCAGTTTACTAGTGAAGTAAAGAGAATAGTGAAAGAGTGGGTTTGTGTGCGTGTTTAGGTGTGTGTGTGGTGTGCGTTTGTTTGTAATACCTTGTGGGGACGATTTTCCTGACATATACTACGTTGTGGGGACCAATTGCTCCTCGTAGGGACCGGAGCCTGGTCCCCACGAGGGGAAACCCTGTTTTTGGGTCAGGGGTCAGATTTAGGGCTAAGGTATGAATTGAGTTTTGGTTAGGGTTAGGTATGTGATGGTTAGGGTTAGGAAAAGGGTAAAGGTAAGGTTTAGGCTGTAGAAATGAATGGAAGTCAATGGAAAGTCCCCACAAAGATAGCAACACAAACATGTGTGTGTGTGTGTGTGCGTTTGTTTGTAATACCTTGTGGGGACGATTTTCCTGACATATGCTATGTTGTGGGGACCAGTCGCTCCTCGTGGGGACCGGAGCCTGGTCCCCATGAGGGGAAACCCTGTTTTTGGGTCAGGGGTCAGAGTTAGGGCTAAGGTATGAATTGAGTTTTGGTTAGGGTTAGGGTTAGGTATGTGATGGTTAGGGTTAGGAAAAGGGTAAAGGTAAGGTTTAGGCTGTAGAAATGAGTCGAAATGAATGGGTCAATGGAAAGTCCCCACAAAGATAGCAAAACAAACGTGTGTGTGTGTGTGTGTGTGGTGTGATGTTTGTGTGTGTGTGGTGAAATATGTCTCATAGGTGCAAGGAAACAAATAGAATTGGACATTTTTTTAAGCTTTTTACCCTTCAACTTGTATGCCGGGTCAAATTGACCCGAACAGTATCTATGTAACAAATAGACGCAGAGGGGGCTGCAAGTGTGTAAAAGGAACCATTTTTATTTTATACATAGAGTGCACCTATTAAGACAAATAGAAAAAGTTTCATGCAGAAAAAATACTTCTATTTTTAAAAAAATTTTAAACTTTGAAACGGGTCAATTTGACCCGTAACATAATAGGAGGGTTAACAGAGAAAAATAATAATAAAAAAGTGCATTTGAGATTTAATTGGGAAATTTACTTTGTAAAAGTTAAGAGAACCATCTTCATAGTTTGATTATTGTGTTACCATGGCTACAATATGGTATAATGTTTCTGTTTGCCATGGGTTTGTTCACACATGCATCACAACAAATAATAATAATCAAGTAAGAGGGGTCTGGGAAGCCTAAATAATGATTCCGCTTAAGGCCCCATATTACCTCGGGCCGGCCCTGCATGAAGATCGAACCGCTGCGCTGCGCATCTCTGCTGGAATCTACCGGTAGCCCCTATGCCACTCCGCCTTTGTTTTTGGGACATTTTGATTTACTTAATTGTGGAACCGGGTTTGGCTTTATGCTGCGGTCCAAATTATTGGTACAGTATTTTCACTGATATTATTATGTGAACTCCAAATGCTATTGGCCGAATCTTCCTTTAACACTTGAGGTTCTGTAGTAACTTCTATATTCACAACTGCTCATGTCCAGCCCAGATCCCGTCAGCAGCGGTGCGAACCGCCTGGTAACGTTAAGGTGAAGCAGAGAGTGAAAAGGAGGTACCGGGGCTTTGAGGTGCGTCCCGGTGACAGTCGCTGTAACGTTTCTTTCTTTCTTTCTTTCTTTCTTTCTTTCGAACATACAGAAAAGACAATCAAGAAAAAAGAAAAACAAAATAAAATAGAATGAAACAAACTTAAAAAATAAAATGTAAAACAAATTATTTTGCCCATGTGACATGCAAATTTTATATTTTCTGTTCGAAAAGGAGCAGGTAGAAGCACTAGCGGAACAAGTCAGCGTCGGGCCGGGGGTCGGGGCCAATTACCGGGCCCTTAACCAATCACCGGGCCCCTTACGTGAAGTGAAACTGAAACTGTTGAGGGGGGGTGCGGGGCGCACTTTCTCTGTCTATAATCACATATTTCAATGACTTGAAACCATTCCTCCCTCCCTGGCACCTCCAGGCCCGGGCCCCCATCCGGCCCGGTTTGGGCCCCCCTATAGCTCCGCGCCTGGGTAGAAGATATATCTTATAATGTCCTGCCCCATTCCTACTTGTCAATTTATAATCAATTAACTTTCAGAACATCAAAAAGAGACATCTTGTTTCCATTTTACATGATGTTTAACTATGTACAATTATTATATCATCAATTGCATAATAGACTATTAAACAGTCATCTTATATAGCATATTTTGAAATAAGCTCCTTTTTAATCAGTTTTTTAAGCTGGTTTATATTTGTACTTTTTTAACTCATCATTCAATCCATTCCAGATATTTACTCCACACACATAAATAAAAACTCTTCCTGGTTGTTCTAATATGTTGTTTTTGAAAATACCCTTCACCTCTTAAATTATAACCACCCTCTCTGTCACCCAACATTTCCTGTATATTCGGTGGAAGTTTCTGATTTCTGACCTTCAACATAAATTGTGAAGTTTTAAATATTACAAGGTCCCAGAATTTCGGTATTTGATTTGATAAATAACTGGTTTGTGTGTTCCCAATAGAGCTTTGGAGTTGACGTCACAGGATATGACGTTTTCGTCGCTCGGCGCCATGTCTGGGGTCCACAGACCAAAACAAACTATTCAGAACACCGGTGTTTTCATTGTGTTACCAACCGCAGTAAAGTTGTTTTCAAGTTGGATACTGGATAAACCGAGCTCCACGGAGTAAGAGACGTTCAGCTCAAGGTTGATCCGATTTATGAACGCTAATTTCGGCCAGCTGTTCTTAAGTCTCTCCACAAGCGCTCGGAGTTTCACATTGCTGCTGTCAATTTCCGAACACTCCTGTGCATAAATGCTTTGTCTTGTGACCAACTGATACCAAAAAGTGGACATTCATGCTATTACACGAGGCACACTATCCTCTATTAAAATTTTAAGTCATATTCAATAATTTTAATATTAAATGTTTTCTTCAGTAGCTTCCAAATTGTGTCCCATTAACTCAATCTGCTTGAAATTGTTCTACTAGATTGTATAGATGAGGCACACTCACCTTTATTACATTTGAACACCTTTTATATATTTTTTAGCTATTTCTGCAGTCAAAATTTTTTATTTTTCTTAGCTTGTAGGTCATGTAACCTATTAACTCAAAATCTGTGTACAATTATTCTATTAAACTATATAGATTAGGCATATTTTTATTCCATTTTGACCCCTTTTTTATTTTTTAACCAGAATTATATTTTAAAAAAAAGAAAATTCATAAAATGTATTACCTCAGAAGATCATCACTTGTTACCCGTAATGTTCAATTGCATAAAATTCTAGGCCAGGATCTATGTCATTACATGTTCACTTACCTGAAATATGTTAAATACAACAAATATTTATTAAAGTGTGGTCTATTTCATAAAATTTGTCACCTTTATTGTTTAATTACACATTAAATGTTTAAAGATGGGCTCTTTCATCTGGTTTGTGTCATGATGTGGCGGTGGACACAAATGCAGCAGGCAGTGGACTTACTTTATGTGGATGTAGAAACAAGGCTGATCTAACAATAAGAACTAAGGAACACAGAGCAAGAGAAACTAGAAGATCTAAACAAAGAAATAACCCAACTAGAATGACACAGAAAGATACAGACTCAGACATGGAACAATAACTGAACCTATGGTGATCAAATTAAGAAATAAACATTACTAGAAACCCTGCAGGGAGGCTGAAATAAGAAATAACTAGAAGGATAAAATAGAATAGTCATTAAAGAAGGCTTGACATGGACTCAGACAAACAAGGAAAAGCAATAATATTATTCTAACTACACTAAATACCATGAACCACTTAAGTGAATTGAAACACAAAGTTAATAAAATGAAAAGCAAAACAAACCCAAAAACCCAGTGTCTTGACAGATGTCTGATTATATAATTGTTTACTTTAATCACATAAAATATTTATTTAAAAATATAATCTCATTACATGTATGTTTATTACCTGAATATTTAAATATCAAATTGTTACTTAAAATGTGATTCTTTTCTTCACGTTTACATGCAACTTGAAGTGCTTGAATCAAACGATTCATGAATGTTTAATACATTAAATTATTAAATGAGAGAACAGCCACTTCCAACTGTATTTCAACACAAATGGTTCCTGTTCCTCTTCAGAGTCTGCAGCCTTGCTGAGCTCCTCTCCTGGGGTTCCTTCCTCTTCAGCCTCTCCAACTTGCTCCTCTTCTGTTGCCTCTGCTACTGTGTTTTCATTATTTATCTCTTCTGGGGTAAATAATGAAATCAGTCTCAGTAACCTGTTGATGGTTTTGCTGTATCGCCTCTTTAATTGACGCCCATGTCGGTCCGATGTTGTGGCGTTTACCTCAGTGACCCACATTCTGCACTGGACCCCAGTCAGGATTGAGCTCATCCATTTCATACGTCGGTTTGCCTTTAAGAGGACATATCAGAACACATCGCTATTAAAGCTGTAAATTTGATAACACTAGTAAAATAGTTTACTTCACAATAATGTAATAACCTCGATGTCCACTGACAAAACTCGGACTATGCTACATAAACAATATTAGCCCGAGCTAAACAACAGAAACTGAACGTAAGAACACTCGGACAAAATCATAGAACAACATTATGACACAAAACCAACAAAGCAAATTTAGACACTCACCAGAAAGGAAATGTCTGGAGGAAACTTGTAGGTATCTGGGGATTTTGGAGAACGTGATATCAAGACGTGTCACCGCTGATACCAGGACATTCGTCTTCTTTTCGTTAGCACCGATAGCTTAGCCTCCTCACGTTGTTTCCAAGCAGGATAATAGTGAAACCAAAGTCCGTCTTATATCCTTTTACCGTTTCAGTCGTGTGATCGGACATTACAGACAATAACGTAGCAAGTTCGTACCATAGTTAAATTATTTTAAGTAACTTGGATTGAAAAAATCTGCGAGACTGTTTTTTTTTTATACTGCGAGACTGTTGTCTATGGACCCCTAAGATGGCGCTGATACCCCTCCGACTAGAGCAGTGACGTCACGCTCCAAAGCTCTATATCCCACTTTATTTAGTATTCGGATTGATTTTTTTTTTTGTAAGATGTAAATGGCGGTAAATTTGCTTTGTATGTATTTCCCCAAACTTCCACCCATGTTAAATGTGGTACTATGAGTGTGTTATACAGAATAAACAAAGATTTGTAGTCCAGGACGAAACTAATTCTTCTTAGAACAGCAACACTTTTGGCTATTTTAGATTTTACTAGGCTGATCTGTGGTTTCCTGCTAAATTTATCGACTAATAAGACACCCAAAAATTTTATTTCATGTACTTGTAAATCAACACTGTTAATTGATATTTTAATTGGATTATTTTCTTGTTTTTTATTGTTTCCGAATATCATGAATTTGGTTTCATCTAAATTTACTGATAATTTATTGTTTTTGAGCCAATGTTTTAATTTTTCCATTTCTCTATTGACCACTTCTGAGAGTCGTTGAATGTTTTCTCCAGTACAGAAGATACTTGTATCATCTGCAAATATAATGTATAAGGTTTGATATTTTGACTATGTCATTTATATACAAATTGAACAATTTGGGTCCCAACACTGATCCCTGTGGAACTCCACAAATAATGTCAGGATGCCTGATATAAAGACAGTCATTCTTTATATCTGTCGGTGGAACCGACTTAGACTGCCTGTAGAGAATGGGGCATCTAGTCCAGCACTGGGGAAGCCTGATAAAGTTAAAGTCAGAAGTTTTCTCTGCAGCCGAAGCATTTCTGTATTTAGAGGCAAGCAGGCTTTTTCCGCTATAGCGAAAATAATTACTAAAAATAAATAGAAATAGTTTTTCTAACTTCAAGGTTTCAATGATTTTTTTATTGTCATACCACCTTGATAGTTTGTGGAACGAAATTTGGACTTAGGTTCCAGATTAAGAAATTTGCTAAACAAAAAATAAATAAAGTAATTTAAGTGGTGTCTTCCACCCGGGAGACCCGGGTTCGAATCCAGGCTGGGGCAAACAGTTACAACAGTAAAATTGAGCTATGCAGTGTGGGTCCTTAGGCAAGACCCTTGGAGCTATATAGCCTACCTCATACCATGAGAGACATTGATAAGCACGACATGCCGGCTCAGATGTTGCCCGGCCAAACAAGGTCCGCGTCAGGTGCTGGGGAACCAGAGCACCTTGATGAAAAATGGGCTACTGGAACAAGACGGAAATGGGCGAGAGATGAAAACATGGATCTGTTGGAATGCTACATGCAAAGACTGTGGGAGGAATGGCTACTTCAACATCCCCAGTCGACACTAACTGCCAAACAACTAGTAACTCAGTGTTCCAACATCCACAAACGGCAACTGCTATCACAACTTGAGATTGACAAGGTACAACACAAAGGGGAGGAGCCAGGACGCCAGGTCAGAAGTGAGTTAACTACAACTACCCGCCCACAGACTGGGTATGTAGCCCCAGTAATGAACGAACCATCTGAGCTGAACGAGACAGCAACTGACCTGAGAGAGAGAATCATGGCCCGAATGAACACCAGACAACCCCGACGCCAATTACAACGGCTGAGTGAAGTACCATCAGAAAGTCTCATTGAAGATGTGAATGCAGCATTGAGAACGATCCAACACCATAACTGAAACCAATGAACTGATATACAACTCAGCATCAGTGATCCTTGAGATGCTTGGCTATAAGAGCAACCATTAGACCCAATATCCACCATGGAAAAGACGGTTAGAGGCTAAGATCAAGATAACAAGGAGAGAAGTGAGCCAACTGTCAGAGCTCCTAAGGGGTGCAATGAAAAGATCAGTACCCAAGAAGTACAGCCAGATGCCCATACCTGAAGCAGCTAAAGTGTACTCTCAATGGCAGGGTACTAACAACAGAGCAGACCCACCAAGGCTGGAGACTGAACAATACTGGAAAGGCATATGGGAAAGGGAGGCATCCCACAACAGCAATGGACAGTGGCTAACCTCTCTACGAGAGGACCACAGCAACCTCCCTGAACAAGCCCCGGTAACCATCACTGTGGCAGATGTCCAAGAAAGAAAAACTGGACAGCACCAGGGCCTGACATGATCCATGCCTACTGGCTAAAGAAACTCACTGCCCTCCATGAGCGACTGGCAGCTCAACTGAACCAGCTGCTACAAAATGGGACTCACCCTGAATGGTTAACTGAAGGGCGCACAATCGTGATCCAGAAGGATCCCTCAAAGGGTTCAGTCCCATCCAACTATCGGCCGATAACCTGTCTCTCTACAACATGGAAGCTCATGTCAGGCATCATAGCGGCTAAGATAAGCGGGCACATGGATAAATACATGAGCACGGCACAGAAGGGTATCGGCATAAATAGCAGAGGAGCCAAACACCAACTCCTTGTAGACCACACAGTCGCCCAAGACTGCAAAACCCGACACACCAACCTGTGCACCGCTTGGATTGATTACAAGAAAGCCTATGACTCAATGCCACACATCTGGATCATTGAATGCTTAGAGATGTACAACATCAATAGGACTCTAAGAGCCTTCATTGCAAACTCAATGGGGCTGTGGAAAACCACCCTTGAAACTAACTGCAAACCACTTGCACAAGTGTCCATCAAATGTGGCATATACCAAGGAGATGCTCTGTCCCCACTGCTGTTCTGCATAGGCCTGAACCCCCTCAGCCAAATCATCAACAAGACTGGCTACGGATACCGACTCAAGAATGGGGCCACAATCAGTCACCTCCTCTACATGGATGACATCAAGCTGTACGCCAAGAGCGAGCGAGACATCGACTCACTGATCCACACCACCAGGATCTACAGCACTGACAGATCCTGGTGGTGTGGATCTGTCAGTGAGAGGGAACAATAGCAGACATAGAGCACAGCTACAAGTACCTGGGAATACCACAAGCAAATGGCAACCTTGATGAGGTCACAAGGAAAGGAGCCACAGCCAAATACCTCCAACGAATAAGGCAAGTCCTGAGAAGCCAGCTCAATGGCAAGAACAAGATCCGCGCAATAAACAGCTATGCCTTGCCAGTAATCAGATACCCTGCCAGAATAATTAGCTGGCCAATGGAAGAGATGAAGGCCACGGATGTTAAGACTCGGAAGCTACTAACCATGCATGGAGGGTTCCACCCCAAATCCAGCACCCTGAGACTGTACACAAGCCGTAAGGAAGGAGGCAGAGGACTAGTGAGTGTGAGAGCCACTGTCCCTGGACATGAAACATCCAAGATCCATAAATACATCAAGGACAAAGCCTCAATGGACGATGTGCTCAGCGAATGTCTCAGACAATGGGGAACAGAGGACGAGGTGCTAGAGGTACCATCATGGGAGGACAAGCCCTTACATGGGATGTACCACCGACAAATAACTGAAGTGGCTGATATCAGGAAATCCTACCAATGGCTGGAGAAAGCTGGACTCAAGGACAGCACAGAGGCCCTCATCCTGGCTGCCCAGGAACAGGCCCTAAACACCAGAGCAATAGAGGCTCAGATCTACCACACCAGACAAGACCCAAGGTGTAGGTTGTGTAAGGAGGCCTCTGAGACAGTCCAGCACATAACAGCAGGGTGCAAGATGCTGGCAGGGAAAGCGTACATGGAACGACATAACCAAGTGGCGGGCATAGTGTACAGGAACATCTGTGCAGAATATGGACTGGAAGCCCCGAGATCAAAGTGGGGAACACCCCCAAAGGTGGTGGAGAATGACCGAGCTAAGATCCTGTGGGACTTCCAGATCCAGACATACAAGATGGTAATAGCGAACCAACCGGACATTGTGGTGGTGGATAAAGAACAGAGGAAAGCCGTTGTGGTGGATGTAGCAATACCAAGTGACTACAACATCAGGAAAAAGGAGCACGAGAAACTGGAGAAATACCAGGGCCTCAGAGAGGAACTGGAAAAGACCTGGAAGGTGAAGACCACAGTGGTGCCTGTGGTCATCGGGGCCCTCGGGGCAGTCACCCCCAAACTGGAGCAGTGGCTCAAACAGATCCTAGGAACAACATCAGACATCTCAGTCCAGAAATGTGCAGTTCTAGGCACAGCCAAGATACTGCGCAGAACCCTCAAGCTCCCAGGCCTCTGGTAGAGGACCCGAGCTCAGAGGATGAAAGAGACCACCCGCGGAGGGTGAGAAGGGAATTTATATATATCATATATATGTGTGTGTGTGTGTTATGACCCATCTAGGGGTGGCCAGATCACATGAAAGATTCATCCTCTTTAGATCTCAAGCAGCCGACACACACAAAGTTGATAATTTTATAATGTTATTTATTTTAAAAAGATGTATTTCTGGACTTCAGAGTGAGCTATAATACTGAAAACAACAAACTATCTGAATATTAACCAAATCTTGCCTAATTGAAAGTAAATAAACCAAATGACAAAAACTTACCTCCCTAATTAAGAAAAACATGAGAAAACTAAGGAAACATAAATGGCAGCTCCCTCTTACAAACTCCAAACATTTTTACAAAGGCTTTAACAGACGAACAGTGTGGCCGGTGTTCTGATGAGCTCAGGATGGATGGTAGGAAGTCCACGTCAGCAGCTTTTATATCCGTCACCTCTGGGAGGCCACCAATTAGACGTCTCCGGCATATTCAGGGAGCAAATGAGGGACGGGCACCTGCACACTCACGTTTGCATGATTACATTTACAACGCCAGTCGTAACTGTAAATAATCTAAGCTGTATTTGGTGCAGCTTGAGTTCAGGAGTCTGATGTCTGAAGGGAAGAAACTGTTCTTCAGCCTGATGGTCTTGCTTTGGATGCTCCTCAGCCTCCTGCCTTAGGGGAGCGGCTGGAACAGCCTGTGTGCAGGATGGGTTGAGTCTTTCATGATGAGGAGCGCCCTCCTCCTGCATTGAGGTGGAGGGAAGGCTGCTCCCCACAGTCCTCTGTGCAGCCTTGACCACCCTCTGTAGAGCCGTCCTCTCAGCAGCAGTGCAGCTGCTGTGCCACACAGTGATGCAGGTGCAGAGAACACTCTCCACCACACAGCGATAAAAGCTCCTCAGGACTGAGCTCCCAAGTCCAGCTGTCCGCAGCTTCTTGAGGAAGTAGAGATGCTGATGGGCCTTCTTGACCAGATGGGAAGTGTTGGTACTCCAGGTGAGGTCACTGGATATATGCACACCCAGATACCTGTAGCTGGAGACCACCTCCACAGCTGCTCCTCTGATGTACAAGGGCTGAAGAGGATCCTTGTTCCTTCTGAAATCCACCACCATCTCCTTGGTCTTCTTCACATTGATGCAGAGGTAATTTTCTCTGCACCACTGCACCAGGTGTTCCACCTCCTCTTTGTATTTGGACTCATCACTGTTCATGATGCGTCCCACTACTGCTGTGTCGTCGGCAAACTTCACTATATTACAGTTGGAATGCCTTGCTGAGCAGTTATACTTCAGCAGAGTGAAGAGGAGGAGGCTCAGCACGCAGCCCTACGGCGAGCCAGTGCTGAGGGTGATGGATGAGGAGACGTTGTTGTTGATCCGGACAGTTTGAGGTCTGTTTGTCAGGAAGTCCAAAATTCAGTTCCCCAGTGTAGAACTCAGTCCAAGAGAGGAGAGCTTCTGCACCAGGGTCTGTGGGTTGATGGCGTTGAATGCTGAGGAGAAATCCAGGAAGAGGAGACTTATGTAAGAGTTCCTGCTCTCCAGATGGGTGAGGGCTGTGTGGATCACCGATGAAATGACGTCAGCAGTGGACACATTGATGTCAATGGAGCCCTTGATGTGATTCATGACTAGCTTCTCGAAGAACTTCATGACGACCGATGTTTAGGCTAAGAACAGCACAGTTCTTCATCTCTGCAGAAACTCTCAGCCTCAGATGTAACAAATCCACTTTGTTATCCAGTGGGTGGACAATGGCCAGAAACAGAGTCAGAATAGGTGGCTTCCCAGCCTTCAGCTGGGCCAACGCGCCTGCCCGCTTCCCCCTCTTCTGTTTTCTGGCACGTTTCCTTTTGACTGTTGCTCCTTGCATCCTGCTGCGCCAGGCCGTTGTTCTGAGGAGGCTCTGTCTCCCAAGTACAGATTTCAGCCTTGGTGATATAATAACAGCCAAACTGTATCCAGTCGCCATCAGTTCAGTTGAGCTGTATTTCAGTAGTGAAGTTGTCACTGAACTCTTGCCCAAAGCAGCCTCACAGATGTTAAAATATAGCTTAATCTGGGGCGCTCGTGAAGCCAATGCACCTCTGTGGGCCGCCATAGCAGAATCAGACCTAAGTTTCTATTCACAAACAAGTGTATGTTGGAAAAAAAAAAAATTAGAATATATATTAGAATATTCTCTTCTATATTTACAAAAATCAAAAAATATACAAACAAGAAAATCCACATTCTTTTAAGTTACATTAACAAAAAAAGTCAAGGAGGGAAAAAATTGAATAAAATAAGAGTAACAGTAAAAATTACAGTTTTACAGGTTTAGAAATGACTGCTTGTATCTTGTTCCCAGCAGCCAGGATTGCCTTCCAAGGTCATGAGTCATTTTAATTTTTAATTTGATGGAATCCAGATGTAGGGTCCTGAATGTTCATCAATGACTTGTTTACACTGGTGATAAATATCATCCAAAGTGTCTCCTTGAACCAGAGCTGAAAGCAAACATGAAGAAGAAATTATTATGAAAAGTAACTGCTACAGATGGTTACATAATTGCCTTCTCTTGAGAAGTATTAAAATCTTTCAACTTTGTCATATCAGTATGCATTACTTCATCATTTTCAGATACACTGTGAGAAAAAGGTGCAACACACAAGGGCTAGGTGAGAGTCATTGTGAAAAACAGTGATAGCTGTTTTTATTAAAGAGTATTAAGCAAATATAAACACAGCGGTAAAACTAGTATTCATCTACCTGTGATTGTGTTATTTATTAGTGGTTGGCAGGTGGCAAGTAGTTGAATAGCCACATGTACACATGTACAACTTTTGGATTTCATGTTTCTTCAGCACTTCACACAAAACTTAAATGTTTTTGAAGCTGTTTTATACAATATTTCTTATTATGCAGACAGTCTTATATCAGAATTTTTGTAGTTAAGTACTTCTTGCTTTTTAAATTTCCATAGAGGATAACAGTGAAGCAAGACAATTTAACTGCAGAAAACATATTTTTCTTTAGTTTTCATTCATGTTTTAATAACCTAATTTAAATACTGTTGTGTATTACATGCAGCAAGTTAGTTTCTAGCAATTTAGTTTATCTGAAAGCTGGGTTTTAGAAAGCAGGGCTAACAAACCCAGTAGAAGGAAGTTACTCTGAATAAACTTACCCTGTTCTGTGAAGCTCTACATTTTCAATTTAAGAACATGAGATAAACTTGGCAACTAAGTTTTGTTTCAAGTTGAGTTAACCCTTGTGCGTGCAAGGACTGAGGCAAACGTAGAGGACTATGGCAAATTATACAAGTTTTACGTGTGTGGTGTCGGTTGGACCCCATTTCCACATACAAGTGTTAAGCGTGAGTGCAAGTATAAGAAGAAGCCCTCATCAATGGAAGGCAGATAAGGTTATTCACCAAGGCAAAGGGAGAAAAACAAAACAAGCCTGAAAATGCGCATTTCCCGCCAGTTGAATTCTACGTTTTAATAACAATCTTTATTGTCATTATAGAACCATGCAATAAGTTACATGGATTATAACGAAATTGGTGAAAAATGGTACTACAAGGTATTTAATGCTCTTATGGCTACCAGGTATAAACTGTTCTTCAGTCTGTTTGTTCTTGCTTTAATGCTCCTGTATCTGCAGCCAGATGGCAGCAGTTGGAACAAATTGTGACCAGGGTGTGAGGAGTCTTTTAAAATATTCTTGGCTTTCCTGAGGCAGTGGGACCTGTGGAGATCTTCAAGAACAGTCAGAGAGCAGCCGATGGTCTTTTGAGCAGATTTTATGGTTCTCTGGAGAGTCTTCCTCTGTGCTGCTGTGCAGCTGGGGAACCAACACAGAGACAATAGCAGATAAGGGTTTCAATAGAACATCGATAGATGGACACCAGCAGTTTTTGAGAAATATTGTTCCTCCTGAGGACTCTCAGGAAATGGAGTCTCTGCTAGGCCTTCTTTGCAAGTTATGGTGTGCTTACATCGCAGGCCAGGTTATCCATGATCTGAACTCCCAGGAAACGGAAGTTCGACACCCTCTCCACCGGCTCTCCGCAGATGTTTAGTGGTCCAATGTTTCTTTTCCTTGTCCTAAAATCCACTATGATCTCCTTGGTCTCAGCTGTGTTTAGGGTGAGGTTGTTGTCTGTGCACCATGCTGTCAGTCGCTCCACCTCATTCCTGTAGGCAGACTCATCGTCCCCTGAGATTAGCCCACTACGGTTGTTTAATGATGGCATAAGAAGAACAAACTCAGGATTTGTTCAAACAATCCTTCTACTGAGCAGGGTTGGTCATGATAAGTTACAGTGGTAAGTTTACTGAGGATAACCGCTATACAGGTTTCTGAAACTGAAAACCCAGGATAAGCACATAGTTACCCCAAAACTTCCTCAGGATTTTCACTCATCGCGCTTTCTGAAATGGGGCCCTGGTGTTCTTTGAGAGGTGGCTGTTTGGCCAGGGAATACAAAAACAGACAAAGCAGTCTGTCTGGTAGTGACTACCTTTTCTTTTCATGAAAACTGAATCTAGTCATTGCAGCAGGTCAGTTTTGAGCCTTTTATTTGTCCTATTTTATATAATATCACAGCCAAGTTGAAAGATTTCTATTAGTAAGTTGGAAAATCATTAAGATTTTTTTAGGGTATGCAGAGCCCTTGCTATCTTGGTAGCAAAACTGTTGACATCACCTAAATAAAACAAGTCATTAACTATTTACTGGAAAATTATGATGCTGAATTATAGGAGATATTAAATATATCAAAACAAATTTAAAATCTAAAACAATATTATTTTAAGTGATGAAAGGTGGAAACCTGATGTCTGGCTTCTGCTAACTGAATAAAATATTGAGAATAGAAATTATAGAAAACACGCAAAGCTTAGATGAGGTTCAGAGAACACCATCCTCTGTTTTCTTCTTTTCTTTCTACAGGTCTAAAAGTGTGAAATAGATTTAAAGCAAGTTTTTACTGTAAATTTAAAGTTGGCTATTGTTTTTCTGCAATGTTTAAGAAATGGGCCTGGTTGTGGCATTGTATTTGAATTCTTTACCTTACCTGTAAACAATTCTCCAAACTCCCTCTCCAGCTTCACAGCCTTTTCAAATATCTTCTTCACTTGTTCCTCAGTCAATTTCTTATTCATGTCCCTGGGTATGACATAGGACATAGGATAACATTTGAACATTTTTTTTTTCTTTCATTTACGAAACAGACACTGTTCAGGAGACATTAAAGATAGCTACATTTGTAATGGAGCATGAGGCATGTTACTCTCATCAGGTTGGGCATCACAAGGTCAACATGAATTCAAGAATTAAAATGAAATAAAAAAAAAAATCTTTATTTATCCCCAGGGAAATTCAATTTGCTTTAATTCATTGTTCAAGCTTCGTTAACAAGTTGTTGCTAATGCTGAAGGCAGGAAGCATTTACTGTAGTGGTCTGCATGTCAAGAATTGGGTTGATGAGGTGGTGAAGATGAGGTTGTGGTGAAAACTTATGGTTTTAATGGTGATCTCAAAAGGATACAAAAAGCCCAGGCAGCACAGATGAACAATAACGCGAAGAATTTAAACACTGGTAGCAACTGGAATAGAACTAGACAACGAGGACAGACATGATAAGGATCTGACAGGGAGCAAGAGACAGATAGGTTTAAATACACAGAGAAGGTAATCAGGGGAAACAAGGGACACCTGGGGGCAATTAGGGGAATGACAGACAACATAGGAACTAATTAACAGAGAAAACCCAAATCCTCACACTGTTTTTGCTCTGAAGGATAAAACTTATCACTTTCTGTTGTCACTATTGCACTTTGTGGATATGTTGGTATTTGAGACTCTCTTGATTTGATCTCATTTCTCTGTCCTGAGACCTTAGTGAGTTAACACATGTGCACAGTAAAACACACATGATGTACACTGCTCAAAAAAATAAAGGGAACACTCAAATAACACATCCTAGATCTGAATGAATGAAATATTCTCATTGAATACTTTGTTCTGTACAAAGTTTGAATGTGCTGACAACAAAATCACACAAAAATCATCAATGGAAAACAAATTTATTAACCAATGGAGGCCTGGATTTGGAGCCACACACAAAATTAAAGTGAAATGTTCCCTTTATTTTTTGAGCAGTATATATTGAACTTTACTTTTTGGGAACTCTTTATGTTTCACACAATTTCTTTTTTTATTTGGCATGGTAAGGGCTTGCTTGCTTAGTTAGTTTAGTGTTAACTTAGCATCAGCGCTACTATGACTTCTCCTGCTGTTTCCAGTCTGTCTGAATCTTCTCTTTTCTGTTTTCTGTGTCAGATGTTAAGTAATTCTTCTGCCTCATATATTGATAATCGTACATGTAAGAAATGTAGCACTTTTGTAGCGTTTGAGGCGAGGGTGTTGGAATTGGAAAACCAGCTCTGCACTGCTGACGCCTCTTAGCCACTGTGGAGCTAACATGACTAGAACAAAACGGTCCATCACCCAACCAGCATAGTCCCAGATCCTAGCCCATGGATCATCATCAACACCATCAGCAATTTAATCTCTAACCCATTAGCTCCCTGCTTTAATTCAGAACTTCATACTTTAAAGCAGAACACTAGGACTTTACATATCTTGATGACTCCTAAGATAGATAGATAGATAGATAGATAGATAGATAGATAGATAGATAGATAGATAGATAGATAGATAGATAGATAGATAGATAGATAGATAGATAGATAGATAGATAGATAGATAGAGACAGAGCAGGACTATAATTATTATATTTTTCTTAAAGGAGGATGTTTTAAACAGGAAAAAAAACCCAGAAAACTGTCTTCATCTTTTAGGACGCTCAGAGCCATCTCTGTTGTTGTTGTGGTTGGAAGCAGTCCAAAATCTTATTAGCTTTGGTTAAAAAATAATATGTAAAACTGATATGTCACTGAAGACCACAGAAATACTCACATTAATGAATCAGCAGACTTAGCTTTTATCAAGATGGCTATCGGATGCAACTGTGCTACTTGTAGTCGTTTAATAGCATTTCCAGAGACATCCAGAATACAGTGTTTGCCCTAAAAAGACATAGTAATTTAGAAGATATTCTACTAAAATTCTTATAAAAAAAAATAAGAGTTATCTATTATGTTTTCCCTGGTTTGTTGCATAAGAGAAGAAAACAGATCAGCTGGAACAATAACATTACAACTTCCTTTTTTATATGAACATTTATGATTCTGTGTGGTACAACCAACATGAAGTTGAATTAAATAATATTACCCTCTCAGCAACATATTTTACAGACTGGACACTGGTCCCGTAAAGATTGTCATTGTATTGTCCAGCTTCTATGAACTTGTGCTCTTGAATGTCCTTCTCCATCTGCTCTCTGGACATCACGAAGAGATAGTCTTGCCCATCAACCTCATAGTTCCTTTTTGGCCTCGTGGTGTCTTGTGGTATAAGGAAGAGAATACATTCTTAGCATATCATAACGACAAGGATACTTACTACAATCTAAGTTTTAATTCAGAAAACAAAAAAAAAAAAAAACATGCATAACTATGTGATTCCTATTTGAAAAGCCAAGCAGTTGGAGAAAAAAGCAAAGCTGCAAGACACTGAAAGAGACAGAGCAACAGCTACTGAGAGGTTGACAGAAGTTATATTCTCTCCAACCCTAACCACCAACTGATTTGGCTGTTGATAAACTGGTAATGGTAACTAATTGTAAAATGAATCAAATACAGGATGATCATTAGCATTGTGAGGCAGGAAACCAATGGCACTAAAGGTTCAGCAGATGTATAATGGAACACAAGAAAAGACTCTGAAACTCCCTACAGATCTTCGTTCAGACATCAATAAATTACAGCTTCATTTCTGAAGAATCTTTGAAAAATTGTAGATTTTTATTGAAGTGTTTCATTTTTGCAGGATCAACAATGACTTACTAGAAGTAAAGCTAATTATATGTATACAGGTCCTTCTCAAAAATTTGCATATTGTGATAAAATTCATTATTTTCCATAATGTAATGATAAAAATTGAACTGTCATATATTTTAGATTCATTGCACACCAACTGAAATATTTCAGGTTTTTTATTGTTTTAATACTGATGATTTTGTCATACAGCTCATGAAAACCCAAAATCCCTGTCTCAAAAAATTTGCATATTTCATCCGACCAATAAAAGAAATTAGTTTTAATACCAAAAAAGTCAACCTTCAAATAATTATGTTCAGTTATACACTCAATACTTGGTCAGGAATCCTTTTGCAGCCTTCAATGCAGCGTGGCATGGAGGCAATCAGCCTGTGGCACTGCTGAGGTGTTATGGAGCCCAGGATGCTTCGATAGTGGTCTTAAGCTCATCCAGAGTTTTGGGTCTTGCGTCTCTCAACTTTCTCTTCACAATATCCCACAGATTCTCTATGGGGTTCAGGTCAGGAGAGTTGGCAGGCCAATTGAGCACAGTAATACCGTGGTCAGTAAACCATGTACCAGTGGTTTTGGCTCTGTGAGCAGGTTCCAGGTTGTACTGAAAAATGAAATATTCATCTCCATAAAGCTTTTCAGCAGATGGAAGCATGAAGTGCTCCAAAATCTCCTGATAGCTGCTGCATTGACCCTGCCCTTGATAAAACACAGTGGACCAACACCAGCAGCTGACATGGCTCCACAGACCATCACTGACTGTGGGTACATTACATTGGACTTCTGGCATTTTGGCATTTCCTTCTCCCCAGTCTTCCTCCAGACTCTGGTACCTTGATTTCCGAATGACATGTAAAATTTGCTTTCATCCGAAAAAAGTACTTTGGACCACTGACTACTTTTCGGATGAAAAAAGTGCTGCTTCTCTGTAGCCCAGGTCAGTCGGTTCTGCCACTGTTTCTGGTTCAAAAGTGGCTTGACCTGGGGAATGCGGCACCTGTAAAACATTTCCCGCACATGCCTGTGCACGGTGGCTCTGGATGTTTCTACTCCAGACTCAGTCCACTGTTTCCGCAGGTCCCCCAAGGTCTGGAATTGGCCCTTCTCCACAATCTTCCTCAGGGTCCGGTCACCTCTTCTCGTTGTGCAGCATTTTCTGCCACATTTTTTCCTTCCCACAGAGGTGCCTTGACACAGCACTCTGGGAACAGCCTATTCATTCAGAAATTTCTTTCTGTGTCAGTTTAATTTTTATCATTACATTATGGAAAATAATGAACTTTATCACAATATGCAAATTTTTGAGAAGGACCTGTATAATCCCAAGTTGAACAGATCTTTCATTTTAAAAGAACCTCCATCCACTTAGCCATTTTCACCATGTCCTGGAAATGTATACTACAACAGGTTAGGGTTAGGAGTATTACAAATGAACTTTTATGTTACGGTTAATTGGCTCATAACAGTGGCTCCTGTCAAAGAAAATGTATAGTTGGGAAGATCACCCTCTCCCCTTTATTATTAAATAGAAAAATTATGAAGCTTTCTTTATTACCTTTTGCATAGATAGCAAATCTATCTATGCAAAGATAGATAAGAGACAATGTAAAAAGTCTCTTAGGTTGAGACTTTTTACATTGTTGTAAAACCTCACAAACCCAGAATTCGTTGGACTTGAAATCCAATGTAGTTCATCTCAAAAATAGTTATGGTTGCCATAAAGCCTGAGAAGAATTGCCTCTTTCAGATTAAAAACCAGCTAATGATACCAATCTCTTCACTGAGGAGTTTGGGGTCTATTGTGCAACAGTGTACTGCATGACTATTGCCATCCACTGACCCAAAAGCCTCTCAGGATGGAATCAAGTTAAGACAAATGGTAATTACATAATGGAAAAACCCAAATGCCTAATGCCCAGTTATTGTCTGTGTGTTTACTGGTATATGCAAAAAATACATTTATGTGTTGGGAACTTACGTGGGACACAAGAACCAAACTTGTCCGGAAACTCCGCAATCAGATTTTCATTGATTTTGTCCTTCATGGGTCCAAGAATGATGACAGGTCTAGCATAATCAACTGAACAGGAATACACAGAATTTCAGCACTGTCATTAACCTTTCTTAAAATCTCAGCACATTTGCCATTTTATTTGTTTATTTTTCAGTGTTGTTATAATTGTAATGGATTGTCAGAAAAATTGCCAACCTTGGCTAAGGCAAAAAGAAGTCTTTTTCCATTTGCCAGCTCAACTCTGATGTAAGTGTGTTTACTGCACATTTAAAGAAATTCTACATAAATAACTTGAAGGAAAGTACAAGATAAAATTTGTTTTATACCAGACACAAAGTGAAAACAACAGTGAAGTTGTTTTCACACCAAGTGAATGTTGAGATTATTTAATAGTTATATACATTTGGCATGATTTGTAAGGCTTTACACACAGAATTAAGACTCCTCTGTAACTTTAGCCAGTAAATGAATAGTCTTTGCAAAGCCTAATTGAGGGGAGTATTACAAATTCAATCTGCTTCATACCTCTGACCTCCACCATGCTAGGACGGGCTGATCTTCTTTTATGTATAGCTCAACAAGAAATTTACAGAAATATACAAATACAAAGACACATACACCTGTTTTTCCTCACTGGCTGAGGTAAAATAAAACCAAACTTATTTTGCTTTAGGTCTGTTACAATAACCATAATTCAACATTAAAACATTAAAACTACATTAAGATTCTTTTAGGGGAATTTCCTACTGAGTATTTGTTATTTTTTCCTTTTTCAGACAATCCACTTACTTTCTTGGCGTAGCACATATTCATAGGAGAGACTTACATCATCTTGACTTCCTGGTGAGATGAAAAGAGAAAAATATTAGAACTTTTCCCCACAATTGAAAAATGTTCAAGAAGTAGAGTCATGTCATTTGAAAAAACAGATTTAACCCTTTCATGCATGAATTATGATCCTTTGTGTCAGGATTTTTGTCATTTCTTTTATTTTCTTAAGGCATAAAAAAGGGAGGGACAAAATTTTGTAAAAACTTTTTTTTATTTTATTTTATTTTTTTAGGTGATCAATTGTAATTTTTTCCAAATACAAAGTTATTTGAAAAATACATCAGTAGTATTGTTCTTTAGGGGTTATCTGATGTCACAATATTTTTTTTACTTGCAAGAGTCGTCTACAGTAGAAGGAGGCACAGGGTCGGTTGGCATGCTCTTTTGTCTGTCGGCCATATTGGATTTAACAAAAATAATTTTTTCCATTTGCAGCTGATGGCCAGCAGTTGATAGTGTATTTTATTAGTGCCCACTTCAGTGGTCTGTGTGCATTTATAACATAAAAATCCATATGAAGCACAAGAAAATGGCTTTTAGATAGCTGTCCACTGTAGTGACCAGTATTCATGAAAGGGTTAAGCTGACATATTTGCTCCAGATCGTTAGGCATGTTTTTATGAGGTTAAAAATCCACATTGAGGCTTTAAAATATTTTATAAACTTAAATACAACCAGAAATTCAAACCAGGTGAAAAACATTACAAACTTTACCTTGGGCTGATTTAAACTGATACCCTAAAAAAAGTCAGTTTCTGGGTGTTTTGATGGACTCAGACATGAACCTTAAGATGCAAAGTAAAGAGAATTACAAAGTCAGCCTTCTGTCACATGATGAGTGATGAGTTTCTAGATAAACTCATCCATGCATTTATCATTAGTTGCATTGATTAGAACAACAGTGTCTTCACAGGTCTGCAAAAAAGTTTCTAGGGGGCTCTGTACCAAGGATACATACACAAATTTCAAGAGAAAAATTAACACACAGGCAATATTTTTATGCTCCGACATAATCTTAATTAGAGTCTTATATATACTTTCATACACAAAGACAGGCTGCATAATGAGGAAGTAATTCACCCATTTTATTCAGGTGTATTGGACTAGGGACACATCAAAACATTTAGGGACACTGGCCCTCTAGCCCTGGATTTAAAGACCCCTGGTCCTTCACCATATTCACCCAATGTCCTTTAATTAAACTGAATAAAAGATCTTATGTTACTCCTTAGCCAGTTGAAGTGGCCCAGCCATCTGGTTAGGATGCCTCCTGGACTCCTCCCTGGTGAGGTGTTCCGGGCACGTCCCACCTGAACGAGGCCCAGGAGAAGACCCAGGACTCACTGGAGGGACTATATTTCTCAGCTGGCCTGGGAAGGCCTTGGGATTCCCCCAGAGGAACTGGCCCAAGAGGCTGGGAAGAGGGAAGTCTGGGCCTCCCTATTAAGCTGCTAGCCTCATGATCCAACTCCGGATAAGCGGAAGAAGAAGGATGTTACTTCTTAAAAACAATTCATGTAATTTTATGTGATTACATTCTTTTCATGAATTGCTGAAAAAAAAATTCTTCCTGCTTGGCAGTGTTTTCTATGGAAAATAATATCTTTCATATCTTTTAGCCTTTTAGAAATGCTACCTAACAGACCAATAAACAAAGTTTGGACCAAAAAATATCAATAGATCCACACTTTTGGGTAAAAAATTATGGTAAAAAGAAAATAGAACAGAACAAGATCTCACACACTCCAAACTTTAGATGAGAATTGCACTTTGACAGACAGTCCAACATAAGAAAACAGTAAAAAATGAACTGCTACCGCATGCAGGAATACAGAAAGGAGAGACATGCTGAGACAAAAATGTTTATGTTCAGCAGTGGTGCCCAAAGTCAGTCCTCGAGGGCCAGCATCCTGTATGGTTTAGTTGTCTCCCTGGTTTAACGCGCGTTAGATGGCCTAAGCATCTAACGAGCCAGTCATTACCACCGGTCATTACCTAAAATATGCAGGATGCCGGCTCTCCATGACTAACTTGGGGCACCCCTGATGTACAGTGAGTAACTTTGAAGTGGCCGAGGTGAGAAATCCTCTCTAAACCAACTTACTGAATGTTCTTGTCCCATACCCATCATCACCTATTCCCACGATGTCCTATTGATCATCCAAAGAGATCCGTTGGAGAAGATAAAAAGGAAAGGGAACAGCTGCACATTCAAAATGTTGGAGGCAGTTCACCCATAAGTTCAGCCTTACAGAAATATCTAGCCAGCAGAAGCAACCAAAACAAACAAAAACAAATACAAAAACAAATGTAACAGTCCTTACAATGACTGAGAGGAAAAGTCGGTCATATGTCAAAATAACATAAAAAAAAGTGTTATAGTAATCTTATTCCTGTTGACTGAAAAGCCTCATGAAGGAGTCATGGAAAACAGATCAACAAAAATAAAAACAAGACCAAAAGTTAAAGAAATTTTGTCACTCTAACATGGTCCTCCACATTACTTACACTGAACTTGTGCTGAGGTGCTTGTGTGTCTGAGATTACTTACGATATGAATCACTGCCATCGGGTTCAGCAACTTTGTTCTTGTAGAATGGGTGCTTTTGTGTAAAACTGAAATTTTTTTCATTTGCTTGTCAGTGAATGACTGAAAGGAGAAAAAATATGTGGCATGCATGCATAACTGTCAGCTTCATGCAGACAAAGCAGATGTTTGCAAGAAGTGGGACATCAAGAAAAAAATTTAAAACCAACAATTTCAAGCTGAACCTGCTCTTAAGATGAGTTCCTACAAAAAATGTGAATTGTATTCACATGATTCATAGATACCTAACTTTAATGTCAACCAAATCAAATTGAGCAAAGACAGAATTTTAATTTCTAACTATATTTTTAAAGATTTTTTTATGCCACTGGTGTCCTTTATTTGATAGTAATCTGACAAGAAAAGTTCGGAGAGAGCGAGAAAAAGAGCTGCAGCAAAAGAATCGACTATGGCAGACTAACTTGGGATGGCTGCATCAAAGTCTGTAGCCTCTGTATACAGATCACCGTATACTCTAACCACTGCGTCACATTAAGCCCCAGGAATTCTAATGTAACTTTTTTATTTGATTATTGTTTATTACAATAACAAACACTACTACTATCATCAGGGCAGTGGTAATAATTTATATGAATCTTAAACTAATTTTTTGTAGCAAACATAAAGGGTAGGGTGTTGGTAATTATTAGACCATTACAACAATAATAATACACTATGACAGCAATTAATAAGCAGTGAAAATGCCATGTAGAGTGAAATACTTGCCTTCTTACAGATGTCTTCAGTTTATGCCTTTTTGCAGCACTTACATGTATGTATCAGATCAATGTTGGATAAAGTTAAGCTGAGTAAATTACAGAGATCAATTTTCAAATCTTATTGATTAATTGAAAACAGCTATTCAAAGTGACATGGCCTTCTGGAAATAAGACCCCTGATAACACTTTATTTGAAGGGGTGTGAATAAGACTGACATGAGACTGTCATAAACATGACATAACACCTGTCATGAACATGAATAAGTCTTCATGAATATTTATGACTGTTGTCATAAAGTGTCATTCGGTAAATCATGACACTTTTAATACAAAGTTGACATTATTCAAAATGTCTTCGTTATGACAACTTGACATTAACCAAGAAATCATGATCTGACATAAATTTATTATAAAAGTATTACCGATTAAACTTTAAAAATTAGCTTTATGTGGTAATATTATATAGCTCCGCCATGTTGTTTAGTCTTCAATTTCTTGATTTAATTGATCCTAAAGTTTTACAGCAAGATGTCTACAAAGCACTTATGAACTTAGGATTTGAAACATTTAAGGCTGTTTTAAGTAGTGCAATACACCATCTCCACCAGTGAGAGGCATGAACAGCCGTGCAGTGTGTTGGTGAAGAAGAAATCTTCCATATTGTGGGGCCAACGTAACACAGTTTATAACGGCCAGACCTCTTGTTTAAAAAGAAGCCAAAGTTTGCCACCTAATACATATGAGGTATGTATCTTATTAACTTTAAATTTTCTTTGAGAAAATAACATAAATAACATTGACTATGTTCTCTTTCTTTGTAATGTTAGCTATGAGCAATTCATAGCTACCTTGCTGTAATTTAATGTTAGCTAAAGTTATTAATCTCCATTACTGTAACGTTAGCCCTTAATATTAAACATATTTTAAAGACAGGCAAATAAGTTTTTTCCCTCCAATTTTAATGTAGCAAGTTAAAAGCTAATATGTTAGTCAAAGTTATCCTTCATGTGCATTATTTAGCAACTTGGCTGATGTGACACAGTGCTTGTGTTCTTTGCTTTGGCAAGTTTAGCCACATGAAGACCCATGTTAGCTAAGGAAACATGGTGGGGGGACAAAGTTGGCTAATGAAGACATGCTATGAGTGTGGATGATGATACTGAGGACCAGCCACCAGAGAAAGAAGTCCCTGTTTGACCAAAGAGAAAGAAGCAGATGAAATATTCCCCACGAAAATTAGGTAAATCATGGTAAGTGTTATGAAGCCTCGGTGCAGATTCAATCTGGAAGCCTCATCAGCCTCAGCTGCCTCATCAAATCAGCGCCTCCCTCTCTTCACCCTGGACCTATCAGTGTTGGATCAAGCCTCGCTTTGGCTATTCACAGATACTTCACAGATAGCATGTTTATTCACGTCTATCTGCGCAGAGGGATTATTCATAAACAGCAGACGTATGCACACTGAGCTACTGAGAGTGGAGCAGCTGGATCGTCATGATTACCGCATTCATCTCTCTGCTTCTATATTAGTTAACTTCGCTACCAATCGACACTAGTGAATGAGATGCGCATTAATGACCCATTTGAATTAAACGCAGGCCAGCAAAAAAAAAAAAAAAAGCCGTGCGCTGGCTGAAGAGAGGTTATGCATACAGTCTGTGAGTCATAAATTATATTATTAGCCTAATTGTGACTCTCGCCTCGTTGCAAGGCGATATGCGCAGTAAACTAGCTGCCAACGGATCGTGTAGTTGGTCAATATTCCCTCCATGGCACATCTCGGTAGGGTCAGTCCACGTGCTTTCACTAATCGTTAAACATGCTAAATTCTCGCTTGTTATGGCCATTACCCAATTATCGCTTCACATCAAATTTTGTTCTGTGTCCTATTCACTAACTAGAAAATTCCTGCAGAAATTTTAAGGGGCCTGCCAACTGTGCCCATCACTTTAAACCCAGCGTTTCAAATTTGACATGAAAAATAGATATATGAAGATCTGACATAATTATCTCACCACTACAACACAGTAACTGTAAATTTTGTCAGATATATTGTGACAATATGAGTCACCATTGAAAAGCAGAGTATTAACCCAAAGTCAGTGAAATTCAATCCGAGACCAACGACTATAAGCTTCGCACATGGTGTTCTCACTCATGGTCCAAAATAAAAAACACGAAGAAAGTTGGTAATAGTTAATTTCTAAAAACTATTTCAATTTTCATAGTAAAGATTTTAATTTACACTCAAAAATTCAGACAAGTAATAATTTTATGTAAGCAAAACATGAATAGTCACAGGAAATATGTATTCTTCCCACAATACATTGTGAGATCTGATTCAGCGCTGTGGGATTACTCACTGCCTCTGTCTAGGACCCGTTGCTATGGTAATTAATGATCTGCACCTGGGCTGGCTCTCTCGTCAGATAGTCAGGTTTCTATACTTGTGAGACACCCAGCGTCGGTCTCCAGGACCCTGACAAAAAACCATAAGCCCTGGGAAAATTTGGAAAACATTTTACAGGAGCAGGCATGTGTATCTATGTCATGACCAACCTTGAGATCAATAGGCCTCTATTTGTGCCTGTGAGGGGGAGTTAAACAGAGTTTTGGAGTCAGACCTCCACTGTCCTGTGTGTGTGTGTTTCAGAGAGAAATCTTAGTGATGCTGTGAGTTCCTCAGATTAAAGCTTTTTCGTTTTTTTTATTTATGTCGTCATTTTATCTCAGAATCCCACTAAAAGTAATAGCTCACTTGCCGGGATCGAGCCGCTCGTTTTGATACCACTTTTGTGGGTGGGCACGCAGCGGTACGAGCCGCATTAACGGTAACGGAAGAATAATAAATTATATTTACTAGAAAATTCCGCAGAAATTTTGAGGGGCATGCCAAAGTGTGCCCGTCGCTTTTTAATCAAGCCTTCTGATGCAAAAAATTAGCATTAATGCTAAAGAAAGCTGCAATGTAGTCAATAACCTGTGGTGAGTCAGAAACATGTTGACTAAACTGTACCTTTACCATTCAGTATGTTGAAATTAATGCATAAGCCAAAATGCTAATATTAGCATGAAGACTAATATTCATGTAGGATGTGTGGCATCACTAGCATGTTTTCTGTCATTGATTTACTCCATTCAGTATACTGAACATCGCTAATAAGTAAGAAAATTATCTAATAGCTACCTTTAGGGAAAAGGCTAATGCTAATGCTATTGCACTGCCTTGCTGCGCAAGGCAGTGCACTAGTGGGGGCAGTAAAATGCTAAACTTGTGCTAATGTTAATGAACTGCCTTGCTGCGCAAGGCAGTTCACTATCCTGAGGAAAAAAAATGCGAAAAAAGCTTAATATTATTGCAACGCCTACGGCGTTGCACTAGCATGAGAGGAATATGCAGACTTTTATTTTGAAACTTTCAGTAGGCTTCATTTTAACTACCACACCAATTCAATGTGTAACAGTAGTTTGTTTAAACATTTCACATAAAGCCCAAAGCTGATGTGAAAAATATCAAGGCTTTTATTTTGAAATTTTCATTAAGCTTCATTTTAATTGACCACAGCAATAAAATGTGTAACAGTGGTTGGGTTAATCCAACTATATAATGCCCAAAACAGCAAGTAGTTCTAAATGCCAGTTCAGCCCTAATCTGTGGTATCTGAGAGTTCCGCCATGTTGTAGTTCTGACCTTCAGTCATTGTAGTTCTAAAGAGCAGCTCAACTATCATGTTAGTGAGACACACAGGGAGAGACAGAATTCTAACTGTTTGAAGCAGTTAGTTTTTCTGATCAAAGCGGCTTACTGTTCAGCATCCATAAGAGCAATCCGAAAACTTTTTGAAGCATATAAGAGGGCAATTTCTTGTCTCCGATGGAACCACGATTTAAATCTGTAGTTCTCTCTGCACTAACCTGAGAGAAAAACATAATAAAGGCCTGATAGGAATATTCAGGCTTTTATTTTGAAATTTTCAGTAAGCTTCATTTTAAATGGCCACACTAATCCCATGTCTAACAGTGGTTGGGTTATACCAGTTCATATATAATGCCCAGAACATTCTGCCCTGTCTGTAGTTATAACATTCTGCTCACCTTCTTTCTGTAATAAGTCAGAGTTCCACCATTATGTACTTCTTAACTGCCAGCTCAGCCCTCCTTTGTAATGATTGAGGGTTCCACCATGTTGACCTTCCGACCTTCTGCTCAGGCCTCTGTAGTAAAGTGTTCCATCGTGTTTAGAACTACAAAGATGGTGTTTTTGTAGTCCTAAGGAGCAGTTTGGCTTTTGTCTGTGTTCTGTTGCTATAGTGATCAAGCCTCCCCCTGTGTTTCTCCAGACAGGGGGAGAAACAATTCTATGTGTTTGAGCCAGCCAGTTTCACTCCAAAAAGCTGTCCGAACAACTCCTTTCCATTCGGGAACCGTGATACGTATTCGAAAACCGTTTGAAGCGTATGAGAGGGCTATTTGTCGTCTCATTTAGTACCGCGATTCATATCTGTAGCTCATTCACAGTAATTGCAGTGATGAGAGAAAAATGGTGTGCGCTGAGCTCAGAACTTTTTGCAGAAATGTATGTAAAAAGAGCAATTACATGATGTAAAAATTGTCAAGGCTTTTATTTTGAAAATTTTCAATAAGCTTCATTTGAAATTGCCACACTAATTTCATGTGTAATAGTGATCAGGTTAAATCAGTTATATAATGCTCAAAGCACAAGTTGTTTATAATACCAGCCAACTCCTCCTCTGTAATAATTGAGTGTTCCGCCATGTTGTAGTTCTGACATGCTGCTCAGGCCTCTGTTTTAACTGAGTCTTGGCCATAGATAGAACTACAGTTATGGCAGTTATGGCTGCTGGTTTGTAGTCCAAACCAGCAGATTTGCCTTTCTCTGGATTCTGTTGCTATAGCGATTGGCCCTCAGCCAACTGCTGTGTGTGTGAGACAGAAAGCTGGGGAAGGATTTCAATCTTTGAGACAACCATGAAATGCTAATGTTAATGAACTGCCTTGCTGCGCAAGGCAGTTCACTATCCTGAGAAAAAAAACATAAAAAAAAGATTTTCATTTTTGCATCGCCTACGGCGATGCACTTTTGTCAGTGCAATTTTCAGAGTTTTATTTTGAAACTTTCAGTAAACTTAATTTTCATAACCACACTAATCCAATGTGTAACAGTGGTTTGGTTAATCCACCTGTATAATGCCCAAAACAGGAAGTAGTTCTAACTGCCAGCTCAGCCCTCCTCTGTAATAATTGAGTGTTCCGCCATGTTGTAGTTCTGACCTTCTGCTCTGCCCTCAGTATTAAAGTGTTCCGCCATATTTAGAACTACAGAGTCTTTGTAGTCCAAACCCCAGCAGTTCTCCCTCTCTGCATTCTGTTGCTATAGTGATGAAAGTGCCCTGTGTGTGTCAGACTTATCTATCTTTATGAGACACCCAGTCAGTTTTAATGGAAAAAGCAGTCCGAACGACTGCTTCCCGTTCGGGTTCCGTAAGTCCGATCTAAAAACCGTTTGAAGCATATGAGAGGGCTATTTCTCATCTCATCTATTACCGCGATTCATATCTGTAGCTCAATCACAGTAATTGCAGTGATGAGAGAAAAATGGTGTGCGCTGAGCTCAGAGATTTTTCAGAAATGTATGTAAAACACTGGGGAGGAACGTCAGTTATCCTGTCCCAAAACTTTGCTCTGAAGCACCTGGACAGAAAACCGTAAGCCCTAGGGAAATTTTGAAAACATTTTACCAGAGCAGGCATTCGTATCAATGTCATGACCGACTTTCATACCAATAGAGCAATTTTTGCACCCATGAGAGCAATTTCAAAATTATTTTGGGGTCAAAATTCCACTCTTTTTCTCACTCTAAAAAGCGGCAGTTGGTTTCAGTTACACTCTAAGGTTTCGGCAGTTGGAAATTTCGCTCGTTTTTCGCTTTTTACGTCGCCGTCGTAACTCCGATCCCCAATAAAAGTAATAGCTCCAATGCCGGGATCGAGACACACGTTTTGATACCACTTTTGTGGGTGGGCACGCAGCGGTACGAGCCGCATTAACGGTAATGGAAGAAGTTGTTATAATAATAATAATATCCAGGCGTTCTATTGGGTGTAGAACAATAGGTGCCTGCCATGCAATGCATGGAGGCAGTGACTGACCTGCTTCGCAGGTCAGTCACTGCTCTCCTTATGCATTGCTAATGGCATGCCCCAATAATAAAGAGGCATTCTATTGGGTGTAGAACAATAGGTGCCTGCCATGCAATGCATGGAGGCAGTGACTGACAGTGTCTGTCAGTCACTGCTCTCCCTATGCATTGCTATGGGCAGGCCCCAATTACCAAAAGCAACCTTAAATAATAGGTGGTTCAGCCTCAATATAATTACGAGTTCTGGCTTCGACTTAGGAATTTTTTACCCGATATAACGCATCGTGGCTGATCGCTGTTTCATGTCGCTTCCCCAATTCCCATATCTGTGTCCTCTGTCAATTTTCATAGTTAAACTGTCTAATCTGTTGTCTTCCGAGCCGCCTAAAACTGCCATGAACCCTAAGTCGCGTGCTTCTGCTGCTGTACTGAGCTCGCAGGAGCTGCATGAATCACGGCAGCAAAACGCAAAGAACTTTGCACAGTTTTTTCCCCAAACTAACCGTCTGAGTGGAGTAATGTTGTAGGAAGCAGGCATGTTGGCTAGTGTTGACTAGCAAACATCAATTCAGGACCTAAGCTTGTTAACAAGTAGCCTGTCTAAATATGTTCGTTGTTTATGTTCAGCTTCATAGATTCATTTTGCCCCCCAATATAAGTCGATGCCCCCTCTTCCACACCCCCCATTAAATTCATCTGTAGCCCGGATTGTCTTAAGTTGCATCTCTCGTCCAAGATCGTCCGAAATCTGTATGGTATTATTTCCCAAGCCATCCTGTCACTTCCAGGTCGATGCAGCCTAGCTCACCCAGGTTCCACGCTCGAACGCGTTCATTCCAATCCCACTTCAAGGGCCGATTGTCATTAGCAGTCATTCTTGTGGGCCCATCAGCAACAGCCAATCAGTTCTGAAGCACACGGCCCATCCGGAGTAACCGAACCTCCAATTTCATTGCCTGGGTCCAATGAAGTTCATTCGCATGGCACGTTTCACAAGTTCAAGCCTTTAATAAAAAAATAAAATAAAAAATCTCTTCGTATCTGCTCCAGCTTCAACCTTCATTTCAGTAGCTCGAGTCCCCAGCATTTTACAAATCCGTTCCATTGCCATAACCTGTTCCCCTGAAGGGGCATTTCTGCAAGCAATCCCATGTCGTCGCTTTCCACCATAAGCAGCCGTGTCCTAACTATAGAGCTGAACCTCCACCCATCTGTCTCATGACATCAACCGGCACCACTCACGTTAGCATCTCTGCTCGTTTCAGCCCTGGTCATTCCAAATCCTTTCCATATCCTTGCTGATAAGCTGTCCCTCTCAGCCTTTATCCAGCCCAGTCCCGCTATTGCACAAAGTCACCAACTTCAAATCTCAATCTCATGTCTCGCACTGAAATTTATTCCCTATATTTTCTTAGTCTTTCATTCTCATTCGAACTTTTATTCTTTATGCCTGTCTATCATTTCAAGCCCCCTCATCCTTGCAACCTTGAAGCTGGAATCTATATACCTCATCATCCAGCCTTTAGATTTCAGTCATCAGGGTATCCCTTCAGCATCATGCCAATAGCTTTGTCATTTCATATTTCATCCTCAGCATCTTCTCCATATAATTATTCATAACTCTTCTCTGTGTTCGCAGCTTCCTTCAGTGTCAGTAGCACTGCGCAATTACTGGTGGTGGTTGGTCAACCTCATCCAAAGCCCACGCTCTTTTCCAGAAAATGTTATACAAACCATGCCCCTTTTGTCCTTCACCCCTTATAAATTCAAGTGCTAACATACAGAGCATTACATGGTCAGGCTCCTGCTTATCTTTGTCAGCTTTTCACTAAATGTTCTGCTGCCTGTGGTCTCCGCTCCCCAAGTCAGAATCTTTTGGTTGTTCCTCGGACATGGTTAAAACTAAACACATTTTTGTCTAGATTAATGTCAAGTTGTCATAACAGACATTTTGAAGAATGTCAACTTTGTATTAAAAGTGTATTAATAGTTTGACTAGGGCATGGCAGGTGAACTGTTCTCTGTGAATAAAGCTACGTATTTTCATCATGTGTCGACATCAATGACAACTGATTTCTACTTTGCATGAACCTAAAGGTTGAACAGCAATGTAGAAGAACTTCATAAAATAAAAATAAAAAAGATACATGAAATATCAGATTTTCAAAGTTTAAAAAAGGGATATATAGAAAGAATATGACAGTGGTTATATTTTCTTTATTTCTTTTAATAACTTTTTAAGGCACTTTTGTATAAAGATTCAAGAGATTTTAAAACTATTTTGTACCTTTCGTTTTGCTATTATTCAATTTGCCCTATGATGGTTTTTACTTGTTCTTCATGAACAGGCAAAAACAAAAGAAACATGTAACTGTTTTACAGCACTATGTACGTCTTAAAGGTTCTAACAATTTCATTTGCTCCAAAACATTTAAAGGGACATAAAAAATTGTCTTTAGTACAATATCTTTATGACCAGTTAATAGTGGCCATAAAGACCAGTATAAACTGCTCTTTATACTGATCTTTATGTATAAAAAATAGTAAGATCATGCAAAGGCTATGTTGGTATTATTGCTTTTACATACTAGACTTACAGAAAGCTTTAAAGTCCATAGACAGCGGGAACAGGTAATATAACTTTGTGTTTTCCAATTACTTGATTACATTGTTACTAATGGTACTTCTTGATGTTACACAACTGCAAGTTATAGAATGACAGGAGGGCCACAAAAACAATGCTTTGATAAGTTCTGAAACTCCAGCCAAATTTAGAACATATTAAAGGTCCAGGAGATAAGTTACTAAATTAATAATAGAAAACAGCAAAAAGCAACTGCTCACAGTCTTATGGTGTTGGAGAAGAGAAGAGCTCATATTTGGAGGAAAACAGAGGTGGGGATGCTTGTAAGCTTGGGAACACCATCCCAAATGTGAAGTATGGGAGTTGCAACATTAGTTTTGGGGCTGCTTGCTGCAGGAGGAATTGGTCTTGACGAACAAATGTCATGAGGAAATATTGAGGTTTTTGAGAAATGTGAATAAATACTCCTACTTAGTTTGGTTGAAAACCTGCTGAGCATCTAATGACATAACTGCAGAGCCAGGAAGGTTGGTCTGGCACATAATGTTTAGGAGTCAGCGTCGGTTTGAAAACAAGACGCTGTTCAAACTGGTCAAACTGGTTTGAGGCCAGTTTGATCACAATGGATCAAGTGAGCCGTGTGTTTGTTTCGATGATTAGCTAAACAAACGCACGGTTACAAAAAACTATTTTTTTTCTAACTGGTTAGTAAGCTTAAAGGATGGTATGATGCAACTTTGAAGCAATACCTGCATTTTTTCAGGAGAAGGACAATATTAGCATCATACAAATACTCCCTCTTTCAATGAAAGAGGAGAGTGCCAATCAAATCCAAATTACTTTTATAGATTTCTGTTCTGAACCTATCACAAGCAAGTCCAAGTCTCCATAAGCATCCAGAACAAGCATGTCAAAATTGTTTAGGAACAATATCGGAACTGGTGGCAGTAGACTTGCAAAAGTACAACTCTGCAATCTTGTGTGGACATCAGGGGCAAGTCCCCTGGATTGGCAGATCGGGGTGTGGCTTCCCTATCGAAAAATGCGGACCACAGAGTGTGTTCCAACTACAGGGATTAAATTCTAAGCCTCCCTTGTAAGGCATAATCAGAGGTAATGAAAGGAGGGTTTTTTCTAAGTGTTTAAAAAACAGCAGGGTTATCTGTGCTGTAAATCCTAGGAGTGACACCTTCATCTTGGTGTAGTAGTTTAAACCAAGGTCTTGGCAGCCAATCAGGAGCAACACAAGGTAAGTCAGAGCCAAATAAACATGGAATGTTTAATTGGCATTGTTTGTACATTAAATAGGGGTTGCTGGTGTGTGAAATTCACATAAAATCATCAAGATTGCATGCAACCAGCATGTAATGAATGCTTGGTTGAGCAACAACAATGTAGGGGTGTTGTAAAAGAATATTTTAGTAATCGAGCTGTCGCTCTCTCTCACTCTCTCTCTCTCTCTCTGCAGATAAATTTTCCTTGAGTAATTTTAATAACTGAGGTACTCCAATCACTTGAGGAATCATTACAGCCCTACAACAATGCATCCTTAACGTGCAAAAAAAGTGACTGAACATCCCCCCCACACATACACACACACCACATTTGACACAAAACAAAGATATATCCGACTAAAACTATGCTGAGTGATAGGGCTGGTATGCCAATTCATTATAAATACATCATAATAAGAAAAAAAGTCTTCTTAAAACAGTGTAAAGTGTGTCAGTACAGGGAGACACAATTTCCTCTGAAGAGCTATTTTGGGAGAAGAGCTCCCTTTGCCCTGGTTTGCAATTTAGAAGGAAAACTCAAGTCTGCACACATTTACTGACTGTAATAGATGTGCGACATAGCTAAAGATGTATGAGGGCCGCACTGGGATAACCTGGGGAATTCAAAACTGTCCGACACGTGCTTCAAATAACTCCAGGCCGCTTCCTTTGTTGTTGTAATCATCTATTTATTCCACTTTGATTGTCTTACTTCAGATCGTACAGATTTACACTGACTGACCAGGCCAAACCATTCAATAGTGTCACAATAAACGGCATTAAACACGGTCAACAGAAATTATGACCACCCCGGCGCACCCGCTTCCTCAAACATAATGAGCCAGCATGCCAGTATGCCAGTATGGCTCCCATTCATACCTTTAGTGACAGCCACGCCCACCTCGACACACCCACCACCCATATTACTTCCGTCACCTCAATAATCATTCATTTCATTCATATGGCTCTTACATGTAAGTCAAATTTAGTGTCTGCAAGTTAGTAAATGTGAAAGTGAACAAACTGAACGTACACAGTACAATTTGTAAACATATTATAAACACACCTATTACAAGATTTTACCTAGGATAAATTATTCAGATATTTCTACACCACTGAATGGCAGAGCTGCAGATTGATGTCCAAATCTAACCAATTCATCAGGAATCATTTATTTTGGAAAGTTTTAGTTAACTTAATGAAAGTCATTCCGCAGTTTCATTGATACACATGTTTGAAGCTGGTAGTAAAGAAGTACTAACTGATTTCATGGTTTTCCCCAGTGTATTATTAGCCTGGCGGCCCGCCATGCTTTACGAGGCCGCCCCTCCCCCGCCAGGCTACAGGCCTTGATTGTTTTTATTTTTAGAAAAATTAATAATTGGGGGGGGGAACAATTTTTATTTTATTTTTTTGATAAATCTTTAAGCCGGATTGCAACCGTCTCTGTTGTTCTGAGCGTTTCACTCCCAGAGCAGATTTATTTCTAAAAGATAGGTTTATGCTACATGCATTTAAAGCCGGAAAGCGACCCAATCATACAGTTGGTGCTCTGCTCATTGCCTCACGCGCTGCCGCTGCTTTATTAAGTATACCTCAGTGCGGATCAAACGCGCTTTCAGAGGTGAGGGTTGAGTGAGTGGTGGGAATGATTTATGTTTTGTGGACAGAATTATGCACAGCCTTCACATCTCTGGCTCTGAAGACGGAGTCTTCCCTGGATCTGTTTCCGGTTGGCCAGAGCCAACTGAAAATAACATGTGAGTTGTTAAAGAACCAGCGCTAACCTCATCATGCAGGTTCAGCCCGGTGAGAAGCTTTCACGCTTGCCTCGTAGTCACGCTTCACACTGGTTTTATATCATTTCATTTTTAATTTTTAGTGTTATTTTAATGGTTAAACGATGCACCAAACCATAACAAACACTGTATCCACTTAGTCAGCCAGAATTGATGCACACTGCCACGTTGAGATCTGAAAATCTCGTCCCACAAACTTGAGCAGCCAGAACCGTTTCTGTGTATCAAAAACTCATAAGACACGAAATGGAAGAGCTACTAAAGCCACTAAGCTACTAAATCCACGTTTCTCCATCAGATACGGTTTGCCCTGCATCTTCTTGCCGCTCCGCACCGCCCAGGAGGCAAAATACGGAAGTTAGTAGGGACCGGAGATGAGGGATCTTGGTTGGTTTAGAGCAGGGGTCCCCAAACTACGGCCCGTGGGCCGGATCCGGCCCGCCACGTCATTTGGTCCGGCCCCCTGAACAATGCCGGATCCGGCCCGCCTCCTCATACCAGAGAGCATTCAGTGTTTTTTTTCATACATTGTATTTTCCGGTTTATATGTGGATTTTTCTTCAACCACCAGGGGGCTTGAGCAGATGTGAAACTAACTTTCCCTCAATGGAATATATACTAGTCAGTCCCAGTCACCGTTTCACTCACGGTTTTTTCCATTTGCATTCTGGGTAAAAATCTATGTAAAAGCGCGAATGTTTCTTCGTCGTCGTCGTCGTCGCCCCCCCCGACAAGAATTTTCTAAGGTTTCTTTCTCCAAAAACTAACACCGGCCCCCGACCAGAGAAAGGAACAGCTATGTGGCCCTCGCAGGAAAAAGTTTGGGGACCCCTGGTTTAGAGGATCAAGCTTGCAGTCTTTCGGATGGAAGTTGCACGGAGGGAAAAGGGCGGCAGGCGGAGATGTTTGGTTTCGGCAGGAAGCGATCTTTAAGTCCAGACGTGGTTCCTGGCTTGATTTTGTCAGCTCGTCGTTTTCCAACATGTGGGACCATCGAGCGATGAGTGACTGCTCCTCTGCTTCTGAAAGGTCCACCAGTCAATCACTCGGAATCACCTGCCGGTGCGCCAGCCTGTCAGAACTCTCCTCCGAAGATCCTCTATAGAAAAGAGCACTCACACCAACCTGAATCCTAACATGTACATTGCCGGCGTACAGACAGGACGAACATGCTCCCATAGAATGGCAGCCAGTGCAGTTAGTGAGAAGTTGCGCAATCCCAGGTGAGGCTCAGCTTGCTGCTGCCTCACCGGCTTCGCTTCTGAGCATTTGAATGGGAAAATACGAAAATCCAGCGATTTTGAAGAAAAAAATAATCAGAATTGGTTAAGCTAAGTAAAAAAATAGGTACTTTATAGTACAAACCACAGGGTGAAAATAGCAATATAAATGGTTTTATTGGGGCATGCCATTAGCAATGCATAAGGAGAGCAGTGACTGACCTGCTTCACTGCCTCCATGCATTGCATGGCAGGCACCTATTGTTCTTCACCTAATAGAATGTCTCTTTATTGGGGCATGCCATTAGCAATGCATAAGGAGAGCAGTGACTGACCTGCGAAGCAGGTCAGTCACTGCCTCCATGCATTGCATGGCAGGCACCTATTGTTCTACACCCAATAGAACGCCTGGATATTATTGGGGCATGCCATTAGCAATGCATAAGGAGAGCAGTGACTGACCTGCGAAGCAGGTCAGTCACTGCCTCCATGCATTGCATGGCAGGCACCTATTAATCTACACCCAATAGAACGCCTCTTTATTATTATTATAAATATAATTTATTGGGGCATGCCATTAGCAATGCATAAGGAGAGCAGTGACTGACCTGCGAAGCAGGTCAGTCACTGCCTCCATGCATTGCATGGCAGGCACCTATTGTTCTTCACCTAATAGAATGTCTCTTTATTTATTTATATATATCTTTATTTTTCTTCCATTACCGTTAATGCGGCTCGTACCGCTGCGTGCCCACCCACAAAAGTGGTATCAAATCGTGCGGCTCGATGCCGAGAAGGGAGCTATTATTTTTATTGGGGATCGGAGTTACGATGGCGACGTAAAAAGCGAAAAACGAGCGAAATTTCCAACTGCCGAAACGCAGAGTGTAACTGACACCAACTGCCGCTTTTTTAGAGTGAGAAACAGGGTGGAATTTTGACCCCAAAATAATTTTGAAATCGCTCTCATGGGTGCAAAAATTGCTCTATTGGTATGAAAGTCGGTCATGACATTGATACGAATGCCTGCTCCGGTAAAATGTTTTCAAAATTTCCCTAGGGCTTACGGTTTTCGGTCCAGGTGCTTCAGAGCAAAGTTTTGGGACAGGATAACTGACGCTCCTCCCCAGTGTTTTAGATACATTTCTGAAAAAGCTCTGAGCTCAGCGCACACCATTTTTCTCTCATCACTGCAATTACTGTGATTGAGCTACAGATATGAATCGCGGTACTAAATGAGACGACAAATAGCCCTCTCATATGCTTCAAACGGTTTTTGGATCGGGCTTACGGATCCTGAACGGGAAGCAGTCGTTCGGACTGCTTTTTCCATTAAAACTGACTGGGTGTCTCATAAAGATAGATAAGTCTGACACACACGCAGGGCAGTTTCATCACCATAGCAACAGAATGCAGAGATGGGGAGAACTGCTGGTTGGACTACAAAGACTCTGTAGTTCTAAATATGGCGGAACACTTTAATACAGAGGGCAGAGCAGAAGGTCAGAACTACAACATGGCGGAACACTCAATTATTACAGAGGAGGAGTTGGCTGGTATTATAAACTACTTGTGCTTTGAGCATCATATAACTGATTTAACCCAGTCACTATTACACATGAAATTAGTGTGACCATTTCAAATGAAGCTTATTGAAAATTTTCAAAATAAAAGCCTTGACAATTTTTACATCATGTAATTGCTCTTTTATGTGTTAGATAACTGTTTTAACCAAACCACTGTTACACATGGGATTAGTGTTGCCATTTCAAATGAAGCTTACTGAAAGTTTCAAAATAAAAGCCTGCATACTCCCCCCATGTCAGTGCACCGCCGCAGGCGGTGCAAAAATATTCTTCTTCTTTTATTTTTTTTTCTCAGGATAGTAAACTGCCTTGCGCAGCAAGGCAGTTCATTAACATCAGCACAAACATTAGCATTTCACTGCCACCCACTAGTGCACTTCCTTGCACGCATTAGCATTTTACCTAAAATAAGCTTTTAGCCAATTTATTTACTTATTAGCCATGTTTAGAATACTGGTTGGACTGAGTCAATGGGTGACATCATGGTGGTGATACCCCACATTCTACTGATACCATTCATGCTATTATTAGCATTTTGGCTAATTTTACCGTATGCAACATACTGAATGGTACAAGTACAGCTTAGTCCACATGCTTCTGACTCTCCACAGGTTATTGACTACATTGAAGCTTTCTTTAGCATTAATGCTAATTTTTTGCATCAGAACGCTTGATTAAAAACCGACGGGCACATATTGGCATGCCCCTTAAAATTTCTGTGGAATTTTCTAGTTATTATATATTATGTTTCCATGATGACAGGTGAGGCAGAGCCTCATCTGTCATCATGGAAGTATAGTAATAAAATCAACTGTGTTTGTATCGTGTTTTGTGTGCGGAGGAGCGATCAGAAACGGCAGAGAACAGACTCGAGGTGAGGCAGGCAGTTCTCTTGCCTCATCGCCTCCCCTGACCGTACGTCAATGATATATATATATATATATATATATATATATATATATATATATATATATATATATATATATATATATATATATATATATATATAAATTCCCTTCTCATCCTCCGCGGGTCGCCTCTCTTTCATCCTCTGAGCTCGGGTCCTGTACCAGAGGCCTGGGAGCTTGAGGGTTCTGCGCAGTATCTTGGCTGTGCCTAGTACTGCACATTTCTGGACTGAGATGTCTGATGTTGTTCCTGGAATCTGTTTTAGCCACTGCTCCAGTTTGGGGGTGACTGCCCCGAGGGCCCCGATTACCACAGGCACCACTGTGATCTTCACCTTCCAGGCCTTTTCCAGTTCCTCTCTGAGGCCCTGGTATTTCTCCAGTTTCTCGTGCTCCTTTTTCCTGATGTTGTAGTCACTTGGTATTGCTACATCCACCACAAAGGCTTTCCTCTGTTCTTTAACCACCACAATGTCCAGTTGGTTCACCATCACCATCTTGTCTGTCTGGATCTGGAAGTCCCACAGGATCTTAGCTCGGTCATTCTCCACCACCTTTAGGGGTGTTCCCCACTTTGACCTCGGGGCTTCCAGTCCATATTCTGCACAGATGTTCCTGTACACTATGCCCGCCACTTGGTTATGTCGTTCCATGTACGCTTTCCCTGCCAGCATCTTGCACCCTGCTGTTATGTGCTGGACTGTCTCAGAGGCCTCCTTGCACAACCTACACCTTGGGTCTTGTCTGGTGTGGCAGATCTGAGCCTCTATTGCTCTGGTGTTTAGGGCCTGTTCGTGGGCAGCCAGGATGAGGGCCTCTGTGCTGTCCTTGAGTCCAGCTTTTTCCAGCCATTGGTAGGATTTCCTGATATCAGCCACTTCAGTTATTTGTCGGTGGTACATCCCATGTAGGGGCTTGTCCTCCCATGATGGTTCCTCCAGCACCTCATCCTCTGTTCCCCATTGTCTGAGACATTTGCTGAGCACATCGTCCGTTGAGGCTTTGTCCTTGATGTATTTATGGATCTTGGATGTTTCATCCTGGACAGTGGCTCTCACACTCACTAGTCCTCTGCCTCCTTCCTTACGGCTTGTGTACAGTCTCAGGGTGCTGGGTTTGGGGTGGAACCCTCCATGCATGGTTAGTAGCTTCCGAGTCTTAACATCCATGGCCTTTATCTCTTCCATTGGCCAGCTAATTATTCCGGCAGGGTATCTGATTACTGGTAAGGCATAGCTGTTTATTGCACGGATCTTGTTCTTGCCATTGAGCTGGCTTCTCAGGACTTGCCTTATTCGTTGGAGGTATTTGGCTGTGGCTCCTTTCCTTGTGACCTCATCGAGGTTGCCATTTCCTTGTGGTATTCCCAGGTACTTGTAACTGTGCTCTATGTCTACTATTGTTCCTTCTGGGAGTGAGACCCCTTCTGTGCGGACGAATTTCCCTCTCTTTGTAACCATCCGGCCACACTTCTCTAGTCCGAATGACATCCCAATGTCAGTGCTGAGATCCTGGTGGTGTGGGTCAGTGAGTCGATGTCTCGCTCGCTCTTGGCGTACAGCTTGATGTCATCCATGTAGAGGAGGTGACTGATTGTGGCCCCATTCTTGAGTCGGTATCCGTAGCCAGTCTTGTTGATGATTTGGCTGAGGGGGTTCAGGCCTATGCAGAACAGCAGTGGGGACAGAGCATCTCCTTGGTATATGCCACATTTGATGGACACTTGTGCAAGTGGTTTGCAGTTGGCTTCAAGGGTGGTTTTCCACAGCCCCATCGAGTTTGCAATGAAGGCTCTTAGAGTCCTATTGATGTTGTACATCTCTAAGCATTCAATGATCCAGGTATGTGGCATTGAGTTATAGGCTTTCTTGTAATCAATCCAAGCTCATCCAAGTTCTCTTGCCTCATTGCCTCCCCTGACCGCACGTCACTGATATATATATATATATATATTCTGATATATAAAAAACTAAACATACACATATATATTTATAATAATTATAATATATATGTGACATATATATATATTTAGGCCCGAGCAGCTAAGCGCTGCGAGAGCCTATTGTAGAGCCTATTGTTTTCTTGCTGTTTATTAGGCCCAAGCAGCTAAGCGCTGCGAGAGCCTATTGAAACTGTGCTGTTTATTAGGCCCGAGCAGCTAAGCGCTGCGAGAGCCTATTGTTTTCGTGCTGTTTCTTATTATTAGGCCCGAGCAGCTAAGCGCTGCGAAGGCCTATTGTAATCGCGCTGTTAATTAGGCCCGAGCAGCTAAGCGCTGCGAAGGCCTCTTGTAATCGCGCTGTGCGAAGGCCTCTTGTAATCGCGCTGTTTCTTATTATTACGATTCTTCCACCCTCTTTAGAGGGCTTTTTGGGGGCTTTATCATATTCAAAAACTCACCAAACTTGGCGGGGGCATAGAGCCCGGTGAAAAATTACGTTTTTTATGGTCGTTGCAAAAATCGCAAAAGAAACGGCTCAAGGGCGCCACCTTGCAACTTTCAAAAGACCCATTCCTATTCACTTACTTTATCGTAGAGACTTGAAATTTGGTACACTTGTAGAGCTCCCCAAGACACTCAGGATTTACAATTAATGTCACAGTGCAAGTATCACAGATTGTCGGCCATTTTGGATTGAAGTTCGGATATTGACCCGATTTTGGCCGTTTACAGGGTTCGCATTTGATCGAACTTGTCCTAGGGATTTCGATCAATCGGCTTCAAACTCGGTCAAATCGTTCATAAGGCATGGCCGATCCAAAGTTATCGCAGAGTTGCGATTTTTTTTTTCTAAGTGGAGTTACCTGGGGTCAAAGTTCACCTTGTCGCCATGAAAATTAAAACGGTTATAACTTTTACAAAAAAACTCACAGCAGCACCAAACTTTCAGTGATTAATCATCATCGGGTCCCCTACAATACCCAATGGTCAAATGATGACATCACTTAGGCCACGCCCCCTGATAACAGGAAGTGTCATGTTTTACTGTGAACGGTCGCTATCTGACCCCTTTGACCTAATCAACATGAAACTGTGTCCACAGACAGAAAACATGTTGGTGTGTCGTGGATTCCAACCCTGTTTGGTTTTGATGGAGCAGGTGGGCGTGGCGGCATGGCGAAGTGACCTGTAACGCCGTGTCCATACGTTTGGCTGCAGATTCCACAATTTTGAGTCCAGCTGCACAAAACTTGACATGAGTGATCCTGGTGGGATGCCTGACGATCCTATGTAATCATACTCTGACATCATCTAAGCCCCGCCCCCTCAGAACAGGAAGTGCCTTTTTTTGACTTGTAAAGCTCCATCTATCGCTCTCTCGACCTAATCAAGATGATTCTGTGTTGGATGACAGATAACATGTTGGTCTCACTTGCTTTAAAGCGCCAAGAGTCTTCAGTAGAGGGCGTGGCCGTGGCAGCGCGGCGAAGCAGAGGGAACGCCGCCGCCATACGTTTGGCTCTAGAGTCCACATCATTCAGCCCAGCTGCACCAAACTCACTAGGATGCATCCTTATTCATCCCCGAACAGGAATCCCTAACAGGCGTTGATGGGCGTGGCCTAATTTCTCTACAGCGCCCCCTAGAATTTTTTAAATAATCAGCCCCAAGCCATGCTTTAACCTAGAATTATGAAACTTAGTACACATGTGTATAATGTCAGGACCTACAAAAAAGTCTCTTGGAGCTATGGTGCAAACCCAACAGGGAGTCGGCCATTTTGGATAAAAATCCGCCATTTCGTCTTTTTCATAGACGTCGCATCTGATCTATCTCCTCCTACAGCTTTCGAGATACAGACTTCAAACTCAGTCAGCAGAGAGTTGAGACATTAAAGGTCCAAAGTTATCACAGGAATTTTTGTATGTCAAAGCATGTGGGCGTGGCTAAGTCCCAAACTTTGACTATTCACCATTAAGCATTAAAGTGACATAACATGCACATACAAGGTCACAGCTGCATCAGACTTACCATGTCTCATTATAGACCAGCCATCATCACAGTTAGGTGGTCGATTGATGACATCACCTTAGCCCCGCCCACTTCCGACAGGAAGTCATATGTTTTTTCTACTGTATGTCTTACTTTTTACACTCTAAAACATGTTGTTGTGTCATGGATACCAGCCCTGTGCAGACTGAGATAAAATGAGATGATGATGAACTCTGTCAATGCCTACTGACCCGTGGGGGCGTGGCAAAATGGCAGTCCCTCGCCATATGCAAATGATCGTCTCTTATTAACACACGCATCATCCCATTTGCTCCAGACTTTTTATGAGTGACACTAGTGAACCTCTAAGGAGCCCAATAGAGTTTAATTGCAATTTGACTCCACTGCGCCCCCTAGGTTAATCGACAGCTGTATCTCCTTGCCACATGGCCCAATCTGCTCCAGATTTTGGGTGCATCGCCAGGGAACGCTGACGAAGACATCAAAGCGGATCGCGTGGAGGACGGCGCGCGAGCGTCGGCGGTGGCCGGCGGGAGGTGGTGCTAGAACATCCGCGGTGGCCGCTTGAGGCTCCGCGGAGCTTTAATTAGGCCCGAGCAGCTAAGCGCTGCGAAGGCCTCTTGTAATCGCGCTGTTTCTTATTAGGCCCGAGCAGCTAAGCGCTGCGAGAGCCTATTGAAACTGTGCTGTTTATTATTAGGCCCGAGCAGCTATCGCTGCGAGAGCCTATTGAAACCTTGCTGTTTATTATTATTATTATTATTACGATTCTGCCACCCTTTTTAGGGGGCTTTTTGGGGGCTTTATCATATTCAAAAACTCACCAAACTTGGCGGGGGCATAGAGCCCGGTGAAAAATTTTGTATTTTATGGTCGTTGAAAAAATCGCAAAAGAAACGGCTCAAGGGCGCCACCTAGCAACTTTCAAAAGACCCTTTCCTATTCCCTTGCTTCATCGTAGAGACTTGAAATTTGGCACACTTGTAGAGCTCCCCAAAACACTCTGAATTTACAATTAATGTCATAGTGCGAGGCCAGCTGCACCAAACTTGACATGAGTGATCCTGGTGGGATGGCTGACGATGCTATGTCGTCATAGTCTGACGTCATCTAAGCCCCGCCCCCTCAGAACAGGAAGTGCCTTTTTTGACTTGTAAAGCTCCATCTTTGGCTCTCTCAACCTAATAAAGATGATTCTGTGTTGGATGACAGATAACATGTTGGTCTCACTTGCTTTAAAGCGCCAAGAGTCTTCAGTAGAGGGCGTGGCCGTGGCAGCGCGGCGAAGCAGAGGGAACGCCGCCGCCATACGTTTGACTCTCGAATCCACATCGTTCAGCCCAGCTGCACCAAACTCACTAGGATGCATCCTTATTCGTCCCCGAACAGGAATCCATAACAGTCGTTGATGGGCGTGGCCTAATTTCTCTACAGCGCCCCCTAGAATTTTTTAAATAAGCAGCCCCAAGCCATTCTTTAACCTAGAATTATGAAACTTGGTACACATGTGTATAATGTCAGGACCTACAAAAAAGTCTCTTGGAGCCATGGTGCAAACCCAACAGGAAGTCGGCCATTTTGGATAAAAATCCGCCATTTCCTCTTTTTCATAGACGTCGCATCTGATCTATCTCCTCCTACAGCTTTTGAGATACAGACTTCAAACTCAGTCAGCAGAGAGTTGAGACATTAAAGGTCAGAAGTTATCACAGGAATTTTTGTATGTCAAAGCATGTGGGCGTGGCTTAGTCCCAAACTTTGACTATTCACCATGAAACATGAATGTGAAATAACTTCCAAATGCCAGGTCACAGCTGCATCAGACTTTCTATGTCTCATTATAGAGCAGCCCTCATCACAGTTAGGTGGTCGATTGATGACATCACCTTAGCCCCGCCCACTTCCGAGAGGAAGTCACCTGTTTTTTCTACTGTATGTCTGACTTTTACACTCTAAAACATGTTGGTGTGTCATGGATTCCAACCCTGTGCAGACTGACATAAAATGAGATGATGATGAACTCTGTAAATGCCTACTGACCCGTGGGGGTGTGGCAAAATGGCTGTCCCTCGCCATATGCATACGATCGTCTCTTATTGACAAACGCATCATCCGATTTACACCAGACTTTTTATGAGTGACACTTGTGAACCTCTAAGAAGCCCAATAGTAGGTACTGGCAGCGACGCTCTTTCCACTCAGGAATGGGAGAGAACGCGCGCTGATCATAGAAAATGCCCTAACTTCCCACCATCAAAAGTCCTTTTTAGAATATTTTTTTTCCAAAAGCAACACTACTGTGTTAAAGTTCATTGATTTTCCTTTCCAATGATACCAGTTTTATGTATGTTGAAGCAAATTAAACACTTTAAATTTCCCAGTAATTTTCATAATTTTTTCGAAAAGCCGCATTATTTATGCTAATTCGAACGCCCCTCCTGACACATAGTTCAAGAAAATCAGTTGGCGCGTCACGAACATATGACCAAATGAGTCAACAGTGATATCATATTAAACCTTAAACTATAGGCTTTCTCTACATACCCGGTTTGTCAAGGATTATTTTTTTAGTTTTTTTGTAAATCATAAAAGTATCAAAACTTCGTCAAATAGCGAACGAATTATAAAAAATAAACCAGACAAACCGGGTATCAAAATAAAGATTAATTTGTTAGCTTTAATATAATACAGGAATCACACTTGTAGAATCAATGTGCGTGACGCGCCGAGCATATCAACGAAAGGCACGTCGCCCCTCTAGCATAAAATAATGGAGCCGCCTTCTGTGGACGCTGCTGACTGTTCGGATCACTGCTCTATTCCGGACGTACTAATTCCATACTTGGGTAAGTTAGACACACCTTCTTACATCAGATATCTTTAAAGTAATGTAAAGATAATAGTTAGCGTTATTTTGATATGTGATTGCAGCTATTTAATCCGGTGTGGGAAGGCGGTTTCTGCCGATCTGGTCGGGCTTTCTCTAACTTCGCCGTCCTGTTAGCAAGCTGCTTGTTTTTAGCTGGGTTTCTATATAGCTTACGCTTAAAATACAAAACGGAGTGGTAGAAGATGGAGCGTATATGTGTGAATTTAGACACCTGGTCAATAAAATAAATAATATTGATTGTATATTCTCAGAGAAATGGGTTCGGTCTTGGAGCGGATTTTTTTTTTTTTCATTAGTGTGCCGCTTACGCTACAACCAGCGGTTAAGAAACAAAAATATCAATGCTCATTATACATGCTAGTTATTAAAGATACGTTGTTACTTCATTTCTCATATCGGACTCTTTTTATAGACTATTTAATTTTACTTGTCTGGTGACATCGCAGCACAAACGTGCGAGATTTCACAGACGAGAGTCTGTGAAATCGATCGATTTCCCCATGTCTGTGTACAGAAAAACATCCGACATGACAGTTCATGGATGAAAAAATAAACAAATGAACATGGTGTTTTTTCATGTTTATTAGTTTTATTTTGTGTTTTTTTTAACAATAAGATGTGTTCATTTTTATAATCAAAATCAACGTGAGCAATATAGAAAATCAGGGTATCTAATTTCAGTAGAATCTCAAATACATGTAAAGCTTAAAAAAATTTAATATTGAGAATATTCATTGCTGCTTTCTTGTTTTTCAGTGAATGATGACTACTACTCGTTAACTCTAGACCATTTTTATGAAAAATGGCACCTTCTTTGGCACTTTTTCAGATGGTCGCTAATAGTGAATTTTCCATTAAAAAAAGGAAAAATCTATATTTTCTGTGCCAGCTTTATTAAGAAAACTACTGAAGATAGCCCTAAGTAAATGTCTTTATCTGATGCAGCAGCCTAATTGACATCTAGGAAGGAAGTTTCTATGAAACGCATAAAACAACAAACATTTTGGAGCAAGTCAAAAATTGTCTAAAATACGAATTTTTTAAAAAACACCTCAAAATCCATCTTTCCTACCTGGAATATTAAGGAAACTATTGAAGGTAGCCAAAAATGGATGTCTTTATAATGTTCAGCAACCTAATTTACTTGTACTAAAGAAGTTTCATTGAAATCCAATGTAAGATACAAATTTGAGGAGTGGTCAAAAAATACTCAATTTTGTCTATTTTTGAAATTTTGTTCCGTCGGTCAAATTAGCTTAGGAAGCATTTTTGCAGCCAAATAATTTTTTGTTTGACTGTCCCAGACCCCTACAAAAAATTGGGCTTGTTAAAATCACATAGCAGCCTGGGAAAAATGGCTTTTGGGCCTTAGTTTCAATATATATTTTTTAATATCATATCCCAAACATGCCATCTCTGCTGTCAGGGTAAATATTGAAATTTCTGTTATTTTAAAAATTCAATTTTTTAAAGAACCTTCATTTTTAAAGTAAGCTAATTATACTGCACATTTTCATGTTTTAGAATATAATTTATATCTATTTAAAGAATGTAATTACAAATAAGTGTTAAATTGATTTATTTTTTGAGTAATCGACTTTCAAAAACCACATCTTTTTCTACTCCAAGGTGCGTTTGTGGGAAGGTACACCTAACCCCCAAAATCTCAAAAACCGTTAGAGATAATGGGCTGAAATTTTTTCTGCTCTTTTCTGGTAATACACTTAGTAGAAAAATGCATTTAGAGTACCAAAAATCTAAAGAAAAAAAATTGGCTGCCGGTACCTACCAATAGAGTTCAATTGCAATTTCACTCCACTGCGCCCCCTAGGTTAATAAAACAGCTGTATCTCAGTCAGCAGACAGTTTAGACATTAAAGGTCAGAGGTTATCACGGGAATTTTTGTATGTCAAACCATGTGGGCGTGGCTTAGTCCCAAACTTTGACTATTCACCATTAATACATCAAAGTGACATAACACGCACAAACAAGGTCACAGCTGCATCAGACTTTCTATGTCTCATTATAGACCAGTCCTCATCACAGTTAGGTGGTCGATTGATGACATCACCTTAGCCCCGCCCACTTCCGACAGGAAGTCACCTGTTTTTTCTACTGTATGTCTGACTTTTACTCTCTAATTCATATGGGTTTCAGCCTTTGCAGACTGACATAAAATGACATGAAGATGAACTCTGTCAATGCCTACTGACCTGTGGGGGGGTGGAAAAATGGCTGTCCCTCGCCATATGCATACTATCATCTCTTATTCACAAATGCATCATCCGATTTACACCAGACTTTTTATGACTGACACTTGTGAACCTCTCAGGAGCAAAATACAGTTTAATTGCAATTTCACTCCACTGCGCCCCCTAGGTTAATAAAACAGCTGCATCTCCTTGCCACATGGCCCAATCTGTTCAAGATTTTGGGTGCACCGCCAGGGAACGCTGCCGAAGGCATCAAAGGGGATCGCGTGGAGGACGGCGCGCGAGCATCGGCGGTGGCTGGTGGGAGGCGGTGCTGGAACATACTCGGTGGCTATAGGCTCGAGCGGCGATGGCTGCGAGGGCCGCTTGAGGCTCCGCGGAGCTTTAATTAGGCCCGAACAGCTAAGCGCTGCGAAGGCCTATTGAAACTGTACTGTTTCTTATTATTACGATTCTGCCACCCTCTTTAGGGGGAATTTTGGGGGCTTTATCATATACAAAAACTCACCAAACTTGGCGGGGGCATAGAGCCCGGTGAAAAATTACGTATTTTAAGGTCCTCCCAAAAATCGCAACAGAAACGGCTCAGGGGCGCCACCTAGCAACTTTCAAAAGACCCTTTCCTATTCACTTGCTTCATCGTAGAGACTTGAAACGTGGTACACTTGTAGAGCTCCCCAAGACACTCAGAATTTACAATTAATGTCATAGTGCAAGTATCACAGAATGTCGGCCATTTTGGATTGAAGTTCCGATTTTGACCCGATTTTGGCCGTTCACAGGGTTCGCATTTTTTCGAACTTGTCCTAGGGATTTCGATCGATCTGCTTCAAACTCGGTCAGATCGTTCATAAGGCATGGCCGATCCAAAGTTATCAAAGGTTTGCGTTTTCAACCTTCCTGAAGGGGGGTTACCTGGGGTCAAAGTTCATGGATTCGCCATGAAACACAAAACGGTTATAACTTTTACAAAGAAACTCACAGAGGCACCAAACTTTCAGTGATTGATCACCATCGGGTCCTCTACAATACCCAATGGTCAAATGATGACGTCACTTAGGCCACGCCCCCTGAGAACAGGAAGTGTCATGTTTTACTGTGAACGGTCGCTATCTGACCCCTTTGACCTAATCAACATGAAACTGTGTCCACAGACAGAAAACATGTTGGTGTGTCATGGATTCCAACCCTGTTTGGTTTTGATGGAGCAGGTGGGCGTGGCGGCGTGGCGAAATGACCTGTAACGCCATCGCCATACGTTTGGCTCTAGATTCCACAATTTGGAGGGCAGCTGCACCAAACTTGACATGAGTGATCCCGGTGGGATGCCTGACGATCCTATGTCGTCATAGTCTGATGTCATCTAAGCCCCGCCCCCTCAGAACAGGAAGTGCCTTTTTTTCACTTGTACAGCTCCATCTATGGCTCTCTCTACCTAATCAAGATGATTCTGTGGTGGATGACAGATAACATGTTGGTCTCACTTGCTTTAAAGCGCCAAGAGTTTTCAGTAGAGGGCGTGGCCGTGGCAGTGCGGCGAAGCAGAGGGAACGCCGCCGACATACGTTTGGCTCTAGATTCCACATCGTTCAGCACAGCTGCACCAAACTCACTAGGATGCATCCTTATCCATCCCCGAACAGGAATCCATAACAGTCGTTGATGGGCGTGGCCTAATTTCTCTACAGCGCCCCCTAGAATTTTTTAAATAATGAGCCCCAAGCCATGCTTTAACCTAGATGTATGAAACTTGGTACACATGTGTATAATGTAGGGCTGTTGTAAACGAATATTTTAGTAATCGAGTAATCTATCGATTATTCTTACGATTAATCGAGTAATCGGATAAAAAAATTATAAAATGAAATATTGGTAAATCTGGCATAATACCGGTGTTACTATCAGATATCAATATCAGTCCAATTTTTCATATTTGAGCATCCCTAACAGTTGCTTTATTGTAGTTTAGAAAACTAACCTGTAACAATAATAGCTCACTTTCTAAGTAAACCAGAAGAAAAGTTATAGAAAAATCTGAAATTATATTGAATTTAATAACAAAGAGGCAGGCTCACAAATATGCTTATAAAATGTCTACAATCCAGCTTTTAGTTTATGTATTCATCTTCAGTGAGTTTAATAGATTAATTAAACTCACCTTGCCACCTAACCTGTCACGCTTTGGGTTTGAAAATACGGGAAATGCCGCCTGGAGTGGGAGGAGAGGGCGAATGAAGAAAGTAAGATGGGGTGGAGGGGAGGAAATAGACCAGCGGACTGACGAACCGTTAGACCGGGGGACGAACACGGGGGGAAGCAATACGGGATATTTACGACACCTTCACTGGTCACACTCAGAAACTCATCTACCAGCCATGTACGATGCGCTCCGCCACCCGTTTCTTCAGACCGGGATATGAAATTTATTGTGCGGTTCGTCGGTAAAGCTACATTTACACGGTAAGCATCAGCTACTCAGCCGCCCGCCCTGTTCAGGCTATCCGCTCACCTCAGCGCTCTTCCCGCCGTTCGCTTTCAACCAGCAGCCCCGGAGGAGAAATGCTGCCGTACTCCAGGCATTCCCCCAGTCATTTTAAGGATGCTTATTGGTTCCCCAAAAACGATAAAAAGTCGGGCATTATCATCAATCAATAAAATTCCCACGGGCCAATCTTGAAGATTGGACTTTATGCCGCTGAGACTTAGCTTTTGTCAACAACTCAGAGGCGGAAGTGAGAGCTCCGCGCAACGCAAATGAAGTCCCGGCCGGAACACGGTGCGCTAACTAATAAAACATAAATTAACGAAGCTTCGAGGCAGGTAAATTTTCCTCGAGGAATTTTAGTAATCGAGGTACTCGAATCATTCGAGGAATCGTTTCAGCCCTAGTATAATGTCATGGTGCAAACCAACAGGAAGTCGGCCATTTTGGATCAAAATCCGCCATTTACTGTTTTTCATAGACGTCGCATCTGATCTATCTCCTCCTACAGCTTTTGAGATACAGAGTTCAAACTCAGTCAGCAGAGAGTTGAGACATTAAAGGTCAGAAGTTATCACAGGAATTTTTGTATGTCAAAGCATGTGGGCGTGGCTAAGTCCCAAATTTTGACTATTCACCATGAAACATCAAAGTGACATAACATGCACATACAAGGTCACAGCTGCATCAGACTTTCTATGTCTCATTATAGACCAGCCCTCATCACAGTTAGGTGGTCGATTGATGACATCACCTTAGCCCCGCCCACTTCCGACAGGAAGTCACCTTTTTTTTCTACTGTATGTCTGACTTTCACTCTCTAAGTCATGTTGGTGTGTCATGGATTCCAACCCTGTGCAGACTGACATAAAATGAGATGATGATGAACTCTGTAAATGCCTACTGCTAAGTTTGGGACTATGCATGGCTTAGTCCCAAACTTTGACTATTCACCATGAAACATGAATATGAAATAACTTCCAAATGCCAGGTCAGAGCTGCATGAGACTTTCTATGTCTCATTATAGACCAGCCCTCATCACAGTTAGGTGGTCAATTGATGACATCACCTTAGCCCCGCCCACTTCCGACAGGAAGTCACCTGTTTTTTCTACTGTATGTCTGACTTTTACTCTCTAACTCATATGGGTTTCATGCTTTGCAGACTGACATAAAATGACATGAAGGTGAACTCTATCAATGCCCACTCACATGTGGGTGCGTGGCAAAATGGCTGTCCCTCGCCATATGCATACGATCGTCTCTTATTCACATACACATCATCCGATTTACACCAGACTTTTTATGAGTGACACTTGTGAACCTCTAAGGAGCCCAATAGAGTTTAATTGCAATTTGATTCCACTGCGCCCCCTAGCTTAATCAAACAGCTGTATCTCCTTGCCACATGGCCCAATCTGCTCCAGATTTTGGGTGCATCGCCAGGGAACTCTGCTGAAAGCATCAAAGCGGATCGCATGGAGGACGGCGCGCGAGCGTCGGTGGTGGCCGGCGGGAGGCGGTGCTGGAACATCCGCGGTGGCTATGGGCCTGAGCGGCGCTTGGCTGCGAGGGCCGCTTGAGGCTCCGCGGAGCTTTAATTATGATTCTTCACCCAAATGAATTGGCTTTTTGGGGGCTTTATCATATTCAAAAACTCACCAAACTTGGCGGGGGCATAGAGCCCGTGTAACATTTACGTATTTTAAGGTCCCCGGAAAAATCGCAACAGAAACGGCTCAAGGGCGCCACCTAGCAAATTTCAAAAGACCCTTTCCTATTCACTTACTTTATCGTAGAGACTTGAAATTTGGTACACTTGTAGAGCTCCCCAAGACACTCTGAATTTACAATTAATGTCATAGTGCAAGTATCACAGAATGTCGGCCATTTGGGATTGAAGTTCCGATTTTGACCCGATTTTGGCCGTTTACAGGGTTCGCATTTTTTCGAACTGGTCCTAGGGATTTTGATCGATCGGGTTCAAACTCGGTCAGATCGTTCATAAGGCATGGCCGATCCAAAGTTATCAAAGGTTTGCGTTTTCGACCTTCCTGAAGGGGGGTTACCTGGGGTCAAAGTTCACCTAGTCGCCATGAAAAATAAAACAGTTATAACTTTTACAAAAAAACTCACAGAGGCACCAAACTATCAGTGATTGATCATCATCGGGTCCCCTACAATACCCAATGGTCAAATGATGACATCACTTAGGCCACGCCCCCTGAGAACAGGAAGTGTCATGTTTTACTGTGAACGGTCGCTATCTGACCCCTTTGACCTAATCAACATGAAACTATGTCCAGAGACAGAAGACATGTTGTTTATTGGATTCCAACCCCATCTGGCTGGGATGTAGCAGGTGGGCGTGGCAGCGTGGCAAAGTGACCTTTAAGAACGTGCCCATACTTTGGGCTCTGAATTCAACAATTTTGGGTGCAGCTGCACCAAACTCACTAGGATGGATCTTGGTCCAACCCCGGACAGGAATCCAGTGCAATATTTGGTGGGCGTGGCCTAATGTCTCAACAGCGCCCTCTAGCGTGTTTTAAATGATGAGCCCCAAGCCATGCTTTACCCTACAGTTATGAAACTTGGTACACATGTGTAACTCATCAGGATGTACAAAAAAGTCTCTTAGAGCCATGGTCCAAACCCAACAGGAAGTCGGCCATTTTGGATCAAAGCCGTAATTTCCTCTATTTCATAGACGTGACATCTTATTTATCTCCTCCCACACCTTTTGAGATACAGACTTCAAACTCAGTCAGCAGAGAGTTGAGACATTAAAGGTCCAAAGTTATCACAGGAATTTTTGTATGTCAAAGCATGTGGGCGTGGCTAAGTCCCAAAATTTGACTATTCACCATTAAACATCAAAGTGACATAACATGCACATACAAGGTCACAGCTGCATCAGACTTTCTATGTCTCATTATAGACCAGCCCTCATCACAGTTAGGTGGTCGATTGATGACATCACCTTAGCCCCTCCCACTTCCCACAGGATATCACCTGTGGGACATGTTGTTGTTTATTGGATTCCAACCCCATCTGGCTGGGATGTAGCAGGTGGGCGTGGCAGCGTGGCAAAGTGACCTTTAAGAACGTGCCCATACTTTGGGCTCTGAATTCAACAATTTTGGGTGCAGCTGCACCAAACTCACTAGGATGGATCTTGGTCCAACCCCGGACAGGAATCCAGTGCAATATTTGGTGGGCGTGGCCTAATGTCTCAACAGCGCCCTCTAGCGTGTTTTAAATGATGAGCCCCAAGCCATGCTTTAACCTACAGTTATGAAACTTGGTACACATGTGTAACTCATCAGGATGTACAAAAAAGTCTCTTAGAGCCATGGTCCAAACCCAACAGGAAGTCGGCCATTTTGGATCAAAGCCGTAATTTCCTCTATTTCATAGACGTGACATCTTATTTATCTCCTCCCACACCTTTTGAGATACAGACTTCAAACTCAGTCAGCAGAGAGTTGAGACATTAAAGGTCCAAAGTTATCACAGGAATTTTTGTATGTCAAAGCATGTGGGCGTGGCTAAGTCCCAAAATTTGACTATTCACCATTAAACATCAAAGTGACATAACATGCACATACAAGGTCACAGCTGCATCAGACTTTCTATGTCTCATTATAGACCAGCCCTCATCACAGTTAGGTGGTCGATTGATGACATCACCTTAGCCCCTCCCACTTCCCACAGGATATCACCTGTGGGACATGTTGTTGTTTATTGGATTCCAACCCCATCTGGCTGGGATGTAGCAGGTGGGCGTGGCAGCGTGGCAAAGTGACCTTTAAGAACGTGCCCATACTTTGGGCTCTGAATTCAACAATTTTAGGTGCAGCTGCACCAAACTCACTAGGATGGATCTTGGTCCAACCCCGGACAGGAATCCAGTGCAATATTTGGTGGGCGTGGCCTAATGTCTCAACAGCGCCCTCTAGCGTGTTTTAAATGATCAGCCCCAAGCCATGCTTTATCTCAGAATTATGAAACTTGGTACACATCTGTATCTTTTCAGGATGTACAGAAAAGTCTCTTGGAGCCATGGTCCAAACCCAACAGGAAGTCGGCCATTTTGGATCAAAGCAGCAATTTCCTCTATTTCATAGATGTCACATCTGATTTAACTAGTCCCACATCTTTTGAGATACAGACTTCAAACTCACTCAGCAGAGACTTGAGACATTAAAGTTTAAAAGTTATCAACAGAATTCTCGTAGATCAAAGCATGTGGGCGTGGCTAAGCGTTAAACTTTGGCTTTGTGAAATGACACTTCTCACCAAACATGATCAGCCCCAAGCCATGCTTTAACCTAGAGTTATGAAACTTGGTACACATCTGTAACTCATCAGGATGTACAAAAAAGTCTCTTGGAGCAATGGTGCAAACACAAAAGGAAGTCGGCCAGTTTGGATGAAATGCTGCCATTTCCTCTATTTCATAGATGTCGCATCTGATCTATCTCCTCCTACAGCTTTCGAGATACAGACTTCAAACTCAGTCAGCAGAGAGTTGAGACATTAAAGGTCAGAAGTTATCACAGGAATTTTTGTGTGTCAAACCATGTGGGCGTGGCTTAGTCCCAAACTTTGACTATTCACCATAAATCATTAAAGTGAGATAACATGCACATATAAGGTCACAGCTGCATAAGACTTTCTATGTCTCATTATAGACCAGCCCTCATCACAGTTAGGTGGTCGATTGATGACACCACCTTAGCCCCGCACACTTCCGACTATAATTGACCATCATATTCAAAAACTCACCAAACTTGGCGGACGCATCAGGTCTGCGTGAAAATTACGTATTTTAAGGTCCCCGGAAAAATCGCAACAGAAACGGCTCAAGGGCGCCACCTAGCAACTTTCAAAAGAACCTTTCCTATTCACTTACTTTATCGTAGGGACTTGAAACTTGGTACACTTGTAGAGCTCCCCAAGACACTGAGAATTTGCAATTAATGTCATAGTGCAAGTATCACAGAATGTCGGCCATTTTGGATTGAAGTCCCGATTTTGACCTGATTTTGGCCATTTACAGGGTTCGCATTTGATCGAACTTGTCTTAGGGATTTCGATCGATCGGCTTCAAACTCGGTCAAATCGTTCATAAGGCATGGCCGATCCAAAGTTATCAAAGGTTTGTGTTTTCGACCTTCGTGAAGGGGGGTTACCTGGGGTCAAAGTTCACCTCGTCGCCATGAAAAATAAAACGGTTATAACTTTTACAAAAAAACTCACAGCAGCACCAAACTTTCAGTGATTGATCATCATCGGGTCCCCTACAATACCCAATGGTCAAATAATGACATCACTTAGGCCACGCCCCCTGAGAACAGGAAGTGTCATGTTTTACTGTGAACGGTCGCTATCTGACCCCTTTGACCTAATCAACATGAAACTGTGTCCACAGACAGAAAACATGTTGATGTGTCATGGATTCCAACCCTGTTTGGTTTTGATGGAGCAGGTGGGCGTGGCGGCGTGGCGAATTGACCTGTAACGCCGTGTCCATACGTTTGGCTGCAAATTCCACAATTTTGAGCCCAGCTGCACCAAACTTGACATGACTGATCCTGGTGGGATGCCTGACGATCCTATGTCGTCATATTCTGACGTCATCTAAGCCCCGCCCCCTCAGAACAGGAAGTGCCTTTTTTTGACTTGTAAAGCTCCATCTATGGCTCTCTCAACCTAATCAAGATGATTCTGTGTTGGATGACAGATAACATGTTGGTCTCACTTGCTTTAAAGCGCCAAGAGTTTTCAGTAGAGGGCGTGGCCGTGGCAGCGCGGCAAAGCAGAGGGAACGCCGCCGACATACGTTTGGCTCTAGATTCCACAACGTTCAGCCCAGCTGCACCAAACTCACTAGAATGCATCCTTATTCATCCCCGAACAGGAATCCATAACAGTCGTTGATGGGCGTCGCCTAATTTCTCTACAGCGCCCCCTAGAAATTTTCAAATGATCAGCCCCAAGCCATGCTTTAACCTAGAATTATGAAACTTGTGTATTATACATGTGTATAATGTCAGGACCTACAAAAAAGTCTCTTGGAGCCATGGTCCAAACCCAACAGGAAGTCAGCCATTTTGGATAAAAGCCACAATTTCCTCTATTTTGTAGATGTCACTCACATCTGATTTAACTCCTCCCACACCTTTTGAGATACAGACTTCAAACTCACTCAGCAGAGAGGAGATACATTAAAGGTGAAAAGTTATCAAAAGAATTCTCATACATCAAAGTATGTGGGCGTGGCTAAGCCTCAAACTTTGGCTTTGTGAAATGACACTACTCACCAAAAACATGATCAGCCCCGAGCCATGCTTTATCTCAGAATTATGAAACTTGGTACACATGTGTATCCTCTCAGGATGTACAAAAAAGTCTCTTGGAATCATGGTCCAAACCCAACAGGAAGTTGGCCATTTTGGATCAAAGCCGCAATTTCCTCTATTTCATAGACGTCGCATCTGATTTAACTCCTCCCACACCTTTTGAGAAACAGACTTCAAACTCACTCAGCCGAGAGTTGAGACATTAAAGGTGAAAAGTTATCAAAAGAATTCTCGTACATCAAAGCATGTGGGCGTGGCTAAGCGTCAAATTTTGGCTTTGTGCCATGAAACATTAGAATGCAGTAACTTCTCCAGGACAGGTCAGAGCTGAATCAGACTTTCCATCTCTCATTATAGACCAGCCTTGATCACATTCACATGGTCAATTCATTAATTGACTATGTGAATGTGATCAAGGCTGGTCACCTAAACCACACCCGCCTCCAACAGGAAGTCACCTGTTTTTTTCTGCTGAATGTCTTACTTTTACTCTATGATTCAAATTGGTTAAATCCTGTGCCAACTGATAGAAAATGACATGTGAAGCCCTCTGTGAATGTTGGCTGCTGGTTGAACCATGTGGGCATGGCTACATAGCGAATAGCAATGCTCACCATGTCTACGATCATCTCTAAATCAAACATGCTTCATCCGATTTGCATCAGACTGTCTGTGATCAACTCTGGTGAACCTCTAAAGAGCCCAATAGCATTACATTATTACTTGACTCCCCTGCGCTCCCTAGGTTGATCAAAGAGCTGTATCTCCTCGCTATATTGCCCAATCTGCACAAGATATTGCGTGCTTCACAAAGGAGCGCTGCTGAAAAGACAATTCAGATGTCAACATAAGTTACCAGATAAGATATCAGTCCAGCTGTCCATATACACATATATACTCCCAAAACTTTAAACATAAAAACAGTCCATGCAATACAGAACATTGTATCCATCCATTATTATGCTAAGAAAATAATTATTTAAATATAAATTATGTTTCCTGTTTTTTACTAATGGTCTTTTTTGAGTTACTGTACAAAGATTCATTAAATTTGGTTAAAAATAAGATTAAGATCATTAATAAAAAGTCAAATGTTTAAAAGTTTTTTCACTAATTCACCAGAAGGGGGCAGTGTTGCTCCACCAATGACAAAGAGACTGCTGAAAACAATACAACTAATTTTACCAGATAAAGCATTAATCCATCTGTTCAGATACACATACATTCTCCCAAATCATTAAACATAAAGGATTTGGGAGGCTAGGATACATGGCTTGTATCCATCCAGGCCATGTTAACATAATATGTATGAAAATATACATTGTTATATGATTTATGTTTTTTTAATAACTGTGTTTTTTCAGTTAGAGTACAAAAATTGACAAATTTTGGTTAAAAAAAAAAGATGAAGTACATCATTCATCAGAAGTCACGTTTTAGAAGCTATTTCAATAATTCTCCAACAGATGTCAGTATTGCTCCACCAATGACAAAGACATGGATGGGTTAATGGAATTCTGGGATCATTAAATTGGATCACAAGTGATGACATCAACTCTGCCCTGCCACCCTCCAACAGAAAGTAGCCATTTTTTATGCTGGATGTCTTGCTTTAATGGTGACTCTGGAGAATCTCTACAGAGCCCAAAAGCATTACATTGTAATTTGACTCCACTACGCACCCAGGTTAATCAAACAACTGTATCTCCTCGCGATATCAGCCGATCTGCACCAGATTTTTTTGAATTGTCAGGGAGCAATGCCGAACATGACACGGTGACTATCTTAAGGGCAGGTTTGGCTACTCCGTGAGAGCGTAAGCGGTGGCTGGGGGGAGGTGGTGGCTGTGGGGAGGTAGTGCTGAGGGGAGGCGGTGCTGGAACATCCGTGGTGGCTAGGTCTTCGCGGCGCTTGGCTGCCAGGGCCGCTTGAGGCTCCGCGGAGCTTTAATTATAACTATTATTATTAGTATTATTACAATTAGTTTCACTTTATAGTACAAACCACAGGGTGAAAATAGCAATATAAATGATTTTATTACTATACTTCCATGATGACAGGTGAGGCTCTGCCTCACCTGTCATCATGGAAAAATAAGAATAAACACTTCATGTTTTAGGATTTAACACCAAAAACCATTCAAGAATTTTGCACACAGAACAGAACATTTAGTCTTTTGTTGTAGTATGTTTTAGGCTTAATGTTTAATTAATAAATTATTGCTATGGTAGATTAGCTACCGCTTCTACTTTACTGACTTATTTAGAGATACAAACTGTAGCCCAAAAAACACACATTTCATTAAAAAAAACATCTTATGGTTACTGTATGGCTAGCTCCATGGCTAGCTCACTGTGTCTTACTCTGCAGTTGTGCAGTCACAATATCTGGGATCATGAGCACCCCCTGCCATGAGGCAAGAGAACTGCCCGCCTCCCCTGGAGTCTGTTTTCTGCCGTTTCTGATCGCTCCTCCGCACACAAAACACGATACACGCTGAGGGTACCAGTTCATTCAGATGATGAAAAATATCCGCCAGATATGCTAGCTTTGAACACCATTCATCACTTGCAAGCAGCTTTGCGTAATCCGACCCCTCATTTGTCAGATTCACTCTGAGTTCCTCCCGCAGCTCATACACATGGGCTAGTACCTTGCCGCGTGACAACCATCGGACATCCGTATGAAACAACAAGATCTTATGCTCTGCTCCCATTTCCTCACACAAAGATGCAAATATGCGGCTTTTCACAGGTCTTACCTTCACAAAGTTTACCATTTGCACAACATCATTCAACACAGGAGCAACGTCTGCTGGTAAAGACTTGGCCATGAGGGCCTCACGGTGTAAGAAACAATGCGTAATAATTACATCTGGGTTTCTTTCCTTCACTCTGCTTACAAAGCCTTTGGTGCACCCGACCATGGCTGCAGCTCCATCAGTGCAGACACTCGTGCAGTTTTCCCACTTAAGTCCTCCTTGTTCTAAATATTCTGATGTGACCCGAAAAATTTCCTCTCCTGTTGTCCTTTCTGGCAATGCCTTGCAAAATAGGAGGTTTTCTCTGATTGCGTCTCCATCCACAAAACGCACTTTGGCCAAGAGTTGAGCATGTCCACTAATATCAGTACACTCGTCAAGTTGCAATGCAAATTTCTCACTGATACGGATCTTTTCCAAAACCACACTTTCGATGTCTGCAGACATGTCATCAGTACGTCTCGAAATTGTGTTATCTGAAAGAGGGACTTTTGCTATTTCTTTAACCGCTTCAGGTCCGAGCATCTCATTTACAATGGCTTTACAGGCGGGTAATATTAATGTCTCTGCCACAGTGTGGGACCTTTTTGATTTAGCTACAAGTTCAGCTATGTGGTAGCTAGCTTTAAGGGCTCTCTCATTTACCTTCGTGGTTTTTCTCATAAAAGTTGCCTGTTTCTCCGTGTGTTTCCACAGGAGAACAAAATAGTCAGCATTCTTGTTTTGAAGCGAAGGGTGTTTCGTTTGGAGATGGTGTTTAAGCTTGCTTGGTACCATAGAACTGTTGGATAGCTTTTCACCGCATATCAAGCACAACGGAGTCGGTGTCGCTGCGTCCCTGGTAAAAGTAAATCCAAACGAAACGTTAACTCTCACTGTACTGTCTCGAGCTCACGGTATCTGCCTTCTTTTGATATCCACTTATACTAGGGCCTTCATCTGGGTCCGAATTTTGTCCAGGGACCAGATCGGAGTTAGTATTTTTTCTTTTCAAAAACTTTTCCATCACTGTCACAGTCTGCTAGCTAGATGCAATGCTCTCACCGCTACATGTCACGTTCATGCATCACTAATTCTCTCGTTTTAATGTACAATGCTATGTTCCATACTGCCATCTAGTGATAAGAAAATTACATGATTATGCCACTAGACACTAGTACAGCACAGACACTCGAAAATGGCATATTATATGCAGATAATTAATTCGTTTTCAAAAAATCTTTTTAGACCAATTAAGTGAAATTGGATAATTTTCACGGCACACTTGACGATCACTCGCGGCGGAACAGTGGTTGAAAAACACTGCTCTATGACTGTGCCTAGAACTGCACATTTCTGGACTGGATTCGAAGTGGACGTCCGTCAGACATGTCCACGCAAGGACAGATTTTTATGACCGCGTACTCGGTGTCGCACATTAAACTACCCAGTCGAAACAGTATTCACATTGAACTGGTTTTCATGCGACACCGGGCTGATAAGGTTGAGAATAAGCGTTATATGAGTTCATATTTTTTCAAAGTTGACATCAGCATGATAAAAGTCGACATAAAGTTGTCATGGGGACATGATAGACACGTAAGTGAAAATGCAACAGGCTTTATATATTCACACAAATATTGACATGGTGAATTATGCAGAATTATAAGAACAAAAAACAAGACATCATCCCAGACTTCTTTATCAGCAGTGGAGCAGAGAGGTGGTCCGATAAGTTGAGTCTGACTTTTGTTTTTCTTGAACAACGGCAAGGAAAAGATGATTGTGTATGTGCTTATTTTCGATTGCTACACAAATTATTATGCCGATAACAATTGTGCTTTTGGAACATAATAAACAAAGCTTATTTAATGGATCCCTGATTACAGTTAAAGCCAGCGCAGCCTCCTATTGCTCCTCTCCCCGCGGCAGGAAGCTGCGCTGCTCTGGGCAGCAGTTCACTGTCTTTGCCGGATGAACCGACATGTTATTGCCATTCTCTATCCCCCACTGAGAGGTGCGTTAAGGCTTCCCAGATGGAGAAGAAATAGCTAGGCGCCTAAATAGTTCATCAAATTTTGTTAGTTCTCCTTGTCACGAGAGAATTTTAGGTAATCAGTACGCTCGAGAATGAAGCCCAATCGTCCGCGGACAGTACACGCAGTTCGTGGAATGCACACAGTACGCCCAAGTATGTGGGGGCCTTTACAAAGTAAACTTGCCAGCTCCTTAAAATCTTACATTTAAATGTTAAACATTTGAAAATATTTTAATTTATGTATGCTGAAGCCATTAAATAAAATTTAGCAGCATTGATAATCTCAGTAAACAAATATTACATTCATGTATCTGTGGTTTGTGTTAAAATATTAGCATGTATGGGGCCCCTGAGTGTGATAACATGATGTGATTGAACTACTAGAAAAACAACGGGTAAGTTGCAATGATAAAACAAATACAAAACAATACAATAAATGCTACAAATACAGATAATTTACTAATATCAATATGAAAAAATAAGACTAAAATGAAAGCATCTACATACAACTGTCTTCAAATTCTGTTTGAGAATATTTCTTTTTATACTGTATGTTATTCTTTATATATTTTTAAATCAATTAATTCACTCAAATGTAATTTTTGTGGCACTTCTATTATTCCATAAATTCTGAGCAACTTGAAAAATTAGATGTTATGGGAAAAAACAAGGGAGATATGACAAAACCCAAAATATTGCATCAAGCTATAGCAATGGGGAAGTAGTGCAAATAAACCATGATTTATTTAGGTTGGAACTTGAAATGGTACTCATAGCATAGATAGACACATCTCAGACACATCTCAGTCCTATTGAAAGCCAGTTTCTCTCACAAAAGTGGTTTATACTACATGTTAACATATTTACCATGTTTATCTGTCTTATATTATAACCATGTAGAAAGTTACTGTGATGAAACTGCATAAATACTTGTCTCTCTCCCAAAGGTAAAACAGTGGTGGGCCGTCAAGGCCTGCAAGGCCTTCTCTGCTGGCCTAAAAATATCTGAATCAGACTGATGTTAATTATATTTTGTCCATGAATACGTATTAAATCTTTCCAAATGGTCTGTCCGCTTCCTTTCACTGCTCCCCTGGTTGCGCTGCTTCCAGACGTGTATTTTCATATTTAAGCATTTAACCAATCACATTTCAGCCACTATTTGTTGCCAGGGTCAAAGAAATCTGCCTGGAGGCCTTCACAATCAGTTCTGCTGGGCCATGTAGCATAAAATAAATGTCGATCAATCTGTTTCTTCAACCAATCAGATTTTGAGTTGGCGACGCCAAGGCCCTCTAGCAGCGTATTAACGTCAGCGTATTCACACGCTTTGATTGGACAGCCAAAGAGCACTAGCCAGAGCTAGCAAACTGCGTTTGTAGCGAGTTGCACAAGCAAAGATATTGTTGTGTTGATTTAATAGCTGTTCTGTCAACCCACAATGGCTGAAGGAGGAGAAGAAATGGATTTGGTTGGAGATTTACTGTCAAAGCCATTTTCAAGACGGACTTTTCAAGAAAAGATGGACATTGTTGAGTAAGGTCGGGCAACTCCGAAGCTAGCAAGCCTGTCACAACCGGGAAAAGGATTTGTCCGCCACTTTCAGTCTACTGACTACGAGCGGTACTCCTGGCTCACAGGCTCCGAGGAACGCTGCAAATTGTATTTTTGGGAGTCCTTGTTATTTTCCACTGATCGACACGGTGTTTGGAGCCACACTGCATGTGTAAATTTGACTTGCTTCACCAAGGCAGCAACGAGGCATCAAAGCACTGCCTACACTTACAAGCAACAGTGCTTTGGTGTGTCTGGCGGTGACCATCCCCGTGTCTACGGCTTCTGTTGGACGGACATTCTCAGCCCTTAAGCGAATTAAAACTTATGCCAGAAATACGACAGGGCAGCTCGACTTTCAGCATTAGCTTCCATGGCGATAGAAAGTGAAACGCACGGATAATCTGCACAACGGAGTCATTGGGATCTTCTTGAGGAAAGAAAGGAGGATGGATTTTGTGTTCAAATAATCAGGATTTTTGGTGAGTAAAATGTTGCTATATTCCTAAATAATATTGCAATTTTATCAGGTTATTTTGATGCTTTTTTATGTGTGTCGCACCTGCAGTAGAAGTTTTATAGCCATAAAATAGTTATTGAGGGTTGGATTGATTCAGACGGAGCACAACTGAAGGCCTAGGTGTGAAATGCGCGGCCCGCCACTGTGAAAACTAAACAATAAATGACCAAGAGTAATTCATAGAAGCCATGTAAAAAACTTAAAGATGAGTTCTGCCAAAAAGACAACTTTGAATGTTAATGAAGGATGTGTTTTTTATGGAAAAGAATAAGATCTTAATAAAATAACTTACCACTTTTGAATCACACAATCCTGCACTGGCATTAAATTTCACAGTTTTTAGACGTGCTCGCTCCTTCCGTTCCACTCTGCAAACAACCAAGTAAGTCATTTACCAAAGCAAAATAATTTAAGTTAAGTTGTTAATGCATGCCTCTCAGTGGTGGCTTGACACAGGAGGATAATTCCATTCTGAAACCAGCTACTGATATGATTTATCATAGGTTGGCTCTGATAACTGAGCAGCCAACATAGCAAATGAGAAAGAGGTTATTCACTTGCGTTAACTTGGAGAGGCTAGTGACTTACCTCTCCAAATAGAAACTCAAGTTTTTTTTTCTTCTACTGGTGATTAGCCTGGATAAGCTAGCGTTAGCATTGGATGTGCTGGCTTTAGTCTTGGATAGTCTGGCAACTAAATTGCCTAGTCTTGTCACCTGCGAATTGTACTTTCTTCTTTAATGGAAATTTTGTTAAAATCTGTAATATTTGGCAGATAGCTAAAAAGTGATTTTACCTAATTTTTCAGTACCTTGAGCATCTTTAATAGTCGTAGTTTAAAAGCTTCAACGCTCATACTCTTCAAACATGGACTAAATTATTCTACTCTAAAAACAGAATATTTAAACCTACAGTAATTTAAGATTTGTGAACATACTAATATAGACCTTCTGTTGAACTGTCATGGATCCATTTAATGGTTATGACTATCCATAATGTTAAATTTGGTGTTCTTGTTAATGAAAACCATATTGACTCAGGTGTATATAATGTTTTCTTATTAGCCAACATTACAGACTGAAAACGGTGAGAAAAAAGATGCCTGTGTGTTTTATTCAGTATAAACTTATGGGTTTGGAGCCTATTAAGAATTAGATTAATTTATTTTTTGTTAAATTATTAATGTTACAGATCCAAGATTATGCAAATGGTAGATCTCTTTAGGGCTGTTGTAAACGAATATTTTAGTAATCGAGTAATCTATCGATTATTCTTACGATTAATCGAGTAATCGGATAAAAAAATTATAAAATGAAATATTGGTAAATCTGGCATAATACCGGTGTTACTATCAGATATCAATATCAGTCCAATTTTTCATATTTGAGCATCCCTAACAGTTGCTTTATTGTAGTTTAGAAAACTAACCTGTAACAATAATAGCTCACTTTCTAAGTAAACCAGAAGAAAAGTTATAGAAAAATCTGAAATTATATTGAATTTAATAACAAAGAGGCAGGCTCACAAATATGCTTATAAAATGTCTACAATCCAGCTTTTAGTTTATGTATTCATCTTCAGTGAGTTTAATAGATTAATTAAACTCACCTTGCCACCTAACCTGTCACGCTTTGGGTTTGAAAATACGGGAAATGCCGCCTGGAGTGGGAGGAGAGGGCGAATGAACGAACGTAAGATGGAGGGGAGGAAATAGACCAGCGGACTGACGAACCGTTAGACCGGGGGACGAACACGGGGGGAAGCAATACGGGATATTTACGACACCTTCACTGGTCACACTCAGAAACTCATCTACCAGCCATGTACGATGCGCTCCGCCACCCGTTTCTTCAGACCGGGATATGAAATTTATTGTGCGGTTCGTCGGTAAAGCTACATTTACACGGTAAGCATCAGCTACTCAGCCGCCCGCCCTGTTCAGGCTATCCGCTCACCTCAGCGCTCTTCCCGCCGTTCGCTTTCAACCAGCAGCCCCGGAGGAGAAATGCTGCCGTACTCCAGGCATTCCCCCAGTCATTTTAAGGATGCTTATTGGTTCCCCAAAAACGATAAAAAGTCGGGCATTATCATCAATCAATAAAATTCCCACGGGCCAATCTTGAAGATTGGACTTTATGCCGCTGAGACTTAGCTTTTGTCAACAACTCAGAGGCGGAAGTGAGAGCTCCGCGCAACGCAAATGAAGTCCCGGCCGGAACACGGTGCGCTAACTAATAAAACATAAATTAACGAAGCTTCGAGGCAGGTAAATTTTCCTCGAGGAATTTTAGTAATCGAGGTACTCGAATCATTCGAGGAATCGTTTCAGCCCTAGATCTCTTATTTATTTATTTGTTTGTTTTGCTTAGACTCTCCTCGTCAGTCAGCCTCCTGCTGTGATTAACGAGCAGAAGCAGTTGCTGTGATTGATCTGATTGCTTGGTGAAGGAGTGAGGAGTGAAACAGTCTAACACAAAATTAACGTTTATATAAAAAGTTTTGTATGAAGTCAACTCAGAGAATATTTCTTTTCTTATTTTTATCAGTAAAGAAAATACTCTTTTTGAAACCAGAAAACTCTACGTGGGTGCTTATATTTTAAGTGAGTCAAAAACTTCCTCCTGAAAAACTACTCTGGCATTTTTTATTTTTGGACCTTATTAATGTGCAAGAGTAGCCGCAACATATGGTTTCAACTGTAACTCTGAAAATCGACCTTAAGGAGAACTGTTTACAGGTATTACCTTTTCTTGCTGGGAATGACTCCTATCTCCTTGCTGTCTCCATGGCTGGTGACACAACAGGCTTGCCACCACTCATCATCTGATGCATTGGTAACATGAAGGATATCACCATACTTGAAACTCAGCCCCTGGCTTGGTAGTCCACTGTCCTTTGACTTCTCGTAGTCAAACAGTGCCCTACACATAGGAAGACAACCAGACATTAGGTTTAGGACACATGTGTCAAACTCAAGGCCTGCGGGCCACATGTGGCCCGCCATGTCATTTTATGTGGCCCGCCTCAGCATTTTATAGGCCGATGATTGACTTAAAATAGGTTTTGAGCATGAATTGACTACAAACTACATCTCCCACAATGCATTCCGATTGTTACCAACCAATATTACGACTTCTCGCCACTAGAGAGCAGCAGAGTCACCTCAAGCTGCTTATTGATTTTCCCAGCAAATAAAACTGAGACATCGACAAGCTAACATCAAAATGTCCAAGAAAAGAAACATCGATTTACAAGTAAGACTGTGAATGAAGATGTGTGTGAGTTAGAGGTGTGCCGATCGATCGGTCACCGATCATAATCGGGCCGATTTTCGTGAAAAAGTGCATGATCGGTGATCGGCGATCATTGTCTCTTTTACCGATACCGATCACCTACTTCTCATTTCACAGCCTGCCTGTGCAGCTGGTCTCCTCTTTCCTTCACTCTGCGCAAACGCGCAACAACAAATCTTAAGCGATGTGCAACTATAACGCACTGAGTGAATGGGGAAGTTTGCTGCGTGTTGCTGCGGAAAATTGAAGCACGTCAAAATGCTTCAACACAACGAAGCTAATACGACATAAAAACAGTGCCATACTTGACGGAGATTGGCTACATCGAGGCTCACTGCAGTAAAAAAGACATACGGAGGATCAGATAGCAGGTAAAGCAGCGCACAGCAACAAACACTCACCCGGATTAGCATGACGGTCAGAAAACTAAACAAATAACCCGCAAAATTATTTGTCTTCGAGCTGCGATGTAAGACGCTGGTTCTGCTCTCGCTGTTGAACCGCTGCTACGCTACAGATAGTAATATTTCACAGACGGAGCGCCGCTTCTGCTCCACCTGGTAGTGTCTCTCACACCGAACCTGCTTAAAGCTGCAGCATCTAACTTAAAAAAATACATTTTACCTACGTATTAAAACTTCCGCTGTCCTAACATGAGACAAATAATCTCTGAAAAAATAATCGATATCCTCCCTGTCCTGCATAATTACTCCGCTCAGTCAGAAACAGCCAATCAGAACTAGCAGTAATCAGCTAGCCGCCATGCTATCAGGAAGTTTTCATTCAGTAACTCTGGATTGTTTATTGTAATGGATCCTGTATTTGCCTTTGAATGTTAAGTTTTATACTTGAACTTTTTGGCAATGTTGAGAGGTTTTATGCCTTCATATGTTTTCAGTCTGTTAAAGATAGTATTATCAATAGCAGTATAATTTGCACAATGCCTGTTTTGTTTAGTTTTCTTCTTGGAAAAAGTTATTAAAAACATGTTTTTGTCTAAATTAAGGTGAATTCATGGTTCCTTTTTCCACATAATGTAACCGGTAGTGTTTATGATAAAAAATGAATAAATAATAATTATGTGATCGGTATCGGTGTATCGGCCATCATGGGTGATCGGTATCGGCAGGAAAAAACCTGATCGGCACATCTCTAGTGTGAGTTGGTATCAGGGCGGCAGGTCGCGCTAGACTTTTTTTGTTATCCGTTATCTTGACCGACAACATAACAAAAAAAAAAAAAAAATAGGTCATATACTATTTTTATCCGTGAAATTACAATCATATTAACATCGGCTATTTAGTCGCATTTTATGCGGTTTAATTAATATTCACCGTGAATCCAGATCCCATCACAAATTAAGCAGATAAATGTATCTATATTTTTCTCCGTAGTGACAAAAACCACTGACTGAGGCCCCAATAACTTTTAATAAATTAAATTAAGCGAATTTACTTAAATTAGCATCACTTCACCCGCTGGGGTCTGAACGCACTTCCTCCTGGTTCCCATCTGCAGAAAAATCTGCGCTAATTCATCAGTCAGTTGGATCTGTCTGATCCAAACAGGCCAACTGAACTCTTGAGTGTTTTACCCTGTGAGGTTCGGTGTGCGCTTTTACCAGGATTTTTTTTTTGTTGTTGTTGCGTGGTTTCGCTTCTCCGAAATGGACAGATGTTACGTCTGCAGCTCCTCCAGAACGCCGCTCTCCTGGGTAACATGAACCCAGAAGGCTCCATTTGTTAAATCCGCTGCCGGCTCCTCAAATGGATTAACACAACGTTACATTCTCTTTAGTTTTCTCTGGTCTGTGATGGAAACTTGAATTTAACGCGCCATTTCAACCAAAGGTTTGTAATGCGCTTCCTAACCAGACGCTCCAAAGCGTCCGGTCCATAACTCTTCAACACGCTGTCAGCTCCCGGTCAGAAAAACGCATTTAGTTCAGAGACCATGAGATGCCCAAATCTATTTTTCCAGAGCTACCATCTGCAACTTTAGATGCATTCCTTCTCTAACACACCTGGACCATTGAGTCATTATAGGCCTCTTCAGAACTGAATGAGGGAAGTCAACCTTTTGTCTGGGGTGTGTTTTTGTCATTTTGACAGTTTTAGCAGGGATGCACTCCTGATTTGTACTGTCAATGTGGCCCATTGAGGGTGGCCAGTATGCTGAAGTGGCCCTCGGTGAAATTGAGTTTGACACCCCTGGTTTAGGACATAATTATTCAATTATACAATTTTTGCTTTTAAGCTTACAATTGAGACATGAGATGCTTTCTCAGATCAAAGAAAGAGGTGCAATCTCATATCAACATTCTGTGATATGCAAATTATTTCAAACCTACTTTAAAAATATCAATGTATACATCAGTACACAAATGAAAAACATTACACATTTGTAAAGAGATAAGCATGCTTTTGTTATTAAACTGGATGCAGCAATTGGTCCCTGAAATAACAGACTTTGTAAATTCGGCAGTGTTCTGAATTTATCTTCCATTATTTTGTCCAGCTGTGTCAATCTGTCCATGCTTATCCTTACAGGCAGGGGTGTGGTATAGGGGGGGAAAGTGATGACAATTCTAGGGGCCTTGACCAACAGGGGGCCGTCCACAATTTATTTATATATTTTTTCATAGAAATAAAAAAAAAAAAAAAAAATCGGGGTCATGTCAAGTACGACATTAATCATATTGTATTTTTCAAAGATTGTTTTTAGCAGTAAAAATTTAATGTTACCCCTCCCAGACCAAACAACACACATATGTTTTTGCCCTGAACTTCCCCCTGTATCTTTATGAAATGGTTAGTTCCTGGTTGGAGCGCTTGAGAGTGATGCTGTTAGCAGCTGCAGTCAGTAGAAGCTGCGGCCACGAACGACTGTGGCAGTTATTATGCTGCTAAGAGAAGTTATAAAATCAGGTTTTCAAAAACAAAATAGAGAGAGGGAGAGAGAGAAAAAGGCAAGAGTGTTCACTTATAACCCAGTTTTTCTCCGAGAGGTGGGTAGACTGTGTGAGATTATCAACTATTTAGTTAACAGTAGTCTGTAGTTTAGCTACAGACTACTGTTTGCCTCCATTTCACTAGCATTTAATGAATTAAGGAAAAAAATTACCAACATATTCATATATTTAACTTCTCCCTTGTATTTTTTACCACTTAACAGATGAGTCAGTCAGCAGCAGCAGCTCTAACCCACATCTTCTCCTGAGTGAAATTAAAGCTGCAGTATGAAACTTTTATATAAATATTTTTTTCACATTTTTTAAAATTGTCATTATGTTGTGACAGTATGGTATGAGAGGTAATCTGTGAAAAATCTATTTCCTCTGCTTTCTCCCAGTGCTATCTAGAAACAACCAGTCAATGGCAGGAGAGTTTTAGTGGAGCAGCAGTCTTACCGGTGCAGTCTGTCAGTCCTCCTGGTCTTCCTTGTGATTCCAGCCGGCCTCCCAACTGCCCTCTGCAGCCTTTTGTGGGTCCGCGTGGCCTCCCAGCTGCTCTCTGGACCCACCAAGATGGGTCGTCGCCGCTATTTTCTGTTAATTAGTTCCTGTGTTGTGTCTTCCCCTTGATCGCCCCCAGCTGTACCTTATGTCCCCTGCTCCCTGTTGGATCCTTGTCTAATGTCCTGTCTTTGTCATTTTTTGAGTAACTACCAGTGTCTCAATTTCCTTGTCTCACTGCTCACCTGTGTTGCCTGGATTTCTGTATTCTTCATTAAAAACATAATTTTCACCATAACCTTTGTCAAGCCACATCCATCTTCACCACAATCAGCAAAAATCATGAAACATGGTACCCAGGGAAAAACCATACTTGAATTTGAATCCCCAACATTTTCTGCTGCAAGGACACCCAGAATTTGTTTTAAAAGTTTCTTAGGGTTATGTGAAATGGGACTAACCTGACATAGAGTGATTTCTTCTGATTTGTTTGCAGATACCCTGACCCAGAGCTCAAACTGTGGTTCATCATGTGTTCTCGAAGGTCATTGATTTTGGCTTCAAAACGTCCATATTCTGCAAGGCAACATTTTCAAACATGAAACAGAAGAACATGAATAATGTTTTAAATTTGTGGCATACTTTGCTAATTTTTTCACTGTAATTATATTGGGCAGTGGTGGGAAGTAACGAAGTACAAGTACTTCGTTACTGTACTTAAGTACAATTTTCGTGTATCTGTACTCAAGTAGATTTAATAATGGGTACTTTCTACTTTTACTCCACTACATTTTACAGTAAGTATCTGTACTTTCTACTTCACTACATTTCTACAAAAATGTCGCGTTACTCGTTACATCCAAGTCGCGTTGCGCTTTTTGTCCGTTAAAATGTGAAGTTCAGGGATTTAAGGTGGCGCCGTAAAATCCAAGCAATAACGTGACTTGGTGTCTGTTGTCGCCCATCGCTCCCCCTTTACTCGCACGCGGAGCTCCAGACATGCGTAGTGGTTTCCTCAGACGGAAGATGTCTGTCTGATCGTCAGTTATAAAATAGCGCTGCATAAATAATAAGATATGGCGACATGTAAAATAAGCAGCTCTTCGCTTTCACAGATGGTGGGACTTCGTCCAACTTTTCGCGTCACTTGGAAGGAAAGCTTAAAGAAAGGTAAGATCTGTGAACATGATGCTAACAAAGCTAGCTGTACTGAGACATATGCTGCATCTGCGATGAAAATAGGTTGTCACTCATGCGCTGAATTATTGTGTGGAGGTGTTGACTGAGGTGTCGCAAATATGGGACAACGCTGTGACCAAAGTCTGCATTGATATGACATTCAGGAACGATCCGATTCTTCTGGGCGGATCTTTACTCATTAAATTTATTTCAGCTCTAAGTATTTAATATCTAGGTGTTTAATGGGAATCTGAATTTTTCAGAAGCAATCTTTTGAGAAGCAAATTTGATAGGTAAAACTACATTTTTTGTTTCGCGTAGCGCGGGGTGCTGGTCTTGACTTGGCCTTGGGTAGGTGGTCTTGACTACAACTCTGCTAGGCTGCTCGGTTCCATGTCCTCCCCTGTCCACCCTTTCTGTTGGATTTCTTTCAAAAATAAAAGCCACTAGTAGCAAAAAAAGTGAAGTTCATGCTATGCTAGGACAGGAGACAAGATGTTTCCATCCCTGAAATTATGATGCATAGAATCACATATCTAAGTCTAAACTATGTTACAGAGAGTAAAGATAAAAACATGCTTTATCTGTGGTATTGTTCATTAAAATGGCACATTTCTAATGTATTAAAATTAAATACAACAGGTTCACTTAATGATATGTGATTAGGTATTATTCAGCAAGTACTTTTACTTTTAATACTTAAGTATTTTTAAAAGTCAGTACTTTTTTACTTAAGTACAAATGTTAATGTGGTAGTTTTACTTTTACTTGAGTACATTTTTGTCTGTGTATTTGTACTTTTACTTAAGTACATTTTTTGAGTACTTTCTCCACCACTGATATTGGCTCTGCATTAAATTGTTTTTCTGTCCCAATCTGGGAGAAGTTTAGTCATGAGGCTCTGAAGCAGAATTCTAGAGTTAACTTAAATCTTGTGTTATGATTGTAAAATTATTCTAATTCTCAAATGTAAAACATGTAGTTATTTATCAAACATAGATCAAGCCAGAAGAGAGAAAAAAAGTAAAAATATACAGTATGAGTAATGGACATGTATAGTAAAGTGTGCTGTGCATCAGCTCAGATTTAGTGTGCATTTAACCTGCTGGCATCTTAGAGAGTCATCCTTAACTTTGAATGTGCTGCAACAATGAAACACATTACCATATAAGTACTAAGTCTATTAGTCACTTTTCTTTAACCACTAGTGAGTCTTCATAAAAAAAAAAAATACATGGCGTAAATGCTGCTTGTTTTTAAAAAGAAAAACGAAAAGTGCTGTTTGCGCTAGTGACCTTTATCTAACAGTTGTTAGATAGGAAAGTGGGTTATGAAAAAGGAGGAAAACATGCAGCAATGGTCATCTTTGCTGGGACTTGAGCCCATGACAGTCGAATCTAGGACTAAGGCCTCCATAAATGGATTGTGTTGCACCACTGCACCCATAAATGCTGTTTTTTTGGAATTTACTCCATAGCTTTATGGTCTTCCAGAGTAATTAAATTTTCCTGACGAACCTTCTGGTTTGTACTGAGCAACAATGGTGACCACCTGCCCGGCTCCTTTCAGTGCAGCTGCTGCCTGTTCATGTGTGGCTCCACGAAGGTCAATGCCATTAACCTGTTTTAATAAAGCATCAATTCACAAGATGTTACCAAAAACATATTTATAAGAACTCATTTTAAAGCATACACAGCCATAAAATGCATTTCATCTTCAGTGTGGTGGATGGAATGGTGAGTGAAAGAAGTGAGCATAAAATGAGAATCATTTTATTTAAGAACATGAAATGAAAATGTGATAAAATATATTTCTGTTTTTCTAATACACTGATGTTTACATAAACAGAAATTCATAGTCATGGTCAGTTTAAAACGGTAGCATCAAAAGAGACACAACATTGCTTAAAAGTATAAAAATAGTGTGCAAAGACATTTAGGTGAGGTCAAGTGAGAAAAGTTATTGTTAGATCAGAAAAATCAGGTCATTGCAAGAACATTGTCTAATTTCATCTTCCAATTACCATCTCTTGATGATAACTGGAGAAAAATGTAACCGCATGTGGTGTCACACTGACCTAGGAATCTGCAAAGTTATAAAGAACATCAAAATGACGAACAGTTTTGTTTGACTGGATTTTGCTTCTTCTGTCCACTAATCTATTTATATTTTTATATTTATATACTTCAGTTAAAAATACATCTAAACAATGACTGAATGGTTTAGAAAGCTTTTCATTAAATATGAATCGGTATTCTATTTAAAAGCAAAAGTCTGTCAAATGTCTACAATATGTTCCTGATGTTTGCTACAACTCTTGATGTAGATGTGTTTTAGCCAAGATGTACTGACAGGCAAAAAAACAAAAACAAAACAGCAAGAAGACTTGTTAAGAAAAGACCCTAAACTAAAGAGTTAAAGATGTAGTAATAATAATAATAATGATAATTAATAATGTTATTACAGCAAGAATAAATATCTGAATTATAGACTTTGAAGGGTTGTGTCAATTCTATCATAGTTAAGTTGTGTAGAGCATTTCTCATCGAAAATAGTGATTAACTGAAAATGTTATAATGGATCTAACTGAGCTCCTTTGATAATATTACAAAGTATCATGGTGCAGCAAGAATTACAAAAAGATTGATTTGTTAATTCAATGGCTTGTCTGAAAGGAGTCTACAACACAGTTTTAACCTAAATTGTATTGGGTTAAAACTGTTTTGTTCAAACAATACAGTTTAGGGTTAGAATAAATGTACTTGAAAACAAGATAACAGCCATTCTTTAAAAATTTTTACATAACATTTAGCAAGCAACAGAAGAGCAAATTTTTATTTCCGTTACTTCTGTGATTGAAGTTGTAAAAATCACTTCATACTGAGCAAAGGCAGTGAACAGATAAAAGCAAAACATCACCTAAAGTCTAAGACAGGCAGTCCCCACTGTTACTGTTCCTCTTTGACAACTAGGCGGAGTGTATTTTCAGTACTTACAGATAGGATTTCATCACCTCGCCTCAACTCTCCACTAAGGTCTGCTGGGCCGCCTAATAAGATGAAGGAGACAAAGATGCCTTCTCCATCTTCTCCCCCCACTATGTTGAAGCCAAGGCCGGTGGATCCCTTGTGGAGTACAACTGTCCTAGGTTCCCTATAAATACAGTTTAGGTAATATATGAGCTCCAGGGAGTCTGTGGGTTTCAGCATTGTCAACTGTGATGGTGGAAGGCTGGATCCAAAGGATAATATACTGATGCTCTTCTCAGGCTGACAAACTTCAAGACTATTACAGCTCCATGTGGGGATGGTGCTCTATTTAGGTCCATTTGTCCCAAATGCTGAAGGCTCTCTCTCTTTCTTTTTTTCCTCACTCTCTCTCGCTCTCTCTTTCATCTAACAATTACCTGTCAGAGCCTGCCATCTACTGCTAAAATTGCAGAAGTCACATAAACTTTGTATCTTGTTAATGGAAGCCACATACGTTTTAGGAGGACCTCTAGCACTCAATGTGGTGGTGCAACGTATCCCAGCCTCGAAATAGTCTTGTGCAGCCACATTACACTGTGGCTCAAGAAAGACCTTAAATTCTGATGTCTAGGAACTGTGAAGTGGACAAGAACAATGGAAGGGTTTTTCCTTTCATGTAAAGGGACCCAAATCTGCAATCCATCGAACAACTTTACAGAGACTCCATAAAAAGTAAGATGACAGCATAATTAATTTCCTTTTCTGATTTCCTTTTCTGTAAACAGAAAAGGAAATTAATTATGCTGTCATCTTACTTACTGCAACGTCCCACAGATGTGGGACGTTGTGCGTTGCAGTTCTCTTAGAACCCATGTTAAACTAGTAAACTTACCAGTAGCATTCTGTTGAACTCTCCTCAGACCCTGGCCGTTTCTCAATACTCAAGAACGCAAGTACGTTCTTGAGTTCTTGGCAAGTACGTACCCGCAAGAACAGTTGAAAGTCCGTTCTTACCGAGTTCACAAGGACGCAGTATGCTAGTTCGCCAATTGGAACAGGGCGTTCTTGATGACGTCACTCAACTAGCGTAAATTTCAATAAATTCAATTTAACACAGGATGATTCCTGTGTTAAACTGAACAATTTAACAATTGGGACTGGATAATTTTATAATTGGGACAAATATTAACAGATATCAAATATACATAATTAAGGAAAAGTAATTTCTAAGTAGAAACACCTTCAAATTAACGGGATTAAGTTTTTTTATTACTGATTGAAAAAAGCTTAATAAAAAACAATATATCACCTCAAATTATTTTTTCAGACTTCTGTTACCAGTGAAGCTTGAATCTTGTTTGCCACCTTCATCAGATTATTTGCTTATAAAATATTTATTTCAAATGAAAAATCATAATAGATGGTGGCCAGCCTGTCATGCAGTTAACTGATTTCTTCCTTATTCCCCAGGTTTGCCAGGGATTCATAAACAGGGAAAGTTAAAACAATTATTTTATATTTAATGTTTTACCAACCTGCATCTGGCCAGAGTTCCTGTTACACAACTGGATGGTTATTTTATAATAACTACTAAACACTTATTAAAAACTTATGTTTACTTTGTTATCATAATCAAGTATACTCTAGTAAGATACCAGCATTGAAAGAGAAACATAATTTTTGTAGGAATATGTTTAATAGAATAACAAAAAAATAAACAAAAACAAGCAGATAATCAGTCAATAACTCCAGGAAATTCAGTGACTGTCAAAAGCAAATATTACCATAATTTAATAGTTTTTTTTTTCTTCTAAGAAGATGAAGAGACAGTGAAGAGAACATTGGCAGGACACGGGGATGAAGAGAACCTCCAGGAGTTTTTGGGAAGCTGGAAGTAAACCTGGAGCTCACCTGAAGAGCTGCCTGCATAAAACAATGAAAAATAAGAGTTCACTCTCATACATGAAATACCAATCCAAGGGAAATGTGTTTTTTTTTATTTACAAATTAAAGTATGATTCTCTGATCATGAAGGGACATTGTATTAAAATATTTTTCTTACTACGAATTTAAATGCCCCAAAACAGTTAATTAGCGAGTGAAACTAATTGATTTTGAAAGTCTGTGTCAACACAATTTATAAAATACCAATATTAACTAAATAAATATAAAAAATAGAACAGATAATAAGCAGCGGAAAACAACAGTCACTTGCTGAAAACAGGCTGCGGTTAGCGGGGAAAACACGTTCCAACCGCCCGTTAAACTGGCAGCTCCTCCGGTCTGTTAGCGGAGCTATGCTACTCCGAAAAACTCCGTAGCAATTATTAAAGTAAGAATATTCTGGATGAACTGAATGGATAGACGAAGCTATAAGGTCTACTTTCTCGCCTAAAAAGAAATTTAAATGAGTTTTCGTGGCATTTAATGGTGGTAAAAATGCAATACATTTCTGTACTGACCTTCTATATTTACCGCTGCTGGTGGCGCATTGCATTGTGGGATATCTTCCTGCCTCAAGTCCGCAGAAGGATGCATTGATGCATCCTCGATAAAATGGGCGGAGCAAGAACACATCCGGGTACTTTGAGCGGTCTTGCTTGGATGTGTACTTTGAATAGACCCTTTTCACATGACGTCACACAACCTCCGTTTTGGCTCGAAGCTGTGTATCCTTAGTTCCGGTGTACATAGTAAGTAATGATAAAGTTGTCTATTTCATATATATATATGTAAAATGGACACATATATATCTATATATATCTATATAGAGACATATATATAGAAAGAGAGATTTAGAAAAAAAAAAAAAAAAAAAATTCCCTTCTCACCCTCCGCGGGTGGTCTCTTTCATCCTCTGAGCTCGGGTCCTCTACCAGAGGCCTGGGAGCTTGAGGGTTCTGCGCAGTATCTAGGCTGTGCCTAGAACTGCACATTTCTGGACTGAGATGTCTGATGTTGTTCCTGGGATCTGTTTGAGCCACTGCTCCAGTTTGGGGGTGACTGCCCCGAGGGCCCCGATGACCACATATATGACAATGACTAATAACGGTTATCTAACACGTAAACACTGTTTTATAAAATACAGAAAGTGAACCTCTAAACGTTACAGCGCTGACAGAGAGTATATTTTTTCCTAAATATGGCTAAAGCTGCTGCTAGGTGGTTTACTCTCCGATCGGAGGTTGTTTATTTTATACAGTTAGAGAATGGTGAATTTACAATGATTAATAACAGCTATCTAACACTTAAATGCTGTTATTATTAAACTTATCTTTTATTATATCCTTAAGATTATGAGAATGCGGGAATTTTTCAGCTTGGTTCCCAAGGCAAAATCACACCGGAAGTAAAGATACCCAGGTTTGAGTTATGGCGGCCATTGTCTGACGTCACTGTGAAAAGGGTCTATTGGAACAGTACTTGGGCTGCTGTCGATGACGTTTCACGAGGACGCGAGAACACAAGTACAGACAAGAACGCATATTGAGAAACGGCCCCTGTCTTGAAACAGCATTCAAGGCAGGAACCAATTCACAAAATATCCTGATTGCTGACTACCTCACCATTCAACAGCAGATGGGGCACAAACGTATGAAGCTGCTCAAAAACATTATGTAGGCCTGGTTAATTTTGGAAGCTGCTGCAGGTATGCAGCTTCCAAAAATAACTATGGCTTATATATACTGAACAAAAATGCCCCATATCAAATGTTGTTGCCAGGTGGAGTCAACAACTGTAAGTGAGCATTTACTGACATTTTATTGTACAAAAGTAATGCATATTGTAAATAACTTTGTTGATGCATGTATGTAATTGATTTTTTGTTTGTTTTGTTGTTTGATGTTTTGATTTAAAGAGGGTTTTGGAGGGGGTTAAGGTTGCTAGGCGATATACCCGGGCTTCTAGCGGTAACTGTTGGCTGTTTTGGAGATAGTGCAGAGAGCGAGCATACGAGTCACAGTTGAGTGAAGACAACTAAAGGGTGGTTCAACTAAGGTCCAAGCAATTAGTTAAATAGCACTCGGTTGATGAGGGAACAAGGTGGGTGTTTTATCGAGAATATTGTATTTATTGAACATAATTTTTGTATTTTGATATAAAACGATGTTAATGTTTGATTAACTGTCAAACTGTTAAAACAGTTGAAATACATTTTGGTTAATTTGTAGTATAGAAATGTAGGTTAATTAAATACACGTGATGTAAATGTAATGTTATCACATAAAGTAAGTCTTATAGGTTGAAGGAAAAGGTTAGAACCACTAAGAATTACTAATGGTGTTTTATTTGTATGTTTATAGCTCTTACGGTGTGTTCATGTATAAAGGCTGTTAAATAAAGAAACGTGAAGCATCAGTTAAAGAGACCATCTTTTCAACCGGGACGCTACACATATCTTGGTTTGTGTATAATTTTTTCTCCAACTTGCTGTCAGTGAGCATTACTCAGTGCATGGATGGGGCATGTCCAGTAAGGTGATCAGACAAAATGAGCAACAACTGGCAATCCTTGTACTGGGGACAATAAAAGGCCACCCCGAAATGTCAAATTTTGTCACAAGTCATAATGCCTCAGATGTCACAAGTTATGCGGAAGCATGCCATTGGCATGTTGGATGCAGGGATGTCCACCAGAGCAGTATCAGTGCAGTAATGTCCATTATCAGACCATAGGCTGTTTAAGAGTTTGTTTCCAATAGACTGGCACTTCACATCAGCCACATGTGACCACTTCAGCACAAGATTGCCACATCAGGCACGACCGGTTAAGACCAGCGACACACACAGCTGATGAGACTATTGGTCTGCACAACAGACGCATCACACCTCAGACTGTCTGTAACCGCCTAGGACAGGGGTGTCAAACTCAATTTCACCGAGGGCCACTTCAGCATATTGGCCACCCTCAAAGGGCCACATTGACGGTACAAATCAGGAGTGCCCAGCTGCAGTCCTTCAGACTGCAACTTTTAGATGCATCCCTGCTAAAACACACCCCAGGCAAAAGGTTGACTTCCCTCATTAGCAGCAACTCAGTTCTGTAGAGCCTTATAATGAGTAAATGATCCAGGTGTGTTAGAGAAGGAACGCATCTTGCAGATGGTAGCTCTGAAAAACTAGACTTGGGCACCCCTAGCATAAAATGTATGAAAATACAATGTTAAAAATAAATTGAACACCTCATATTGTTAAATAACTCTTTGGAGCTTCTGGTTAGGAAGCGCATTCGAAACCTTTGTTTGAAATGGCGCGTTAAATTCAAGTCTCCATTACAGACCAGACAAAACTAAAGAGAATGCAACTTTGTGTTAATCCATTTGAGGAGCCGGCAGTTTATCTTGAGGAAATAAATGACGATGCAAAAGTTAATTAGATTGTAACATGCGCAGTGTGCTGCTCAACCACTGCGGAGGCAGTTACGCTACGCCACTGCGAAGAATTAAAAACCGCTGGGAGAAACTCATCCAGCGGATTTAACAAATGGAGCCTTCTTGGTGCACGTTACCCAGGAGAGCCGCTCTGGAGGAGCTGCAGACGTGACATCTGTCCGTTTCGGAGAAGCGAAAAAAAAAAAAAATCCTTAAAGCGCACACCGGACCCCGCAGGGTAAAACACTCAGAGTTCAGTTGATCTGTTTGGATCAGACAGATCCAACTGACTGATGAATTAGCGCAGATTTTTCTGCAGATGGGAACCAGGAGGAAGTGCGTTCAGACCCCAGCGGGTGAAGTGATGCTAATTTAAGTGAAGTCGCTTAATTTAATTTATTAAAAGTTATTGGGGCCTCAGTCAGTGGTTTTTTTGTCACTACGGAGAAAAATGTAGATGCATTTATCTGCTTAATTTGTGATGAGATCAGGATTCACGGTGAATATTCACTAAACCGCATAAAATGCGGCTAAATAGCGATGTTAATATGATTATAATTTCACGGATAAAAATAGTACAGGGCCAATTTTTTATTTTTTTTATTTTGTCGGTCAAGATAACGGATAACAAAAAAAGTCTAGCGCGACCTGCCGCCCTGACACCAACTCACACATCTTCATTCACAGTCTTACTTGTAGATCGATTTTTCTTTTCTTGGACGTTTTGATGTTAGCTTGTCGAAGTCTCAGTTTTATTCGCTGGTAAAATCAATAAGCAGCTTAAGGTGACTCTGCTGCTCTCTAGTGGCGAGAAGCCGTAATGTTGGCTGGTAACAATCGGAATGCATTATGGGAGATGTAGTTTGTCATCAATTCGTGCTCAAAACCTATTTTAAGTCAATCATGGACCTATAAAACGCTGGGGGGGCCACATAAAATGACATGGCGGGCCACATGTGGCCCGCGGGCCTTGAGTTTGACACATGTGGCCTAGGAGAAGCCAACTTGTTCAAAATCAAATTCCTCAACCTGATCCCTATCATGTTCAAAGGACTGTCAATCTGCTACAAATGCCCATACCACGATGTTATCAATGCTGATATGAAAATCAGTAATTACTGAAAATATATTTTCAGTTTTTCTATATATTGTGTAACCCAAATGTTCATAAAACTCTTAACTTTGACCTGGGGCATTTATATTTTTGTTCAGTGTAGTTATTTTCTAACTATAAGCCAGACTGCTTATTTTCACATGAGCCACTAGATTTCACCCAATTCTTGTTGATTTATTTAACAACAATTTTGATTGAAATTGCATATTCGACAAGACCAGAAAGACATCCTTCCTAAAATATTAGAATATAATGAAAAAGTTCTTTAAGCCCCATAATTCCAATCAAAAAGTTAAACTTTCATAGGATATAGATTCAGGGCCCACAATTTAAATGATTCCAAGTATTTGTTTGTTTCTTGTTACATAATTTGGGCTTCAGGCTCCACAAAAACAGGAATTCAAAAAATTTGAACATTCTGAAGAAATCAGCCTAAACAACAGTTAAGTTTTTGCAAAAAACAAAAAAACATTCAAATTAAAATATTATATTAAAATAATATCAATACTTGGTTGTGAATCTCTTTGTTTTAATGACTGCCTCAATGTGATGTGGCATTGAGGCAAACAGCCTGATGCATTGAGAGTTATGGAAGCCCAGATTTCCTTCGTGCCAACTTGTTGTTGGACCTGGTGCCCCTCATTTTCCTCTTGAGAATACCCCATAGATTCTCAATTTAGGTCCAGCGAGTTGGCTGGGCAGTCAAGCACTGTGATAGCATGTGCATCAAACCATAATTTGTTGCTTCTGGCAGCAATGTGCATTGGCCAGGTCCTGTTGGAAGATGAAATCTACATCTCCATACAGATTCTCAGCGGAAGGAATCATGAAGTCCTTTAAAACATTCTGTTGGACTGTAGCAGTGACCTTGGATTTAAGAAATCAGAGTTTACAAACACAATGTGCCCCAAATCATGACTGACAGTGGATATTTCACACTGGACCTCAAGCAGTTTGGGTTCAGTTCCTCACCTGTCCTCCTCTAAACTCTTAGATCTTCATTACCAAATGAAAGGCATACTTTGCTTTGCTTTTTTTCTCCTTAGCCCAGTTGAGTCGCTTCCTATGCTGACTCGGGTTCAGAAGTGGTTTGACCCAAGCAACTCGACAGTTGCAGCCCATTTCCTGGATGCGTCTGATTGTGGTGGTTTTTGATGCTGTGACTCCAACCTCATTCCACTTTTTCTGGATTTCTGCCAGATTCTTGAATCTTTCTCGGTTTGATAATCTATTGGAGTCCATGGTCATCTCTTTGGCTGGTGCATCTTCTCCTGCCACATTTTGCCCTTCCACTAGACTTTCCATTGATATGCTTGGACACAGCACTCTGTGAATGGCCAGCCTCCTTAGCTGCGAACTTGCCTATCAAGGACTGCAGACTTTGTCCTATAACAAAGTCTGCAGTCCTTTGTTATAGGACTGCAGACTTCCCCATATTGGATCAAACTGAGACAATTGAAATAACAGAAACAATTTAATGACACCTGGTAGTGCTTTACGTTTAGCAGATGATTAATGTGTCACACTCAATTTACAATGTTCATGCCCTGTAAAATTTGGCCTGATTTCTTCAGAGAATTACATTTTTTTGAATTCCTGTTTTTATGGGTTTTATGAGCTGGAAGCCCAATTATGTTATAACCAAACAAATACTTGAAATTGTTTAAACCAATGGTGCCCAAAATTGGTCCTCGAGGGCCAGCATCCTGTATGTTTTAGTTCTCTCCCTGGTTTAACGCACCTGGATCAAATATAGCTCATTAGAAGGCCTGAGAAAAACATTGACATGCTGATAAGGTTGTTCCTACCACCAGGGAGAGAACTAAAACATGTAGGATGCCGGCTCTCAAGGACCGACTTTGGGCACCACTGGTTTAAACTGTGGGCCCTAAATCTATAAACTGAGTTTAAAAGTTTATGGGAATTAAACAACTTTTCCATGATATTCAATTTTTTTGGAAAGGGTATGTATGTATATAGGCAGCTTTAAGCAAATAAGGCATTGCCATTTTACAAATCTTACACTGTACCATAAATAGTTTGACCTCTAGCTAAGAGAGTCAGCCACAGTTCTTTAAGAAAAAAAAGTTAAATACTGGTTTACAATATCAAATACTGGTGCACATATGGCTGTTTTAACAATGCCAATTTTAAGCAGCAGGACTACCGAATAATTCCAACGTAACATCTTATTATAGAAAAACACTGTGATCTAATGCTTGAAAAGGTGCTGCAGATTGTATTTGCTGCATGTTCCACAAAATGTGCTGGTAGAAGATGTGTGAGTGGGACAAATTAGCATAACCGGAATGCTGACAATATTTATGCAATAAAAGCAAAATGAATAACACCATAATCAGTATTGTTAGTTAACAAACAAAAATCAATTTCAACAGCCAATTTCAACAGCAGAAAACAATCACGTAGTCAAAGGGATATTGAAGATGAAACAAATAAAGGCAATATCCCACCACCCTCCTCAAAGCTTCTTTACCGACATATATGATTTTTACATGTCTTATGTGATCAGTTTAAAATAAAGATGCAATCACTCACAATTTGAAATATCAAATATGCATTTGACAGGCAGACCCTGGTGGGCTTTCCCAGCTTCAAGTGGACTATACCTAATGTATTCTTCAGTTAATATTATCTTACTCAAATGTCCTTACTGGAAATGAAAAAAATGGAGTCTTGACTGAAGTTCAGGCTGGAAGACTCTTTTGGCGCACCTGGCCCTGCAATCAGTGCCTCCCTCTCCGCAACCCGGACCTATCAACGCAGGTCCAAGCCTCACTCCAGCCAATCATCGTCCACGCTCTGGTTCAAAAGGACCTTCACTCCCAGCCTCCTCCACTTACCAGCCCCGATCAAACGCTTTTCGCCTCGATCGTCCTGGCACGCATTTCCTCATGTCCGACTCCGACTTTGTTCCCGGCTCTCCAGCTACCTCCCTGCAAGACCCCGTCCCTCCGTCCTTACCCCCCGCGCGCCGTAGCGCTCGCCTGGCTACCCGCCCGGATCCCCCGTCTCCTGCTTCTGCCCTCAGGTCGAGAGGGATCACGCTCACCCCGGGCCCTCCCAGATCGCTTCTCTCGCCGCCCTTCTGCCTTCCAGGGACTCCTCTCCTCACCCTTTCGCTCGTTCCCCCTCGCCACCCCCGACCCACAGGAAGCGAACCTGCAAATCCGCCGATCCACCGGTCAAACGTCGCAGAGGACGCCCAGCCTCTAAAGAAGCGGTTACATGTTTTACAGTCATCTGAAGTCAGCTCAGCGCGCCCAAGGCCCTTCTCCTCGCCCGACTCAGGACTCTGCTCTTCATACCCCGGACCTCAACCAGGGAAGGCCCGGTCCTTCTTCGGACCTCCATTTCCACCCCCCACCCCCCACCGCCTCCTCGGCCCAGCCGCACCCACTCACCGACTCGTTCGCCGCCTCCATGGACTCCCTTCAGCGTTCCATTACCTCGCTCTCCGCTCTACTGCTCCAGACCACCACCGGCTTCGCCGCCACGCCCTCTGCCCCCACCATCGGCGCTTTTGCCCCCCCTCAACCCGCCCTCCTTCCTCCCACCTCGGCGTTCACCCTCGCCAACGCCCATCCGGCACCGCCTACTGGTAAGTCTATCTCTCCTCTTTCCCCTTCTCGCTCACTCTTTAAATCCACTGAGTCGTCCCCCCTCCACACACTCTCCATCTTCCAGGCTCATCATATACACCAGTCTATGCCAACATATCTCCCCGGCTTCGCACCAAAATACTCCAGGGCCAGCTCATAAATCTGGCTTCCATCATTCTGCCCTCCCCCGAAGTCGACCAGCACGTCGCTTCTTCGGAACAGTTCACAGCTATTCTCAAAACGTCCGACCCCCGTCTCTCCAAGGACCTCTCTATGGGCCAATTCGTAGCCGCTTTCAGCATCTATAGAGACGTCATTTGTTCCGTCTACCCCGACCGTCGAATCGAATTAGATGCCTACCTCGCTCTTATTGCTGATCTCCACATCCAATATGGCAGGTTGCTGTTCTATCAATACCACAAAGCCTTCGCTTCCAAAGCAGCCGCAGTCCTTTCCCGCTCTGATCAGCGCCTAAACTGGTCTATTTTAGACACGGAAATCCTCATCATGCTTACCCACGCAGTCACCTGTAATCTTTGCGGTTCTTCCGGGCACCACCGCTGCTCCTTCGCATTCTATTCCTCCCCTTCTCCCGACAGATCGCCACGGCAGGACAGTCCAGGTATTTAACCGAATGCCAATTTGCAATAATTTCAACGAAAGCGTCTGCTCATTTCCCGCCTGTGCTTTTCTCCACGTATGCAGCCTATGCGCCGTAGCCCACCCCAAGTCAGTCTGCCCCCGCCGCCCGTTTCCAATCAAAAACCGTCGAGATTCCAAGCTTTAGTTTCTCGGCACCTCTCTACTCCCATACACGTTTCAGTACTAGTGTCTCTTCTCCAGTTCCACCCCGATCGCACCTTCGTCAATTTCCTAATCTCCGGCCTTTCTCAGGGCTTTCTGATCGGCGCCCCTCAGTCCCCCTTCCCTTCCCTCTCTATCCCTAACCTCCAAGAACCGGCAGTCGTTTCTTCGCTCCTCCAAAAGGAGGTGTCCAAAGGCTACGCTATCGGTCCCTTTAGATCCCCCCCTTTTCCCCGCTATCGCGTTAATCCCCTCGGAGTCGCTACTCGCAAATATTCGGGGAAAAACGGCTGATCCTGGACCTGTCTGCTCCCCACTCAGGTCCCCACGCTAGCATAAACGGTCTCATCCCAAAACCGCCCTTTTCTCTTTTTTACGCTTCCGTCGATCACGCTATCTCGCTCATTAAAACGGCCGGGCGGCGCGCCTGGCTCGCCAAAGCCGACATCACAGACGCTTTTAAGATCATGCCCGTGCATCCGTCCCAGTGGCACCTGCTGGGAGCCCGTTGGGAAGGCAAATACTATTTTTTCGTGTGCCTTATGTTCGGTTGCAGGAGCAGTCCCCACTTATTCAACACGCTGTCAGAAGCTCTCTGCTGGATTCTCCTTAACGTCTCTAGACTCCCCTCCGTGCTCCATCTCCTCGATGATTTCCTGCTCATCGATTCCCCGTCTTCCCCCCCTACCTCGCTGCAAACCCTGAAAGACCTCTTCCTCCGCGTCGGCGTTCCTCTCTCCCGCGAAAAAACTCTCGGCCCATCCACTAAGCTCGAATTTCTCGGCATTAACCTCGATTCCGATTAGATGCTAGCTTCCCTGCCCGAGGACAAATTGGCCCGCATTCGTCAGATCTCCCGCAGTCATCTTTCATCCTCCGTCCTGTCCAAACGCGACCTTCTCTCGCTGCTCGGGCACCTCAACTTCGCCATGCGCATTATTCCACAAGGGCGCTCCTTTATCTCCCGGCTTCTCGATCTCGCTAATTCAGTTCCTCACCTGCTCGATCAGGTCTCTCTGGACGACGGCTGCCGCTCCGATCTCTCCTTCTGGTCCGAACTGCTAGACCGCTGGAACGGCATCTCTTTTTTTTACGAGGACGTCATCTCCCCCACCGACGCTATGCAGTTCTTCACAGACGGGACGCCTTCTGCGGGCTTCGGCGGTTTTTTCCAGGACAGATGGTTCGCTGTGAAATGGCCCCCCCTTGCTCCGAATCCTCGGCTTTTTATGAAATCATTCCCATTGCAGCCGCTTGCTGCGTCTGGGGACATTTATGGGTTCGCAAACGTATTGTCGTTTTCTGCGATAACACCGCTGTCGTGGAGGCCATCAATAAAGGTCGCTCCTCCTCCAGTTCTATCATGCCTTTTCTACGCCGTATTACATGGCAATCGGTGATCCATAATTTTATCATCTCCGCGCGTCACGTCCCGGGCCACGCAAATGCTACCGCTGACGCTCTGTCTCGCCTTCGTTTCCAGACTTTCCGTCAGCCAGCCCTTTTCCAACTCCGGTGCCCTCTCTCGGGAGCCTCTGCCTGGACTAGTTCCCGCCTCCCTCTTCCCCCTGCTGCAGTCAGCCAAATTTCACATCAAGAATGGCCTAGCCCCCTCCACGTTTAAATCCTACTCTTACGCTTGGTCTAAATTCACTAAATTCTGCTCCTTTCACCGAGTTCCCCCGTTACCCATCGCCACCAACACCGTCCTGGCCTTCGCCACTTTCTGCCTCGAGCACTCTCATTTTAAGCCTTCGTACATTCGCAGCCTCCTGGCCGGCGTCAACTTCTTCTCGCAGCTTCACCAGCCCCTCCCTTCGCTAAGCCTTTTTTCCAACCACGCCGTGAAACTTTTTCTGAAGGGCATATCTAAACGGCATCCCACCCTCCCTGATAGGTGTCTGCCCATTACTCTCCCCATCCTCAAAGACCTGCTCATCGCCCTTCAGTTAAAACCCTACTCCCCCTATCTGAAATCTCTCCTCTCAAGCTCGTTTCTTTTGGCTTTTTACGGCCTTCTCCGCCTGGGCGAGTTCTCCACTCCAGATAATTTTTTCGTCCCCTCCCGAGATCTAGCGGTCTCGGACCTCAGGTTCTACCCCGACTTCTACAGCCTGTCTCTCAAACATTCCAAGTCCAGAGGGGCGTGCACCATCGTCGTGGCTCGCACCAACGGCCCTTTCTGCCCCTTCCGCGCTATGTTCAAGTTTGCGCTCCTACGTCACAAGTTAACTCCCCCTTCCGGGCCCCTGTTCATCACTCCCGAGGGCCACCCCATGTCCGCCTCCTGGTTCGTTAACCACCTGAGGGAGCTCCTGGCTTCATGCAACCTCCCGCCCAGTCAGTTCTCGGGCCACTCTTTTAGAATAGGGGCTGCCACGTCTGCAGCCGCTCAGAGCATCCCCGCCACGACCCTTCAGCAGCTCGGATGATGGTCGTCCTCAGCGTTCTCAGCATACATCCGCCCAGACGTCACCTCCGTACTCGCAGCCCAACGTTCTCTCAGTGCCTAGGAAAGCACTGCGCATTCGCTGGTGGTGGTTGGTCATCCTGGTATTCGTTACCCATCCTCGAAGCATCCCCCTCGTCCCCCTTTTTCTCTTTATGTCCTTTATTCCCCTTTTAGGCCTCATCTTCACTCATCTCCATCCCTCTTCATCCTCTACTGTCTCCCGTGAGTTGGTCCCATCGTAGCTTTTAGCCCTAGTAACCTCCAAACTTTCCTTTTCCTCTATCCCACCCCTCTTTCCCCATCCCCGTGCAGCCCGGCCCAGGTAACGTTTCTCCTTAGAAACCCTCCCACATCGCGCCTTAGCTCCACCCATCTCTACCCCAGGCCCTCCTCTACCTTCACCCTTAGCTAATTAGCTTCATGCCCCCTCAGCTCCCTCTTCCGGCACCTCACCTTTCACCCCAGTTAACAGCAGCTGGCCTTCATCTACCAGCGCTAAACCTTTATCGTCCCAGTCACCAGTAGCTGGCCTACATCTACCAGCCTCTCGCCAACATACGCTCCGGCGTCCCCTGCTGGCCTTCATCTACCAGCATCCCCTCGCTCTGCGCCCCGCAGCAACCTCTGCTGGCCTGCATCTCCCAGCAGCCAATCACTACCGCTCCGGGGCGCCCCCTTTTGGCCCTTATCCACCTCACTCCTTATCGAGTCCCTAGTTTCCTCCTCTAATGCCTAAGTCACCTCCTTATTTTTGCCTCCTCCCATTCCTAAGTCACTCTCGAAACCCTGTTTGAGCACCTCCTTCCCAGGCTTCGGCCCCGGCCTCTGCCCCGTTTTGGGGGGTTTACATTCCCTCGCTGCATCAGGAATGTTCATTGAGCTTATCGAAGTCCAGCTCGACGTCCCCGGCCGGGGCCTGATCGCCAAAGAACTTTGTGTTTATTTTCATGTTATTTTGTCATTAAACCCTTTTAACTGCTTCCCTCTCTCTGTCTGAGTCTCTCCAGATTGAAATGGAGTTCAGGCTGGAAGACTCTTTTGGCGCACCTGGCCCTGCAATCAGTGCCTCCCTCTCCGCAACCCGGACCTATCAACGCAGGTCCAAGCCTCACTCCAGCCAATCATCATCCACGCTCTGGTTCAAAAGGAGCTTCACTCCCAGCCTCCTCCGCTTACCAGCCCCGATCAACCCACCGCCACCCCACCTCCACCTTCAGCTCCCGGCTCTCAGGCCTCATCATCCTCTGACCGCCGCCACCAGCACAGGCCCCGGGGGGCTTACATTCCCTCGCTGCATCAGGACTGTTCATCGAGCTTATTGAAGTCCAGCTCGACGTTCCCGGCCGGGGCCTGATCGCCAAAGAACTTTGTGTTTATTTTCACGTTATTTTGTCATTAAACCCTTTTAACTGCTTCCCTCTCTCCGTCTGAGTCTCTCCAGATTGAACTGCTAAATCCTCAACAGGGAACTTTTTTATTATCTAAACTAATCAGTCAGTTACATTTTAAATGTATTGCTGCCTTCTTGTATCTATTTACACTCAAAGTCCTTGCCCACTTAGAGAATTCTTGCTTTTATTTTAGTCACAAATAACTGTTTCTGACCACAAAACTAAATTATCAGATAAAGATAACCTGAATAAATTCATTTGTCAAGGGGAAAAGTCTATGAAATCAAATCTGTCCTTAAGAAAATATGTCACCTTTATGGGCAAAAAATACTATTACAATACCTGGCAATGAAACCTCTACATCCTTGTAGTGACATTTTGGCCCAGTCTTTGCAGAATTGTGTTAATTTGCTATGCTGGAGGCTTTAAAGGGTGAATTGCCCTTTATGGTCAGACCATTGTTTTACAATCTAAAGAATTAAATGAAAAGTAAAGCTTCAAAAACGTTCTGCGTTTGTCTCATGAATTCATAGAATATTTTGTCAAAAATCCTAACAAATTGTAATGAACGGAGTCTAAATAAAGAATGAAAGGACACACCCCTTTAAACACAGTGGATCAGTGCCTTTCTTTTTTTGTGTGCGTGTATGCTATGAGTTGTGGCAGATGGCTGTTGACACTGAGAAAGGACGTTTCTTCTTACTAAAGGAAGAAACGTCTTCCTTTAGTAAGAAGGAAAAGGTGTTTTCTGTGTAGTTATTTTTGAGGTTTTCTGTGTTTAGCCCTGCCCCTGTCCTGTCTTCCCTGTTGATTGCTTCCCAGGTGCGTCTCATTCCCTGATTACCCTCTCTGTGTATTTAAGTCCACCTGTTGTCTTTGTCTCTTGCAGGGTCCTCGTCTGATGTTGTCCGTCATAGTTCTCTGTGCCAGTCTGTTCAGTCGTGGACCTTTTTGCCTTCTGTTCTGCCCTGTATGTTTGGATTTTTGTTTGAGCTGATTTCTTCATTAAATTCATCATTTTGCCTACAACCTGGGTCCAGCCTGCATCTCTCCTCACCAACCTTAACCCCACCTCATGACAATGCCCAGTATGAGGCATTGCAGCAGTGTCAATTACATACTGCAAGTAACAGTCCACTGTCACTACATGCTCTAGTAATAAGTACTACAATACTCCCGATCCTCACTTCCAATGTCCACCGGGGTCTTTGAATGATTAAGTTATGACGTTGCAATGGGTCTATGTATTATTTGTGATTATTTTTATTATATATCCACAAAAATAGGTGCACTAAACATAATGTGAAAAGACAAAATAAGACATACACCATTTACACACATATATCCCCCAACCTATTACCCCACCCATCAAGGATTTCAAAACAATATAAATAAGGGAAATAGAGATACAGCTGAGAAGATGAAAATATTGCAGACCCTGGTGTTGGGATCTGGGTTGGTGGTATGTGTTTTTTGCTGCTGTTCTTCTCCTACACCTGGAAGCTGCTTCCCTTCTGAGGGTGTAATCAGTGGTTCTGCTCACCTGCAAGTCATCAGATCATCAGAGGAGTATAAGAGGACAGGGCAGCCAACACTTTGACGTCAGAGTGTTAACCAATGTTTGGTACAACAGGCCTCTGTGTTTCCTTGTGTTTAGCCTCCGAGAAAATCTCTGTGTCCCTTCTCTTCAGGTGAACCCTTGTGATGTCATGGAAGTTGCCCACTGGTCGCCCGAGTCCACTGACGCCCCCGCCAATAACCTACCTGCCTGGATTCCTCAGTTGGCCGTTCCCCTTGCTACTTGCTGCTGGTAAATCAAGAACTTACCTGTCCGCCCTCCAACGCCTCTGCCGAAACGGCAGAAAGACCCCCTCATGATCACCTGGAAACCTCTGTAACCCCTCCCCAGACAAAACTCATCATTTTACAAGTAAGACCGTTCCAATATTTAAGATCCTACAATTTCCCACTACCAGTAAACTCACCATATCTCTCAACTTCAGTGCTGTTTCCTGCTGGTCATCAGTTCCAGATCCTGCAAACAATTCTGTTTTAGTTTGCATTTTACAATAAACTGTTTAACTGATTCCTGCTTTGCCTGGATTTTCTACATGTGGGTTAGAAGATTAGATCCCACCATGACACCTGGAAGTTGACAAAAAGCATAAAGCCTCACTACCTAAGTTAACGGGTTATTCATGCCGCAAGGTGGAGCCAGGGGCTAAAACAAAAATCACTCGCATACCAGTATAAGGGTCTAGAACACAAGATTGGCTTTGAAATAATAAAGGAGCATGCTCCAGCCATACTTGGAAGAGAACTATGCACAAAATAAAAACAGTGAAAAGGCTGTAGCGCATAGAGAGATCTGAGGCTATGCTTATTTACAGGTCTTGAATGCTTTCCAGGTGAACATATAAAGCTGGACCCAGATGTGAAGCCTATGACTCGTGTGAAGAAGGATCCTGATTGCTCTCAGGGACAGAGTCATTCAGCAACTTCAACAGATTATCACAAAGTGTAACCTGCACAAAATAATTAAGCCATATTTTATTTTGGCGGGTCAAAGTGACGGCACAATTTAAGTTCCGGGTCATAGGTGAACTCAGATCTCCATTGCTGTTGCTGCTGTCGCTGTGGCTAGCTGCTCATCTTGGCGTCTTCTAAACGTTTGGAAGAATACAGCTGGATCGAGGCTTGACAACGCAGCCGAAAGATTTAATTGGGCTTTTTCTATCTACCGCTCGACGGTGAGTTGTTTTAAGTGCTTTGGGTTTTTCTTTTTAATAGAAATACGGTGGCGACACGCCCACTCAATTTATGTGTTAATGATTGAAAATTGATGTTATTGACTAAAAAGTCATTCGTTTTTTGTTAATTTTGTGGCCGAATAGATTATATATTGTCAAAATATTAAATGGGCCCTTTGATTTTCGTAAATTTGTCCTTTTAGGATAATTTTAGTTACTTCTCATTTATTTTGTTGACGGCCTATAGAAATCTGGGTTTGATTTTTTTTTTTTTTTTGAGCTGCGCAACGAAACAAAAGGAAAACAGGAAAACAATTTGAAATAATACAGAGGTCGATTAAGTTTAATTGACACTGTTGTCAATTAAACTTGGGTACAATTTGAAAGTGCACTTTAATTTGATCTGTACCCTTGATTTGTAACTTTAATTTGAATCTGTAAACTTGATCTCGGTCTTTAATTTGAAATTCATTTAAAAGATTCCCGAGAAATACTCTATGGAATATAGCTATTTTATTTTATTTTTTGTAGTTATTGAATGTTTAGTTATTTTGGATAATAGTTTAACCCTGTTTGAATGTCAAAGCTAATTTGTTTTATTTATATTTATGACCTTGTTTAGGTCGGGGTTTTTTTTTCCACCCCTGTGTCAACCCAGGATCGCGAGCTAAGGATCACCGCAGCTTTGCGGTAGGAGTTAAACGAACCAAGCTACTTTCTCATTCTGGATCTATTTGCACTGGATCATGGACAAAAAAAACGGTCAATTGATTGATGGACCATTAATCACTCTGGACTCACAAATGGACTCAAAATAGAAAAAAACTCTTGGGTGTCATCAGGGTTTATTGTTTTTGTTGTTGTTTTTCCCTGGTTGTGTCTTTTGGTTATATTTATAGCAAATCACTGTTATAAATATCATTATTATTGCATATCTTCCTAAATATATGGAAAAAAAAACACAAGCTTAAATACAATAACTTCAATTTACTTTCTGTTTGTGTTTTATTCACACCCACGGGCTCCATAGACGAACCTATCTGAGTGCCTATTATTATATTTGGCTGTAGTCAGGCGCCTAGCCTTAACTAGCGTTTACAAAAGCAGTCAGAGCCTACTCAGTGAGTGAATAACATAGTGAAGGTTGTCACTCCAAGCAAGATAAAGATTTGTATGGATCCTAAAGCCATAACACAGTGATTGTCATGATGTGCGGTGGTTGGAGGTGAGAAAGATGCCAGTGAACCCGGGTAGTCATAATGAAAATTATGTTTAATAAAGAACCAGGAAAACAAACTCAAAATCACAGGAAGTACTGGGAGCAAACAAACAACGAATGAATGACGTTAGACGAGGACCCGACAACAAAGACAACAGGTGGACTTAAATACACGAGGAGGGTAATCGGGAAACTAGACACAGCTGGGATCAATCAACAGGGAGGACAGGACAGAGACTCACAGGGAAACGGGACTAAACACAGAAAATCTCAAATAACTACTGTTGAGAACGAGAATCTCAATCGATGAATCATAATTTGTATTGACACACGGAACATAAAATCAGCCAAGAAAAGCATTCAGACTTTACTTATTTTATTAACTTTCAGCGCTGAAAGGAGACGCTTTACCATTACATCCGAGAAGAGTTTCTAAAAAGTCTGTGCAGGTCTGAGGAGAAAGAGGAGGGCAGCTGATTATATGGACTGAAGACACTCCCTGAAATCACACCATGTCTCTGTGTCCTGATAAGTTTCTGTTTCTCGTGAGAAATATGCTTTAGTGTCTAACAGAATCAAAAAATGTAACTCTTTACTATGGGCCCTTTGTCTAACAGCGTGTGACTCTTTCTCGGCCTTGGTAAAGCATCTCAACACCCCCTGTTGGGCTCTAAAAGAGCCCAAAAAGGAGAAGACAAACCCTAGAGTAGACACTGTCCCTTCCGGAAAACATCCCCCGAGGCTTTTACAGATCTTGACATACATATCATCATTTCAGTCATTGATGTTGTCTTTCATTCATGTCATTTCATCTCATTTCATTTTCATTTCAATTTTGGGGGTAAAAACGGACAGGGCACCCCTATGCCTCTTAGGCGGTGGATCGAAACCACAATGTCCCTCTTACAATCTAATGAAGAACACGTAAGGAAATAAAATTGTTAAAGGATGTTAGAGTTAAAATTAGGAAAAGGAAATTCAACCATCCATGGCATGACTTTTTTTTTTTTTTTGTTTTTTGTAGAAGAAAATATTTTTGCAGTTTTGTCAGAGCTTCATCATCTGTAATTACACATCAATCATAAAGTCGGACCAAGACACTTTCTGGAACCAAATATTATAATTATTACCTTTATGTTGCTTGTTATTTATTATTTCTTTTTGTTACCTCAGGTCAACGCCATGCCATAGAAGGGTAATGAACTATTAAAGAACAAAGTCTGAAATTTTTTTTGTGTTTTTTTATATATATTTTTGTAATCCAAGTTAAAAAGAATAAATGTTAGATTTTATGAAAATATAAAATGGGTGAAGTGTTAGGAGGATATAATTTTCATCTTTAAAGTAAAAAAATATTAAAATTATATTCACTAAGTTGTTAGTTAACCAAAATGTAAATTGAATAGAATGTTAGGGTGATATTTCAAAACTTAATAAAATGCAAAAATGAATAAAGTGTTAGGTTAATATTTAAAATGAATAAAATGTAACATGGATAAAAGGTAGATATTACTTAAAACTTAATAAAGTAAAAATAGAAATGTTAAGGTACTATCCTTTAAAGTCAATGAACCCATAATGAGTAATGCATAAAACAATGTGTTAGTTTTATAAACCAAACTTACTGAAATTTCTATGTAATATTTAAAAGTTAATGAACTACAGAAAGGATGCAATGTTAAATGGAATGAAATGGTAAGAAAAGCTTAGAAGTCTGAGTATTGAAAGGCACAGAACAATGAACACATTCATAAAACAGTAAACCAATGCAATAAATCAGGATCAAGGGCAGCAAAATCAAAATATACTGGTATGAATTAACTGTGATGAGGAAACAAGTAAAAATGATCTCTAAGTAAAACGTACTAATAGTAATAAGATCTAATCATATCAGTCTCTCTATAGCGAGACCTGTCTATGTCAAATCAGTTTCTGCGTGTGTCCAGATGTTGAGCCGGCGCAGCTCGATAGGAAACCCCGACAGTGCCCAGGAGGCTTCAGTGTGGCGTTTCAGCTTTAACTCGGTCCACCAATCGTGGAAGGCGCCCACAGTCTCACACCCCGGCACACCCAGAAAGGATTGGACTTCATTCTGCAACAGAAAAAACACAACAAAAAGCGAAATCAATGGATTATATAAAGAACATTAAAGTGTATGAAAAATGTTGTTTTGTCACTAGATACTAGTACTGCCCTTATACTATAGAAAGCTGGAGTTCAACGGTCGTCTTTCGGTTCTGGGAAAACATCTGATAGGCAGGTGGGTTCTATTGGTACCGCTGCCCTTCTCTATGTTGGAAGTGATGCACTGAACAGCCGAGGACCTCAGGCAGGGAACAGCAGCATCCACAGGTGATGAGGAGAGCAAGGAAGGGTCTTTAAGATTCTGCATCATCTAATTAGTAAATATAATGTTCTTTTTTTTTTTAAAGGCTTCTCCTTGAAGCTGAAGATCAAGTTTTTTTACTAAGCCAATTAAGCATCAATATATCAGTAACATTTGTTATTTAAGTTCTCCTCTTAATAATAGCAAAGGAAATACTTAAAGTCAGTAACACCTTCTACATTTCAACCTTCAAAAATAACTTTGCTTGTTTTAAGTGTTGGCATATTCATAGGATCAGACAAAATCAGAAACCAAACAAAAAATCATGTAAAAGATCAGATTATGAAATAAATGTGCAAAACTGCCCACAGTCATGTTTTATCAAAGAAATATCATTTGAAATGTATATAAGATTTATCCCTACTAGAAACTTTACCAGAAATCTTAAACCATATATAAATCTTTTGCTTTTGTTATTTTAATTAACTTCAATCAAATAGTCCTCATTTAACAAGAAGTAACCCGCTACACTAAAGGCTTGTAAAATATCATCGATAGTGTGAAAAGTTTGATACGTGTTAAATTAAGATCCCTTGTACTATATTGCATTCATGTAATAAAAGACGACCCTATTTTGTCTCAGACCAAAAACTGTAAATTATGATTATGAGAAATGTTTAGGCATTGGATCAACAATTACACATAGAACTAGATTCTTTTTTATTCTGTCAATCCTTTTGACCCCCTTTAATCAGTTCCATAATTGCTCATTTGTAAATCCCAATTTAGACCAATTTTTATGTGAATCCTCATATTTTTCTTCCCATTTTAAACCCTCAAAGAATGATTAGCCTGTTTTTTTTTGTTTTTTTTTACAAGAATAAAGTTAACCCTGTCACTCCATATTTACTGACTTATTTTATTCTCATCATGATTTTAAATCCCATAAGTTCAACAATTTCAACCTTTGAACAATTTGTTCTCTTGAAACCCTTCTATAGAATGTTTAACTGAATTACCCTCCTTTGTAGTGTTGATCATATTTATCAATGTTTTTGGCAGTTTTGGGGAGAAGTTTGATACAACTAGATTTATTAAATGATATAATGTTCAGGTTAGACCTTTCTGCATGACTTGGTTGAACAAATTATTTTGAATTATAGCAAGAGAGAAGCAGCAATCAAACAATTTAAACTCTTGACATCATTGTTAATTTTCATGTATTCAATTCAGAATATTCAGTATCAGTTTAGAAACTCATTCGAGTAATTAAAACATTTGTGAATTTTGATTTAGCCTCTTTTATATTTAGCTGAAGCCCAAAACTTAAAAATTTCTCAATTTCTTAGATTAACTCAGAATTTGCTTGAATAGAGCAATTCCATGCATCTCCCCCTGTTTCTGTATCGGAACACTGTATAGTGTTTCGGTACAGAAACTCCTAAGAAACCTACGCAAAGCATTTAGCCCAAATTGGCTTTCATTGCTAACTGTAACAGTTGGATGTAATTAAAACAGGGTGTTTACACCTCCGTGAAAGAATTTAACAGTTGATCGAAAAAATGTGCAGTAAACCCTTAATTTGGTTGAGTAATTTTCCAAAGAGTAGATTTTCCTAAGATTTGAAATGGATTCAAATAAATTTAAGTCATAACTTGAAATAATAGTCCTTATATTTGTAGCCACTGTAATTTTAGCCAACTAGAACTTAGACCATCCTCTTTTGCATTTAAAGTGTGGTCGGATGTGCTTTTGTAAATCAGGAAATTAACAATTTTACCGTACTTTTATCCTGTTTCAATTGTTGTTCTGCTGGAGGAGAGAAACATATTAGCCAGATGTTGGACAATCACAGTTATAATCATTCAGGCAAACAAAATATTTCTGTAAACTGCAGAGAGTTCTGACACCCTGCTGCACCGTTAAACTTATTCTGGGGATCAAATAGCAGAGGTCAGAGTGCAAAGGCAGTAGATAATGAATTTGCTGTAAATAAACTTAAGGTGAGAAAAAGTGGCATCACACAATTCAAAAATTCTAGAAAAACCATTAAAAACTACAAGGTTTTGTTGGCAGCCATTTTGTCTCCAACCTGTAGACTGAGGGAAATCCCAGGACCAACCATGGCAACAGACAGGACCGCCTCTGAATCTCAGTCCAACTTTACATGTGATGTTCCATTTGCCCCATCAGAATCTGTCCAGGGTAGCATTCAGTCCCGCTGTGCAGAAAAATCTGGACAAAGTGTGTGGCCCCCCTTGTGTGGGAGAGGGAGAGACGGAGAGATACAGCAGATGAATCATTGTTTTCAAACCTCCGTCTCACGTCGGGCAGAAGCTGTTGGTCTTTTCTGCCATAGGAGACCCTCAGAAATGACGGCTGGGTCTCATCCTTTAGCCAGGTGTTTCCTCAGAGATCACAGTCAAACATCCAATGGTAGATCCTGTAAGCTGCAATCCGCCTTCAGGTGACAACAGGAAAAATCAATCCAACCTCACTGACCTCTGTAGAAGGTGTAAGAATCGTCCAACAGGTCTTTGCTCTCAGACAGCAGTCCAGCAGAAGATGGCACAATTCATGTGTAGAAAGTGCAAATGTCCAAGTCAGCGTGGCTAAGAACAGCAGAGGCCTGATGCCGAGGCCACGCGATCCCACATCTCATCACCTCATTGCACGGCCCTGAACCCGCAAAACCCAGCCCCTACAGTCCGTCAGACCACAGGAAGCAGAACTGCTAGAGTAAAACACAAAGTAAATTAATAAAAGTGTATGCCACCTTTTGCTCACATAATTAGAAATTAAATGTCTTTTCTTTAGCTTGTGATGTAGATGAAGAGTTGGCTCTTTATTTTGTTTCCTTTTTTTTCAGCCAGGCTCAGGGTCACTGGAGCTGCTCAGATAAGGGCCACTGCCTCAGGCTCTGAGCTCCAAAGAGAAATAGAAATGCGTTAAGATGATTCACCCTCAGATGTTTCAGAATTAACCGATTATGGAATCAACTCCTCTCAAAATTAAACTCTCAAAGATCATTAAAAATGTAAACAAAATTTAGTGTTTCAGCTACATACACTTTTCAGAAATTGGTTATTCAAATGCAATGCAAAATAATTAAGTTAATAGTGTCCAATTTTACACAAAAGCATCCTTGTGAAATTGCCATGCTTTAAGACAACCAGTAAAATTTCCTTAATAATTTAGGTCAAAAAGAAAACTGTAATCAAATCTATACCATTAATGAAACTATTACCATTATCCTGATAATTTTCAAAACTGCTGAGTGTTGTATTTATGTATTGTTAAAAATTGTTCACATTTTATTTGAATTTTTCCCATGTCCCATCAGGGGCTCTGTAGAATTTTATAGTACTTTTAACCAAAATTTTCTTAATGACAACAATTACATCCAACTGTAACTTTATACAATTAAAATTAGAGGTGATGCAGGAAATTCATGAATATTTAAATAAACATGGCATAAATAATGATTGAAGCTATTCAGTTTTACATTACCAATTTTAATTTAGTAAGATCTTCTATATGACTGTATTTCAGTCATGCAGGAAGGCACAGTATAAGAGCTCATTAAATAATCTCACAATATACCAATGTCAAATGAATAAATTCATAATTAACCATATCTTTAAATCGATTAGGAATTAGAGTCTATTTCTTCTTCACCCCCTGTTGATATAATTTAAAAATTTGAAAGCAATTTTGCATGTTGCTATTCTCCAAAACTAAAATATTCCAGGGTGTCACAAGTTTTCCAAATCTTCTGTCTAGAATTGAAAGTAGACTTGTCATGCTGGGTTTTAGTTTTTGAGCCCACATGCAGAAACTCACAGAGAGGCTGAATGAAAATTTAGATGTTTATTGACAAAGATAAAAGTTCAAACATCCACAGTCGGGAAGCTGCTGTCGGAGGACTGGCACAGCTGCACACAGGGGAGAGTGGAGGTGAGTTTAATGACCGTAGGAAATCAGGCAACTTGTATGGGTTCGAAGCTTACTTGTGATAATGAGTTCTGGTTGGGGGAAGGTTCCGGTACCAGGTTGCGGCTAGGCGTAGAGGCTGACTCGGAGAGAGATGAGGAAGGAAACGACTCTTGAGTGTGAGAGAGAGAGACCAGGAGTCTTCGGGGCGGACTCCAGCCGGAGGCGCCCAGAGGGCTCTTAAACAGAGGGATGTGGGGGGTTTCCAGTTCCCGGTGAGTCTCGCTCCCAGCGTCGTGAGGGGACTTCCCTCTAGGCTAGACAACAGGAGTTCTCCGGGGAAAACTTGAAGAAGTCCTGGAAGAGGTCACAAAACAACAGGTAAGCTCTTAGGCAACTAGAAACAATCTCAATGAGACGAACTGTAGGAAGGCTGGAGGTACCACAATAGGTAAAACACTCTGGCGGTGAAGAGTGGGAGCCTGCCGCTTAAATACTCCTCTAGATGACGATTAGAGCCAGGTGCGTACCGCGGAGCCTGCTGACACACCCACCAAGGGAAAAAAAAAACAGCCTCTGGCGCCCTCAGATGGTTAGAGCTGAAAAAGAAGAAAACCCAACCTGGTACCTAACAGTACCCCCCCCTCAATGACCGCCCCCAGGCGGTCCCGAAGAGCTAGAGGACGAGGTCCGAAAATCAGAGATAAGAGAGGGATCCAGAATGAACGACCTGGGAACCCACATACGGTCCTCAGGGCCGTAACCCTCCCAGTCCACCAAATACTGCCAGCCCCGCCCACGCCGGCGGGACTCCACAATCCGACGGACGGTGTAGGCAGGGTGACCATCAATGTTACGGGGGGGCGGGGGCTCAACAGGGGGTCACAATGGGCTGGAGTGGACCGGCTTGACCTGGGAGACATGGAAAGTGGGGTGAATACGGAGGGAAACAGGCAGACGTAGACGGACCCACGATCCTCTCCACCACATAAGGGCCAATGAAACGAGGAGCCAATTTTCTAGAAACTGACTTCAGAGGGATATCTCTCGTGGAAAGCCAGACCTCCTGGCCTGGCCTATAAGTGGGTGCAACTCTCCTCTTGCGGTCTGCCCAGCGGCGGTTCTGTTCAGCCGTGCGGTTAAGGGCAGCAACCGTCTTACTCCAAATAGCTTTACACCGACGGATGTGATGCTGGATCGAGGTAACTGCGATGTCCTTCTCGTCCGCTGGAAACAGGGGAGGTTGGTAGCCTAAGGAAACCTCAAAAGGGGACAACCCAGTGGCAGCAGAGATGTGAGCATACTCCACCCAAGGTAGGTAAGAACTCCAGTCGGTCGGGCTGGATGAAGTGAGACATCTTAGAGTGGCCTCCAACTCCTGGTTCATGCGCTCCACTTGGCCGTTTGACTTGGCAGTGAAAGAGGTCAACAGTCGTTGATGTCTTACGGGTCCAGTCGTGCACACACACTGAGAGGTTCTGGCCAGTTTGTGCCATAAGAGTGTTAGTTTGCTACCTCTTTTCCACGATTAAACAAGTTTTTTGCAACTAACCTCTGGTGATAACCAGAGGTTAGAGACACCTTGGCCTCCAAGGCCGAACAGAAATGCTTCCAAACCTGGGCTGAGAACTGGGGACCCCGTTCGGAAAGAATCTCTTGGGGAATCCCATGCAGCCGAAACACATGTTTAACCAACAGTTGGGCAGTTTGGAAAGCGGAGGGCAGTTTCTTTAACGGGATCAAGTGGCAGGCCTTGGAAAACCGGTCAATAATGGTGAAAATGGTGTTCATTCCTTTAGAAATGGGGAGTCCAGTAACAAAGTCTATGGCAATGTGCGACCAGGGCCGCTTTGGAGTGGGTAGTGGCTGTAGCAGACCGGATGGAGACTGATGGGAAGGCTTATTTCGGGCACAAATAGTACAGGCTAACACAAACTCCCTCACGTCCTTAACGATGGACGGCCACCAGAAATGACGGTTGACTAAGGCAGTCGTACGACTGATGCCAGGATGGGCTGAAAATTTAGAGGAATGTAACCAGTCAATTACTCGAGCCCGCATGGTGGAGGGAACAAAAATTCTGTTGGAAGGTCCCGTGCCGGGGTCTGGCTCAGACTGTTGAGCCTGCCTCACCAAGTCCTCGATCTCCCAAGTGACCATGGCTACAGAACAGCTCGGAGGGAGGATGGGTGCAGGGACCTTCTCAGAGTCATCAGAGGAAAACAGTCGGGACAGCGCATCTGGCTTGATGTTTCTAGATCCTGGCCGAAAAGAAATGGACAGGTTAAAACGAGAAAAAAAACAAGGACCACCTAGACTGGCGGGGGTTCAATCTCCTAGCAGACAGGAGGTACGCCAGGTTCTTATGATCTGTCCACACGATGACAGGGTGTTCAGCTCCCTCTAGCCAGTGTCTCCACTCCTCTAAAGCTAACTTAATAGCAAGCAGTTCACGGTCTCCTACATCGTAATTTCTCTCCGCCGGGGACAATCTGCGGGAAAAGAAAGCGCAGGGATGGGTCTTATGATCCTGGTCGGAGTGTTGGGAGAGCACTGCTCCAACTCCAGTGTCCGATGCGTCCACCTCTAAAATGAACTGTTTTGTAGGGTCTGGCTGGATCAGAATGGGAGCATTGGCAAAAAGGATCTTTAACCGATTAAAGGCAGCGTCAGCCTCAGGAGACCAAGTGTAAGGGATCTTAGTGGAGGTTAACGCTGTTAGGGGCTGAGCGGTCTGGCTGTAGTTACGGATAAACCTACGGTAGAAATTGGCAAAGCCCAGGAACCTCTGAAGCTGTCTTCTGGTTTCTGGGGTAGGCCACTCTAGGACTGCCTTAATCTTTTCTTCTGTAGGTCTAATCTGTCCCCCCTCAAGAATGTAGCCCAAGAATGAGACAGATGGTTGGTGAAACTCACACTTCTCGGCTTTCACGAACAGTTTGTTCTCTAGGAGACGCTGGAGGACCTGACGGACATGTTTCTTATGCTCCGGTAGACTCTTGGAATAAATCAAAATGTCGTCAAGGTAAACAAAGACGAATACATTCAGAAAATCCCTCAAAACATCATTAACAAGGGCCTGAAAAAATGCTGGGGCGTTTGTCAAACCAAATGGCATCACCAAATACTCAAATTGACCCACTGGTGTCTTGAACGCTGTTTTCCATTCATCACCCTCTCTGATACGGAGCAGGTGGTAGGCGTTTCTCAAATCGAGCTTAGTAAAGACTGTGGCCCCATGTACTGGTTCGAACGCAGAGGATAACAGTGGCAGAGGATACTTATTCTTGACTGTTATTTGGTTTAATCCTCTGTAATCGATACAAGGTCTTAATGTGCCGTCTTTCTTCCCAACAAAGAAAAACCCTGCTCCAAGAGGGGAAGAAGAGGGTCTGATTATGCCAGCGGCTACAGATTCCTGCAAGTACTTCTCCATAGTCTCTCTCTCGGGTCTAGAGATATTGTAAAGGCGACTACTAGGCAGGGGAGCACCTGGCAGCAGGTCAATAGCACAGTCATATGGCCTGTGGGGGGGCAAGGATAACGCCTTAGTCTTGCTGAAAACTTGAGCTAGATCCAGATAATCTCTGGGAACTTTGGAGAGATCAGGGGACTCTGCCTCGGTGCCGCCTGCCGTCTGGGGAGTAGGAAGGACGGCGGAGCGGAGGCAGGATGAATGGCAACTTTGGGACCAAGAGTCAATATGCCTGTCGCTCCAGTTAATGCTAGGATTGTGGGATTGAAGCCATTCAAATCCGAGAACCAAAGAAGAATTGGCAGAGGGAAAAACATAAAACGAAATTGTCTCAGTGTGGTTACCAGAGACTGTTAATTGCAATTCCTTGGTTCTGTGTGTTATCTGGGGCAGCGCCTTACCATCGAGGGCAGAGACACGAAGGGGTGATGGTAGAGGTAAGGTCTCAATGCCCATTTGTTGACAAAAATCGGCATCCAACAAATTACGCTCGCAACCTGAATCGACTAAGGCTGACAAGGTTAAACACCGATTTCTTATCAAAAGGGAGGCGGGAATCAACAGGCGAGGTGACTCAGTTACAAGTTGATGGTCCGCTAGCTCCCTCGCTCTCTCTAGCGGACCTTGGCTTTTAGCAGCGTGGGGCATTGTGCAATTAGATGTCCTGCTTCACCACAATAGAGACAGAGCCTGGTTCGCATCCTACGCTGTCTCTCTTCTGGAGTTAGCCTAGTTAGCCCAATCTGCATGGGTTCTGGTTCAGACAGACTTGGTGGAGTCTCAGCTGGAGCAACTCTACTATGGACTGACAAGGTTCTGACTGGTGGGTTCCTGCTGCCCCTCTCCTTAGCTCGAATCCTGTTATCTAGCCGAATGGACAGTTTAATCAAGTCCTCCAAAGTCTTAGGCTCGTCTAAGGTTGCCAGCTCATCTTTGATTTGGTCGTTTAGTGCATTTAAGTACACACTCTTGAGGGCTGAGCTATTCCAACCTGAAGCTGCCGCCTGGATGCGGAAATCGATAGAGAAATCTGCGACAGTTCTTTGCCCTTGTCTCATCTTTAACAAATCTTGGGAGCTCAGGCCCTTATCAATGTCTTGATTAAATGCTAGTTTGAACTCAGATAGAAACTCTTCATATGTGCAGTTAAAGTCGGTGGAAGAAGAAAACCTCACTTCAGCCCAATCCAAGGCACGGTCTGACAAGTGTGCAACTATGTAAGAGATCTTGGTAGAATCGAGAGCAAATCTATGGGGTGAGTTATTAAATTGGATGTTACACTGCATTAGAAATCCCCTAAATCTTTGGGGATCCCCATCAAACCTGGGAGGGCTGGGCAGGTGACAGTCAGAAAAAGTGGTCTGGACAGGAGCTTGTCAGGCGGATTCAGGAGCTGCAGGAATCGCCTGGGCTGGATCAGGAGTAGAAGAGGAGGCTGAGGTCTGTGGAAAGCGAGATCGAAGAAAAGTGGTTAGTTCGGCTAGCTGACGGTTGGTCTCCGCCTGACGGTTACCCAGTTCCTGGAGAGCCGCTTCATGGCTCTGAATAGAGTCCTGCTGTTGTTGGAGAGTTCTGCGAATGGTTTCTGCTGGGCTCTCAGTTTGGCCAGAGTGTTCTGTCATGCTGGGTTTTAGTTTTTGAGCCCACATGCAGAAACTCAGAGAGGCTGAATGAAAATTTAGATGTTTATTGACAAAGATAAAAGTTCAAACATCCACAGTCGGGAAGCTGCTGTCGGAGGACTGGCACAGCTGCACACAGGGGAGAGTGGAGGTGAGTTTAATGACCGTAGGAAATCAGGCAACTTGTATGGGTTCGAAGCTTACTTGTGATAATGAGTTCTGGTTGGGGGAAGGTTCCGGTACCAGGTTGCGGCTAGGCGTAGAGGCTGACTCGGAGAGAGATGAGGAAGGAAACGACTCTTGAGTGTGAGAGAGAGAGACCAGGAGTCTTCGGGGCGGACTCCAGCCGGAGGCGCCCAGAGGGCTCTTAAACAGAGGGATGTGGGGGGTTTCCAGTTCCCGGTGAGTCTCGCTCCCAGCGTCGTGAGGGGACTTCCCTCTAGGCTAGACAACAGGAGTTCTCCGGGGAAAACTTGAAGAAGTCCTGGAAGAGGTCACAAAACAACAGGTAAGCTCTTAGGCAACTAGAAACAATCTCAATGAGACGAACTGTAGGAAGGCTGGAGGTACCACAATAGGTAAAACACTCTGGCGGTGAAGAGTGGGAGCCTGCCGCTTAAATACTCCTCTAGATGACGATTAGAGCCAGGTGCGTACCGCGGAGCCTGCTGACACACCCACCAAGGGAAAAAAAAAAACAGCCTCTGGCGCCCTCAGATGGTCAGAGCTGAAAAAGAAGAAAACCCAACCTGGTACCTAACAAGACTGAGATGTTCTAGATGTAAAGATTTATCAGAAATGTTTTATGTTTATAATTTATCATTTCCCCCTTTTGTTTTCTTATGTAAATAGAAAACAAACAAAATATTGTTCAGATACTCTTTTTTTTTTTTACATATGTCTAAAATGTCCAACTGAAACTGTACTGCAAAGGCCAAAAGTTTCATTATTTTAAAGAGTTCAGATCAGAATTTGGGTTGCTTTCCTAGAAGGCAGTGTCAATGTTTATTTTGGATTGACAAAAGACAAATTGATCAATTTAGGCAGAGGAGCAAAAGATGTAGACAAAAATTATGCAGTACTGTAAGATGTCTTTGCGTTTCAAATCAAATGTTTTGTTGGACATCTGAATTAATTTATGTATTAATTCAATCAAAATTTAAGGAACACAAATGTTGGGAGCCAGTTTTTGCCCAATCAGTTTGTTTTTACATAATCAATTATCATATCCACTTTAAAAGTTTCATGTCCAATTTGTGCCTTTCTACCAAGACACGCATGCGTTTCGAAATCAAGAGTTAGTTCCGTTAGTAAATTAGTTGGTTAGTTGGTTTGTTATTAGGAAAAAAAATAAAAAACAACAATAATATCAATAAAAATGAAAATGAAATAAAACATGTCAAACCAAATGAAACAGTCTCGTAATAAATGCCGTCTGGTTTTAAACCAAAGCTGAAATGTGATTAGTCCTTTTCCAACATATTATTTCCCATTTTGAAGTAAGATAACCGAATTATCTGGATTTAGAATCATAAATTGTCTTTGAGACAAGAATATTTTGTAATGAACCTTAATTGAATCCGGATCTGTTTCATAATCACCTTTGAAGTCATACAAATATTCATATTTATTTACCAATCCTGTTCCCTCTTTAGACATTTTAAGGTGACCAAGTTTCAAATAAAAAGGAATCCTGTTTTTGATAAGATAATGAGAGACACATTTTGATTAATCCATGATAAAGTTCAAGTCTGGTATAAACCTCATTTTTCAAGTTTCATTAAGTTTAAATTTAACCCTGTCTACAGCTAAGCCGAATTTAAAAAACTTCAACACATTAGATGTCACTTTATTTTGTTTATAATTTTACCTGTTATGTAATTTCATTCATCCTTCATACAGTTAATTTTACCACATGTGAATATAGTGAATTGTGCAGGATTAATTTAGTTTCAATAAGTTTCCCTTACCATCATTTATTCCTTCCAGCCAATATTTTCCCAAAGGCTGTCTGTTTAACAGGTCGCCTCCTTTCTGCACCAGGTATTCTAGCCCTTCTTTTTTTTTAGTTTTTCTCTTTCTCCCTTATTTTCATATTCGTCATGCTTTGACAAATAGGTTATTAATGCTTCTATTTGCTCACCGAGCTCAATCCATGGCCCGATGCCCCACTTTGGATCGTATTTTTCTTTTCAAATTCACCCTCCATCTGTTTAGGCTAAAATTTAGGCTCAAAAATCACCTCTTCTCTCTTTTTTTTTATTTTTGCTCGCACGGCGGCGAGGAAATCAAACACAGCAGAAAATCAAACCCAGCAAACAAAATCAAAAACCTCCCACAGATTTTAATTTCCCAATGTTGACCATGGTTTTAAAACACATTGCAATAAACATAAAAGTACATTTAAACACATAACGTCTGCTCAGCGGCAGAAGCTTACACACACAGCTTTCAGATACACAGAAATGGATCCACGCTTTTCAGCTCCGATGATGTCCTCTTTTATCACTTATTTCACTTATTTTCTTCACTTATTACTCTTTAGAGGAACAGATTGCGATCAACCTTTATCTTATTCTCTTATCTCTTTATTCTCTTGTCTCATCTTTTTTCCTATGGTGGACCCCTCTCAACACTTTTGTGTTTCTTGAGCAAGTCACAGATTGGCTAACGCGTTCTTTTCCGAGGGCAGTACTCCTCGAGGATAAAACCGACAAAACCTAGTCTTTCTCTTCCCCGCGTCCGGCAGAAGAGGGGGACAACCACTTCCCACTGCAGTCTAGCCAACCGACCTTTTACTTTGACTATTAACTATTTAACTAACTTTAACCTTACTCCTTATGAACAACTCGAAAGCCTTTAGACAAACAAATCAAAAGCAGTACGAACAACAGTTGACAACGAACAATGATTGACAACTTAAGACGACTCAGTAAGAAGCAGACAAACCTGGGAAATAGTACAGACAACGGCTGATAACTGAAATTTATACAGACCTGAGAAACAGTACAATGGTGTATATTAAGGAACAAGTGTCCTTACCTTTTATTTGGGCCCTACACCAGAGTACTGTTTCGGAAAGTCTGCGCCTAAACGGCCAGTCCAATCTCTGCTCATGTGTCAACACAAAACCATCCTCTGCTACCATCTGTTGAGAACGAGAATCTCAATCGATGAATCATAATTTGTATTGACACACGGAACATAAAATCAGCCAAGAAAAGCATTCAGACTTTACTTATTTTATTAACTTTCAGCGCTGAAAGGAGACGCTTTACCATTACATCCGAGAAGAGTTTCTAAAAAAGTCTGTGCAGCGTCTGAGGAGAAAGAGGAGGGTAGCTGATTATATGAACTGAAGACACTCCCTGAAATCACACCATGTCTCTGTGTCCTGATAAGTTTCTGTTTCTCGTGAGAAATATGCTTTAGTGTCTAACAGAATCAAAAAATGTAACTCTTTACTATGGGCCCTTTGTCTAACAGCGTGTGACTCTTTCTCGGCCTTGGTAAAGCATCTCAACACTACACAGAAAAGCACAGATCACAACAGTGATAAGAGAACATTATATGCTTCTGAGGAAGTGGTGGCTCAAATGCCTCTGTGTTGGCATTTCTCTGTGTTGGATTTAAACCAAGGCTTTTACCAAGTAAAGTTGGATGTTCAATTAACTATAACACACATCAACATCACGTTTTAGTGGCTGGAGAGAGCTTTAGGGTCTTTCCACACTTCTCTTCTCGGTTTGTCATTTCAGGTTGGTGGCTGAAAGCAGGAGTGGTCTGAGGTGGTGGGTCAGCTCAGGTGCAGGTGCTTTGCTGGCATGAGCACTGCATGCCAGCAAGGCATGTAGTACGGGTGGGCTGGGGTTGCTGGCGTTGGCTGAGCATGTGGGCAGGCTCCATGGTTTTCTCCTCTATTTGCTGCTGTGTGGGGGAATGTTAGTAATGCTTGTTCGTTATTCTGCAATAGCCAGCCACGCCCTAACCTCACCACTGACTGACTATTGACCAGTTCTCTGTCTAACAGGTCCGGAAAATCCCTGAAACCTGGGTCTTACCCTATCATAGGTTTACTAGAGAATTTCTGTTTAAACTGGCGGCGGAGAAAACTCGTCTAGCTCTAACTACCTTCAGATCCAGAAGTTACGGCCCTTTTCAGTTGAGAAACAGTCGACAGAGTAGCGCTAGCTGCCGCGTAGTTCCAACAACCACTCCTGTTAACGGTAGCTTTCCTCCTTAAAATAACGTGCACTTGTTATCGGCTAGATTGGATTTAGTGACTTAGATATAAGTCCCAGGGCCATTATTTATTGCTCGCCAAAGGAAAGTAAGAAGCCACCAATTTCTAGAATCATGCATTTAGATTTTACTTATACCAGAAGAACCCTCATCAAACAGTGACTCAATTGAATTCAATGTCCACAACCTCTATTCTTATTTTTATTATATTTTATTAAGCAAGCTTTAGCAGGGGTAAATGACAAGCAGATTTAATAAAAGTAATTGTAAACTTGTAACAAGTATTAATCTCAAATTATAAAATCAACCAAATCAACCATATCCTATCTTATTTCTATCCCTAACCTGTGTCACTAATCTCACTGAGCGAGGCTTTAGGGGCAGGGCAACTCACACCCGATGTTAGTCGATCTTGGCAGCCGAAATCTTTAGACGTCCTTGGTTAGAGTCTCTGTCCTGGCCGGGCAAAGTCCTTTTCCGGAAAAGCAGCAAAGTCAATCTGTCCAACCTCTTTTAGACGAACAGAATCTTCATCACTAGGTGACCTTTGTCTTTTCCCCAAGTCTGCTGCTATTGAATAGGGATCATAGGGTGGAGGCAGAGGAAACGGTCGGATTCAGGGGCCAGGGCTGGGGCTGACGGATCTTGTCCTTCTTTGCGGCGAGAAGTCTCAAACTTTTCCCCCGGTCCCAGGGTGTGGTCCTCTGCTGATCTTTCGCCTGCGTCCTCTTGTTGACTCTCCTTCAGCGCCGCGGACTAAGAACAGTTTCCTCCCCAGCTCGCTGGCTTTTAAACCCTCTTGGCCCATAGTTGTGTATGGGAGAGGTCTTATGACTCATTCTTCCCGAATATCTCATCGGGAAGTACCGTCCTGTCCAAACCTCGTTCCACCCTGAATTTGGTAATACACAAACCTCCCTCTTTTGACTGTTGCAACTCCTTTGCAACACTTCTCTCTTTTCTGTTGGCCATCTGGTAGTTATTACCTTTTTTGGCAATTTGTTCTGAGGCCCCCGCCCAGCCAGCTCAGTGCTTGTGACTCTTTTATTTTCCTGTGCTCAACTCTGCAATCTCCTTATAATGTACCCTGAAACACAGTTAACTCAAAACATAATCAATTTGTTTTTACCATTATCTGAAATCATATATACCAACTAAGTTGTTACTGTTACAGCAGATCATGAATACAGATTATATATTTCAGTCATACATTACAGACATGGTGATTACAATACATCAATCATTTCAACTATTACACAACTATGTATTTTGTATTTCATTTCTTTAATCATCTTAAATCAATACAAGATCATCGTCACTCCTCAGGCCTTTTACCCTGCTTTCTGCGTGTACCTAGAGAGATCTCACAAGTCCATGCCAGTTTTCTTGACATGGAGGATACTGCGAAGGATGGTATTGTGTGCTGGGGGGTGTTGCATCCTTTTTCCGATTTGGGATCTTTGATATTGTGATTGATTGGGTGGTGACAATGTAGCTGGGTGTGATGTCCCTGTGCTGATACTGGACTGGGAGAGATGTATGTTTATATCCTGGTGTTACATTGGAAGGGGAGGAAGGGTCCAGTATGATTTCGTGCAGGGCTCTTGCCTTAGCAACACACTGTGTAGTGGCAGGAGATACTTGGAGCAGCGGCTGTATGAGGAGCTTACACTGTATGCATGCGTTCAGAGATTATCTCTGCCATATTATACTGTCAAGACATGATGACAGTTAAAAACATGTTAAAAATGTAAAAGAAAAAAAAAGTTTTGTAATTACGTCCGCAACTTCAGTGGCCGCTGATCAAACTTAAGAAGATGGCTGTGCTTTGAAGCATTTGCCTGACTCCTTAACTAGAACAGTTGATTTCTGATAGATACCTTGTCATTTTATATCACAGGTTATCAACATGGTGCGTGTGGGCACCATGGTTGCCTGCAAGGACTACTTGAGTCTCCTTTGGGCTAATTCTAAAAAATCATCATACCGCTACTTACCACTGAGTACATCTTATTTTTATTTTTTTCACTATTCTTTTTTACGTCAGACTTGAATAGGTGGAAATTTCAAATTGTATGTGTGACCCGCAATTAGTCAATTAGTAAAGACTTTTATTGTTGCGGGCCCACTTCCTGTGTTGCCCCAAAACTCTTCAACTTATTTAAAGCCCCGCCTCCAGCACAGTTTGAAGAACATCACCTGTTCCACTGTGATTGTGGCTAGATGTTGGCGTTTTTGCTGACAATTCATCCTGGAAATTCACCCAAAATCTCTGAATCCACAGATTTGATCTTTTGAACTGTTGGCGTTGTTACCTGGGCCATCACCAAGACTGTCACAGCTGATTGTGGTCTAGTACGCCCCACTCTCTTCACAAAGGTCAGGTTTTTTTTTTATTTCATGATGGATCAGATCCTCAGATCCTCTTTGGAACCGATGACGAGCTAGGAAAAGGACAAGAACTCTGATCTTTGAATTTATTTATTTTGAATTAACTTGTCTCTGTAATTGTTTGTTGTTGTTTGTTTCCCCCAAATCACTAATATATATACATCAAAACTACAACATTCCTTTGTGTCTTCATTCACACCTCAGGCTCCTTAAAGAACCATCTTCTGATGCTGCTTTTGTAGCCGCAGTTAGTTGCGTAGCCCATATTTGTTACATATGGAAAAATTTATAACACTTGATTACATTTTTAAAGTTATAAAACAATGCTGGCCTTCACAATGGTGAGACCAGCAAGCACTAACCGGTCTCCAAGGAAACAGAACATAGCTGAGAAAAGAAGGAAAGTACATAATTTTCATGTGAATGTGAGGAAGTGTTTCTTTTTACCATTGTGAAAGGTTCTTGTGTGTATTTAATCTCCAGGGTGACTGGGGCAACGGCAAAGTGGCACAACATGGAGAGACATTTTCAAACGAGTGACGCAAGCAACCATGCGAACTACCCACCAAGTAGCGAACTACAAATGGAAAAAGTCTGGGAGTTCAAGACACATTTAATCAAACAGTAGACTTTTTTTACGAGAATGGGGAAATGCTTCCAAAATGCAATGCAAGCCTCATTTAGAGCTACAAATTTATTATTTTAAGAAAATAAGGCATTTTCAGACTGAAAGAAATGAGCAATGATAATTGCAAAAGTTGTGCTTAAAAATGAGAAATATGGAACTGATGTAATCTTGACTCTTCCTGATGTCCAACTGGTGGCAACTACAAGGGCCAAATTTTGCTTAATTTTTCACTTTCAGGTGATAACTAAGAGCCCAGGTTAACATTTTTTTCTGTGCACTTGCAGAGAAAAAGTGCTGCACTTTCCCTCTGTGGAGATGGCTCTGAAAAACAATGCTTCTGCATCTGAGACTTTTGACAAAGTTGCAGAAAAATATTCTCAAGAAAAACAGACTTGGGCAAGAGTTTCAGAACAAGCTGTGTGATATTGATCAGCTTGAGCCATGTGTTTCATTTGTTTCTGATACTTTCATGGACATGGATACAGGATGCATTACTGAACAGCTAAACACAATGTTCAGCTTGGATCCTGGACAGTTGGAAATTGAAATCATAACATTACAAAATAATTTTCACTTCAAAGCCTATGAAGTGGAGGCTTTGAAGTGGTGAAGCACCAAAGGCTTCACCAAACCTTTCGTGCCTTGCATAGGGATGTATAATGTACATCAGCTATGTACGTTGCCAACCTGTTTGGCAACGTACATAGCTGGTGACAAACGAGTGACACAAGCAACCATGCGAACTACCCACCAGGTAGTGAACAACAAATAGAAAAAGTCTGGGATTCAAAGGCTGAATCAAAGGCTGATTCATGAATCAAAGGCTGATTCATCTTTGTGAATCAGCCTTTCTGATAAGAACATCATTAAGAATAAACAAAGTTGAAAGTTGAATTTAACTATTGAACAACAAATGTTTGTTAAATGTAGCAAGATATTTTGTTCAAAATGCCGCATATTTGGTAATAAGTTTACTAAAAATAAGAAAATTGATTTCCGTATCATTCATGTTAAATGATAGACAATTAACCTAACATGATAGAAAAACATAGTGCGATCATTAAAATCTTGTTGAAATGTTGCTGAACTGATAACAAATGTAAATATTTTCTGGGGTGTGAAAGGTTGCCTTCTTCAGCAAAATACTAATTAACCAGACTGAGTGACTCCCGCCTTAACAGTGACTGGCAATTTTTTTTTTTTTACCAAAACACTCTTAAAAAGTGGACAATAGCATTTAGTGAGAGGTGCAAATTATTTACTATGTTTGAGCTTACAGAGATAGAATCACCGTTGGTGTTGTGTGGTTTCTTTTAATGCAAATAAAACACAGAAAAGCCTATGAAAACAATAATATCCAGATTCTAACCTTTACATAAGAGATGTGGGAATGGGTCACACAGCCATGCACTCTCTCAGTCTCAGGTTCTTCTGACACATGCACAAGCTCAGGAGAGTCCACGTCATTCAACAAGCTTTGATGCAGAGATGGGGAGTCTTTTTCTTGGTATTGAAATTGTTGCAAATTCTGAAGAGCAGGTGAAAGATTTGCAGTCAATATTAGAAAGAACTTGAAAATCAAGACTGGTTCTTAACAAAATGTAAAATTTTATTTACTAATGTCGAGAAAAGTCGAGCTCATCCCACTTCTCCATGCTGGAGATTTTAGTTTAATAACAATGAATAAAGTTATCTTTAAAACTAATTACACAGGTAACATCTAGAGCCAACAGTAGAGTCAGACTGTAAAAAAATAATCTGGTTGTGTGTGTTGTTATTGTGTCCTGCAAACTTTGCTTTAATTCTACTTTTTTCTATTTAATCATAAAAAATCACAGTCAGGCAGAAAGAGAGTCATGGAACAGGAAGAGCAGGTTTCCTGAAGAAAGAGGATGAAAGCTTCCAGCCTGCAGTGAATAAAAATAGTTCAGATTACTCATTTTGAGCATTAAAGGTTTAAGGAATAAAATCTAAACATTTTGAGTAATTGGATAAAACCCAGAGTAAAATACTTAAATTAATAATGATAACTTATGATTAAACCAATAATTAATATTGGTTTAACCAGTGGTTGATGTTGGTTTGATTATAAGAATATTTGCACTTACTCTTACACTTGTGGAAGTACTTACAGGTGAAAGAAGTAACTGTAACATGGTGTCAAATAATTAGATTTCCATTAATGTCTGTAATAACTCACATGACTGTAATAAGAGTAACTAATAAGTAATGGTTATTATAAAATTATAAACGAATGCTAAATCAGAAACTAAATTGTTATAAATGTGATTTTGACATTGAACTTGAAATGGTGTAAAATGTGTAACTGTAATTAAAGGTCACTGATGTTGTGTTGGAAGTAGATGGTAGGTGAAAGGTCAGGGGAAAAGAGGAACTGATAGAGAGCAGAGGTGACCAAGGCCTTATTGCTAAACTTTAAACTTTCCTAAGAAAAGATTAGACGCAAGAGGACTGTTGAGCAACTTGGGACATTAGCACAGACATCAGGACATAATGTCTCCAAGATGGTGATGGGTATGAGATCATCGGACCAAGTAGTCGGACAATGAGACAGGCACAGCAACAAAGCTAGCCAATGCAAACACACCAAAAGGGTGGATAAACCCTTTATAAAGTGGGTGCAAAAGAGGAGTCTTTGGTTGGATCCTTCAGGCAGCTTCGAGCCAAGATCAAGATGGACAAAGAACTCTGCAGCTGAAGAAGATCCGGGGCCACAGAGCCGAAGACTGTTCTGCACATGGGGACCAACCCGTTAGCCCCGCAACATGTGGCTTCAAATTGCACTTCTCTCACCAGCTGGGTTCGGACCCCAAAGACAAAGACCAAAGCAAAGATGAAGAACTGGTGTGTTCCTTCCATGAGACCAGCTCGTCTACATCTCGAAGGACCAGAAAGATCGTGAGACGAGGAGAAAGGAGCTACAGAGCTGCAAGACAAGAAGCTGAGGACCGCTACGCCCTTGAGGAAGTCACCGTGAGGCCCAAGACCTGCCGCTCTAAGTCAGTACTCTTCCTGTACTGTGAGCCTCCTGCTGCTGCAACACCTTCTTCATCATCAGGCCAGTTCTGGGGTTCAAGACGCCAAACTCCGTTCGTCTCTCTCAAAATTTCCCTTTTTTAGTTCACAGTGTCAGCAATAGGGAAAGACAGGCTAGATTATTGATTTTACTTATTTGATTATTTCTGTTACTGACTTAAGCTGTACTGACCCTTGCAAAATTGCCTTACTAATAAATAATTAGCATTAAGAAAATCTAAAAGATCTTGTGGACATTCAATTAATGAGTCACCTTAAAGTTCTTTGATGGTTGTAAAATAGCTATGAAGTTTGATTCTGGGAGGAAAAAGTGGAAAATGTTTTATAGGTTGCTTTTAGCCAAAACTAAAACAACACCCTTGGGACTCGCCCGAGTCACTAAAACCTACCTGGTTCAGTAACAAGTGCAAGTTGTAATAAAGAGAGTGACCGTTAACAGGTGTGCTCTGTGAAACTAGCTGATTTCAGGCTGCTCGATCTGGCTAATTCACAGGGTGAAAAAGGGTGAGACATCTGAATGGAGGTCGTTAGAAACTGTTGAGAAAATAAATTTAAAATAAGCTAGTTTTAAAACTTAACATGTCTTGATTCAAATGGCCTAAATTGTGGTTTTAAATCAGTAACTTATTCTGGCCTATTGACCGTTATTTTACTTGTAGTTACAGCAGATGGTTTGCTAGGATCGTTTGAACTGCCTTTTGTCTGTGGGAAAACAATACAGTGGAAGTTGTAGCTTTTCACACTCATCTGTGAAAAGGCCGTAAACACGGCAGGGGTTTCTGGCTTCAGATAGAGGGTCAGAGGTAGCTCCTGGTTGGATGAGCAAAGATACGCCTTATTTGAATAAATTAAATACAAGAGGATAAAACTTTCTACACAGAAGTAACAAATCAGATTTGCTCTTGCAATTCTCCAAAGATGTCTTTGCACGTCTTTGCTTTTCTTTCTTTCCTTCTTTCCATTTATGTCAGGTAAATGAATGTATGTCTCCGTTGTTCTGCTGTTTCTGGTGTAAGTTTGTGCATTGTCTTACTTCTAAATTTATGCATTGTCTTATATTGGATTAAACTCTGTAATTCTGTGACGTCAACACGCATTGTTGTTTTCCTTGTGGTTACACATGGCCCTCCGAGAGGACCTGGGATCCAGAGGAAGAGAGAGAGCCAAACTTTTTCCAAAGTTAACTATTTTAGATTTTCTTCCTTAACATTTGGGGGCTCGTGCCGGTTCTGGAATCTCGGTGGGCGGCTGTTTGGCCCTGATTGATCCGTTTCGGCCCGACGCTTCGGTGTGGTAAGACACTATTTAATTGTTTTTTGGTTGTCTGAAGCGCTGTGTCGTTGGACCGTCGCTGATTGCTCTTGGTGTGTGCGGCCTCACAGAATTTAGAAACTCCTAAACTCCTCCTAAAAGAGTCTGTTGTTTGAAGAGAAAATACACATTACAGGGGATCGTAGCGGATCCAGGCAGTAGGAGTTTACGTTACCTCTGTCCTAAAGCTGGGTTTCTTTTAAATTCTTTACCCTGAGGATCCATGCCTGTGCCTCAACAAAAGAATTTCGGGTGTCTGTGTATTACTTAGCATGGGCTTGTTTCAGCCCGGAGATTATGGCTCATCTCCAGTGGACTAATAATTGGACTGGTTTGGGATTAATTGGATAGATTTGGGTTAATTGGACCGAGTTGTATCACTCGTTGAAAAAAAAAAGGACTGATAGCAGGTTGAATCACCTTTACTCTGGCTCTCTGAACCGGGTCGCCGTAAGTAGAAGTCTGTTACTGGATGTATCGTCTTTCTCTGGGACCCTGAATCGAGTTGCCAAAGAGTATAAAGGACTGAGAATAATTAATTTAGTACAGGTTGAATCACCTTAAAGGACTGAGACAAGTTATTTAATTTGGTACAGGTTGAATCACCTTAAAGGACTGAGACAAGTTATTTAATTTGGTACAGGTTGAATCACCTTAAAGGACTGAGACAAGTTATTTAATTTGGTACAGGTTGAATCACCTTAAAGGACTGAGACAAGTTATTTAATTTGGTACAGGTTGAATCACCTTAAAGGACTGAGACAAGTTATTTAATTTGGTACAGGTTGAATCACCTTAAAGGACTGAGACAAATTCTTTCTTATGCTAAATTTAGGCTAATTTTTGCCTTGGGCATACCCAGCCCTAAAAGTTATTGAATATAAGTGATTAACAGTGATGGTTTGTGAAGAAGTTTATAAGTAATAAGAGAAGTTGAAATGAGAATAAAAGAGATTTGTCGAAGTGAAGTTGGAAGATTAAAAGATGCATCATACGTTCTTTTAAGCCGGCGCCTGTCATTTTCTTTTCTTTTCTGTCTTTTCTTGGCTGAACTACGACGTCGTCTGTGTCTCTGTGTTTGTGTGCGTGCTTGGCTGCGGGTTGATCTATTGCTGATTTTGTGTCTGTCTGTCCGCCATTTTATGTTTCACTGCGCGCTGCTGTCTGTCTCTGTCTGAGTTGTGTTGAGATTGTGCAGAAGAGATTTGTGTCTTATGTGTTTGTCTGTTTTGCTGGATGTTATGTTGCTGTGTTTCTGTTAACTCATGCTTCTGTGGGACAGAGATTTCTCCATTTTGGTTACAGGTTTTACAGGTTTTGTTTCACAGAGCAGGGGAGCTGATTGACCACTCCATTTGCATTTTGGGAGTGCTTCAGTTCTGTTAGCATTGACATTTGCAGCTCACTCTTTCAGGATTCTTGGATTTTGATGTGAATTTCTTTTAGAACTGTGTTTTATGTTGTAATGAAAAGTACAAAATAACAGATTTACAGATGTTTCTACTTTCTCAGTGGGAGAAATGTGTGGCATCAGTTCCAGGCTGGAGCACTGGAATGATCTCATTGCTTTTTTATAATATTGTGACATTGACAATCACTTCAATTTCTAGGTTTCCTGACACAGGATGGAACACCATCACTGATTGGAACAAGGGAACAAAAATGAGAACATATGATGTTTTTCTCCTTGACAGTGTTTTTTACACTGTTAATGTAGGACATGTTGGAACACTAATGAATGACTTTGTTTCTTGTAGGACGATCTTTGTGTGCAGCCCATTTTGCATATTACAAAACCACATGGACGGTTTTTGGGGTTTTCCTACAGGGGGTCTAGTTACTGGGTAGCCATTTAATAACAGTGGGCTATCATGAAATACGGTTGTGTGTATAAAATGGAGTTTTTGAAATAGGTTCACTCAGAACTGAACAACATTTGAACTACTGGATAATTATGTTTCTTTCAACCATGGTGTTATAATAATTGTGTTTAAGACTTTCAACAGGACAAATTTTGGTTTGTCATCTGGGGAGAATTGGAAAGTATATTTGTTACGTTATAGGTCAACTGATGTAAAGATGCCTTCAAATACTGAGAATGGGGTCTTCTTCCTGCTCTCACGGCCGTGTTGGGGGAGGATCACACCTCAATTTGTTTGGTCAGCTTGATCTGGGGTAACATCCTGCATCTTTCTTACAATGGGGTGCTGATGAGTCTGCTTGAGTGTGAATGAGAGTGAATGTGTATGCAGATGGCCTTTGATGGGTTTTTAGGAAGCGCTATGTGAATATGACGTCATTTTAGGGAGTAGCTGTGTGATATTTTTTCTGATTTTGTACTGTTTAGACACAGTGCAGGTTTTGTTACATAAATATACTTTTATTACTGTTTTACGGACAATTTTAAGGTAATGACGATTACATATTTTGGTATCACGATCTGGTTAAAGTTGAATCGTCTGCTTGTGCAGTAGAATTGATACGAAACGAGAATTCAGCCTTGGCTTAAAGCAGATAAATGTCGTTATTAGGAAACTGTCTGGTCCACTTTGACTAACACTAACAAACTAACCTAACTTCTAACTAAATTAACTTGGTTTATATGTCACATGGGTAACTGATTGGACATGTTGAAATTTTAGCACAATGGGGAAAGTCCCCTATTTTGGTTTTCCACCTCTAAATTGTTTTTCTTTTTGAAATAAGAAAAACACAGGGGGATGTTATAAAGATAAGATATTACAGATAGAACTTTGAAATTTACATCATCTCAGTCTAGTTTGAATACTAGATGGAAGATTTGGAGAAATGGTGGAACATGTTACAATATTTTAGTTTTTCAGCAAATTATAACAGTAACATAGATTCAAAATTGTTTTCAAAATGATAATTTTATTATATCAACAGGGGGAGAAGGAGAAGTAGACCTTACTTCCTGGTAAATTTTTGGATACGGTTAATTGTAAATTAGTTAATCAATAATATTGAGTTGTTCATTCAACAATAGTGAATTATGGATTTCTTTGATGTAGTCACATTGCCTTCCTGCTTGACTAAAATATGGTGTATGTGATATAGAAGCTTCTACTAAATTAGATTTGATCATCTAAAATTGAACAGCTTTAAACAATATCTATGTCATCTTTATTTCATTTAAAATTGTTGATAGATTTCTGCATCACTGCTGATTTTTAATTATATACAGTTGGGTGTAAATTGTTAATTTTGAGGAAAATTTTGGTTAAAACTGCTATGAAATTCAAATAAAATGTGAATAATTTCTGAAATTTTGAAATAGGACTTTGTCTTGAAGCGAGGGACAATAAGGATGTTTGGTATTTAGTAGAACAATATGAAATTTATAATTATTTGACAAAATGCAATTCAATCACAACTTTTATGAGTGTTAGTACTAGGACATTCTAGAGTTTGTTCTAATTCTTTAATGAGTTTGTGAGGTTGTGATTTTAAAATTTGTAGTTATTTGGCACAAGCAGAGTGAATGTCATCGAGGTATTGACGTGAACAGTAAGTGTCATTATTTTCTTAATTCTGGCACATCTGATGGTGGAATGTTTTAACACATTTCTATGTTTATTTTTGCAGTTCAGGATTTGAGGCAGTTGGCCGTTTGTGCTATAACATCAATCACAATTCTAGAGCCACACGGGAGGATGCATCACAAGATAAAATTAAATTTTATTTGTAATAGTTAAAGTAACAAAATGTGGCATATATAAGTTTTGATTTTTTAATTACTTTGTATTATTTTTTTCTCTGGCAGTTCTCCTTCCTTCTGGCTTGATGGCGATCTTGGGGGCAGGGTCTTTCAAGCTCAGAGATCATGGGACACATCAGGCCGCTGTTGTTGCTGCTGAACAAGGACATGATGATGCTGAACTGTGCCCATCTTCTGCTGGACTGCTGTATAAAAGCCAAAGCTATTGAGTGCTGCTCACAGGACCTGGCAACAGATGTCTGCTTTGAGTGTTGCTTTTCACACCTGGCTGAAAACAAAAGGGACTCAGGCGTTATCTGCGAGAGTCCTCTACGGCCGGGAATCAGCAGGGAGTCGGGACCACAAAGATCAAAGCCTTTTGTCCAAACCCAGACGGGGGTTTCAGAGGATGACTGATCTGCTGTGTTTCTACGTCCTGCTCTGTCGACCACGAAAGGCTGACTGACCAAAGTTAATCAAAGAGGGACTGTATCCAGATGTTTCTGCACTGCGGGAATGACTGCTACTCTGGACACCTTCTGATTCAGCAGATAAAGAATTGGGGCATGGCAAGTCGCTCAGCAGTGGTCCTGTTGTGTGTTCTCATGTTTGATCCTGGATTCTCACCTCTGATCATGTGACCTGAGCGCCAAAGCCCACTCCTGGGGTTTTCTTCAGTCTGCAGGTTGGAGACGAAATGGATGCCAACAAAACTTGGTAGTGGTGAATAAGTTCTTTTTTATTTTTTTAGTGAGTGATGCCATTTTTTTCCCTCTCCTTAATTTAGTTATAGCACAGATGCGCCCTGTTGCCTTCATGTCCTGAACCCCTGCAGTGAAATGCTAATGTGTTGAGGACATCCTATTTCCTGGTGTCAGAGGTTTTACAATGCAGTTAGAGAGTTGGTGTGAACCAACTGTTACGACTCTGCATTTCTCGGAAATGCATTAACTTCCTCCATGATTCACTCTGTTTGTCTCACAAAATGCTAATGTGTTTTTCCCTTCCTGCCTAAAACAGGAATGGGAAAGGAACTATTACAATTACATAAGTTTTTCTTACCCATAGCTGAATTGCATTGTGTGTTACGCTTCAACTACAAAGACGATGGTTTAAATTTTATTTGGCTCATATTACAGTGGCTACCATTCATCCATCCATCCATTTTCCGTCACCCTTGTCCCTCAGTGGGGTCGGGAGGGGTGCTGGTGCCTATCTCCAGCTCACGTTCCGGGCGAGAGGCGGGGTACACCCTGGACAGGTCGCCAGTCTGTCGCAGGGCAACACAGAGACACACAGGACAAACAACCATGCACACACACACTCACACCTAGGGGCAATTTGGAAAGGCCAATTAACCTGACAGTCATGTTTTTGGACTGTGGGAGGAAACCGGAGAACCCGGAGAAAACCCACGCATGCACAGGGAGAACATGCAAACTCCATGCAGAAAGACCGGGGCTGGGAATCGAACCCAGAACCTTCTTGCTGCAAGGCGACAGCTCTACCAACTGCGCCACTGTGCAGCCTGGCTATCATTCAGTAAAAACTAAATTTGAATTTAAATGGATTTTGAAATTAAGGTGTTAAAGTGGATTGATGGGTGTCTGCAGAGCTTACTGAGCTAATGGCACCAAGTTCTGTGTTGATTTCATAAATTTACATCAAATATTGAATTTTTTGATTGAGGTGTGCAGATTGTAACAGCATCTGGGACACCATGTTTGAATTGCATCCAACTGTGTTATATGATGCTAAAGTTAGCAGTGGCAGCAGGTTTCATCTCAATGAGTTGTATGGGATTTTTATTGTATTCTATGACAGAACACATTTGTTCTGTTATAGAAACAGGGGGAAAGGAATGGAATTGATCTAATAAGCAAATTTTTAGTTTGGATCTCTCTTTACTTCTTGGCAAACAAGGTTATTGAAGTTAAATCAAAATTCATTAAATATGAGCTAACTATTTGGACATGGAATAACTAAAATTTATAAATTGAATATACTAAACTTAATATTACCTGTCAAATAATTTACATAAAACAGTGTTTCTTAAAACAGGGAAGGTGATTGTTGGATTGTTGAATCTCTTCATATGATTTAAAATGAGTTGTTTAACTAAGACATCCAGGAAGGTCTAAACTAAATATTTATATCATTTAATAAACTTAGCTGTATCGAATTTTTCCCCAAAACTGAAAAGGCATTGATAATTGATAAACAATATAAAAAGGGTAATTAAGTATCCAATTAAATATTTTATAAATAGGTTTTCAAAAGAATAAATGGATCAAAGGTAAAAATGGTTGAAATTTTGGGGATTTAAAACTATGATTGGAATAAAATAAGTCATTTTGATATTTAGTGACACGGTTAACTTTACTCATGTAAAACAGGTTGATCATTCTTTAAGGTTTTAAAATAGAAAATATTATGATTGAAATTAAATTGGTCTAAATTGGAGATTTAAAATGAACAATTATGGAACTGCTTCTAAAATATGGTTAAGGTTTGGGTTCAACACGATAGGAAACATTGACTTCTCATGTAGGCTTTATATAAAAAGAGGGTCAAAATATTGACAAAATACAGCTCTAAAGGAGAAGCTTCTTCTGGGTGCTTGAGGCTCCCCACTGGCACCTTTGGGGATCTATGAGTAGCAGTGTGGTGGTGTAGCCATGGATGGAATGATAAGGGACAGTTGGGGGCCTGATTCTTTATGGGGGTTTTGTGGTAATGCCTTGGTACCATTCCCCTATTTTCATATGCATTTCTTACATATGCAACACCACACATCAGTAGGGTTTTGACCTCGCAATCATGAAAAGAGTAGTATGCAGTGCTCTTCTAATTGTTGTTGTATGGGATAGACTTCAAACTCGTGTATGACAAAAGTTCCTCTTATTTCAAAGTTCCATAAACCACTTGACCAGTGAGAATGTTCAATGGTAAGGAAGGATCTGCTTGACAGAAATCTGTAAGATTTTATCAGTAACTGCTTTGGTTACATTGGTAATTAGGGGGCTGGAGTGGCACCTTTGGTAGCACTGTTCTCTTGCAGCAAGAAAGTTCTTGGTTCTAGGATACATATGATAAATAACTGCAACTAAACTCTTTAGATATTTGTTTTTCCTCTATGAGAATGGACAAGTGAACTACTTAAACATTAAAGATAAAAAACAACCTTCACATTTTTAAAAAATAAGAAATAAAATACATTCTACTTGAACCAAATAAAATACCATTCTGTCCTGCAGGCAGCTAAGAAAGCACCCTGGGTGCAGCTGTTTTCACCACTGGCCTCTAAAAGGAAACAAGGCCCCAATAAAGCACTGTAGACTATCCATAGCTAAAGACGCAACATTTGATTATTTCAGTCTGCTATGAGGCTGTTTACCTTTTCTTAGTGCCCTGGAATAACTTGATCAGGACCCCACTAATTAGCCAATCAGCAGATAATGACTTGACATTGGCCATAGGCCGCATTCCCTAAACTCATCTTGTCTGTCCACAGTAACTTTGTTCACAGTAAGTGTGGTACCTGGGCAGTAATAAGAGTTTAGGATGATTGATTTAAGTCTTTTATAGTGTATCATTGGGATGTTGATCCATAAAGGAGCTTTTCAAAAATGTACGGTGTGTTCACTACTTCCAGCTAAGGTACACAGAGCTCTAGATGCAAAAAACACTTTGCTGTTTTTATTTCTGGTAGTTTTAGTTTAATCATTTTATCCATCCTTAGTGAGTTGGTTGAATAAAAGTTTTTAATGGTGAACTTAATTTTGTTAAATGAATAATAAGATACACAACATCTTACTATTCAGATAAGGACAGTGCTGGACATGTGCCTTCTTCTATTTTAAAATAAAAGGCCTAATCAGGCACATATGATAACAGAAACTTAATTCTTTAGATACTTTATTTGAAGGGGGGTGAATAAGACTGACATGACACTGTCATTAACATGACATAGCATCTGTCATGAACATGAATAAGCCTTCACTTTAAAAATTAGGTAACTATGTTATTAAAGGTAAAGTTTAAACAGTAATGATTTCTTTACCTTTAATAACATAAAGTTACCCAATTTTTATAGTGCAATCAGTAATACTTTTATAACAAATTTATATCAGTAATGATTTCTTGGTTAATGTCAAGTTGTCATAACAAAGACATTTTGAATAATGTCAATTTTGTATTAAAAGTGTGACGAATGACGCTTTATGACAACAGTCATAAATATTCATGAAGGCTTATTCATGTTCATGACAGGTGTTATGTCAGTCTTATTCAACCCCCTTCAAGTAAAGTGTTACCGTCTTTTTTACTGCAGTGAGCCTCGATGTAGCCAAACTCCGTCAAGTATGTAATTGTTTTTATGCCATGTTAGATTCGTCGTGTTGATGCATGTTGACCTGCTTCAATTTTCTGCCGCAACACGAAAACTTCCCCATTCACTCAGTGAGTTATAGTTCCACATCGCTTATACTTTGTTGGATTTGTTGCTGCGCGTTTGCGCAGTGTGAAGGAAAGAGGAGACCAGCTGCACAGGCAGGTTGGAAATGAGATGCAGGTGATCAGTTTGTGTGATCGACAACAAGAGACCGTGATCGGCGATCACCGATCATACACTTTTTCACGGAAATTGGCCGATCATCGGTGGCCGATCGATTGGCACACCTCATATATATATATATATATATATATATATATATATATATATATATATATATATATATATATATATATATATGTAACCCAGGCTTTCCCTCTTTGGATCTGCAGCTGATGGAAGACACCCTATGGACTCTGCGTTGTGTTTTATTTGTGCGTGAAGGTGGGATGTGATCCGTGCAGAAAAGAGGAATCGGACACAGTGATCGTGGTTGTGGTGAGACCTTGGCGCGTTTATTTCGTCCACCTTACAGGCAGTAAACACACTGTCAGCATTCAACCGCTTTTTTTCTGTTTTACAAAACAATCAAGCATCACAAAACGATCAAACGTCACAAACCAATCAATCACCAGAAAGAAAATGTAATCTGTGCCTAACTGGCAATCTGAACCAATAGAAATATATATAATGTTCATTTTTACACCGGGCTAGGGGAGCTGCTGCTTACCTTACAGGCAGTAAACACACTGTAAGGAATACAACAGTTCGCACACAAAAATCCCCCGCACTACGGTGTCCCCGGCAGGACAAACATGCCAGGATTGCGGTGGTACCAACAGCACCCTCTTTTGGGACACTTGTGCACTGCTTTACATATACACTGCTCAAAAAAATAAAGGGAACACTCAAATAACACATCCTAGATCTGAATGAATGAAATATTTTCACTGAATACTTTGTTCCGTACAAAGTTGAATGTGCTGACAACAAACTCACACAAAAATCATCAATGGAAATCAAATTTATTAACTAATGGAGGCCTGGATTTGGAGCCACACACAAAATTAAAGTGAAATGTTGCCTTTATTTTTTTGAGCAGTATATATATATATATATATATATATATATATATGTGTGTGTGTGTGTGTGTGTGTGTGTTGCTGCTTTGTGTGCTTTGGAGTTTCTGTGCTGATTAATTTTTTTGCGAAGCGATAAAAGCTGGTAGCTCTTGAATTGCTACAAAATAAAGCTGTATTTCCTTCAGCCCACTGGCTGCAATGTTAACACCTTGAGATGCCATGAGACCTAAATTCTGAACATCATGGCATGGAGAGCATCCCAGTTTTCCATGTCTGGCATATAACCATTCATTTTATCTTTTAAACTGGTTCTATTGATCCTGTGTCCAGACAGAGGGATAATCAGTAGCCCAGCATCATGACCTGTTTGTTCTGAAGATCCTGCAGCTTCCACTTCTCTTCCTAACATGGCTCCTCCTCACCCTGACTCTCACACTGATAGGAGGAACCACAGAGCTCTGTTAGGTTAAAGCTCATCTTCTGAAGTTGGGATATTTTTCCCAACTCCAGGTTCCAGAGGAATCACCTCAAACCAGATGTTGGACTGGATTTTATTTCACTGTCATTTGTGAATGTTAGAGCTTCATTTTCAACAGTGGAGCTATAAAGGTTGAAAAAGGTTATTATTTTGGAGAAAATCTCATCAACATCAATATTTCCACTAAATAAGAAGCAAAAAATTTGTTTGATAGAGGAAAAGCCTCTGACTCTGATCCCGACAGCACCAAACAATTTTTTTTATATTAGACAATTAATTTAATTTCACATAATTATCTAGGTAGAAGCCATTTGTTTGTTGGATACTTAAATGAAACATATTTACCGTGTTTGATGTTTGTTGTAAATGACGTATACTCACAAAGAACAAGATAATTAGTCCAAGTTTGTCATTATTGAACGTTCAGAAATTACAGGGGCTGTGATGCGTCAAGACAAAGGTAAACAAGGGTAAAATAACCCGAACAGGTGATCAACTCTAAACCACTCGCACCTTTTTACTCTCTGTCTCTCTCTTTGTCATTAAAGCACACCTGTTGCCATGGCAACCTCCTGCTCCCCAAGCAGAGGTTATGTTAAAAAACATAACATTCAGTCCGTTATGATATTAGGTTTAAAGGCTTGATATTTATTTTGCATCATTAATAAGCCTCCCTGAACACAGCGGTGGTTGATTAGTTAATTTTAAACTCCTGCTCTGCTAGTTATTTTAGCATGGAACAGAAACGCACATAATTGCGCAACACCTTGTTGAAACAATAATCACTGAGATTATTATTGTTGTTGTTGGGTCATTAATTTGAAGACGTTTTATTGATTTTTTTTATTGTTGTTCTTTAATAAAGTTATGAACGTTTTAAGCGAGTCAGAGGAGGACCTGCTGGTCTCAGCCTCCTGGCGGCGTTCAGTTTGTCACCTAATGCCGAGATTGACGTTTTGCACCGCTGCTCTAGCAAAACACGAACAGTTCAGAAACAATATGAAATGGGAAAAAAGTTATTAACTAATTAAGCCATATTTTAGATTGTTCTTGAAAAACTAATCAGTCACGGCTAATTAGTGGGCTGCACAGTGAACCCATTGATTTTTTTACAGCAGACAGCCGCTCCCCTCTCTTGCAGGTACCCCTGCAAGAGAGGGGAGGGGTACCCCTGCTAAATCTTTCAGGGGTACGCAGTACCCTGCCTTACCCCCTTACTTTCACCCCTGTATGTATACATATGTATGTATATATATATATATATATATATATATATATATATATATATATATATATATATACCAACCTGTGCACCGCTTGGATTGATTACAAGAAAGCCTATGACTCAATGCCACACACCTGGATCATTGAATGCTTAGAGATGTACAACATCAATAGGACTCTAAGAGCCTTCATTGCAAACTCGATGGGGCTGTGGAAAACCACCCTTGAAGCCAACTGCAAACCACTTGCACAAGTGTCCATCAAATGTGGCATATACCAAGGAGATGCTCTGTCCCCACTGCTGTTCTGCATAGGCCTGAACCCCCTTAGCCAAATCATCAACAAGACTGGCTACGGATAACGACTCAAGAATGGGGCCACAATCAGTCACCTCCTCTACATGGATGACATCAAGCTGTACGCCAAGAGTGAGCGAGACATCGACTCACTGATCCACACCACCAGGATCTATAGCACTGACATTGGGATGTCATTCGGACTAGAGAAGTGTGGCCGGATGGTTACAAAGACATTGGGATGTCATTCGGACTAGAGAAGTGTGGCCGGATGGTTACAAAGAGAGAGAAGGTCGTCCGCACAGAAGGGGTCTCACTCCCAGAAGGAACAATAGCAGACATAGAGCACAGTTACAAGTACCTGGGAATACCACAAGCAAATGGCAACCTCGATGAGGTCACAAGGAAAGGAGCTACAGCCAAATACCTCCAATGAATAAGGCAAGTCCTGAGAAGCCAGCTCAATGGCAAGAACAAGATCCGTGCAATAAACAGCTATGCCTTACCAGTAATCAGATACCCTGCCGGAATAATTAGCTGGCCAATGGAAGAGATAAAGGCCACGGATGTTAAGACTCGGAAGCTACTAACCATGAATGGAGGGTTCCACCCCAAATCCAGCACCCTGAGACTGTACACAAGCCGTAAGGAAGGAGGCAGAGGACTAGCGAGTGTGAGAGCCACTGTCCAGGATGAAACATCCAAGATCCATAAATACATCAAGGACAAAGCCTCAACGGACGATGTGCTCAGCGAATGTCTCAGGCAATGGGGAACAGAGGACGAGGTGCTGGAGGAACCATCATGGGAAGACAAGCCCCTACATGGGATGTACCACCGACAAATAACTGAAGTGGCTGATATCAGGAAATCCTACCAATGGCTGGAAAAAGCTGGACTCAAGGACAGCACAGAGGCCCTCATCCTGGCCGCCCAGGAACAGGCCCTAAACACCAGAGCAATAGAGGCTCAGATCTACCACACCAGACAAGACCCAAGGTGTAGGTTGTGCAAGGAGGCCTCTGAGACAGTCCAGCACATAACAGCAGGGTGCAAGATGCTGGCAGGGAAAGCGTACATGGAACGACATAACCAAGTGGTGGGCATAGTGTACAGGAACATCTGTGCAGAATATGGACTGGAAGCCCCAAGATCAAAGTGGGGAACACCCCCAAAGGTGGTGGAGAATGACTGAGCTAAGATCCTGTGGGACTTCCAGATCCAGACAGACAAGATGGTAATGGAGAACCAACCAGACATTGTGGTGGTGGATAAAGAACAGAGGAAAGCCGTTGTGGTGGATGTAGCAATACCAAGTGACCACAACATCACGAAAAAGGAGCATTTATATTTGAAACTCGGAGATTATTTTTTGTTATTTTTATAAGTAAAAGAAACCCCTTTGAAACAAGAAAAGTCTCCGCGAGTGCTTTTTATTTTTTATTTGAGTGAGTTGAAAACCTCCTCCTAAAAGACTACTCTTGCATTTTTGTTTTTTGGACTTTATTGTGATGCAAGAGTGGCCATAACAATATGTTTTAGCTCATTAACTTCACATTTCTCCAATGAATATTTATCAAAGGTTATGATTAGAAGGTTAAGTTTCTTTTACTTTGTTTTCCTGCGGTTGTAGACTTGGCAGTAGAAAATTGATAACATAGGAATAACAACTTTATATCCCTTTTAACAGGTTACACTTGATTCTCCTGAGATGCCTGTGGAAACGAAGTGCATATGAAGTTTGTGCTCAGCTGGGAAAGCTGAAACATGTCACTTTGACTTCACATTCTGGGGAACATGCTATGTTGATAAAGGCCTAAAATATTTCTTGGTGTAACTCCATTAATTATCTGTATATACTATTGTGTCACCATAAAGGATAGAATAATAGTAGAATAAATGCACACCAAGCTACAAATAAAATGTTAAATTATGAATCATTTTAGGAAAATAATTTATGAATGTATCCATAGTCAGTGGATGAATTATACGACACTGGTTAGGAAAACAAGTGGATTGACTTTGTATGTAATAGAAGAATCTGAAAAGGAATTGAATCAACTAACCAGCTTGAAAGTGCTAGGGAGGTAATCATTGACTATTGACCTGCAGTACAGTTACATGAGGCATTTTGCTTCTCAGGTTTAAAAAGCTGGCAGTAACTGTATGGTCCTATTTTGAACCACTTAGAGCATGAAATGTTGTCCCATCTCTGATGCAAATACTTGGAAATGTCTTCCATCAGGGATCTTCTGCTAGATTTTACAGAGTAGCTTTCAAGATGATCATGCTTAAAGTTACAATAGGGTATATGCCACGAGAGGTGGTGACGTATTTCCGTTTGAATTTATTCCACATAGGTTGGTTCCGGGTCCTGCTTGCTCCTATTGTTCTTGGCCGAAGCTGCAAGATCTGTACCATGAAAAAGATGCAAAACTTAAAATATCTGTGAGCTGCTGGTACAACGACTGAGTTTTGTGGTGTGCCGTTGTTTCCAGTAATTAGTCGGTACCATCCAGTGCTTAGTTTTTTCATTTTCCAGCTGATATCAAGGCAACAGCGGACTGTAGCCAAAACTTAGCCACTACAGCTAACACGCTGCCTGCTATTTCAAAGCTTGAGGATATTGAAGATCCAGCGTCAGAAATGGGAAGATGGGGGATATAAAGGGAGTTGTATGTGGTTCGTTTAGTGGAATAATTTGTTGGAGGAAAATAATGCCGGAGGAAATCTACTGCTACGGAAACAGGCTGAGAACAGAGGCAGCGATTCGGCACAAGGTAAGTCAATACGTGTGTGTTGATGTGCGTTTATGTTATATGGAGTATGAAATTATTTTTAGGCAACTCCTTAGTTTTTGTTTATGTGACAATTATATAAAATACATTTAACATGCAGTCGGAGCGATACCGAGCACGGTAATTTAAAAACAGCCGAGAGCAGCAATGCTCCAAACCACACAAGAAGTCAGTCAGATTAAGGTCCAAAACCTTAAGTGGCACCGACCCACATAAAAAACCCACAGAACAAATGGTGCAAATCACGTATTTCCTGAATCCCGAATATATGATTATCTACCTTTGCTGTTTCATCATTATTATCCACGTTAGAGTGAATTTTTCCACTTGACTGCTATAATCTGTTCTTGCGTTACACAACGTAATTTCTATTTTTTTCCCTCTGAGATTCTGCTTAGAAAATGAGGTTATGAAGTTACATCCTCCTGCTGCTTTTTGTTTTTAAAATGGTTAACGGTTACTGTGGGCAAATCCAGCAAGGACCAAGTGAAAAACTCCATCTCTAACACAGAGTGACCTGTGTACCGGAAGCAGGCTATGTGGAAAAAAAATGCGGAAGTGCTAAAACGGAAGTCCGTGGCATACACCCCATTGACCTCTGATGTTCAGATGCTACAAGTGCTATTATTTACAAATACTGTAATAGTGATGAGGCTGACATGAGTTATCCCAACCCAAGACTTTGGGTAGGAATATAGTACAGGGACAGAGCCCTGAGAAACTATTCTATAGAATAGAATAGTTCCATGTAGTTTCACAGCATATATGTATAAGTACACCCACATTTGCATTAATTAACCCACATTTGCCAATATTTTGAGCAAATATAGTCTGTCTTAGTGAATTATTTTGAAAATACAGATGCTGTACTTGTGCAGTTTCCTGTTGGAGTGGTATGATCTTTGAAACTTGTTTCAATGTCTGGCAAACATGGAATCAGTTCTAATTTTGGCGGATGTCTCTGTGGAAGTGTCACACCATGTAAATGCTCTCATTGATTAAAATGAGTGCATATCTGAGCAGAGCAAATCTGAATGGAGTATAAATTAGGGGGAAGTTGAAGTGACAAAAAAACATTATTCTCTCTTTATAGAACATATTTATTATATTTATCTTGCATATTTATTCTCATTTTTTCAATTGCACATTGTTTTTGAAAATTTAAATATTACCATGAGCTAGTTTAATGCTTCAGTTTGTACTTTATAGCACAGTTAAAACTGGGCTACACACATATTACGTTAATTATTATGAACAGGAACTTTTGTCTGTTGTATTTCAGGTATGTTGATGAACTGGACTAAATAATCAGATTTAGATACTCACTGGACCCGTTTCTCCTCAGCCTTTTTCAGCTCGGTATCTCTTTTCAGCACAGACATAATGGTCTTCTGCTCTTCCTCTGTCAGAAAACCCAAGTCAATCATGGTCTATGCCATCACTCAATGCACCATCCTGCATGAAGTTATCCACTTCAGTTTGACTCAGGTGGTTGAACCTTCCACATAAATCATGTTATGACAATGAAACATAAGCCAATCAGGTATCAGCCCATGTACAACAATTCTTTGAATTGAATTATTAATCCCAATTTTCTTTTGAGATTAATAAAATATTTTTGAAATGAATAGAACTGAATTGAATTAAAGTTTTGCATAACTTGAATGTTGCATGGTTTGAAACTGTGCACCCCGAAAAACACTGACAGAACTCCACTATTGGGCAAGTTGTGCCTTTAAAGGCAATACTTAAAACACATAACATGAGCTTTTGTCATCTGGGAGATTAACTACTTCACTGTTGAAAATACAGGAGTTAGCTTTTAGACTTAGTATGTGGTATCCTTTAGGATTTCATTTTTGACCTGTTCATCTGCCTGATGAAATACCAGAGAAACAATGTTTTTTGTTTGCCTTGTTTTGTACATGTTCTAAAATGGATATACTTTACATGTTCATAGTGTTTGAAACTTTCAGGAGCAGATCTATTTTTTATGTAAGACACAAAGACAAACATGACAAACAGCCATGCACATACATACTCATATCTAAGGAGAATTTAGATCGACCAATTAACCTAATAATCATGTTTCTCGACTGTGAGAGGAAGTTGGATACTCCATGCAGAAAGACTCTGGGCTGACATTCAAACCCAGGACCTCCTTTTTTAACCTTTTCTTAGCTTTGACTAGAGCAAAGTATCAATTATTTTGACAACTCTAGTAGACAGTCCTTGGAACAGTCAGCTTGGAACAGCCGAGGGACCAGGAACCAGAGACCCAACTGAGCAGCTAGGATCAGTTACATCATTCTAATGTCCAAGTTCCTACTTCAGACTTCCAAAGTAAAGCAATCGCAGCCTTTCACTGTTACTTTTTTAAAATATTTTTTGTCAGTATCAGCTGATTCTTATCCTGTTAATATTGCGCAGCAGCATTAAAAATTAAACCATTTCTTTGCCAAAACCTTCTTTAAAAACATCCACAGTAATACACTCATCAAGAATGATTAAACATTTGCTTCCTTATTTATAGTAAGTGTTGTACACACACTGTTTGGATGTGATGCACCAGGGGATGCATCTCTGTTTGTATTGTAAGTGAGTAGACTTTTATAAGTTCTAAAATAATAAATTATTTTAAAAATGGGTAAAAGCACTTTTTCAAAAGGTGGAACTAATGCTATTTTGCTGCAGTGCTGCTATGGTCTTGCAGATCATCATATTTAATCTTAAATGTGCAGTGGTGAGGCAAGTTGTAAACAACCCTGCATATCATGTTAAAAAAGTAAAAAAAAATAGTAGTCATTTCCTTGTTTTCATGGTAAGACTTCCCTGAGAGATGAGAATATTCATCTTCAGCTCTAAAGAGATAAGTAATCAAAAACAATTTAAATGTCTAGAAGTAGCCTACTATTTTGTAACTTTTCCAAATGCAACTTCAGCTATGTTTAATCCCAGTTAATCACCAGTACTTTGTTAGAGAATTTTTGCTCTACAACTTAAATTGTTCTTGTGAATTTTAGCATCAATACTTGTTTGTACAACAAGCAAGTGTGAAGTTGGTGAATAACAGCAAAATTAACAAGTAACTCTTCAGAATAAAACACCACCACAACTGACAGCTTTAATAACTACTAACTACAGCCTAAGTTATTATAGATTTAATTACAATGCTTTTGAAATATCAGATTTGTAATGTGCGATGTTGCATAGTTCTCTTTTGATAATGATGGAGTGGAACAACTAGTACTTCTTTCATATTTGAAGGTCTAAAAAAGTTCAACTATTGCTTCTTTTGCAAATGAATCTTTCTTAAACTTTCTGTTCTAAAAAATTAAAAGGGACATTATAAAACCATAAAGAATTTCACCATACAAAAACAAATTTAATATAAGAAAGCAAAGAACTTACCTTCCTCAAAATCTCCTTACTATGTGAAAAGTGAACTACAATTGGCAGCTGTAGGTGGGAGGAGCTGCATGAACAGTCTCAGAATGACTGGAAGGACTGCTGCCACATTCTTTCTCTGCACAATGGTACAGACTTTCAGTTTTATCTTTGCTACACATACCCTCATTCCCTGGAGTCAGGGGTGTTTAACTACAACAAGAACTAGATCTAAGTCTAATAAAAACTGAATTCACTCATGTTGTCACTCATTAAAGACTCCCAATATAACCTGATTATCTTTCAGCCATCATTTTTGTATAAGGTTTTATGTAAGTTTTTAAATATAATAATGACTTCAACTGATATTAGTTGTGTAACTTTATACAGGCTGCCTTTAACCAACTTTAGCAATAAATATTATTCTCCACCTCTGTAAACTTTTTCCATCAACTGTAATATGGAACTATAGCTTGCACTCCAACAATAGCATACATGTATCAATACCTGAGGCTCAGAAACATGATGTGTGCTATTACTTGTGTTAATAGTTTTGAATTAACATGGCGATGTAATTAACAAAAAAACATGATCATTGCCTTCCTGTGCAATTTTGCTCAAAAATATTATCGCTTACAGCACAGTCTGGGGTTTCTCCCCTTTCCTTGGATTACCACTATGAATCCAAGCAAAGGGCCAATCAGTGAACAGAAGGAAAAGTCGTAAATGATGAAGTTGATTTTATGCTCTGTTTTAGAATTGTAGACTGCCTGTAGTTTTAGCAATGGCAGCGTGGGAAGCAAACAAAGCTGTTCAGTTCGTGTTGGCCATGCTTCCAAATACTGAATTAATGTTAACAGTCATCTCGTTCAGGTCGGCTTTGCAGTGGAAAACGGTTGTTTACAACACAGGCAGCTTCAAGCAGGCAGCTACATAGCATATAATTCAACACTATGTTGAATTGTAAAGTGCAAACATTAGTGATTATGTAAAATGTAAAACTTTTCAACACAATCCACGCCTACAAGAAGCAATCTCAATAGCTGAAAGCCCATATCCTCTGTTCAGAGAAAATAAAGTAGGACAAGCGGCTGGTTTTTCCCACTCTAATATTTTTAAGGCGTTACTGTGCATGATACTTTAACCAGAAAATAGGGCTGAAACGATTCCTTGAATAATTTTTTATTTCGGTACCTCAAATATAAAAATCCTTAAGGAAAATTACCTACTCCGAACTTTGTTAAATATATTGTAATAAATTCTTTGCAATCTTTAAACTGGCCCACTGTCTCTTTAAGAAGCTGCAGTTCTTTCCGACAGTCCTTCAGCATGTCATCTCAACGTTTGAGTATTTTTCAGCGCATTCAATTGAGAAATAGTAATGAGCTTTGCAGATGTGCAGTTCTATCAGGTGTTTGCTAGTTGCTACTGGCAGTAGTCTGGAGGAGATGAGTGGGGGAAAATTTAGGGGAAGGGTGTTCTGTAATGTGGAAGCTTGGACATTGCAGCGCCAAGGAGGAGCTGTGTGGAAAAGGTGGTGCTCAGTGAGAGCAAGAACTTAGGCCCCCCAAATGACTACCATGGGAGATTTAAGGATTTCTCTAAAAAGCATAAAATGATCAAAGCAACGATCTAGGTATCAAAAAATTTCAATTTTACATAATACTGGCCCTTTCAGCTATTTTTATGTAATATAAGCTTTGAAAGTGTTTGACACCACTTGAAACACAAGTTAGATAATAATGATTAGAATAGATACTTTTCATCTTCTTAAAGGTAAGGGCAGCTTCAGTAAAGTTTTTTTTTTCATAATAACAGAATACAGAAAAATGTTAAGATTAAGCAAATTTAATGAATAGAATTTAGAATTATAATTTGAAAAAAGTCAAAGAGAACACATGGTATTTTACATTGAGACTAATTACATTGAGAGTAACGACAATGATCCAACAATAACTGAATTTTAGTTCCGATTTTGTTGGATCACTTACATGAAAACGTTCTAATTACAATCTTTGTTTACACAGTAACGGTACACATCGAAAACGTGTACCAACTTGCCGCGCCTAGTTGGTGTTAGGTTCTTTGAAACTGAAGAAATTGAAGGCACGTGGATTCACGTTTCCCCATCAGGTGCCGTTCTCCTATAGACTGGAAGAAAACACGCACTATGTGCGTCTGATTAGGGTGCAAGCAGTTGAAAAAATGTGGGATAACTTTGCTCAAACACCTTGTTTGAGCTTTCACGGTGTCCGTAGCGGGCCCGGAGGCATGGGCAGCCATTGGGGGGACATTGATTCCCCCACCCCTCCCTGGACACTTCCCATATCCGTGTCCTCCGTCACCTTTTTCAGTAGTTAAAACAGTTTAATCCGTTGTTAACAAGTCGTAACCTGTTTTTTCGAGCCGCCTTCAAACGCGACATGAAAGCTGAGACGCTTGCGCGCTGGGTTTACGCCTGTGCGGGAGCGAAGGAGACCTGCTGCTGCTGCAGGTGTGTGTTAGAATAATGGCAGCAAACCAACAAAACGTAAATAACTTTGCACAGTTTTTTTCCCCCAAACTAACCGACTGAGTTGAGTAAAGCTGTTGGATGCAGGTAATGATAGTTAAAAGATGACTAGCTAATATCCATACAGCACCTTAAGCTTGTTCAGCTACGTAGACTCATTTTGCCCCCCCCCCCCCAAAAATAAGTCGATGCCCCCTGTAGCAGCTCCCCAGCACTTGAATTAATTTGCGCGGTCTCGACGGGTGATTTTCAAGATTTGTTTATTTTTCTTTGATGTGGACCATCAGTCATCTTAATCATCTTGATTACCTCAGTCACCGTAATCACCGTGAAAACTAAACAGCTATATGTAAAGCAGTGCACAAGTGTCCCAAAAGAGGGTGCTGTTGGTACCACCGCAATCCTGGCATGTTTGTCCTGCCGGGGACACCGTAGTGCGGGGGATTTTTGTGGCGAACTGCTGTATTCCTTACAGTGTGTTTACTGCCTGTAAGGTAAGCAGCAGCTCCCCTAGCCCGGTGTAAAAATGAACATTATATATATTTCTATTGGTTCAGATTGCCAGTTAGGCACAGATTACATTTTCTTTCTGGTGATTGATTGGTTTGTGACGTTTGATCGTTTTGTGATGCTTGATTGTTTTGTAAAACAGAAAAAAAGCGGTTGAATGCTGACAGTGTGTTTACTGCCTGTAAGGTGGACGAAATAAACGGGCCAAGGTCTCACCACAACCACGATCACTGTGTCCGATTCCTCTTTTCTGCACGGATCACATCCCACCTTCACGCACAAATAAAACACAACGTCCATAGGGTGTCTTCCATCAGCGGCAGATCCAAAGAGGGAAAGCCTGGGTTACATATACAAATATTGGAATATAAACAAACTTACAACACACAAAAAACTAAATAAAACGTACCTCGCTGCTTTCACCGGGGAACACTAATTGTTGATAGTGCCAAGCAAATTTTTGACAGTTTGTTCAAGTCATTCATTGGTACAATGATTTGCCAGCTTCTATAGGGCCTGCCCTCATTTAGCTACAGCAGCCCGTGAGGTACATAACAAAAATACAACAAAAAACTTGCAAATACAATTAAACTAAACAAAATACAAACCACCAACAGTGGTAAATCAAAACAGACATTATTAAACAATCTGCAACATCCTTTAAATAATTTACAATAAATAGTCTACAAATTTGAATAATTTAGGCAACTTAATTTAAATGGTTCACTATCCATTACACCCCCCCTGTTAAACTCGTCTGGAACCGGGGCTGGTCCGTAGTTCTCTAGATTAGAGCGCTGAACAAGCAGCCGTGTATTTTGCCACCTGGGCGGTGCGGAGTGGTGAAGAGACGCTGAGGGAACCGTATCTGATGGGGAAACACTACTTGTAGTAACACCAGCATTGTGAGTAGTAGTGATGGGTAAATGAGGCGTCATGAGGCGTTTCGACTCATAGCAACACTGTATTGATACTGTGTCGATACTGTGTCACTCAAAACTGACACCTGCTGGACATTACAAATTCCTACAGGCAACGGAGTGATTTGATGACCAAGTCTATACAATAGGATTTAAGTCTTTTTATTTTTATTGAATATTATATATTGTATTATGTCATGTCTTCAGTTACATTTAAAATATATTTGATATACAGTCAATAAAGAATGTGAACATGAACCATAAAGTGAAAATTTAAGTGAATGTGTTTGGAATAAGGATGCTTGGACTGTTTTTTCCCACACATTTTGATTTAAAATAATGTTTGTACAACCTTTTCAAATTAAGCCTGTTACTCTTTTTTGACAAAACTTCTGCTGTAGAAATAAACGTAAACACTACATTCACAGCGAACCCTTGTTTTTCTTGGGGGTTGCGTTCCGAAAATAACCCGTGATAAGTGAAATCCGTGAAGTAGTTACCTTTATTTTTTTACAGTTATTACGCAGCATACATAAATACTCTACATTGAAACCAAAGAACAAAACCTGTTTTCAGGTCAGCGGATGTGCGTGTGCATCAATCGGGCCTTAATGTGATCCGGAGTTGAGTCATTAAAGCGTCTCCTCCAAGCTGCCCCGCGAGATTCACAGCTGTATCTAAAGCAGAGCGATGGATCTCATCAAACGAGCCTCCGGTCGGGTTCTGCTGCCTCTGGCCAGTTTTTTTTTTTTTTTCCAGCAGACATTGAAAGTTTCAGTTTCCATCTCCTGAGTGGCCAATCTGTATTAAACACCGTAACGTTATTGGCACTCAGGTAGCTCGGAGACTGTTTTTACCGATCATATGGTCAATCAGGACGAAGAACACTGTGGAAAAAAAAAACTGCACAAAAAAATCTAAGAAGCAGCGATACCGTGAAAAGTGAACCGCGTTATAGCAAGGGTTCACTGTATGTGAAATAATTTATAAAAAGCAACTGAGTAATTTGTAGAATGGCTGTAGCCTATATCTGAGTTTATCTAGGTGTATCTGGGACTTCATTCTCATGCCTCATTGATGCCTCAGCATTGAAAAGGTGGATTTATTTAAATAAGACAGTTTAGTCAAACATATGCGACACTTAACCTGCAGAACATAATATGAAAGTAAACTAAAAGTCAGTTTCAGCTGAATTTGGGTTCAGATAGATCAAGTAGAAACTGACAAGAACCGGATAAAACGACAAAAATGAAAACAAATTTATTTTCCAGTATAAGATCAAAATGGTCACACACTGCGGACACATTTTGTTTGAAGCTGCTCCATAGATGACAATGTAAAAGATCAAGAATTTGTTTGGAAAATGCTTTTGACAGATTCGCTTCCTTATAAACACAGTTTGACATCCAGTGTCGTTTCGAAACAGTTCCTGTATTGGTCACGTGACTTGCTGAAACCAATACGCGCACCGACACGGGTGTTGGTCTATGGGCTTGATGCATGCGCCGGTGCGTCGGTGTTGCTGGACCCATCACTAGTGAGTAGTTTCTTCTTCTTCTTCTTCTGTGGATTGTAGGAAGCAGCTATGCTTTGCGTCATACTATGCATGAGCTGGGGATTCTCTGGAAGAAAGGATCCATTTTCTCTGTTTACACAACAACGGACATCAGTACGTTTCAGAAACATCGCATTCTGGAACCCGTTTTCAGTCTGTGCTGTTGTCAGAGAAAACATTTGGTGGTTTTGTGTAAATGTACACTACAAACGCAACAAAACTCTTCCGTTTTCACCCAAAATCATTGTCGTGTAAACGGGGCCTTAAATGAAGGGTCTATGCCACTATCTGTCCATCTCATGTTCCATGTTCACTGGAACCCTGTGTGTCCTCTTTCTTCCACATCAGATTTGGTTTCCATATAGAAGATGGGACAGTACAGACCTGCTAATCCACTGAAACTCTTTTAAATAGCCTTTCTTGTGTGAAGGGAATTCGAGGAGTTGGAATCAAAGTCTAGGGGTTATGTTCTGCAATTCTGCAGCAGTTAACAGCCCCACCAAGCAGTTTGCCTGCTGCTGTGCTGACTGAAAGCCACCATACACAAAGCTTGACAAGTTGCTTGCAGAGTCTGTGTGCTTGGTTTTGCATTCCACAACTGGTCCCAGCAGAAAGAAACTTCTCAATCGTCAGACCAAGACCACTGGAGTGATGATGAGAAGGTAATTAGCCCCCTCTTTCCCCCGCACCCGAACACTACCTCTGCCACCAGACCTCTTGCAGTGACTAACCATTTGTGAGCCAGATTGGGCCAAAAGGATATGAGTGGGAAACTTCAAAACCTGCTCATATTTCTGAGGATGTGAAAAGATTTGTATAACGTATTCAGATTTGATGGATTTTCCCATGTTCCATGTGGACAGCCGTTTTTTGTTGACATCTTCAAATAATGAGGCCCTTATGTGTAGGGTTTGTTTTTCACCTGTGGTGCAGGGCTCTGTTTCTAGTTGTCAGGTAGGGATGCTGTGCAAACCATTCCCTCGTCTGTTCCAGGCTTATGGAGAAGGACTGACTTGCTGGCTTCCAGGAACCACGGTAAGTACTTTGACTGTCGCCACAGTCAGGGAATCTATCATGACTTTACTAACATCTACCTTATTTTTGAGCAGTAATAAGATATGGAGATTTTATGGTGCAGTGACATTTTCCAAGAAAAGCTGTACCTAAGTAATTTTTTAAATTACCAAAGCTATCAGTGAAAAGTGAAGACTAAAGTATAAGAACAAATCTAAGTTAGAGACACTGCTTTAAACTGAGCTCCTTTAGAAAGTTAAGGTTTATTTGTGTAATTTACCACTCTGACTAACATGAAAATAAACTATTGATTGCACTCTTTGTTTCCCGCTCTGCTAGACTGAGCTGACAGGAAAAGATGCTTGTGCTTACCTTTGATTTTTATTGTGTTACAGGTACTGAAATGGAACATATATTTTGGATTTTTTTAATTTTTTGCCAGATCTTTTCAGTGGGAGCTCAGTTCAATGGATACAACTGTGATGCCAACTTTCATAGTCGCTTCCCTGGTGAGATACTGGAAGGAATAAGAGACGTTCATATTTTCTTTTATAGAAATTACCAAATTACTGAAAGGAAATCACTGTATCGTATATTTTTAATAAGTTATTTTATGTTACTTGTTTTAGGAAACAATACATTTCTTTTTACATTTCACAATCTAAAGTGAATGGTGAAGTGAAGAAGTTGACTGTGGGTTTGATATATGCAAAAATTGAATATGCAAAACAAAATGCTAAGTATTTTTGATGTCTTTCAAAATGTGTTTGTGTGTATGTGTGTCTTTCAGCTGAGCGGGATATCAGTGTGTACTGTGGGGTTCAAACTGTCACTCTTAAGGTCAACTTTTGTCCAGTACTTTTCTCTGGCTACACTGATTCAGACTTAGCTCTAAATGGTCATCATGGAGATGCACATTGTCGAGGATTTATTAATAACAACACATTTCCTACTGTTGTGATCTTTAGTATTAGCTTGGCAACATTGGAGTCATGTGGAAATGCCCTGGTGGTAAGTAGAATACAGTTTAACAGTCATAAGGTTATTTAGAATGTAAGCAACCAAGACTGAAATAAAAATAAAACCCAAGATTAGAGATTATTACATTTACACATTTCATGTAAAGGGAAAAATTTCTATTATCATTTTAATTAAAACTAATTTGTATTTTTGTGAAACTGCATTATCATTAAGCTCACAGACTTATTTTGAAAAGATGTGCTTTTCCTGATGATGTTTCCCTCAACACAGGTGTCCACAGCTCAGGGACCCAATGCCTATGGAAATCTCTCACTGGTGCAAATTGGAAACATATCAGGTTATATTGATACCCCAGATCCACCTACTATCATCAGCTATCTCCCAGGTTTACTCTACAAATACAGTTGCAGTTATCCTCTGGAGTACTTGGTCAACAACACACAGCTGGCCTCGTAAGTCTCATGATCTGTGATTCACGTTGTCTTAGCCTTCTTCTAGCGCTCCTAGAAGAAGGCTAGAAGTTTTAGGATTATTAAATGTTATATTCCATCTGACATTTCATATCAGTGTTTATTAAACTGGCAAAAGTAAACTCAACTTACTTTTAACAATGTACTTAAGACTTTACTGGACTCTGTGTATTGGAATACAATTAGAGGTGCACCAAAATGGCTACAACAAAATGTTAATACTACTTGCAGTTTTAAGAAATTAAATAATTGAATTACTGTACTTTAAATATAAACTTTTTTAAATATAAACAATTTTGAGTCTAATTATGTCAAAGGTAGTCATCTAAAACTCAGTAAGATGGAAAAACTATGATGTTTGCATCAACATAGTTGATTCTAGTTTTATGATGAAGTATTTTGTTTTCTTTCACTACAGGTCATCAGCTGCGATCTCAGTGAAAGAAAGCAATGGTACATTCATCAGCACACTGAATCTGCTGCTTTACAATGTAAGTTCAAAATAATAGTTTTTCACAATATGGTCAACTTTTTTCTTGTTTCATGAGAGTTCACATTGATGCATGAAAAGACAAGTTTCCTAAAACTTTTTCTGCATCTATAGATGGTTTGTTACTCTTGATTTTATTTTTGAGAAAATTATGCAAAACTCTACTTCATGATGTTGATTATTGTTGCCCAAAAAAACCCAACTCTCAGATTAGACTTTTTTGTTAGGTGTGTTTGAACAAAACAAATGACAGGAAGAAGATCTGAATGTGATTGTTCTTTCTTTATAGGACTCATCGTACATTCAGCAGCTGTCCATTCCTGTAGCAGGACTGACCCTGAAGACACGGGTGTTTGCAGCTGTCAAAGCCACCAACCTGGACAAGAGGTACTCACATGTCAACCTGACATGAAAACAACTGTTAGTCTTTAACTTCCCACTAATGTTAGTGGATTTTTTTTTCTTGCTGCACAGTCAGTCTTACTCCTATGTGATCAATTTTATTACAATATTTCAGAGACAGGTTATTGTCACACCATCACCTCAGATGCAGGACCTCCTCCCTGGAGGCTGAGTTGTTGTTGCTGTTTGTTGTTGTTGTTGTTGTTGTTGTTGTTGTGTCAACAACAAATTTGACAATGGTATTACTGTTGTTTAAAAAGAGCAGAGGAAGGGACTAAAGACAGTGTTGTGCCAATATTTAAGTATAAGGGTGGAGGAGATCTGGTTTTCCAACTTTATATTGCTTAGAAAGTCCAGTATTGGGGTATGTAGTGAACTTCTGAGGGCCATTGTACTGCTTTAAATTCAGAATTATGTTATCCAGTAAAGTCAATACTATTAATAAATAAATAATACAGGGCTGAATGGAGAACTTTAATTACACTGTAAAAAGTCTCTAATTTACTGTGATTGCGGTTCTGTGGTTGCTTTAATTTTGCCATGTTTATACGGTAAAATTCTGACAAACACTTGCAGGTATTTTACCGTAAATTAGAGACATTTTTTAGGGTGTATGGCATTCTCTATTAACCTGTTTCCTCTGTATGTAAATCAATGTGGATCAAGGGCATCGGAAATATCCCCTTTTCTTCTGACAGAGCAGCCACTTTCAACTCCTGGAAAGATAGTGGCAGCTATAGTAAAGCTGCTTGTTTCCATGGTATGTAAGCTGTATTTTGAAACAACTAGTTTGTAATTTGGATACATTTTGAAAAAGTTTTGTCTGCTTTCACAATGATATATTTACGAATGAATGTCTAGACATGACTACTTGCTGACTGGAAGTGATCAGCTCGACGTATGGTACAAGCATATTTGACAAAGACAACATTGTTCCAGCAATCAGTGGCTTATTTTCTCTCTGTTACCAACAGATGAGAAAATTCAGTGTATTTCCTCCCATCACTTAGTCAAAAAAAAAAAGAAGACTATTTTTATTTTCATAGTCGGATGAAAATCAATGCCAGAAATAAAATCTCAGCTTCTTAAATGTATTCAAGACACTTGTATGAGAAGATCAAATATGATTTTAGTTTTGAAAAATTGTGGCATTGCTATGTTTTATGATCAATAATAATTCATTAGTACTCCTTCTTTCCATCTCTCACTGCTTTATTAATAATTTGGGAACAGAAAATTGTCACTTACTACTTACTCATGTATTATGCCAATTAAAGCATTCAACTTTAAGTTTCCACATATTGTAGAAACTTAAACTGTTCATGCTATTTGCTTACCTGTAAAAATTATATGGACCGAAAGTCACTAACAAAATTCACCTAGAATAGATGCAGTCAGCCTAATGTGTATATCACACAGTAAGTGTTCTGGAAGCACATCACACATGATCACATCTTCATATTCCCCAGCAGATGTAGATTTCACACTGTGGAAACTGGAAACACAAACATTACTTTAGCATAAATTTTCTCAGTCAAATAAATAATATTTTACTATTAAACAGATGGAACGTTCTAATGGACTACTGTTATACTACACCCTCTGGGAACCCAAATGATGAGCTTCGCTATGACCTTTTCTTTAGGTAACTCAAAGTATTAAAAACATTTTTTTTGATACAGTTCAGTTGATAAGTTTAACTTGCCCTCTTTTATAATTATCTTTTATAACGTTTTGTTTCCTGAGCCAGCTGTGATAAGGACCCACAGACCACTGTCCTTGAGAATGGGAAAAGCCAAATGGGTCGCTTTGCCTTTGAAGTATTCCGTTTTGTCAAGCACAAGAATCAGAAGATGTCCACTGTGTTTCTGCACTGTGTTACCAAGCTATGTCGAGCAGATGACTGTCCTATGCTCATGCCAGTGAGACAAACAAAAAACACATATGCACAGAAGAGTGTTTAAACAAAGTGTAATTACAGATTTTTTTTAAAATGGAAAGGATATGAGTGGGAACCTTCTCAGCATCCAACACATTCATCTAATATATAGCATTAGTCTCCATCCCAGGTCCTCAGTATCCACTGTTGGGATGTGTTACATATTCATTAGCCTTTTGAGCCTTTTACTCAAAAGGACTCATTAAGAGAATGTTGAAGATTGGATTTAAGTTTACATGAGGTTGAATGAAGCAGCTCCACAGGATACAAACAGTGGTAGGGTTCAACAGTACTTTCTATTTGATTGGTCTCATGTAAAACTGAGCCAAAGCAAAATTATTAGCATATTTATGTTTATTTATGGATTCATTACAAGTGTTTGAAGCCTCCATTTCTTGTAATTTTGATGTTTATGTCTTACAGATAATGAAAACCCAAAATTCATCAACTCAGAAAATGTACATATTGTGAAAAAGTTACATATTGGAAATTCATGGTGTCAGATCGTAATCAGTGAATTTATTAAAAAAATTCACAGTTATTTCTGGAGCCTCCATGAGTGGTGTCCAAAATTAGTCCTCAAGGACTGGTATGCTGCATTTTAGTTATTTCATTGGTTCAACACACCTGAAACAAAAGATCTTCTGAAATGGGGTAAATAACTGCCTTCTCTTCCACAGAGGGAGTAAACCAAAAAAGGTAATTGCTAAAGAAGCCATTTGTTCGAAGTGCTGTATGCAAACATTTTCTGAAAACTTGAGTGGGAAAGAAAATGTGCAGTAGGCAAAGGTGCACCAAGAAACAGAGACAACTTCAGCTTTTAGAAAATTAAGTAAAATCCATTCAAGAGTTTGAGGGAGCTTCGCATTGAGTGGACAGAGGCTGGAGTTAGCGCAACAAGAGCCTCTATGAATAGAGCAATATTAAACATGAACTACTTTGACTACAAAAATCTCACCTGGGCTAATGAGAAAAAGGAATAGGATTATTGTTCAGTGCTCCAATGTCCTTTTCACAGTCATTGATGACGTGGAGTGCCATATCATCTGCTGGCTTAGACAGCAGATGATATGGCTAAAGTCCACAGTCAACACCTGGCTTTCCAGGATACTTTAGATTACTTCATATTTCATTGTGCTGGCAAGTTTTAGAGAGATGCTGATTTCATTTTCTAGAAGGATGTTGCACCTGTTTACAAGATGGGAGATACAAACCATGGTGTTACTGAGTTTGATTTGCCAGATAATTGGCCTGATCTGAAGACCATAGAGAATGTATGGGTTATTAAAAATTGGAAGATGTGAGACATCAGACCCAGCAACCCAGACGACTTGATGGCCACCGTCAAAGCAATGTGGCTGTCCACAGCGATTTGGATTTCCATTACAACTCAGCAGAGCCATAGGCTGATTGCCTCCATACAATGCCACATTAATGCAGCAATTCTTGCAAAAGGGGGGCCAACTAAGTATTAACTGTATAGAAATGAACATGGAAACCACACATTTCTGTTTCAAATATCCTTTTTAATTGAGCTTATGTGATACATTTTCTGAGATTAAATTTTGAGTTTGCATTATCTGTAAGCCATACTTCTAATTATTACAAGTAATCTTATACTTTATAGTAATATCTAAGTTTGACTTTCTGAAGTGAGTCACAAAAAAACAAACTTTAATGATGTTCTGACTGCTTGAGATGTAGTTGTATATTTGTTCTTATCACTACTTATAAAAAAGCACCAATACTCATAATGAAATACACAGATTTTGCTGTAAACTTTAAATTTCATGAATACACATCATGGAAAGCCCTATATTTACATTAAGATGTGAGATTCCTGACTATAGACCAACAAATTATTTTAACTTTTCCATTTTCTGATATAGGAAAATCATTTAATTTCACTACCTTTAAATATATAAAAAAGACAAAAAATCACAACATTCTGCCAATTGATGAATATTATGTTCATCCTAACATTACAACTACAAAAAGAACTGAGTAGGGGTGCAACGATTGCAGTTTTCTGGCCGATCGCTGATTACCGATCTTTTATAAAGCCTAATTACCTATTACAATTTTGGCTGATACCAGTTTTTTGTCTCATATGTTGCTCAATATATGAAGAAAGCTGCTGAATGGGCAACAATGGGGTGACTATTGTTAACTGTAAATATGCAGACATGACCTGGTCGGCCGGTTTGTCAGTAAAACCTCTCCCATGAGAGAAAAGAAAAGCACAGTGGTTGATTTTATCGAGACTGATGACATCGGTGGAAAGATCGGCTTCACATGTAAAAATTGGCTAATCACCAATCTTCCAAAATTAAGGAAATCAGTACCGATAAATCGGCTGGCCGATAAATCGGTGCACCCTTAGAACTGAGGGGGAAGGTTGCGGTTTCAGTTTCCAAGCATCCATCTGTTTGAAGCTCCTGATGGGACTGCTTCATGTAACCAAGCACAAAACACATAAACAGTGGTTGCCTTTGCTGTACAAAGATAACATATTTTCTCATCATCAAACTATAGTTGCTGAATCATAATAAATTTAAATTCAAAAATACTTTAGTGATCGCAAAGGGAACTTAAATTAATTAATGAAACCACATTTCTCATACCTGTTTGTCTTAATGGCCACAGTGAGTGATTTTTTTTTATGTGCTGTTTGTCATAGATCTGTGGCAGCAAGAAAAAGAGAGCTATTTCAGAAGGGAAACAATCAAGCAAGTCACCAGGAAATGCTGTTCTGACTGCGGGGCCCATCATCACTCGAAGTGGTACAGACTACTCTTCATCCTCAATAATTTTCCCAACCTGTGTACAGCAATCAACCTGCTCTTTGCAAAGAAGCAGCTCTCAAATGAAAACACAAAGGCTTGTTCTAAACAGTGCACTTCTTTAACATGGTTTCAACTAACTGGAACAAAGCTCAATGAAAATGTGTTTGTTCCAGATAATCTTATGAGTTTAGTTTTTCTTATGCCTTGGGCCTCTCTTACAGCATTGCTAATTTGTGCTAGTGGTACTCCCAGAAAGTTTAGAAAGGGTGGTCAAAAGGTGACCTCTGAAAATCTTGGGGTTATTTAAAGAAAAATACATAAATATAAATAATTTCATGGTTATGGAATAGAGTCTGCAATTTTGAAGTGGCTGCCACTTCACTAAAAAAATATTAAGAAATCTCATTGATTTGGACTGCATATATAGGTTTTATGGATGAATCTAACTGTTAATAAGCATGTTAAAGCAGAATTTTTCAGTTGAGGCAAAGGTCTCATGCAATGGTTATAACTACTGAGACGATTTATGTTTTCATTTAAAAGTATATAGCTTGTCTAAAAGTGTTTTGAGTTGTTAGTTTAGCTTCACGGCTTGATTGTAATTACCTTTTTTTTTATTCGCAGAACAAACACCAAGTAATAATTCTCAGCTGGGTAAGCACTCCAACTTGTGTTATTGCTTTGACTTAAATAAACTGTTTAATACGTTTTATCTTGAAGACAATTTTCTGACGCATTTAGAAAATAAAATCAACTAAATATTTACAAGAATGATGTACAGTATGAAACAGAGAAAGACAATAAGATATAACTTACTGTATTATGTATGTATGTATGTAATTTCATTTACATACATGTCTTACTTGAAAGCAGATTGTAATTTTTTGCAGATTTTAATTTTGAAAATATTACTTTTGACTCTACTGCAGAGTCATTTCAATTCATAATGGGGTCTTGAACTGATTTCCAGAAATCTAATTATACTTTTCCAAAAATCAAATAAAAATCTTGCCAGTGACGTATTTGGTTGTTTTATAACAGAATTTAAACGGGAGCCATCAACGGTTCAAAATACGATGATGATACTCCCTTGTCTACTGGTTTTAAAAGGGTGGGGAATGGCTTGTACATCATCTACTGCTGTTTTACACATGCATTATAATAGAAAATGACCATACTGCTGTTTTAGCAAGAGCAAATACAGAATGTGTGCATGAAATATGAAAAGAGTTAAAAAAAACTTTTGTTTCTTTCCACTGCTGCAGCTCTTCTGAATGCTCCAGAGTTTCACATGAGCACAGTGACCAGCATACTCATCTCAGCAGTGATCATTCTGAGTGTTATAAGCATTTGCTTCTTCCTCTTCTCCCTAGTGCTCCCAAAAGGCAGGAGTTCTCCTGTCACTACTGTGTCTGGTGTCCGAAACATGGCGTTCAATTGAACTCTGGAACTCAGCTGAGTGTTGGCAAATAAGCCAACACTCAGCAAGTGGATGCAAAGAGACAAGATACTTTTTCATGTAGTTGTTTACAAGAATAATACAAATGTTAATTTAGAAAACTGTTATGCTGAAAATGAGCATTAATTTAGATATACTGTATAACTTTGTATATATCATAATATGCCACCTCAGATTTGCAGATAATTTCATACACTGGATGACAATGATGGACTGTGTGTTCTATCAAACATCAAGCTCCTTTATACGTATATAACAATCGTCTCTCAGTGGGGAAATTCAGGTGTACCAGCAGCAAATAGATTGCATATTTCTCCATTGATGACTTTGCTTGCAAGCACATTGATGAGGAACTGATCAACATGTGGTCCCCAGCTTGTTTTTTTTGTGACTCCAAGAATGGCTAAACAATGAGTGAAAAGCATTACTGATGTACCAAATGTACCTTTTAAAATAATTACTAATGATTTCTGACATAAAATTGCTGATGAGGAATTTCCTGTGACCTGATGAAAATGAAAGCTGGTCTATTAAGTTCAGTTTTTCTTTAATAGTCTGGGGTGTAGTTTAAGAGGAGCAGTCACATCTTAAGAAAAAAGATTTAAATGAATTACAGACTGGAGAGACAGAACTCAGGGATTATTATTTGTTCAACTCGACAAACCACTTTTAAACATTGCTCAAATGAAGAAAAGTGCTGTTTATTTAGGGCAATTGACATGGAATATAAAGTACAAAACAGAATACAACATATGCATAACATATTCAAAAAGATTTGGTTAAAAGCATACAAAATGTCCATTCCACTTCAACAGTGACAGGTAAGTTGTAACACTGACTTGCCTCTTGTCACTAACCTTTGCTGAAGAAAATACATTCAAATACCTTTTCATAGTGATAGGGAAAGATAATCATCTCTATTTTCAAAGGGTCAAAGTGGATTTCAACTATCAACTTCCAGTCCACTGGAACCTCTCCTAAAAAACAGATGTTAATGCATTTAGCTGTACTGAACTACTTGTGTTCCAACTGAATGAAGTGCTCCCACTTCATTATGTTAACCCTTTCATGCATGAATTATGATCCTTTGTGTCAGGATTTTTTTCCTTTTTTATTTTCTTAAGGCATAAAAAAGGTAGGGAAAAAAATTGTAATTTTTTTCTCTTTTTTTTTTAGGCGATCAATTGTAATTTTCTCCAAATACAAAGTTATTTGAAAAATATATCAGTCGTATTGTTCTTTAGGGGTTATCTGATGTCACAATATTTTTTTTACCTTCAAGAGTCGCCTACAGTAGAAGGAGGCACAGGGTCGGTTGACATGTTTTTTGACTGTCGGCCATATTGAATTGAACAAAAATAATTTCTTGCATTTGTAGCGGATGGCCAGTAGTTGATAGTGTATTTTATGATGCATTAGTGTCCACATCAATGGTCTGTGTGCATTTATAACATAAAACTCCATACAAAGGACAAGAAAATGGCTTTTAGATAGCTAGTGACCACTATGCATGAAAGGGTTAAACTGATAAAAACTGAAAGAACTGATTCCAAATTTAATATTTGTAAGAATTTGACCCAGTTGTTCCCAGATATGATGTTTGTCCTTTTTGAAAATTACATTTTGTGATATTATTGGTTAGCCTAATATGTGCTGGTTACATGTAACCTAGTATGTGGCATCTTCACTAAGTTGTAGCAGTGTAGTTGTCTTAGTGCTGCTGTGTTGGATTTGTATCCAAGGAATGACTGATTTAAAAGTGCTTTTGTGATGTAAATTTTAATACAAAGCCAAACGTCCATAACAAAACCTAAACTATCCACTATGAATAGTACAAATAAATGAAATTGTTTTTTTTTTATTTCTAACCTAACAGTTCCAAATATGTTCTTAAATTATTTTTGTTGTATTTTGAAAAAGTATTTTCAGTCCTTGCCTCTTCCGTAACTTTCTAACCTCCTTTTAAACAATACACTTAATACAAGTTAATGTGAAAGAACATAGTTTTCATCCCTAAAGATTCAAAGTACACAAATCAGGGAACATTCACAATGAATACATTTAGTGTGCTGTCTGAGAATATAATTTGTTCATACGAGCTCTCCGTCATGCAGCACCCAGACCTGACTTTATGAAAGAGTGATCATACGACAAGAGTTATGTAAAAGTAATGTTGAAATGAATGTTTTTGAGCAAAACATTTTAACATCAGGCAACAACTTAGTGATTGAAAAAACATGTATTCAAGTTACTGCATTTTCCGCACTATAAGGCACACCTAAAACCCTTCACTTTCCTCAAAAGCCGACAGTGCGCCTTATAATCCGGTTCGCCTTATATTTGGACCAATATTGAGCCACAACAGATCTAGCAACTTCGGTAAGCAGCCACCGACTTCATTTTCGCCCGTAGAAGAAGAAACGCGCGGTGCATGCTGGGACAGTTGTCAGAACGCTGGTTTGTAATCTATTAATAAAGTTTGACTGACTTATCTACCTACCGACCGTCTAGAATGAGGTCGTCTGCAGGTCATTTAGCACCACGTTCTCCACAAACATGCTGTCTGTGAACGGAGAAGGGTGACTGACCATCGTCCGGCCACGTCCCGGCTCAGTCGCGGAAGGCTCTCCTCGCCAATCGGAGTCGGACTGTTTTGTTGACATTCGCTTTAGTGCAGCTCCATGTAGTGGATGCATAATGCAACTCCAGCCTCTACTGTAGCGTCTATTCTATGCGCCTTATAATCCGGTGTGCCTTATAGTGCGGAAAATACGGTATGTTTATTTATTAAGCAAAAAAGCTTTTCAAATCAAAATAACACTCTAAAATAGTAAAGTGTTTTGCCACATTACACATGAAGGCCTGACTCTTGTCAGACCTGTAAAATTAGAAAATTATCTAAATAAAACATTTCTGGCAACAAGCAGCAGGCGGATCTCAAAAAGCAACACATTATTTTCTAATTTGCCCCAAAATTCCAGAAAGAGAGCAAATAGTTATTGGCATCTAACAGGTTGGAAAGTCTTACAAATGCCTTTCTAAGGTTTTGAGACTCCAGTAAACCACAGCTTGAGCTATTAATGACTAATTCAGAGAATATGGAACAACCAGGAAACATTATGGCATAGCTGCATCTCTAGTTACATCAGAACTGACAAAGCATTAAGAAAAGCAAAATCCTTCCATTGAAACAAGGTGATGTGATGGTCTGGGGCTGCTTTGCTGTTTTACCTGACTGACCATATTTTATGAACCAATAAATTCTGATAAAGATCAGAAAATCCTTTAGAGGAATGTCAATGAGTTTGTAATCTTAAGCTCAAGTAATCAAGTTATTAAAAGGAAGGTTTTTAAATGACTTAGCCATGTATGAAGTGAAATCAATAGAGGTGGTCTGGCATTACTGTAAGCAGTCTAATTGTACTCTAAGTTTTATAACTTGACTAAATTAAAACCTTTCTGGAAAAAATAAGGGTTGGCCAAAGTTCTTCAGAGATTTAAAGATTTATCACCAGTTAGTGGAATCGCCTGATGGCAGTTTTTGTAGACAAAGGTGCAACAGCAGTGATACCTTCCTTGAGGAGGGAATTGGCAGAGATGATGCTTCCATCTACTCCCTCTCCTGCTATTAACTTTTTACTTTCATGAAAATTAAAAATAAGCCTACATTATCTCACAGAGGCGCCGCCAGGAATCTTGGGCCCCCTGACAAAAAATTATTGGGCCCCCCTGCACAGCTGATGTTACAATTTTTTGAGTCTATTTGACCGATAAAAAGCGTCACAATTTTAAAGGCTTGCAACTGCCTTGCTTTCTTTCGTCCAATACTAATACTAGCACAATATTCACTGCTAGTGAAATTTACATCCAACAGTCCACATCCAGTATGCAAGTAGGTTACTTAAATTTTTTTCTGTTAGTTTTAGATTACTGAAATGTCTCTCCCCACGAGCAACAGTCAAAAGCAACATGCAAAATAGACATAATCCAGACTTCTCAAAAATCCTATGCAGTTGCATTATATTCAAGCTGTAGTACATAACTTTAATAAAAAATATGTTTTCTCCATATTTGTTAAAGCTGTCACGATGTCGTGCCAGTTTGCTATGAGACAGATAATCTGTGAAAACAATCAATCTCCTCCACCTGCTCCCTGAATTACTAATACTCGCTAAAATAATGCAACATTCTGGTCAAAACAACCAATCAGAACCAGGAGGAGGGTCTTGGTGCCATCAGTCAACCTCATTCACTCATTGCTAAATGTGCTAATGGTGGAAAAACAACTTATCATTACAGGAAAAATTTTTATCTGCTGTTATTGGTAGCTATGCTAACTAGACTGAGCATTAACAACAGGCTCTCGCTAGCTGCAGCAGAGCACAGAGTGAGGGGAGGGAGGATGAGCAGCACCACATGAGATTGTGATTGACAGCACTAAAACTCTCCTGGCTCTGATGGTTGTTTCTAGAGAGCCCTGGGAGAAGGCAGAGGAAATAGATTAGACTATCTTTCGTACTATACTGTCACCATATAATGACAGTTTTAACAAATATGTGAATTTCTTTTTTACATAAAAGTTACATACTGCAACTTTAATTTCACTTCGGAGAGGACGGGTTCGGAGGGATGAGTGTTAGAGCTGCTGCTGACTGACTCAACTGTTGTTACGTGTGGTAAAAGGTTCAGGAACAAGTTAAATATATGAATATGTTGGTAATTTCTTTCCTTAATTCATTAAATGCTAGTGAAAAGGAGGCAAACAGTAGTCTGTAGCTAAGCTAACTGCTAAATGGTTGATAATCTCACACAGTCAACCCACCTCTCTTGGAGAAAAACTGGGTTACAAATTGACATTCTTGTCTTTTTTTCCTCTAGTCTAGACTAGACTAGATGCAATCTGCAGGGTTTTATTAGATCGAAAATTTTTAAACTTTAGTGAATAACTATTTGAGCATAATGTACTGTTTGATAACTAGGATCAGTTGGAATGTGTGATTAAATTGATAGATTTTGTAAAGTGCCTTGAGATGACATTTATTGTGAATTTGTGTTATATAAATATAACGGAATTCAATTCAATTCAATTGAAATGAATTGAATTGGGGGCTGTGCAGTGGTGTGGTTGGTAGCACTGTTAGCTTGCAACTAGAAGGTCCTCGGTTTGACTCCCAACCTGGGGTCTTTCTGAATGGAGTTTGCAGAACCCCCTTATCTTGTTAAAGGCAGTAATGATTTTGCTTTTATTCAGGTTATTTTCATGCGATAATAAAATGAAGCCTTAAATGTAATTATATTTACCAGCACTATGCATATGCAGTCTATAAGCTGTAAGTGCTCAGGTTCAAATCTCATCTTCCAATTGGATGACAGTAAATGGTTTTCCTTGAAAATAAATTGCATTTTAAGGTTAGAGAGCAACATGGCGTGGTAATAAAATTATTTGATTAAGTTCTCTTTTTTTAATTAATACAACAAAATAAACCAGAATATATGTGTGCATGTGACCATTGTAAAATGTCAGGCTGATTTAATTTAATCTAGATACAAATACTAATATTTAGAGAAAGTTAAAAGGCTGAACTTCTAAATCAGGGGTGCTCAAGTCCAGTTCTCGAGAGCTACCATCCTGCAACTTTCAGATGTATCCCTGCTCCAACACACCTGAATCAAATGAATGGCTCGCCATCAGGCCTGTTTAGAGCTGATCCCAGTCTGTTGAAGAAAGGGTGCTTCTAAAAGTTGCAGGATGGTAGCTCTCGAGGACTGGACTTGAGCACCCCTGTGCTAAGTCATTTACGATTTGTCATGTTTGTAGCTTTTTAAATTTGTGGTTTTAAGTTAGAAATAACAGACACCAAGTAAACCTCTGTTTGTGAAGGGTTTGTTAAACACTAGTTGATATCAGTCCTGACAGCATATGTATCTCTAATATCTAAGATATATATGAAACACACATGCAAACGCAAGGCCAAATGCCTTAAAATAAAGCATAAAGCAGATGTGAATCTGTGCAATAAATAATGCAAATAACAGTATATACAATTGGTCCAATGGAATTAGTCTGAATAAATTTCTTGATATTTGAAATGTTTACTTTACCTTGAAAAAGCAATGATCTTTCATTGCTACCTTAAGTCTTTTCAGAAAGCTTAACAAATACCAGCTGCGTTTGTTGGAAAACTTTACAAAGTATGATAGATGTGCTAAAAACATTTGGTACTATGGTTAGTAATACAGTCATTATCCTAATAATTAAACACAACAACTAGTTATTAAACACAAAAGTGTTTAACAAGTAGAACACTAACTTCGGTACAGAAATCCCAAATGAAATTAATCTGAGTTTGGAGGGGACTTTGCTGCTCAGTATTGTCTAACTATGCACATTTTTTAAAGACAAAGTGTATATTTAATTCTCTACTACTTTCAAGAATACATTACAACAAAAACCAGTGGAAAAAATATAATAACCTCTGAAATTGCTTCAGGCCCATTTCTGATGCAGAGTTGTACCCCTTGTAATGTTGTTCTTTCTTCAGTCAGGCTAAACTTATAGAATGAAAGGATATAGGATGAAAAGATAAATCAAAATGTCTCAGGACTAGGATGTAGCTCTAAGTGTGCAGGATAATGAAGAGAGTTCTTGTGATGAAGCTGCCATTCATCACTTACGCATATACATTTTTTTTTTTCTTAAATTCATGGTTTCATATGAGGATCTCAACGATGTCTGTGTCTACCTCTTGTTGGACTGCTGGAGCTGAAGGGAGAGCTTGTTGCTGTGAATGGGTCTGCACAAGGAACCTCCGTTCAAAGGTGCTGCTGTGAAACACTGGAACTTCTACACAAAGATGACAAAAGACAAGAACACATGTAAAGGTCAGACAAAGGTTTTAAGATGAACAATGAAAATCTATTCAGTGAAGTTAACCCTGATCTTTCTTTGGTTTGATGCACAACTTTTATTGTTCATCTATTTTGCCTCAGTCCTTTACTTCAGTGGTGCCCAACCTTTTTATTACAGCGGACCGGTCAAGACTTTGAAATTTTTGTTGCGGTCCGGGAGGGGGAACCGTCAGATAAGGCTTCTGCATGTTGGTGTTCCCGTTAAATCCTGATTTGGGTTGTCTTGGCCTTTTTATCACAGCCTGTGAGGTTTACACTGACTGGGAACGAGAATACAACCTGCTGAATGTGACAGGTAGCCAATCAGAAAGCGCGGTGACGTAAGAACAGAGGGGAATCCCAAACAGCTGACATATCACGCAACTGAGTCTGGTGGATATCGGAGATGATATGTGGAAATGTTTATTATTATATGTAAAGTTCGTTATTATATATGTTTATTATGTTTATTCAGTTAAAAATGTTAACTATGAAAAAAAACAGTCACCTCCAAATCATAGTGCAGCAAATAGAGCGGCTCCTCCCGTCATCTTTTATCCACCGCCTTTTCTTTTTGTTACGTCTTTTATCTCTTAAAATGACTCCACAAACTATCACTATTGCTTCTACATCGTCATCCGTGTTTATTTATTCTAAATTCCCATATGGTATGTTGGGGGTTTTACTGGATTATCCTCTAGAATCGGTTCATGTGGTGTGTTGCTCCAGCCGTGTGGCTGAACACGAACCGATCGAACCTGTTGTACTTTTATCAGCTCTGTGGTCACAGAGGTTTGGATAATCGGCCAACAATTCTTAAATCTTGCCGTCCAAACCAGACTTAAGACTCACAAGCTCTACTCATCTCCTCTCGACCACTGCCCAAACACTCTGACTCTGGTTGCTATGGTAACGTTTACATATCCCTTCAAAATAAGATACAGATGCGCCACAAAACGAACATTTTACTTTCATGAACATTTTAACTCACGATAATGACTAACGGAGCCCTGAGCTTGTTTCTCTGCAACGAGACGGTCCATCAGGGAGTGATGAGAGACAATGACACCCAAAGTGTTGCTTATATCCACAGCCTGCTTGGTCTCTACGAGGTGAAGCAGTTTGAAGCCTCATTGCCTCATTAGCAGCCGGTCGCCGCATGTTACTCAGAGCGGTTTGTAATGTGGGACTCACCTACCGGTCCGGGATAAATCCATCCTCCTGTCTCTTCTCTGGGCCTTTTCCCCTTTGCAAAGAAACTTTCCAAAGACATCTGATCTGTTTCTTACTCATTTTGCTGCTTGTGGGCTCAGTGTTGGCGCGCAAGTAACCGAGAGAATCCAGTTAAAGGACTTTCAAAATAAAAGATCCTCCAGACTCAAATAATACATAAAACGGAAACATTTAATTATTTCTTGCGCGGCCCGGTACCAATTGGTCCACGGACCGGGGGTTGGAGACCACTGTTTTACTTGATGCTCCTGTACAGTTTTAAATATTGCATAAAAGTAACAATATCTTTGTGTCCAGAAAAACATAAACATACAGTGCTAATAAAAATGGTTTCCTTTCTTGTGAGCAACCTAAGCTGGCACTACCTAATCTTTCAACAAGGTATGTCAAAATATTGACTGAACATTATGAATAGAACAAGATCAGTATGCGACCATTCAAAATTCTACAATAAAACTAAATAATTAAACTTATTTATGCAATGAGTTCATTGAGAAGAACTTTGTTTGAAACACAGTTCTACAAAAAAATCATAAAATCTTTTTTTTTGTAGGATTTTATAATCCTACAAGCTAGCATGTGAGCTGACCTGCTAAGCGATCTGGGATGTAGACCGGGCTGGGGCTTGATAGGCGGGCAGGCAGGGTCATACTCTGCAGGACTGAAGGACAAGGCTTGCTGGCTTCTTGGCTTTGACCCTTGTCAGTCTGTGTGCAGCTGTCCCGACTGCCTGTCTTTGAGTGACCTGTAGTCATCGGAGTGGTAGAAAGTACGGGGGAAGGGGATGATGAAATGGATTCTGTCCGCAGAGACTCTGTGCGACACTCTGGACCCAGCAGAACTCCTACACAACCATAAAAAAAAAAAAAAAACGGAAAAAATTCTTGTAGAATTAACAACTGATCTTAGTCCCACCCTCCTCTACCTCTTTTGTTTTATCATTAAGCTGAGCTATTGGCTCATAGATGGAGCCACCTTAGTTTCTAACGAGAAAGAGAATAAAAAAATTACTACATATGAATACATTATAACATAAACCTACATAAGAAATATAATAACCAATAAAATTGTTTCAGGCCCATTTCCCAATCAATATTTGCACTATCAGAGATCAATGGAGACTTCCCAAGATCACTATGAAATTTCTACTCCAGAAAAACAATTGGTCTTTGTGGTATTGAGAAAAACAACATATTTATGTTCTTGTGGAATATACAAATACACTTTAAACAACAGAGATGTTCCTTCCTAAAAAGTTAAGTCAGAGCTGTTGATCTTGACTTTATAATATTAATGCCTTTTTAGAGTATTTATGACCATGGTGATGTAGTGGTATGCAATTTCTTTGTAGTATTGAGACACAAATGATAAACGTATTGTATGTTCTCCTATATAATCTTATTTAATAACTTGTTTATATTCATTTTATTACAGTGCTTTGTAAATTGATGAGGCTAAAACAGTTAATAATTTAATTTCCAATTCAGAGCTCAAGTTTGATCTGTCATAAATTAGAAGAAAAAGAACAAAATGTTTATACCGAGGCTTCCCTTCCAGCTGGCATCCTTGCGCTCCTCAGTGATTGGTGAGCTGCTAAGCCCAAGGCTGTGTGAAAGCAGTCCTGAACCACTTGGACCAGTGTTAGAGATGGACATCAAGGATTTAGAAGGCCGCATGGCAGATGGTGCATCAGACTTCATGGGTTCTTTCCTAGAGCGCTGATGAAGAACCTTTATCATGGCATCTTTCTCAATGATCTGGGCATGAAGATTCTTTATCCTGCATTAATGAGGAATTAACTTTGAGTTAGATCAGGATGCAGAGACTATACAGCTGCATGGCAAAAAGTGTCAGAGTGGCAAAAACAAAACAAACAACAACAAAAAACAAAAAACGAGAACTCTACCACACTAACAATATGGTTGTTCAAAATCAGGAGAATTGCCTATTCACAGTGTGCCTTCTCTGGATTGTTTTTAATGCTTCATCAGATTTATTTCCAGAAATGGTACTCCATGAGCAAATCTTGTCCTTCTGACTAATCTGACTCAGGATAAATGCTAAGCCCAATGGAGGCCAGTTAATCTGGCTTCATACTCTGTCAGTTCAGTTGTCAAATTTTAGGGGGAGAAATTAGCTCAGCTCAGCAACTAAGATTCTGGGTAAAGCAATGCACAGAGCTAATATGCTATTAGGCCGCATGGCAGCATTCTCTCATCCAGGAGAGAATGCTGCAAATCAATGACTTGAGGCTATCTGCTAGGTTTCCTTAAAGAGAAACCTTGTAAACTAATATGAATAATTATCTGAGCTCAATGTACTATTTGATAAATAGGATCAATTGGAATGTGTGCATGGTAGGGGTTGAACGACTTCATATTTTTAAAGGAGGACTACAACATGATAAAAGTCACATGGACGTCGACAAGTTGCAGTGACGTCATAGAACGTAAGCACAAAATGCTTAACAACAACTTAGAGGTTTTATCAGTTATATTCACCGCAAATAGTGATAAAAAAACCGCATTTACTAAGTCTATTATGCAGAATTAAAAGAGCAAGAAACAGATCGTTCTTCGTGAGCAGCTGAGAAAAGTTGCACAAAGTTGGGTCTGACTTTTTTTTTTTAAACATCGGCTGAGACTGATGATCGCTGGATAGCTACACATGTACGAGTCAAATTATTACACTGACCACAATTGTGTTTTTGGAACATCACAAACCAAACTTATTATGAATGGATCCCGTTTGGTTTCCGTTGAATTCTGCGCTGCCATCTGCTACCTCGGTAAAGCTTCAAACAGCCAACCCGCACAAGATATTCACGTGCGCTCAAGACATTATGGTAGACCCGTTCACATGCTGCTTTCACAATAAAAGCGCACATCCGGTCTATGTTTGATCCAGCCGCTGCAGTTGCAAAAAGAAATAACCAGTGACGTGCGGTCAGGAGAGGAAAAATAAAATATAACAATAAAATCATTTATATTGCTATTTTCACCCTGTGGTTTGTACTATAAAGTATCTATTTTTTACTTAGCTTAACCAATTCTGATGATTTTTTCTTCAAAATCGCTGGATTTTCGCATTTTCCCATTCAAATGCTCAGAAGCAAAGCCACTGAGGCAGCAGCGAGCTGAGCCTCACCTGGGACTGATCAACCTCTGGCTAACTGCACTGGCTGCCTTTCTATGGAAGCATGTTCGTCCTGTCTGTAGCCAGCAATAAAATGGCTAAAACATTTAATATATGGACTGATTTTCCATAGTTTAGCTTATGTATATAATGTACAGTGTTTTTTGTCACCAGCTGTGTGTGTATCGTGTTTTGTGTGAGGAGGAGCGATCAGAAACTGCAGAGAACAGACTCGAGGTGAGGCAGGCAGTTCTCTTGTCTCATGGCAGGGGGCGCTCATGATCCCAGATATTGTGACTCCACAACTGCAGAGTAAGACACAGTGAGCTAGCCAAGGAGCTAGCCACACAGTAAATAAGTAAAGTACACCGATATATTTGTTTTCTCCTCTCTTCCGACGTAAACATGAAAGACTACATTTCTACACTTTAACAGTTTTCTAAAGTGGATTTTCAATTGAAGAGGAGATAATAACTAAAGGAAAACCAACACCGGAGCTGAAAGTTTTGCTTCGAGACAGTTTGATGATTCTCGAGTAGAAAAGACATGCCGAGGATAGACTTGGCTTTGGATGAACGGATATTTTTGTGCAGAATTAGCGGTGCATGGATTTCATTGATACATAAAGGTAAGACAGCAATAAGATGTTTTTGTTTAGTTTTTTAATGAAATGTGCGTTTTGTGGGCTACAATTTGTCTAAGTAATTCAGTAAAGTAGAAGCGGGAGCTAATCTATCACAGCAATTATTTATTAATAAAACATTAAACCTAAAACGTACTACAACAACAGACTGAATGTTCTGTTCTGTGTGCAAAATTCTTGAATGTTTTTTGGTGTTAAATCCTAAAACATGAAGTGGCATTGTTGTCAGTTGCTATGACGAGTCTGCATAGCTTGGCGAATACAGATCACTTCGCTGTGGATCATAGCACGAAATTAATACCTACATTTTTAAGTTTCACTGAGTTAACGCGGCTATGGATGACATGTAAAAGGTTAGTCTTTTTGCCCCCCAGCGTTGTATGCATGTGGGAAATTTCCGTAGGACCAATAACATGTGTGGTGTCTAAGTCATAAGTCAGTGCCTCACCTCACCGCACGTCACTGGAAATAACGTATCAGAAATAACGGGACATTACACAATGCTGAAAAACTCTGTTTCCAGCGATTTCTCTCACTTCTAGAACACAACCAGAAAATGTCCACCAGATCTGATGTATAATTAAAAAAAAAAAAAGCCTTTTAAAATAAGACATTTTTACTTTTGTATTCAAAATAAATAGAAAATGTAGTGAAGAGCTGTCTCACTCGCACCTAGGTGTCTCTAAACATATACATCTAAAAAAATCTCACTAAATACATATTATTATATCATCTTATTTATATATACGTACATACAAATTTTTCTGTTACATACATCTCTCTCTCTCTCATAACAGAAAATTTTGTTATTTCACTGGTTACAGTTTTTTTTTTAGCAATGGGCATGGAAACTAAGGGGGGGGAGTGCTTTTATAATAGGATTGGTTGACATTTTCGGGTTGTGTTCTAGAGGTGTCACTCTGTCACCCAGAACTGAGAGAAGTCAAGCTTATTGCTTGAGAGTTTTCAAGCAATAAGCACGGCAACTTAGGGGAAAAATAGTAAAAATGTGCTTTTTTAATAGGCCTTTATTTTGGAATTACACTTCAGATCGGGTTGACATTTGCTGGTTTTGTTCCAAAGGTGTTCTTCTTCCACCCAGAAGTGAGAGAAATCGCTGGAAACAGAGAGTTTTTCAGCATTGTACGATGTCCCCACTTATTTCTGATACATTATTTCTTTTTGCAACTGCAGCGGCTGGATCAAACATGAACAGGATGTGTGCTTTTATTGTGAAAGCAGCACGTAAATGGTTGTACCATAATGTCTTGAGCGGTCACGCACGTGAATATCTTGTGCAGGTTGGCTGTTCGAAGAGCCGGCTGGCTTTACCGCGGTCACCTACCGCCGCTGCTCCTCTGCCTCTCTGCCCCGACAGGGTCGCAACTACATATTATTCAGGTGGGTGCGAAAACATAAATCCCTCCTCCCCACCCCCACCCCAAGGAAGGTACGTCAGGGTGAAAGAGCGTAGAAAACATACGCTCGCTCTGCCCCCCTGAGACGAAGACACGTGAAAGGTGAAACTCGCTTATGTGCGCGAGGTGAAGGAGCGTAAGGGCGCGCTGAAGTGTATACGAAGACATCATCGGCGCGCCGCCCCCTCCAGACGGGGTTTTGACGCCCCCTCTGGTGCAGCGCCCCTATGCATTGCATGCGCTGCATACCCACTTTTTGCGCCACTGCGCCCCGATGCGCAGCAGGAAACTCCGCTGAATCAGCACCGGCTCTCTGACTCTGCGGGATGAACCAACATGCAGACTGTGGCAGAGATCGCCTCTATCAGATCCTCAAGATGAAGCTTGAACTTCGTTTCCAGATTTTGTCAAATAGTATTTTTATAAGAGCGTAAAGCTGCCAGGTTAGAAGCTTCAACACGCAGGGTGACGCTGATCAGTTGGAGGAATAAAAAAGCCCGACATTACGACTTATTTTTGTACATTACTCCGGTAGTATTTTATTGTTACTTTTTAAAGGATTTTTTCGGCACTAGTTTATTTGGCAGCAATCTGACTGTAAGGGGGCAGAGAGAATGCAACGCCCCTATTCCGGTAACCTTTGCTGAAATTTGCAGTTCCTCTTTGATAAATTATTTACATTTTTATATAACTTGAGCTATCTGACGAACTCACCTAGTTCACCTTCTTTCATTTTCTTGGAAAAATGAGTTTTGTGACATGATTGCGTCACAAAACTCGCAAAAAATTTAATCGACTGGCCCAGTAAAAAGTCATTGCAGAGTAAAGAATAGACTAGTCAGCTAGTTGGTGCGACCCCTAGTGTATGGTTGAATTAAAATTACTTTTTTGTAAAATGCCTTGAGACAACATTTGTTGTGAATTGGCAATATACAAATAAACTGAACTGTTCATCAAAGTTGTTCTTTTTGTTTTCTATTTTAAATAGTTTGTTTTTAATTTTATTGCTTATATTTTTGTAAGATGATGTGGATAATCGTGTGATCATGTGAAAATTGATTATCATTATTAATTGTTGCTGAAAACAAACTCAAGCAAGGGCTGTAGCCATGGTTATCCAGAGAGCTGGTGGGAGCTTTCTGAAGACTTATGCTAATTTGCAGTTCATCTCAAATTAGGATTTATAAAAGGCAACGTGTGTCTGCACACAGTTTCATGAGTTAGAATTGTTTTGGCAAGTTTCAGTAATTCTCCCTACTGAAAACTTTCAGTCCAAAAATTATACACTTTTCTCTGAATGAGGATTCAAATTTCATTTTTAACACCTTGGCATCTCCCATGGCATTTTCCACAGCAATTAACATCTTGGACCATGTGACCAAAACAACTTATCAGGCATTGCTGTGGATATTTTTGGACTGAGAGGCAGGCAACTCAAATATTAAGCTGAATGCAACTCAATATTTGATGGGCCAATGACTCACATGTATGTGACTTCAATGGTCCTATATTTGAAATTGTTCTGACTCGAAGACGTAAGCTTGCTACTCCCAACCAGTACAGAATGAGCTGCATGAAATTTCTTCAAAATACAAGAGAAGTCCAGTTATCTTCTATTTTAAGCACATTTTAAAGCCCAGAATTAATTTACATGTGCTGTACCCAACCTGCTCTCCATATCGAGACAGCGACGATTGGCCATTAGGATCTCTTCTTCTTCCTTCTGAATTCGAGCTTCAACAGAAGTATCATAGCTGTTGCTTGGAGAGTGGTTTATCCCTGCTGCAGATGTATCCCTACAGCACAAGAGACACATTTTCAAAAACAAGCAGAAGATGATAATCTTGACCAGAGGTCTTTATCTCAAGTTCTCAAGGAACATTGTGCTGCAGCTTGTAGACGTGTCTCTGGTGCAACACATTTGAATCAAATGGCTGACTCACCTTTCAGTATGTAGTCAAGTTATGAAGAGTCCTGGTGGTGACTTAATTTTTTGACTCAGGTGTGCTGAAGCAGAAACACATCTAAAGGTTGCAGGGCACCGGCCCTCGAGAACTGGAGTTGAAGACCTCTGATGTAGACTGAGCTAGATTGATCATTTGGTTTAATTAGTTTGTTTATTGTTTTTCTTATTTGCAGATGTACACAACAGTAATATAGTAAGTGAGAACCTTCCTTTCATTTGCAAACTAATGCACAATGAACCACCATGGATTCAATGTTCAAACGCTTGTTCTATGAACGTCTCCATAGAAAACAAAGTCTGGACACAAAGCTGGTGAAAAATCCAGTGCTGGTTTCAGAAGTTTGCATATCAGAGAGAACAATGTCAGGTGGGTAAATCTCAAATAGACATTTTGAGGAGACAGACAAATTGCTTACATTTTATACTATTAGTGTTAGATATTTTTTGGTATTATCATTATTACTTTAGTTCATATTCAGTCTAATGTTAATCAGTATTATTGTGATTTTTAGTTTAAAGTGTTCTCTTCCTTATGTGTGTATAAACTGACCTGGAGGTTACGACTGTCTGTTTATCTTCATGTGAGACAGTTAACTCTGTGTTTCCCAGATCTTAAATTCTTCTTGTGTTAGTTTGACCTAGAGCTGAACTGGGCTCAGATCGTAGATCAGATATCACACCTGGAACTGAGTTGCTGGTTTGTTTAGGTTAGAAGTTTTACGACCTTTGTTGTTCTTCCTGACTGCCCCTTTTGGTTGTTCTGCTTGACAATAAAACAGGGGCTCGCGTGGAAGGAGATCAGAACTTTCTGTGAACGGCTGATGAGGTTGTTGATGGAAAGTTCTCCTTTTGCAAAAGCTTTGTCTATAAAATTCATATACGTTGTCTGTGGTCTTTTTATGTAGGTTCGAGAAAAATACCTATCATTTGGTGCCGAAACCCGGGATCTCTCAACCCCCGCTGACAGGCAGAGGAAGACGCGCTGAATCCGTGCACGGCCAGAGTCAACTGGACCTGGAAAGAAAGACCCAGGAAGCAAAATTCTTTGCTGGGCCAGCGACGTAGGTCCGACTTTGTCTGCCAACGGCGGAGTGACGAGATCCGACTGGACAACCCGAAAACTACAGAAATGTAGGTGAATTTTTAAAATGGCTATTTTAGAGGTTTGAGTATCCTTGTTGAACAGCGTTTTGACTAAAACTCTGGGGTTTGAGTATCCTTGTTGAACAGCGTTTTGACTAAAACTCTGGGGTTTGAGTATCCTTGTTAAACAGCGTTTTAACTAAAACTCTGGGGTTTGAGTATCCTTGTTAAACAGCGATTTGACTAAAACTCTGAGGTTTAAGAATCCTTGTTAAACAGCGTTTTAACTAAAAATCTGTACTCAGGAGAGGAGAGGTGTTGCTAGAACCTTTCTCTTTTCGAGGAAACCCCATAAGGGTAAATCCTCATGTAGATAGGATGTTTGAAATGTGCTGATATTGCTGTTTGTCTACTGCTTTGATATGTGTGTGTGTGTGCGTGAAAGAGTGATTGGAGGTTTAAATACTGCTCAGTATTTTACCTCATATAACACAGTGGGATTAAACAGCAAACCTCTTGTGGATGCAAAGGCAAGATTCTCCCACTCGAAAGAGTTGAAGTGGAGAATACCACAACAAGGTATTTTTAATTGCTGGCCTACTGAAAAGATCTCCAGTTCATAGGACTCCCTAGGAGTCAACGAATCTGGACTAAATTTAAATAAATAAACATTTTTGAAGCTAAAATTGATTTTAAATAATGGAAAAAGAAATATAAAATAGGTGGGAAGCTAAAAATTGATCAATGGCAAACAATTGTTGGAATTTTGGAGAGTAGTGAAGAAAGAAAAACGAGAATAAATTAAAAAAAAAAAAACTAAAAAGGAGGATGAACTAAGGTGTGCTAAATTATGGTTAAAAGCAGCCATAAATCGGAAAGAACAAATTAAAAAGGTTAAAGACAAAAAATTCGTAGAAGCAAAAAACCTATTTGTTAGACCGAAAGATAATAAAATCATTCTAAGCACACGGAATGCTGTAACGGTGCAGGGAGTGCAAGCTCCTACAGCTGCTCCTCCCCCCGTCGCTGCAGCAGCTCCGTCTGCCCCAGTCCCAGCAGCACGACTGTACCCCTCATTAGAGGAAGGTGCACAAAACTTATATGTTTTTTCACCCTGGACCTTGAAAGAGGCCAGGGGAGAAACAGAGGCAGAAGAGGTCACCTTAGGCAGCGACCCCTAAGTCATAAACCAAAGGACAACGATGTCTGTTGGACTTGTGGCAATACTGGCCACTGGTCAAGAAACTGCCCTTCAAAGAATGCTGCACGGGGCAATAAGAGGGATGGCGGAGTGAGGGGACCACAAACAGGAGAAATCCTCAGCATGATCAGACTCTACCACACCCCAAGAAGTCACACCACCAGACAAAATTGATGAAATGGTAGACACATGTGCAGCTTGTTACACGTTAAGTAAAAGATAAATAAATAAAAGAAATTGAATTTCGGTATGAAACCAGTGCATGCAAAATAATTTTTAATGTTACTAAAAATTAGGTTTAAGCCTCACAAGTCAGAAATAATTACTTTTAGGAAACACTGGTGTTTGTTTGTTTTGTTTGTTTTGTTTGTTTATTTTGTTTTTTAGTGTTCCTACACTTTCAAAGAAAAACCAGTTGAGAGACGTCTCACTGAAGTAAAAACATGGGAACAACTTCTTTATATGCTAAAAGTGGAATTATGACTTTCCTGAAAAAGGAGAAGCTGAAAAATAAAAATAATAAAATTCTCCCCAGAGAACAATGTTTAATATATTGTGTCGTAATCAGATTATAACACCAACTTGGTGAAATGATCCTTTGGCTGTAAAACTGGAGGGGTCAGAGGTCAGAGTAAGGTACCGACCTGGATATTATTCCAGCCTCTTGACTCTCTTAGGCCTTTTTGAGAGGAGGGCTGCCCGCTGATCTCACAGTCTGCAGCACTAAGATCGACAAATTTAGAGAAATCCATTGTTCTCTGGTAAGACGTGACTCAGATGAAGTTAACATAAACTTACATTCTACATTTTAAAGGTTAATATTGTACAGGTTAAAAGAGACTACAGCTTTTAACATGTTTCAAGTTTATATGTGTTTGAATAAGGAAAGGATTTATGATTTCTTAAAATGTTGGGTAATAAGTGGCTAAACACTATACGATCACAAGAGAAAAGTTATATGGAAAATGTTTGTAAAAAGAAAAAAGACACAGAAAGACGAACAAACCCTAATAGACTCTTATTTGCTTCTTTCCTTTCCCTCTGTCTGAGCCTCACTGCGGTGCGTCTGACCTCCGACCTCAACTCAAACCTGTCCTGCCAGATCAGATAACGTCCCTCCTTCATCACCAGCCAATGACAGTTGATAAAGAAGCGAAAAAGGACATGATGATTTCTGCCACCTGAAGGCACTAAGATGTCAGCTGATTTTGATTCCTCGACATCTGGGAACTGCCATGCAGCAAACTACTGTATGGAGTTCTGCTGGACGTTTGGACTGGAACTAAATTCATTGGTGGACAACCTGGACATTCACTAAGGGACGGTCTGGACGACTTGTAAATAATCCAACACCAGAGCCAGTTGGACTGACAGGGAGCTGGAGGAGAGGCGGGGGGAGGACCAGCTGCAGCGACGCCAACAGCAGGAGGGGGAGGCGAGACAGTGGAGAAATGCGAGATAAGTTACACACACACCGCAGTGATAAAGAATGTGCTCACTAATCCTGTTTGCATATAGGAATAATCTACCCAGAAAATAACATTTTAGAGGTTTTTAGGTACAATGTTAGATAAAATCGTTCATTTTGTACCCGTTAACTCAGTCCTTAACAGAAGGACCAGTGATCCTCTTAGGGCCCACGAGCCATAGGTTGGGAAACTATGAACAAGAAAAATTATAATCATTAAAAGTTAAACAAAAAAAAACTGATAGAGCTATGCAACTAAATTACACCAATAAAAAAAATGTATTAGAGATTCTAAGCTAATAATGATTTTCAAATGTTTTATTTACTAGTTTGGAACTAAATTAAACATCTCTAAGTGTTGAAAATAATTGATATTGCAGTGTTGAAATATTATGAAATATTTCGTTGAATTCAACTGAAAAATTTAATTTAGAGTTTAACAAAGAAAAACCAAAATATAACCCTGCAATTAAAATACGTGTCTGCTAAAGTATCTTCTATAAACCTATGAGTTCACCTGCATTAACTACTAATCCTCCCAAAGACTTTATAAAAGCTTAAGTGATTGTGACACATGGGCAATGCCATGTGTAAAAAGGGGGGAAAAGGGAAAATGGTGAGGTAATACTATAACTACATACTATATAACTACTAAATTCTTACATAAAAAATTTTTTTGTTATGAACTTTTGAGTTAACAAATACTGTTAGATGATGATTGATGCTTTTTCTAAATGGGTTGAAATAGTTCCAGCAAAGCATGCAGATGCTTTGATGGTAGCTAAGGCTATCTGCAAAACTATATCCCAACAGACGGTATTCCACAGAATGTTTAGAGTTAGTGAAGCTCTATATGAGAATCACCCCGACAGCTGATGGTCTAACACCTTTTGAAATAATTCATGGGAGAGCTTACAGATTGCCTCTGTTTGCTCCAGAATACAAAAAGCTGACGAAGAACAGACATTTAGCAGATTATATGATCAGGACTCTTAAACTGAAGGAAGTGTCCAGAGCAAAGTTACTGCCTTTTGATTCTCTTCCTGCGCAGGAGGCCGCTCCCATCGAGCCAGGTGACTGGGTCTACATAACGGTCATCAAACGAAAGAACTGGACGAGTCCACGGTGGGAAGGACCGTTCCAGGTGCTGATGACCACACCAACAGGTGTAAAGATTGCTGAAAGACCCAGCTGGATACATCTCAGTCACTGCAAGCTGCAGAGAGTGTTGGATCCCTAATCCGGAGTGGCGGGGAAGTTTCTGGCTACACAGGGATTCCTGACCAATAGGGCGGTTTGTCTCAACGCCAGTGAAGAAACTCGACAGATCCTCACTCTTTAGTTTGGGGGTTCTAACATCTCTGCACGCCCAGCAGCAATGGGGACTCCATATGCCAGATGGATCTTCTACTGCGCTGTGACTGCAGCATGTTTGATGTTTGGAGAAGGAAGCGAGCCTGAGTTCCACCTGCATGACAGCACCGATCTGTGTGGAAGCTGATGAACAGGACTGCTCACGAGGAGAACAAGGTGAACTGCTATGTGTGTGCGCAGCTACCAATCGCCACACACAACTCAGGTCTGCACCCAGGGAGCATCACTGATGACAAACAGATGTGTCTCTATGGCCTGAGCACACAACCACGACTCAGCGTCCCCATGCCAAAGGGATGCAAATGGTGCAAAAAGGATTTTTCTGTTCTACTTCGGACAGGAGATGCCACAAAAGGACTTTTTGGATCTATGAACTGTTCATTTGAGGATGACGTACTTCCGTTTCCACCGTTTCCACAAGCTACATGGAAAATACCAGAGACCATTTCGTTAGCAGGAGCTAAACCAGGATCTCTGGGGAACTGTGTTTATAATAATGGACATGTTGCTCTAGGGACGTTGCCCTGGAACTTGTGTAACAAAGTTTACACCTACTGCGACACGACACCGGATTACATCAACTGCATCGCCTGCAGGGGTCAGAGGGCAACCCCCGGCTACAAAGTCTGGAAGGACAACCCAGACTGTGACAACCTGCTTCAGGAAAGGAGTTTCAACATCACGCATAAGACAAAAAGGAGACAAGTGACAACACTGTGCAGCGCCATAGTGCCAGGAGATTATGGCTCACGGATGTTGGCAGATTGGTACTTCATATGCGGGAATGTAGCATACATGTTCTTGCCTAAAAATTGGGGAGGACTGTGTGCTGTGGTACCTCTAATCAACCCGATTGCGTTCATCAGGAAAGCACAGAATGATCTACACACCCGCTCCAAACGAACAGTTATGTCAGAGGTCAAAAGATGGGGAGGCCTCACAACACATACTGGAGTTCCATAGGAATTCAGGATTTGGAACGGCGGAGAAAAATTAATGCAAAGTCTTTTTCCGTGGGTTGATCTAGGAGAGATGTGGGACCACGTTGAGATCAACAAATATGAATTAATGCGACTCATCAACAGTACACAGCCAACGGCACCGTGAGAGAGCTGACTGAACTGAGAAACATGGTTATGCAAAATCGTGTTTTCCTGGACTTCCTCACAGCCTCTCAGGGAGGGGTCTGCAAAGACTGCACTTTTGTGCCTGATGAAACAGGAACTAGAGAAACTTAAACATTACATAGAAAGTGGAACACAAGGATCATCTCCTTTTGATTTTCTTTCTTGGCTCACTTCCAGACCATGGTGGAATTTACTGGTGAAGCTTGAAACACCTATTCTGGGTGTTTTGATTCTTTTTTGCCTGTTCATAGGTTGCATTTTTCCATGCCTACGAAATATGATGTTTAAAACAATTAACACAACTGAAGATGACTTGTTTCGAGTTCTGATGGTTTTCTGAACAGTGATGAAGTTCTGTAATCAATAAACAGATGAATTCATTTGCTGAATGACTCCTACAACAAGTGGTTGTAGAGATGAGTAACCTGCATTTGATTTTTTGTTGTTTCTTTTATTTTTCATTTATTTCATTATATTACATTTATTCATTGTGTATTTTCTGTGTTTAGATTAGAAAAAAAAAAACTTTTGCATTTATTGGTTCTTTTCTTTTCTTTTATTTTCTATGCTTGGCTTTTGCATAAAGTTTACACACATAGTAAAATGATAAAAAGGGGGGAAATGTTAGATATTTTTTGGTATTATCATTATTACTTTAGTTCATATTCAGTCTAATGTTAATCAGTATTATTGTGATTTTTAGTTTAAAGTGTTCTCTTCCTTATGTGTGTATAAACTGACCTGGAGGTTACGACTGTGTTTATCTTCATGTGAGACAGTTAACTCTGTGTTTCCCAGATCTTAAATTCTTCTTGTGTTAGTTTGACCTAGAGCTGAACTGGGCTCAGATCGTAGATCAGATATCACACCTGGAACTGAGTTGCTGGTTTGTTTAGGTTAGAAGTTTTACGACCTTTGTTGTTCTTCCTGACTGCCCCTTTTGGTTGTTCTGCTTGACAATAAAACAGGGGCTCGCGTGGAAGGAGATCAGAACTTTCTGTGAACGGCTGATGAGGTTGTTGATGGAAAGTTCTCCTTTTGCAAAAGCTTTGTCTATAAAATTCATATACGTTGTCTGTGGTCTTTTTATGTAGGTTCGAGAAAAATACCTATCAATTAGATTCTGCCGAATTCCCACACAACAATTCCTATTCAGCCTAGATCATATTACTGATGTTCCTATTTGGTGGTACACAGCTCAACATTTGTTATCTTGTAAATAAAAAAGTGTATAATTTCAGCTATTGTAAACTATGATTACTTTACTTTCCTAAGCATTAGCAAATTATTGTTTACTGAAAAGTTTAAGCAAATTACTGCTAGTAACACTAGCCCAAGTCAGCAGTAATGGGGCTTTTTGGGAACATGTAAGAGATAAAAATTAACATTACAAAAAAGAAATAATTGCAAATATTGCAAGTGAATATGGAAGAATATTTGTTTCCAGAAATCACAATACTATTGGAACCTTCCTAGTTAAAATTGTTCCTTCAGGATGAAAATCAGGCACCTGAATTTAAAAGTGTATGTGTTGAGAAAACCCACAATACATTTTTGATTGATTATTTAGAAAGGTCTTACTAAATTGGTATACTATTTTAATTCCAAATATAAATAAGAACTGTTAAAAGTATTCTTAAAATAATAAATATTTATTAAAATCAGATTTTTATTTTATATCAGATTCGTATTTTATCAGATTTTTATTTTTTAGATCACTTTCTTTGTTGAAGTATAACACTTATTTTCTATCAGAAACAAAGTTCTTGGTTGGAAAAATAATCCTTTTAAATGGAAAATTTATCATGGGTATTAATAAGCTCTTGGCTAGTTGTGCACTAACCCGTTAATGTATGGTTCGGTTCTACCCATGGTAATGAGCTTCTTCGTTATACGGTCTGTTCCTTACTATTGTGGGCAGAACGTTAGTGCTTCATGTGAGTGTTTCATACTGTCGGCACAAAACTGTTGCTCCGACAGAAAGCTGACTACAGCTGCACCATTTCTCTCTGCTTTACTGCTGTTCATTCTTCGGAGAGACCAGCTGCTTACTGCGCTACAAAACTTAAAGCATGTGTTTCTGGCGATGCTCCTGATTAAACTCATAATATGCTCCTCTGAGCACCTCTCTGATAGCAGATGCTATGTAAGCTCTCCACAGCTAATATATAATATTGTTTTAGAGTTTGCTGTGAGGTAATCATGAGCCAATCAGGGAATGGTGCCAACTGTCAAACAAATCACTTCGGTGCCATACCTGGCTCGGTGCGGCTAGTACTATCCCTGAAGTAGGTACAAAAATCAGAGAACAGCCAGCCAGAGCCGAGTCAGATCTACTAATGGAAAATTATTCTGGCTGGGTTGGACCAGGATAAACAGGTTAGAGATGGTCTAATGGAAAACTACCTAATGATTTGGCTTAACTCCAGCCGATTGACAGAAAGGCTACCAGTTTTTTTGCTCTCTATTCATCTTTTGTGAATGTCCACAGAAGTCCAGGGAGGGGATTGTCATTTCATCATGACTGTGTAATTGTCAGTTACTTAAACTCAGTATTCTGACATCGCCGTCAGATTGAGGGGAAATCAGAATTTGAACTGTCTACATAGTTTTTCATGAGCTTTGGCAAGAGTCAGCTTGTGCATTACTTCCAACTTATGGTGCAAACTAAGCACCATAAATTGTCATAATGTTGTAAAACAAGACAGTCAAGATAAACAGATTTTCATATATACACAAAACTAAATTCAGGCCTGAAACCTGATGCTGTCTTCAACTTGAGAAATCTCACCTCTGCATAGCAACGGACGCAGCAGCATCCAGGGCAAACTGCCTCATTACACTTTCCTCTAAATACTTCTGCTCCCATTTAGTCATGTCAGCCTCCAGAGCCAGAATGCGCTCCTCCTTCTCTCTTAGGTGCTCCATTAGTGCTGTGGCATTGTACTCTGATGTCACCAAGCTGCTGCTCTGTGAGGTTCCTTGACGCTGAATGGCATGATTAACACATGAAGATTGACAAAAAAAAAAAAAAAACAACATGCAGAAAACATAAGAAAAACATTTTCTAAAAGTTCACACGTTCATCTCCGATAGTGTCTGTCTGAGGTAGTATACAATTCATTTTAATAGCTCTAAACTCCATCATTGTTATCAATATTTTGGTTTTGCTAGTTAAAATCTGAACAGCAGTATTTTGGACAGCAGTGGGTTCAAAACAGCTTAATCTTTGCAATCATTATCAACTGAAAAACACTCAGAACGCTGAAAATTTAAAACTCATAAAATTACATGGACTTAAGTAATCATGACGATGCTCCAACAAAAGGCTGCAAGCAGACATCTATGGAGCTAAAACAGCCTCATAATTCACAAATACACAGGACGAGATTCACAGAGAACAAGACTCACATTTGTATTTTTGATCCAAACACAAATATATCTTGATTTACAAGTCTGTGAGCTGCGCTGCATTTGTGTGTGAATTTTGAGACTAACATCTCAATCCACAAATGTCTTTTTTTTAAATACATGGTATATCTGTGTGACGGAGGAGCCGTCACGAACCGGGACTTAATTAGGAGTCCGTGTTAATATGCGCACATACATACTCACGATCGCTTACTTCTGTTAAAGGTTAAACTGATGCGGCTCATCGTGGGTGCACACGCGGTGTTCCTGCTTCAGTTTGCATCCATCCTACAACCCCTGGCAAAAAGTATGGAATCACCAGTCTTGGATGAGCACTCATTCAGACATTTCATGCTGTAAAACAAACTCAGATCAAAAACATGATACAATATTAAGGTCGTTCCAAAGTGCAACTTGTTGGCTTTCAGGAACACTCAAAGAAATGAAGAGAAAATATTGTGGAAGTCAGTGAATGATACTTTTATTGACCAAGCACAGGGAAATAAATATGGAATCACTCAATTCTGAGGAAAAAAGTGTGGAATCACTCAAATTGGAGGTAGAAAAAAAAGGACACACCCAGTCTATTTCCTTTCCCTAAATGGACACCTGCCCCAGATTAGATGTGCCCGTTAGTGTGCAGTTCAAAACACCTGCAGTCATGACACCTTGGAGGGCTGCTGGACGAAGTGGAGTGGTGAGAACCATGGCTCCAACAAGAGAAATGTCCCTTGAAACAAAAGAGAGGATTGTGAAACTTCTTGAAGAAGGTAACCCGTCACGCATGGTTGCTAAAGATGTGGGCTGTTCACAGTCAGCTGTATCCAAGATATGGACCAAATACAAACAGCATGGAATGGTTGTTAAAGCCAAGCGTACTGGTAGACCAAGAAAGACATCAAAGCATCAAGACAAACAACTTAAGGCCATTTGTCTTGAAAACCGAAAAAGTACAACTAAACAGATGAAGCATAAATGGGAGGAAGTTGGAGTCAATGTATGTGACCGAACCGTAAGAAATCGCCTAAAGGAGATGGGATTTCAATACAGGAAAGCTAAACGAAAACCAGCATTGACACCTAAACATAAAAGAACGAGACTCCAATGGGCTAAGGAGAGGCAATCATGGACTGTGGATGACTGGATGAAAGTTGTCTTCAGTGATGAGTCAAGAATCTGCATTGGACAAGGTGATGATGCTGGAACTTTTGTTTGGTGCCGTTCCAGTGAGATTTATGAAGAGGCCTGCCTGAAGAAAACAACCAAATTTCCACAGTCCTTGATGATATGGGGCTGCATGTCAGGCAAAGGCACTGGGGAGATGACTGTGGTTAATTCTTCTATCAATGCACAAGTTTACATTGACATTTTGGACAGTTTTCTCATCCCTTCAATTGAACAGATGTTTGGTGATGATGAAATAATTTTCCAAGATGACAATGCATCGTGCCATCGGGCAAAAACAGTGAAGGCATTCCTTGAAGAAAGACACATTCAGTCGATGTCATGGCCTGCAAATAGTCCAGATCTCAACCCAATTGAAAACCTGTGGTGGAGATTGAAAAAAATGGTCCACAAGAAGGCTTCAACCTGCAAAGCTGATCTGGCAACTGCTATCAAAGAGAGTAGGCACCAAATTGATGCAGAATACTGTTTGTCACTCATCAAGTCCATGCCTCAAAGACTGAAAGCTGTTATAAAAGCCAAAGGTGGTGCAACTAAATACTAGTGATGTATTTTGAATGGTCTTTTGTTTATGCGTTTTTCATGATTCCATACTTTTTTCCTCAGAATTGAGTGATTCCATATTTATTTCCCTGTGTTTGGTCAATAAAAGTATCATTCACTGACTTCCACAATATTTTCTCTTCATTTCTTTGAGTGTTCCTGAAAGCCAACAAGTTGCACTTTGGAACGACCTTAATATTGTATCATGTTTTTGATCTGAGTTTGTTTTACAGCATGAAATGTCTGAATGAGTGCTCATCCAAGACTGGTGATTCCATACTTTTTGCCAGGGGTTGTAACCTGTTTTCACTTCCAAACACTTTCCCAGTTTTTGTTTACAAGCAGAGTTATTTCCGGGTGTGGCGCACCAGGAGTCAGGTGATGACGTCATCGGAACATACAGAGCGTTCTCTATTAAATTGATTATTGTATTTTTGATTACAAGTTTATTTATTTTCCTTATTATTATGATTTGTTTTGTATCCTTTAAGAGTTCATTTGAGTTAGAAGTAATTGTTTTGTTTGCTTGATTGGTCTTTCAGTGGGCGGAGCCTGTGGCTTTAAAAGCAGAGCTCTGCGCCACAGGGAGGCAGTCTGTGGCTGGACTCCTGCCAGATCACAATAGGTTAATGTGATTGGCTGAAATAAGGGTCCGTTTATGTGATTTGCTGTAACAAGGAAGCCATCTGGTTGGTTGCTGATTATCCAATCAGATAGACCATTTATTAAATAAAGACATTTGTGGATTGAGACGTCAGGGGAGTCTCAAAATTCAAATGCAGCACAAATCACAAGCCAGAAAGAAACTTGGAAATCAAGATATATTTGTGTTTGCATCAAAAGTACAAATGTGAAACTTGTTCTCTGCATTTGTGAATCTCAATCTGTGCTTTTGTGAATTATGAGACGGTTTTACCTCCACAGACATCAATCATTTACAATTTATCAAAGTTAAAGCTGTAGACGGCAATACTCTATCCTGGTTTCCCAGAAAAGAAATGCTGCAGCTTGATACATAGATTTTGTTAAGACTCATTATTGTAAATACTGCACAGGTACTCTGAATTAAGCATATAAATCAATAGTTATTTTTAGCTAAAAGCTAGCAGTGAAATATCACAAGGTTGATACAGAACTGTGGAGATACTTTAGGAATACAGAACTGTGAAATGGTTACCTGCTGCAGACGTAAAGACTCCAGCTCTCTTTCCAGTCTTGTACGAAGACGGTGTTCTAGTTGTTCTCTCTTCTCACATGCTGCTTGGAGCTGAGCCAGAGCCTGTTGCATCCTTTCCACTTTCTCCACATAAACTTGTTTTTTTTTAAGCTGCAGATACATAGAAACACACATTCCTTTTAAGTAACTGTCGATGACGCTTTTAATGTTTTGTTCTCTGCCACAGTAAAATAAAAGGCTGATAATCAGCCATCCTCTCCAGCAGAGTGTGAGACAAAGTCATACAACGTATTAAAATATTACTTTCTCCAGATGTTAGAGGTGTCAAAACGAAAATTTGACAGTGTAGAAATGAACTCAATGAAGGATTGACCATCACAGATGTTCATTATCATAACTGTGTGTACATGTACAATGGTGCATTTCAAAAGCATTGTAAAGTACCTATTCAACTTTTTCCCAACAATCTCATTGAATTTTTTTTATGTTTGGACCCACACCAAGTTGTGGTCTGAAGTGGAAGGATAATGCTACTTGGCTTTCAAAATATTTTGAGAAGTCTGAAGACTGTCAATGTTTCTGTATTCCAACCACTTGATAGCGAGCTATCAAGTTTAACCACATAGCAAGCTATCAAACTACCCAAAGAGTTTTTCAGGAGATTTTTTTCAAAACTCGTACGTATACTGAAGTCAGTTTATGATGAATCCTTGGTAAATGGAAAGCTGTCAAAAAACTATAAACTCAGTCCCACTTAACCCTTGTGCGTGCGAGGACTGAGGCAAACGTAGAGGACAATGGAAAATGATACAAGTTTTACGTGTGTGGGATCGGTAGGACCCCATTTCTACATAAAAAGGGTTAAAAAGGATAAGGACCCTGTTCATTATAGTTCGTGTAGGCCAGTCAGTCTTATAACAAATCCTGTCGTAACGCTCTGAGAATGAATGGGGACGTTTCCATGTTGCAGCGGAAAATTACATCGGGGATGAAGCAAGTGAAAATGCGTCAGCACAACGAATCTCATGTGGTATTTAAAAAGCAAGTACTTGACGAAGTTTGGCTATATCGAGGCTCGATGCAGGAAAAAAGGACATCCGGAGCGGTCAGATAGCAGGTAAAGCAGCGCACCAACACGCACCAGGAAGAGCACGACACTCAGAAAGCTAAACAAAAACCCCAAAAAATAATTTAAGTCAACGAGCTGACTGTGTAAGATGCTGGTTCTGCTCTCGCTCTTGAACCGCCGCTACGCGTTACTGGTAGTAATATTTCACAGCCGCTCAACCTCTACCAGACTGAACTCTCACATCGAATGTTTGCTTAAAGCTGCAGCATGTAAATTAAACAAACATACAAACAAACAAAAAAGATTTATATGTTTTAAAGTATGTCTCCTATGTATGGAGCCCTCCAGGGGACATGGGCTAAAAAATCTTCTTTTGCGTTACCTCCCAATAGGTATTGTTACCCATTGGAAGGTAAGGCTCTTGGACTTACTGCAATATTTTCTGATCTATTCTGTATATGTAGAGGGGTGAAAAACTTGTCAATAGTAAATTAAAACAGTAAGTAAGAAAATAGGCACCCCAACATAATTTTTATTTTTGTATCTTTAATTTCTCATTGTACTAAGTTCTTTAGTGTCATTTTAGTTAGTCCTATGCAATTCCGCACACAACCGCTAGGGGCGGTGCCGCGTTGGTGGCATAGAGAAGATTAAGCACCCAAGAAGAATGTGGTATACATAGACATAATATAAGGATAGACGCCTCATAGACCGCTCTCGCCTATTGTCGCTGACGAGATTTAGGGCGGCCATCTTGGAGCGGTACTCCACTCCACTCAGCGTTATGTGTTTAGCAGCACAATGACGTATCAGCGGATTTAATCGATCATAACACAATTTTTTGTTACTGTAAACCATATTCAAACATCTATCAAAGCAACATTTATAAACAATTGTATTTTTTAAGTATGTTTTTAATACATAGTTCATCATATTTAAATATGCTTAGTGGCTATAACAATAGAATAGGAATGGAATATTCTGATATCGATGTATGAAGAGCATATTACAAAGCACACAGCTGTTCATAATTTATTTAATAAATTATTTAGTAATATCTATATATTTATATAACTATACAAACACTATAAATAAAGATTAATAATGAATTTTATATATATATATATATATATATATATTTTTTTTTTTTTTTTTTTTTTTTTTTTTTTTTCAGCGGACGAGTCCAAAATCCGATGTGAGATTCATCCGTGCTGCAGTGAATCCGTCTCTCTTTATAGATTTCTCCCTCTTCTTCCTCACATCGTGTCTTTAGGAAACTTTCAAAACAAAAATGGAAGATTTAGGATGTATCTTACTTTTGACAGAGTGAAAGAATATAAATAATAGTCTTTACCACCTGTGTAAACTTTGCCGATGAATGTTATAACACATAATATAAGTTTTATAATATGTGTTATATTGTTTCATTTCTAATATAGGCCCTTGTGTCAGATAATCTAACTCAATGTTAGAGAATAATTAATTTTTTTAGATTAACAGAATCTCAGTTAGCCTTCATAGCGGGGCTGAACCCGTATTACACCAAGCACTGTAGCTAATATTAGCTGGTATCTCGCCGGTGGACATAAATACAGTAAAGTAATATTCTAATCACAATATATACACAATAATATGTCCATCTTACTTGTGAAATGTTGTCTGTGGAGCCCTCGCATCAGTAATCCATCGACCAGAACAACAATATCCCTCAGTGCTGAGGCATCTTCTGCTGTTTTGATTGAGCAAAGTAGGAGGGTATACCGCTCCAAGATGGCCGCCGTATTTCCTGCGCCGGAGCGGTCCATGAGGCGTCTATGCTTATATTATGTCTATGGTGGTATATGCCACGAGAGGTGGTGACGTATTTCCGTTTGAATTTATTCCACATAGGTTGGTTCTGGGTCCTGCTTGCTCCTATTGTTTTTGGCCAAAGCTGCAAGATCTGTACCATGAAAAAGACGCAAAACTTAAAATATCTGCGAGCTACTGGTACAACAATCGAGTTTTGTTGTGTGCCGTTGTGTCCAGTAATTAGCCAGTACCATCTGGTGCTTAGTTTTTTTAATTTTCCTGCTGATATCAAGGCGACAGCAGACTGTAGCCAAAACTTAGCCACTACAGCTAACACACGGTTTGTAGCTGCCTGCTATTTCAAAGCTTGAGGATATTGAAGATTGTTGAGAAAATATGATTATTTTTAGTGTTTAATACAGATTAATCTTTTTGAACAAATCTTTAAACTTTGAACAGGTTTCTGTTGGTGATTTAAAATTAAACCATGGCTGGGTAAGTATTCAAAACTACCAAGGAAAATGGGGTGATCTGTAGAGCTTCTCCCTGGACCCCTGTGGTCGTAACACATAGGACAGGAGGCCATGGATTAACATATGCAGGAAAGTAGAGGCCAGTATCATTTAAATTACCTTGGGAAACAGGAACTTACCGAGTTCACAGAAGATCAGAATCCTTCTGTGGACATCTGGGTTGTGTGAAGATTTTGAACCACTAACAGTTAATTTACAAGATATTTCTTTTAGTTATTGATGGTATGCTCTGACTGAAAATTGTATTATTTAGTTTTAGAATTAATTTAGACGATGGTGAATGGATTTGAAAATTGTATTATTTCTGACTGTTAGAATTAAATGAAAATGTTTTGTTTAGTATTAGAAAATTACTCAGGATTTATGCTAAATGGGGTTTTGAAGAATGATTGTGTTAACTTGTATACTGAGGATTGAATATTATGTTTTATAGGTTAGAAAAAAGGAATTGTACCTCATTCTGTTCTGTTGATTTTATGTGTTATTTTTGGTTTAAGGCAGGACTCAATCTTTTGGGGTGCTGAGTGCAGAGGAGCAAAACTGAGTTTGTTAACATAAACATTCCTTAAACTAATTACAGAATTTAAGTTTGTTCCTGAGAATCTATGTAAGGAAAAGAGCGGGAGAGACACCAGTTTTCACACATATCTGTGAAATACTTTTCTCTGCATATCCCGTATCCAGATGGTTTTAAAACCGCAGGAGTTCAGGATGAGGCTCTCCTCTTCGTTTGTTAGACAAAAGAGCAAATGGCCTTTGTTCACAGCAGTAAATTAGGGGAAGTTCTAAGTTTTTCTGAGTGTCCAAGGTAGCTTCCAGTTGGTCAAGCGGAGGTACGCCTTAATTGAATATATTAAAAAGGAAAGACACACCTACATTATAAAAGCTCGTGCCCAGGAGTAAGGATTCAGATAGCTGCCACTATTTTGCCTTTTTTGCACCAGCTCTCTCCAAAGACGTGTCTTTGCCTTTTCTTTTCTATCTTTTTGTCTCAGGTAATGAATGTATGTTTCTGTTGTTCTGCAGTTTTGTTGTTAATTCATAAGTTGTTTCATATTGGATTAAATTCTGTAATTCTGTGACATCAACACGCATTGTTGTTTTCCTTGTGCCTACACGTGGCTCGCCGAGAGGACCTGGGATCTAAAGGAAGAGAGAGAGCCAAACTTTTACCAAAGTTAACTATTTTAGAAAATTCTTCCTTAACAAGATCCAGCGTCAGAAATGGGAAGACGGAGGTTAAAAGGAAGCTGTACATGCTTCGTTCACTGGAGTAATTTGTTGGAGGAAAATAATGCCGGAGGAAATCTACTGCTACGGAAACAGGCTGAGAACAGAGGCAGCGATTCGGCACAAGGTAAGTCAATACATGTGTGTTGATGTGCGTTTGTGTTATACGGAGTATGAAATTATTCTTAGGCAGCTCCTTAGCTTTTGTTTATATGACATATATAAAATACATTTAACATGCAGTCAGGTAATTTAAGAACAGCTGAGAGCAGCAACGCTTCAGCCCGATCCAAACCACAAAGGTAGTCGGTCAGATTAAGGTCCAAAACCTTCGCTTTACAGCCGTTTAACTTTCACCGATCCACATGAAAAACCCACAGAACAAATGGTACAAATCACGTATTTCCCGAATACCGAAAATATGACATCTACCTTTGCTGTTTCATAATTATAATCCACGTTAGAGTGAATTTTTCCACTTGGCTGCTATAATCTGTTCTTGCTTTACCCAACGTAATTTCTCTTTTTTTTTTCTCTGAGATTCTGCTTAGAAAATGAAGTTATGAAGTTACATCCTCCCGCTGCTTTTTGTTTTTAAAATGGTAAATTTAGGTTTGCCTCGACTTTTATAAACTAATGCCTCTATGCATCATTTTTTGTATTACTGTTGGTACAGATATTAGGTGAACACTGTGCTTTGCCTGCTAGTAGTTTAAATTAATTTCAGCTGCACACTTTCAAGAGTATTCAAATTTTAACATGCATTTATAAGTAGTATTTTACTTCACTCTTACTCAGTGACTTCAGTGTTGTTACACCTCTGAAACATTTTTTGCAGTTTCTTTGTGATACCAGAACTATTTCACTGAAACGTTTAATTTCCTGAGATATTGTCAATTTATTTTCAAGTAAAACTCTCAAAAAGAGCTGAGGATTTATTAGTTTTGATTATGTTGTTCAGCTAAATATGGACGCTTGTTTTTTTTGTGTGTGTTTTTAACTTTTCAGGTTTGCATCGCAACACCTCGTGTTTCTGAGCCATGATCACAGTGCCGATTACCTTTCCATTGGATCCAAGCACCTGGACCTGCTGAAGGCATCCATCAGTCCACGGATCATCACAACGTGGACTAACTTTTTTTTTTTACAGTACTTGGTTAAACTATGATCTTGAAACTGGAGCACCAGATATGCAAAAATCTTCCTGCAGACTTTGTTGGCTACCCTGATGGTCATCCTGGACGGGGCTGAGCCGGTCTTCCTCTCTCCTCTTCCTCTCTCCTCTTCCTGTCCTCCAGAGTGACAAGTTTTCATCACCAGTAAAGGCAAACAAGTCTGATGTCTGCTTAGCTGCTAGAAAGTATATTATATATTCACTGTTCATTTTGTTATCCTGTTGGTACCTACAATAAAATTGAATATCATTTGTAATACTCTACATTTTACAAACCTTTTTTCCCCATTTCTCAGTTTTTATGTTATATCAAGTATTTACATGTAGATCAGGAGTTAGATGTTAAAATGCAACACTTTTAGGTAATACCAGCAAATAAATGTGAATATTAAGCAATATGTAGTTAGTCATATAATTTTAATACTGAATAAGGCTGGACGATATGACTTACAAGATGTTTTTCATACCAAATTTGATTTTAATCGATTCCTCCTGCCCTCAATTCCTATAATAAAATCACAGAAAACACTTTCAAAAAGTGCCTTTATTTCAATCATCTGTTCTGTGAGTTGCATGAGGGAGCATAACGGTCAGGATACAAGATTTTTTAATTGCAAAAATGCAGTCATCGCTACAGCAGAATAAAGATGCAATTTTATAACAATGTCTTAAAATTACAAGAAGTCGTTTTAATGAGAAATAAAGATTCAGATTGATCTGACGTAACTAGCTCAGTCCATGTGGTTCTGACATTTGTCAGTAATCAAGAGGATGTACATTTCCACCTCAACTGACCAGGTAAGCATTAAGGTAAAAATAAAAAATAGAGCAAATACTGTAAACAAAATGGAAAAAGCAACTGATAGAAATACTTTCTATATAAAGAAAAACAAAAACGTTAATAGCAGGAGAAAAGTTGTTGGCAACATTAGCTGAGCCAAGCTCTCCCTCCAGGAAGCCATCAAACAGAACTCTGTCCAACTCCAACTATAATAAAGATTAAAAAAAAGAAAGAAAACAGGATGTTAAAATAACAATGCCACTTTAATAATTCAGATCTAATGCGTTCTGGAATCTATTATTTTACAAATTTCACAAATCAATTAGAAGGTTTCACAAATGTTTTATTTATTCTGTTGTTAGTACAGAATAATCTAGTTAGGTTTGAAATGACTAGGTGTTATAGTTTTTAAAGTACAACATATTAAAAAAGCTCAAGATAGTGAAAAATTAAGTGTAATCGCCCTTTAGCTATTTTCCGAATTAGATGCTACATTCGGAAGCTAACTTCAGCTTCGACTGATAGCTTGGACACAATATAGACAGATCTATATGTTTATATAGATATATATCTATATCTATCTATAAAGCATAGATATGTAGATTCCACACTGCACAGATAATCAAAACACTTAACGTTTACATAGCACCTTTGTAAGGTTGTCCCTGTTAGCTATGTCAGACATAAGGCATTATGGTGAAAACCAACGATTTATTAACTTACCTTTGAAGTTATTGTGAAGTTTTGACACATCCAGCTTAAATCCTTTGTTGTTGTTGGAGCGTTTCAGGACGTCTGAATAATTTTATAGGCATCATTAATAGTCCTGCAGCTGAGGAGCCACTGTTAACATACTGCTGCCTGCGCACCAGAAGCATTCTATGTGGCTAAAAAATGCGGAAGTGCTAAAACGGAAGTCCGTGGCATATACCCCATAGACATAATATAAGGATAGACGCCTCATGGACCGTTCTCGCCTATTGTCGCTGACGAGATTTAGGGCGGCCATCTTGGAGCGGTACTCCACTCCACTCAGCCTTATGTGTTTAGCAGCACAATGACGTATCAGCGGATTTAATCGATCATAACACACTTTTTTGTTACTGTAAACCATATTGAAACATCTATCAAAGCTACATTTATAAACAATTATATTTTTTAAGTATGTTTTTAATACATAGTTCATCATATTTAAATATGCTTAGTGGCTATAACAATAGAATAGGAATGGAATATTCTGATATCGATGTATGAAGAGCATATTACAAAGCACACAGCCGTTCATAATTTATTTAATAAATTATTTAGTAATATCAATATATATTTATATAACTATACAAACACTAATAAATAAAGATTAATAATGGCACAAATAAATGATTAATACTGAATTATATATATATATATATATATATATATAAACTAAAATATGTTTTTCAGCCGACGAGTCCAAAATCCGATGCGAGATTTATCCGTGCTGCAGTGAATCCGTCTCTCTTTATAGATTTCTCCCTCTTCTTCCTCACATCGTATCTTTAGGAAACTTTCAAAACAAAAACGGAAGATTTAGGATGTAAATTACTTTTGACAGAGTGAAAGAATATAAATAATAGTCTTTACCACCTGTGTAAACTTTGCCGGTGAATGTTATAACACATAATATAAGTTTTATAATATGTGTTATATTGTTTCATTTCTAATATAGGCCCTTGTGTCAGATAATCTAAGTCAATGTTAGAGAATAATTATTTTTTTTTAGATTAACAGAATCTCAGTTAGCCTTCATAGCGGGGCTGAACCCGTATTACACCAAGCACTGTAGCTAATATTAGCTGGTATCTCGCCAGTGGACATAAATACAGTAAAGTAATATTCTAATCACAATATATACACAATAATATGTCCATCTTACTTGTGAAACGTTGTCTGTGGAGCCCTCACATCAATAATCCATCGATCCGAACAACAATATCCCTCAGTGCTGAGGCATCTTCTGCTGTTTTGATTGAGCAAAGTAGGAGGGTATACCGCTCCAAGATGGCCGCCGTATTTCCTGCGCCGGAGCGGTCCATGAGGCGTCTATGCTTATATTATGTCTATGATATACCCCATTCAGGTTTTTTTTTTTTTTTTTTTTTTTTTTAATAAACTTTATTTCTTGTAAATAACAAAAAGCAACTGTGCTGTGTACATATTATAAAAAAATAAACAAAAACAAAACAAATATAATTGCCAGGGGGAACATAAAGTGAAATAAAATAGTGACAGGAAAATTACAGTCAAAATATTCTTGGATAAAGAAAATAGTACGAATTGTAGTATATGTTCCAGATGTCACAGTGAATTAACATAAGAGAAAATCCAAAATTCCAAGTTGATTGCAAGTCCATATTGTGGTTTTTGCTTTTTGATTAGTTGAATGTTGAATTGTAAATATATAATGTTTAAGTTCAATCAAAAAAAAAAACAACTGAAAAATCTGGTTTTTTCCTCAAAAATTTACATTTATGTAGGTGAAATTTAGCCTTAAGTGTCATGATTGCAGCCCTGCAGCCCTACCCTGAGTATGCTGATTACTCATTACCCTCACCTGCACTGTGCTGCTCCCTATTTAAACAGCTGCTCATCACCAGCTCAGTGCGAGGAGATGGGCATGCGGAAGCGAGTGCAGCGTCACACTGACAAACTTCAGCCGAGGAAGTGAGCTGTGTTGCTGAACCGGGTCGTCAACCGGGAACGCGGTTTTCGATTAAGTGCTAACTGGCATTTGCTAAATTAATCCAGAGGTGGTTTTGGCATAATCCGGGTTGTGAGTGGATCAGATGGCAAGTAGTAGTGGGGGAAATGGGGAGGACGAGAGTATGGATACAGGGTGGTCTATGGTAGAAAATAGAAGAGCGGGAGGGGGGAGAGATAAGGTGAAAAAAGAGATAAACACTGGGAAAAGATCTCTTGAGGATGAGGAAGAAACAGCTGAAATAAGGAAGAAAGTTATGATGGAAGAGTTTAAAGTTATATTAAAATTTAAAACTGGACATGATTTGTTTGGAATAAGTCCCATTAGTCTGTCGAACGGACTTAAAAAAGTTATTGGAGAAGTAGAGCTAGCTAAAGTATTAAGCGATGGAGGTCTGCTCATTATTTGCAAAAATGCCGAACAAAAGAATAAAGTTCTTAAACTACAGATGGTGTGTAGAAAGGAGGTGCTGGAAAGAAAGGAGTAATTTCAGGAATTCCTGTAGGAGAAAATTTAGAGGAGCTGAAGAAATTAATTAAAGGAGGGGAGGTCACAGACATCAAACGGCTACAGGTTTTCAGGAATGGAGAAAGAGCGGACAGTACATCTGTACTACTGGTCTTCAAAGATAGAGTTCTGCCTAATAAGGTAATGGTTGGCTACATAAGTTTCAATGTAAGGCAATATATTCCAGCACCACTCAGGTGCTTTAAATGCCAAAGGTATGGACATATTGCGAATGTCTGTAAAGGGAAACAGAGATGTGGGAGATGTGGAGGCGAACATCCATATGGTGAGTGTGGAAATAACCCTGTGAAATGCTGTAACTGTGGAGGAAATCATACTGCAGCATATGCAGGTTGCACTGTAAGGAAAGAAGCAGCTGAAGTTCAAAAAATTACAACTGAAAAGAAAGTAACTTATGCTGAAGCAGTGAAACAGGTGAAAAAAATTGATAGTGCTCCAAAATTAAGCTATGAAAAGAAGACAGTGGAAGACAATCATCAGGGTAATATCACGATAGAAAAATTGATTCCCTTTCTTGCATACATCATTAATTGCTCAGAGCAAGCAAAAAATAAAACAGAAAAAATTAAAATCATAGTAAAAGCAGCTACTAAATTTTTTAAGGTCAAAGATGTATCCTGGGAAAAAATTCATGACAGAGTGAAGGAGCATCTGAACTGGAGGCGTCTCAAACTGTCACATAATTTTAATACTACAATGGAACGCTCGCAGTCTAATATCAAATGGTCAGGAATTTAAAGGATTCATTAATAACCTACACCCAAAACCAGATATAATATGCATTCAAGAAACATGGCTCAAACCATCCTTACAGTTTAGTATTCAGGGTTATTCAGACGTACGTAAAGACAGATCAAATGGCAGTGGAGGAGGTTGTGCTATATTTGTTAAGACCGACATAAAATTTATTCAAATACAAATAACATCAGATTTAGAAATTACTGCTGTTGAAGTTTGGACAAATAATGGAAATATTAAAATAATAAACTTTTATAATCCTTGTAAAATATTAGAAAAATTAAAACTTGAAACAATCATAGGAAACTGGAGAGGGAAAATAATTTGGTGTGGGGATTTTAATGCACATAGTACTTTATGGGGATGATTATAATGGAGGAATTGTAGAAGAGTTAATTGAAGAAAAAGAATTGGCCATTTTAAATAATGGAGAAGGCACTCGGGTGGACTTGGTAAGGGGTAAAGAATCTGCTATTGATCTGACCTTGGTCTCTCAATCTATTGCTGGTTTATGTAGCTGGGAAGTATTTAAAGAAAACACAATAAGGGAGCGATCATTATCCGATTTTTGTTAATATAGGTTTAAATGTAAAGCAAGACCAGATAAAACTTGAGGGGAGGTGGAAATTTGAGAAAGCAGATTGGGGTAAATTTGAAATTATGAGTGAGGTTAGCCTGGAAGATGTAGATATAAATAAACCAATAAATGAGTTAAATTCAGAAATTAGCAAGTGTATAATAAATTCAGCCAAATCATGTATTCCTAGAAGTAGTGGTAATAGAAAAAAGAAGATAGTTCCATGGTGGACACCAGAATGTTCAATAGTAATTAAACAGAGAAATAAGGCTTTTAAGATACTTAAGAAAATAATATGTTTCCAAAACCTAACTGATTATAAAAGAAAACAGGCAGAAGTCAGGAAAACTATAAGAAAAGCTAAAAGGGATTATTGGAGGAAATATTGTGAATCTTTGGGGAAAAATACTGCACTAGACAGGGTTTGGAATACTATTAAAAAAATGTCTGGGAATTCCAAAAAGTATTTTTTTCCAATAATAAAAGATAATGGAAATAGTATTGTAGATAATAAAAATAAGGCTGAGGTATTAGCAAAAATATTTGCAAAGGTACATAGTACAGAGAATCTAGATAACAAAGAAAAATTAGGACGTGAAACTACTAAACAGCGAAATATTGAATTAATTCAAAATGATGAAGAATATGATAATTTTATTAATGTGAAATTTTCCTTGTTTGAGTTTAATAGAGCACTGAGGAATTCTAATAAATCAACGCCTGGAAATGATCAAATTACTTATAATATGTTAAGTAAACTTAGTGATGTGAGTAGAGAAGTAATTCTAAAATTGTATAATAAAGTTTGGGAAGGAGGTATATTACCTGATAAATGGAAAGAAGCCATCATCATTCCTATTTGCAAACCAGGGAAAGACCCAAATGCAGCTGAAAGTTACAGACCAATAGCTCTAACATCATGTCTGGGTAAAATTATGGAGAAAATGATAAATAACAGGTTAATTTATTTCTTAGAATCTAAGGAAAAGGTTAAAAACTATCAATTTGGCTTTAGGAAAGGCAAAAGTACAATTGATCCAGCGTTGTGTCTGGAACATGAAATTAGGCGAGCCCAGATTAATAAAGAGAGTGTGATAGCAGTCTTCTTAGACGTGGAAAAGGCTTATGACATGCTGTGGAAAGAAGGGCTGTTGATTAAATTAAAACAATTAGGTATAAAGGGAAAAATTTATAGGTGGATTAAAAATTTCTTAACTGGGAGAAATATTAGAGTTAAAGTAGGAGGGGAAATAAGTTCAGAATATCAAGTTGAAAATGGGACTCCCCAAGGCAGTATTATTAGCCCTATGCTATTTATTATAATGATTAATGATACGTTTAATAGTATAGATAAATCCTTTGGTGTTTCATTATTTGCAGATGATGGCATCATTTGGAAGAGGGGGAAAAACACAGAATTTATAAACAGGAAAGTACAGGAAGCATTAAACAAGGTAGAAGCTTGGGCTTTAGACTGGGGATTTAGATTCTCCATATCCAAATCTAAATTTGTTGTTTTTACAAATAGAAGAATGAATACCAATATGGATCTCAAATTATATGGGAATATTATAGAGAGGAAAGAGCAAATTAAATATTTGGGTATGTGGTTTGATAAAAAACTCACATGGAAAATACATATAGATAAAATAGTGGAAAAAAGTAAAAGAATTTTAAATATTATGAGATGTTTGAGAGGCAGAGAATGGGGAGCAGATAGGAAAGCACTAAAGACCGTTTACATCGGACTAATTAGGTCAATGTTTGACTATGGTTGCATGTTATATAACTCAGCGTCAAGTAGTTTACTGACGAAGATAGATAAAATACAATATCAGGCGTTAAGACTTTGCTGCGGAGCAATGAAAACTACTCCAGTGTCAGCTCTACAGGTTGAGATGGGTGAGATGCCATTAGAGCTCAGGAGGGAACAATTAGCCTTAACCTATTGGGCAAATATTAAAGGACATAGTGAAGCCCATCCTCCACATATGACATTACAACCTTGTCAAGAAAAAGAAAAGAAACAAATTAAAAGTTTTGGATGGATAATTTTAAATAAAGTAAATGATATTGGAATAGATCAATTTCTAATTAGTCCTGTGGTTAGTACTTCTGTCATTCCGTTATGGGTTTATCAACATTCTGAAGTTGATTTAAAATTATTGGAAAAGGGAAAAGAATTAGGAAAGGATGAAGTGGAAAATTATATTAAAAAAGAATATTCAGAATTTATTCAAATATATACAGATGCTTCAAAAATGGTAAATAGTCAAGTAGGTATATCATTTATTGTTCCAGACTTAAACTTTATGAAAAACAAACGGATAAATAATAAACTGACAGTGTATACAGGTGAACTAATGGCAATTTTAATGGCTTTAGAATGGGTTGAGGAAATGGAAAATAGAGAGTTTTTAATTTGCTCAGATTCTAGTAGCGCATTAATTAGTATCCAAGAGGTAAAGTCAGAATCAAGGCAAGACATTATATTGGATATAATTCACTTAATTTCCAGGATTATAAATCAGGGCTCGCAGGTGAAATTTGTTTGGATTCCTGCCCACATTGGCGTGGTAGGTAATGAACTGGCTGATAGTTTCGCTAAGAGTGCATCAAGAAAGGAAATTGTTGATTTAAGTATTAAGATAAGTAAAAGTGAGATAAAAAATATTGTAAAGGAATACATCAAGGGGAAATGGCAAGAACAGTGGGATAAAGGAGAGAAAGCGAGATTTTATTATAGTATCCAAAAAAAGTGGGGGAAAAGGTAACAGGAGGAAAAGTGAAGAAGATATTATATCAAGAATCAGGTTTGGACATACAGGATTAAATAGTACTCTTAAGTTAATTAATAAACATAATACAGGTTGTTGTAGTTATTGTAGAGAATTAGAAACAGTACAACATATTTTCTTAGAATGCAACAAATACATACGAGAAAGAGAGGTATTACTTAGAGAATTAAGTAGGAATAAAAATAAATTAGATATTAGAGAGATATTTCAGAGATCATCGGGGGACGTAGTGTTTGATAGTATCTTTAATTTTCTTAGAAGAACGGGTAGTATGAGGAGGGTATGAGCCTTTGATCCATACTCCAATCTGGAAGGTGGCGGTAATGCACCTTAAAGTTGTTTGCCAACCGCCATAAAACAAAAAAGAAGAAGAAGAAGAAGCTAGGTGCGAGATCGTCTGTTGCCACAGTCACAGCTTTCAAGCCTTGTTCCATGTTCATGAGTCTCCTGGTTTCTTATCCTGTCTGTTTTTTGACCGCAGATTTTGGCCTTTTCCCTCTGTCACCAGTGTGACCACACCCTGTGGAGCCCCTTCTTCACCCTTATATTGTAATAAACTTTTTGTGAATTTGAACACTTGTCTTGGCTGCGTTTTGGGTTCTGGCTGATTTTGCTTGTACGTGACATTAAAAAGTAATAAATTGATAAAGAAACTTTTCAAATTTGTTTTTTCATTTTGTTGAAATCCAAACAAGATATTTTTCCAGTATAATAGAAAACCTGCTGATATTTTTGAGTCAACAAAGTTACAAAAATGTTGCCAAAATACTTTAGAGTAAGAACACAACCAGAACAAATGAGTGACTGATTCTGGGCAAATGTCACAGAAGGAACAGTTTACATCAATGTTAGAGTTGAACTTCTTTTACCTTGTTGGTGAGAAGAAAGTGATTTGGGAGCAGCCAGGTCAATTTCCAGGATATATTAATATGAAAACAATTCCAATATGGTACAACTACAGGAGCAGAGGTCATTTCCCTCTGGAACAGGGATCTGATCGATTTATTATTGTTACGAGGAAGAAGTTTAAGACATATTTTGCCAACAGGAGAATTTATGGGAGTTAAAACAGGAGAATGATAACCAACTCTTGGCTTCTGCTTGAATAACATACAAATTTTTGTAGAAATGGCACCAAAAACGTTTGCATATTCTCCAGGAGAAACAGGAAAATTAAACTTAGAGAGAAATTCCTCATAATTTAATAACAAGCCATCACTGTTAAATAATTGGTCAACCAGAATAATGTTGCGAGTAAACCAGGAATCAAAAAATAAAGTTTTCTTCTTATATAGGATGTCCTTATTATTCCAAATGAAAATACTGGTGAGGAGAGAAGTTGTGTTTGTAGATAAGTAACCTTGATAAAAAGGCCTGCCGGTGAAAGTTGGAGAGTTTTGTTGGGAGTTTCGCTATATCAAAATTACAAACTAAAAAGAAATTCAGACCACCAAATTTAGACAAAATATGGGAAGGTATAAAATTCCAGAAAGACGCTGGTGAATTAAAAAATTGACGGATCCAATTTATTTTAAAGGTATTAGTCAAAATAGAGAAAGATAAACAATTAAGTCCTCCATTTTCATATGAATTCATAAGAGTAGATTTTTTAATATAGTGAGTCTTATTCTTCCACACAAAATTAAATAACAGTTTGTCAATTTCTTTCTCATTTTTATTGTCAATGTCTAATGACTGTGCAGCATAAATGAGTCTAGAGAGGCCTTCAGCCTTCGTAAGCAGAATACGGTCGCGCAGAGAGAGATCTCTAACTAACCACTGATTCAGTCTTTGTTTAGTCTTTTGAATTAAAGGGTCAAAGTTCAGAGAGCTTCTTTTATTTTGATCCTTTGTGATATTTATTCCTAAATAAACAACCTCATTTTTAATTGGTATGCCTTCAATTGAAGCTATGGAGCAGTCCTTTATGGCCATTATTTCACATTTTTTAAGGTTAAGAGAAAGACCAGAGGCTTTGGAGAAAGTAGCAATTTCCTTAATAGCTAAAGAGATTTGGCTCTCATCATTTAATCTCATCATCTGCCAGTTGTGTTAAAGTAACCACTTTATCAGCAATAGTGATCCCTTTTAAAGGACCAGTTTTAATATGATCGGCCAGAAGCTGAGCCACTAACAGGAACAAATAGGGGGAGACGGGACAGCCCTGTCTGATTCCTCTGCAGAGACTAAATCTAGGAGAGGAGCCATTTCTTAGTTTGATGGAGCTGTTACTGTTTTGGTACAAGGTTTTAATGATAGAAGTAAAGAGTTTTCCAAAACCAAACTTAGATAGACTTTGGAAAATAAACTCATGTTCAACCGTATCAAAAGCTTTATAAAAGTCTAAAAAAATATAAAACCATTATCATGAATAAGATCGGGATAATCTAAAACATCCAAAACAAATCTTATATTATTTGATATGTGCCTATTTTTCATAAAACCAGATTGAGTTTCATCAATAATAGAGTGAAGAACAGATTTTAATCTTTTAGCAACAACTAATGCAAATATTTTGTAATCATTGTTAAGAAGACAAATGGGATGCCAATTATCTAAGAATAAGGGATCTTTCTTTGGTTTTGGTATTAAAGTGGTTAAACCCTGAGTGAGGGTTGCAGGGAGCAAACCCTTTTCTATACTTTCATTAAAAACCTGCAAAAGAAAGGGAGCGAGGTCAAACAAAAAGTGTTTGTAAAATTCAGAACTCAGCCCATCGATTCCAGGGGATTTGTTGGTTTTTAGCATCCACAATCTCTTGCAAAGAGACTGGCTCATCACATTGTTCCCGTTCAATATTAGAAATTTGATTAACTGTTAAATTGATCATTAGGGTGTCAACTGAAGTTTGACAGAAGTTGGAAAGATAAAGAGTTTCATAAAAGGAACTACAATATCTAGCGATATCATCAAGGTTATCTGTAACAGCGTTGTTAATCTTTAGTCTAGTAACAGAATTATTGACTGAATTATGTTTTTCTAAGTTAAAAAAGTAATGAGTGTTTTGTTATCCCTCTTCTAACCATTTTCTTCTTGATCTAATAAAAGCTCCCTTAGTCTTATTAATGTAAAAATAATCTAATTTAATTTGTAAGTCGGTTAATTCTTGTTGTTCAGAGTCATTTAAATTAAAGGGATTCAACTGAGTGAGTTCAAATATTCTTGATATAATTTTTGTTTCCTCAGCTCTGTTTACTTTAGCTTTATTACTCCCAAACTTTCTTAGAAATTTACCAGATTCAAATTTAAAAAGTTCCCAGTTAAGACCATAAAGATTATCAGTTTGAGCTTTATGCCAGAAGAATTGTAATAATTCTTTTATTTTTATAGAGACCTCATCGCAATTTAGTAAAGAATTATTTAATTTCCAGTATGAAGGAGAATTATAAGAGTGTTTTTTGACTGAAAACTTGATAATTATTATTTCTTATAACTTTATGGTCTGTAAGGGGAGTAGGTAGGATGTTAACAGTCACAGTTTCCTTGTTTATTGAATCCGAGATCAGCCAGAAATCTATCCTAGATTGTCGAGATAAGGGATTATTACTCCAGGTAAATAAATTATCTTGTGGGTGTTTATTTCTCCAAATATAAATTAGATTAAATTTATCTATAAAAGCTTTGACAGTTGGACTTGAGGCATTTGGACAGCCAGGAGGCCATTTATCAAGGTCACCATCAAGGACAGTGTTGAAATCTCCTCCTATGAGGATTGTAGCATTTGGCCATTTTTTTAACCATTCTATAAAAATCTTTTCAACAGTGAGAAACAGCTTATCGTTTTCTCTTTTATTATTGTAACCATAAATATTGGCACAGATGAAATGATGGTTATCATAGAAGAGTAGTTGACAAATAAAGTGACCCAACGAGTCACATTCGGTAGAAATAATACTCCCATTAAATCTGTGCTTTAAAGTCATAACTCCTGCAGAACGTTCAGACCCATGAGAAAGCCAAACAGAATTGCCCCACTGGGATTTCCAAAAAGTAACATCATCAACTGTAGAGTGACATTCCTGAAAAAAACAAAAATCAGATTTAAAATTTTTGGCAAACAAAAACAACGCTTTTCTTTTTAACATATTGCGCATCCCCCTGGCATTAAGAGAAATAAGAGAAAGAGATAACATTTAAACAAGAGAGGTAACTTAGTGGATGAAGGTAGTAACAGATAACATAAACGCCATGGATCAGTACCTTATTAAAGTTCCAGTTCTCAGTTTGCAATCAAGGATAATGTTCTTTATAGTGAACCCATCAAGAAGAAAAAACAGACCTGCAATTATTCTTGCATTGGAGTAAACACTGCGGGTATCTCCACACCGTTGATGAAACCACGGCCCCCTACGAAGTAGGCTGATTTTCCTTCTTCACGAGCCTTCTGGATGCTTGGCCACAGCTTCTGTCGGGATTCACGATCTTCTCTGCAGAGGTCTTCGGTAAAACGGAGTCCATTTTTTTTAAGGAAGTCATTGGTCTTAGCCGCTTTCCATATGTAATCACGATATCTCCTCGCAATGAAGCGAATGATGATAGATCGAGGCCGAGAGCTACCGGCGAGCTTTTTTCCAACTCGATGAGCGACATCAATGAAGATCTGAAGCCTTTCCTTCTCCCGCGGAAGAATCTCCTGGCACACCTGCACCACCTCCTCCAACACATTCTCCTTCTCGGTCTCAACGACTCCATGAAGTCTGAGGTTCCAACGACGGCCATAGCGCTCCATCTCAGTGACACGGATTAAGCAGGACGTTGTATCTTTTTCATTGCGCTTCACAGGTTTTTCAACAGAGTTGATTTTCTTATTGATATCTTTAATTTCTTCTAGCATATTTCCCAGCTTTGTTTCTAAGGCATCACTTCTTGTATTGATCAAGCTAGCAAGCATAGTAATAGCATCATCAGGGTTTGAGTTGCCAGTTGTCCGTGAGATATTTGGAAAGGGCTTCTTGGCGACAGGAGGCTTACTTGGGGTAACCGGGAGCGGGGGAAAATCCTCTTCGTCAGCCTCCGGTTGAGGAGCGCCTAGAGCCGCACCGATATAGTCGTGGTCTTTTTCAGAAGCAACAGTGCAGGTCTTATCCAACTTGTTGTGGTCACTGGTTCTTTTTTGGGCTGTTTTAGGCATCCTTAGAGTAAGATAGTCTTACAGCGTAAAAAAGTTCTTAACTGAGCGCTTGTATACACAGAAAATTGCAAAGCAAGAGTTCTTGTACTGAGAGCACGGCGTAGGACGTCTTACGCTATCGCCATCTTGGCCCGCCGGGTCTGCATCCTTCGAAGGACGGATTTGTAGCATACCCCATTCAGGGTCTGCATCCTTCGAAGGACTGGTCTACGTAGGACGGGTCCTTCGAAGGCCAGGAATAAGACCGGAAGAAAAATATCTGTAGATTCGGACAGGTCTAGCCTTCACCAACTGTCCCCGCCCCCACCTCAGCGTAACTCATGTTGCCAAGCAACCGTGACAGCGCAAAGCAGAGAGAGGAGAAGGAGAAAAAAATAACGGAGCCGAAGTTTGTTTTTCAGTCATGTTGTACTGTTATCACTGCGTGTTAGATACTCTGTGTATGTTAACGTAGATCAACAACAAGCCAAACTCAATTTCATGAGCCAGGAAGCTGAGCGTCTTGCTCCTTTATTACGTTTTCTTGACACAACTTTGAGCAGTGGTGTGGAAAGCTCAATGAAAGGTTGAGTGAAACTATAAGAAAGAAAAATAAAATATGCATCAGCTCTAAATACACAGAATAAACTTCTAGAGTCTGAATATAATTAACCTGAGCTGCAGTTAAGAAACAGTCACGTAGCAACCGTTGCTATGTAAATAAAAACTATCAGGATATGGCTTTTCTAGAATAAACACATTTGGAAAACAATCTCAAAATAAACTAACAAAACATATAACACCAAACAGAACACAGATTGAATTTAGAGCCATTGTTTTCGGAGGTGTAAGAAAAGATTGACAACACAGGAGGTGAAGTTCATACATTAACAGGCAGGCTTTCTCTCTGCGAACATGTATTCCAAACTGCAACTGCCTCTGCTACCCACAATGCACTGTTATCTCAAAATTCTCTTTCAAAATAAAATACAGAGAAATTAATACTATAGAACTTTTTAAAACTAATTAAAACATTTCCAACATCCAGCCTGGGGCAGAACACATAGTAAAAAGGAAATCTCTTAGTTTGATTCTAAAATGTTCAAATGTGTACTGCACTTTTCAACAAGGAATACAAATTATTCATTTACAAATATAATACTCTCCACATCACAGATAGGACATTACGGTTAAATAAACCTATTATGTTTGAAGGCTTAACTTTAATTAATCAATCAAACCGATGTGCTCTGCTTTGAAATACTTTATAAACCTGTCTGAATAATATCGGTGTTTAACTCCCACTCATTGGGGAAAGCTAGCGGGAGTTTTTATAACAATGTGCCAGGAGTTAGGCGTTTTCTCCCGGTATGCCGAACCTGGAGCGCCCGGCCAGCTGACAGCTGGAGGGGAGCTGGCTGTTAACGCAGCGGTAGCAGACAGGTCCGAAAATGTCAGACCAATATTGCAATTAGGTGATGTATTGATGAACCGAGCAGATATTTGAGATTTACACACTTACATTCTCGCCTAAAAACGTTGTACCAAATCACGTTGTGTCATTTAAAGTGTTATAAAGCTAAATAATTATTCGCTATTCACCGCCATTGACGCTCTGCCTGAACGCCCAGTTGGAACCCGCAATGAATTATGGGATATCGTGGGCCGTGAAGGATACACCGCATATACATCATATACCTAGACCCCTCATGGAGCGCTGAGTTATACGTAACAGCGTCCGCCATCTTCTATGTGGCAGCAGAGCGATCGGAGCTCCTTAAGTCCTGTGCTGTGTGGACTTATTTCAACCGTTTTACGAAACAAATCTGGATTCATTTAGATTTCTTTCCCCAGGTAAGGATAAAAGATCAGAATTACTTGACTTTGCAGCCAGAAATTCGCTTCTAAACAACCGAAAAATATTTCCTATGTAGCTAAATTGGCCCGAAATAACCGCTGATTGTTAGCGTAGCAGCTAACGTTTTCATACTGTTTTCTAATGAGAGAGAGGTGATGAAAAACCGCTGTTAGAGAAGTTCATTAGAAACCAGAGGATTTAGTGAGGAAAGATCAGTCAGGATCAGAGCTGGAGCTGCTGGTCTTCAGTCTGTTTCCAGCTCAGCTTCACCATGTCGGTATTTAGCTATAAAGATGCTACGAGTCAGAGCCCAAAATGCTGAAAATGTCTTTTTCTGAATGTGAAAGAAATATATACGAAACATATATTGTATGTATTTTCTATTACACTTTTGGATAATTTCTCTTTTATCCTTGGCTTTAGCCTGTGTACCAGGACGTCTCAGAAGTCATTGAGTTCTCCCAGTGTGACCAGCAGACTGAAGCCTGTGGCCAGTGTTCCCAGTATAATAAGTAAATGTTATATTCTTTCACTTTTTGTGTATTCTTAAATATCTCAATCTGAAGTATTAGTGTATTAATACAACTTATGTAATGAAATAAAAATAATTTACTCTGTTAGGATTATTTTCACTCTTTGCTGTCAATAGCAGAGTTGACATACTGTAATAAATATTTATTCTTTGGAAAAAAGTAAGAAAAATATGTAGTTTAATGTTTGACAATGACTGATTTATAAATCAAGTCATTTCTCAATAACGTATAAAAATAAATACAGGAAAATTATTTTGTCTTGTCTTGAAATGTTAAATGTTGTCATGATCTGTGGTTCTGTGTGTTTATTTTTGAGTTTTTCTGTGTAGTCCTGTTCCCTGTGAGTCTGTGTCTTCCCCGTTGATTGTTTCCCAGGTGTGTCTTATTCCCTTAATTACCCCGTGTGTATTTAAACCCACCTGTTGTCTGTGTTCCTCGTTGGGTCCTTGTCTATCGTATGTCAACGTCGTCTTTGTTAGTCTGCCCGCACAGTTGAACTGTGAAGTCCTGTGCTGGCATTAGCTCATCATGTCAGTTCTTGTTGTCAGTGCTACCGGTATTTAGCTGCGTGCTAACTTCTGTGCCGTGCCGCCTGTTTTTTGGACTGTTGGAGCATTTTTCATCATTAAACTCATCATCTTCACCATACCTGGGTTCTCAGCGTCTCTCCTCACCATCATCCACACACCTTATGACAAATGTATTATTTAATTATGGAATTATATTCTTTAATAAAACACTGTAAATGTGTGTCTGTTAATCAATTTCAATATAAAAATGATCAGAATCATTTCTATCAAATAAAAACATTGTGCTCTTTATTCAGAAATGCCCCAAAACAATTAAATAATCACATCAAAAGTTAGAAACTCTGTCTTTAGTCATTTCTTTGATTGCCAAAAATATTAATGTGTGTGAGAAAATGTGTCAATGACAGGTGTTAATTTAAAATACTTTGTAAAACGGCACTTTATAAAGTTCGGTCCATTCACTTGTATTACCTTACTGGCACATATTCCACATTCAATATGGCGGACGCTGTTACGTATCGCAGCAACGGGCCGACCTGCTACGTATTAATGTCTATGATACATAAATACATAAATGAAGGATGTATTTGAAGGAGTCTTTGAATTCGGACAGGCCTTGTCGCCACGCTATGACGTAATCGGCCTACAAATACGTCCTTCGAAGGATGCAGATCCTGAATTCGGACACACCCAACGTGTGTGTCTCGTCTTTCTCATACCACAGATCAGTAAAAATGTGTTTTATACATATACATTAGTTTCTTGGAAGAATTGAAAGGTTCTTAAATCGAATCTCAACTAATGAGTCGCGAAGTTCGCTTTGTAATTGTTATGGTGTACGAAAACGAGACTTGTTCATGAAGGTTAATGAGAGCTAATGCTAGCGGGCCTCTACACGTGTGTGAGCTAGCTGAAGGACAGCGGAGTTCATTTGAACTTGTATTTTGCACTTTTTGAGAGAGTTCTCACTCAAAGGACATTGTTCTTGTTTCTTTATTTTATAAATGTGATGTTTTTCATGGGTTTGTTGAAAAACCAGATAAACTATATCCTCGTGTGAAACCGAGTACCGAGGCATAATATTAAAAGGAGCATTATGCCTTTTTCAGTTTGATATTGAGAGAATAGTTGTGTATGCAAGATGTAAAATATTATTGTCTACTGAAACAATGGACATTGTTAAAAGCTAAAATGCTTAAATGTTAAAATATATTTTATTTTGATAGTTAAATACAAAAGATCTCAGAAAAGAGGGCAAGGTCTTGAATTTAAAGCACTAACTACAAAATTAATATGGTTTAGAGAAGTGAAAGTTATTTGTGAATTAATTAATTTTGTAAATTGATAGAATTCATAATGCTAAATATAGCATGTTAAAGAATGTTGTTTGGTTTAAAGATATATTACAGTAATTTTTGATGTAATTACTGTATTACATCAGAATTTGTAGGCTACTTTGCACTGACTATTATTTTATTATTAATATTACTATCACTATTGTAGATGTTTTGATTTTTATGCTTGTTTCTGTATTTATCATCAAAAATAATTTCCCAGAGAACAAAAAAGTCATGGGAATAGAAATTATTTTCACAGGTGTCTATGAAAAATGCAATGAACATTCAAGTTAAAATCGGTAGGCCTAACAGCAGCCAATCAGAGTGTAAAAATTATTCTTATTCTGTGCCATTTTCTTTTTGTTAAATATTCCACAAAATGACCAGATAAGATGTTCAACATGCCAGTTTAAACTTTGAACTATTTGCAAACCGACTGAGCTCTGCAACATTAAAACATGGATAGAACTGTAACTTCATTAATCATAGCTCTTCTTCTCTTCAGTGTTTCTGTTGGTTTCTGGTGGTGCAGCTCTGTGCTGCCTTCAGGAGAATGGGACATCAGAGTATCATCCATAAAATTTCACCCACATGGCATTTAGTGTGCAAACCAGAGCTTTCAGTGGAAAAACAAAAGTTTCAGATCCTTTAATGCCATACAAATATGAGACAGGAACATGGATTATATCTTAATATGATGATACTGGACAGAAATGACAAAGAACAAATCTGGTTCTTAATCAAATCTTAATGAGTCAAATTGAAAGTGTCATGGAGTCATCAGCCTCATGACATTAACATTGACATGAAAAATAATACTGAAGAAATGAATAAATCTAATTAAAAACATAAATAAGTGATCAGTTCTTTACTGTTATGGCCTGTAAGATATTTATTCTCAGTACTAGATGTGGTCTCAACAAAGCCATGGCACTTCAGCAATATTACTTTACCTTTTATCTGGAAATAGTGTCTGTTTATTCTTGCCATACAGTCCTCTGTATTAATTATTGCTCGAAAGGTCTTGCCATACAAGTTTATTCCTCTGTATTTAGTTTAGTTTCTTAGTTTATTCTTGCATTTTGTTCTTCATTCATTTACATTTAGTTTCCTTTGATTAATATTATCCTCTCTTGATTTATTGCTATGTCCACTTTAGTTTCTTTCCTGTTGTTAGATTTATTTTATCGTTTATTGACGCTCACCATCAGTAATCTTCATTTATCACCTGCTGCACCGCCTAATCGTCATGTGTTTCACATCATGTATTGATTTTTCACTGTTCAGCGTCGGATTCTCTGTTTTTATGCCATAATTCACATCTAGTTCGTCGCTCCGTTTTATGTCCCGCTTCTCCTGTTTCAGAGTTTTGCGCAATGTGCGCGTCGTTATTTATTTTTTTTAACCCCCTATGGCAGGGGTGTCAAACTCAATTTCACCGAGGGCCACTTCAGCATATTGGCCACCCTCAAAGGGCCACATTGACGGTACAAATCAGGAGTGCCCAGCTGCAGTCCTTCAGACTGCAACTTTTAGATGCATCCCTGCTAAAACACACCCCAGGCAAAAGGTTGACTTCCCTCATTAGCAGCAACTCAGTTCTGTAGAGCCTTATAATGAGTAAATGATCCAGGTGTGTTAGAGAAGGAACGCATCTTGCAGATGGTAGCTCTGGAAAACTAGACTTGGGCACCCCTAGCATAAAATGTATGAAAATACAATGTTAAAAATAAATTAAACACCTCATATTGTTAAATAACTCTTTGGAGCTTCTGGTTAGGAAGCGCATTACAAACCTTTGGTTGAAATGGCGCGTTAAATTCAAGTCTCCATTACAGACCAGAGAAAACTAAAGAGAATGCAACTTTGTGTTAATCCATTTGAGGAGCAGGCAGTTTATCTTGAGGAAATAAATGACGATGCAAAAGTTAATTAGACTGTAACATGCGCAGTCCACTGCTCAACCACTGCGGAGGCAGTTACGTTACGCCACTGCGAAGAATTAAAAACCGCTGGGAGAAACTCATCCAGCGGATTTAACAAATGGAGCCTTCTGGGTTCACGTTACCCAGGAGAGCGGCGCTCTGGAGGAGCTGCAGACGAAACATATCTGTCCGTTTCGGAGAAGCGAAAAAAAAAAAAAAATCCTTAAAGCGCACACCGGACCCCGCAGGGTAAAACACTCAGAGTTCAGTTGATCTGTTTGGATCAGACAGATCCAACTGACTGATGAATTAGCGCAGATTTTTCTGCAGATTTGAACTAGGAGGAAGTGCGTTCAGACCCCAGCAGGTGAAGTGATGCTAATTTAAGTGAAGTCGCTTAATTTAATTTATTAAAAGTTATTGGGGCCTCAGTCAGTGGTTTTTTTGTCACTACGGAGAAAAATGTAGATGCATTTATCTGTTTAATTTGTGATGGGATCAGGATTCACGGTGAATATTCACTAAACCGCATAAAATGCGGCTAAATAGCGATGTTAATATGATTATAATTTCACGGATAAAAATAGTACAGGGCCAATTTTTTTTTTTTTATGTTGTCGGTCAAGATAACGGATAACAAAAAAAGTCTAGCGCCACCTGCCGCCCTGACACCAACTCACACACATCTTCATTCACAGTCTTACTTGTAGATCGATTTTTCTTTTCTTGGACGTTTTGATGTTAGCTTGTTGATGTCTCAGTTTTATTCGCTGGTAAAATCAATAAGCAGCTTAAGGTGACTTTGCTGCTCTCTAGTGGCGAGAAGCCGTAATGTTGGCTGGTAACAATTGGAATGCATTATGGGAGATGTAGTTTGTCGTCAATTCGTGCTCAAAACCTATTTTAAGTCAATCATGGACCTATAAAACGCTGGGGGGCCACATAAAATGACATGGCGGGCCACATGTGGCCCGCGGGCCTTGAGTTTGACACATGTGCCCTATGGTGTGAAGGTTCGGGAAACGTATCGATGGGGAAAAGCCAGACTGACATAAACCTTTTAAATCAACGGAAACAATTGCGGTATTCCGATTATTGAAATTTAAAAGTGCTGTGTTGTTCCATCACACCCGTTTCATACCGGACCACTTACAGCTCCGGTGTTAACGCTATAAAATGAACATGGAGTGATTTCTTTATTTAAATGGGTTCATTTTTCAGAGGGATACAGAGTCAGGGTATCGTGACTTTAGTAATTACATGTTTATAAGAGCGATTTTCTGTTGTCCTTCCATGGAAGCGGGCAGCTTTCAAACGGAAATAAAACACTTTTTAATACAAGCTGCTGCTTTGACATGATCACAGAACTGCCAAAACATTTGTACAAAAATACCAGACAAAGTGAATCACGGCAACGTCATCAGCCGGTGTAAAGCTACCAGTAGCAGGAGCGGAGCTGCGCCAAGAAGCTACAAACACTGAAGAGGAGGAGAAGGAGAGCTGCCATCGATACAGTTGCAGCCAGGCATGTTTTAATGTTGCACAATACAGTTTTAGCAAACTGGTATTGTTGTGCATATAAGGTTTAAAGTGTAAACCTTATATGCACAACAATACCAGTTTAGACTTTGAGCTACTTTGACCAAACGCCCCCCAAAGGAATCCCAGCAACCCCTTTTTGTAAAAATTTCCGCCAGCGCCCCCTGCTGTCCTCTGAAGGCCCCCCGGGGGGCGGTACCGCCCACATTGAGAACCATTATTCTAGACCAGTGGTTCTTAACCTTTTTTGACAAACCCACCAGTTTCATATGCGCATTCACTGAACCCTTCTGTAGTGATAAATAAAATATGATTTTTTTCCCCCCCAAATTCAAGACAGGGGTGACCCTATGTCACCCCTAGAGTCTAGAGTCTAGTTGGGTCACCCCATGATCACCAAGTCTTCTTAAAAGGTAGAGTCTCTGAGAAGAGTTCTTCAAAATATAGTCAGTGTTTTCAGCAAAGTTGAGCTGACTGTCCAGGAACAACCCAAGGTATTTAAAATTTGCCACAGTTTCAACAGGTTGGCCATCGAGAGAAACTGGAACCACTTTAAGGTTTTGTTTAGATCATTTAATTAGCTCTACATTCTTAAGAGAATGAAAAATTAATAATAAATAATAAAGACTGCAATATTCTGATTTAGTAATGTAACTAGAAGTACACCGAAAGCTACAGAATTTGGTAAAACTGTGAGTTTTGCTGAAGTAATTAAAGACACAAGTTCAAATCCATGCTGAGAGTGGAGCTCCTTCAATCAGTTCTCCTCCGCAGCACTGATTGGCTAAGCAATGTAATGTGATCCTCTGCAGCAAGTGATGACAAAGCGGGGCGTCATCACGACTTTACACAAATGTGTCTTTACCTCCGCGGCAGAGGCTCCGCTGAACCCCCGAGACCGACTCATCGAACCCCTGGGGTTCGATCGAACCCAGGTTAAGAACCACTGTTCTAGACAGTGGGTAGGTAGATAGGTCAGTCAAATTTTATTAATAGATTACAAACCAGCGTTCTGACAACTATTCCAGCATGCACCGTGCGCTTCTTCTTTTACGGGCGAAAATGAAGTCGCCGGCTGCTTACCGTAGTTGCTAGACCTGTTGTGGCTCAATATTGGTCCATATATAAGGCGAACCGGATTATAAGGTGCACTGTCGGCTTTTGAGGAAATTGAAGGTTTTTAGGTGCGCCTTATAGTACGGTAAGTAGAGTTCCATGTGCAGGAGAGCGATCGTTCAGTTAGTGGTCGTATATTTGTTACCGCACTAGAAATAAATGTTCAGCTTCCGAAGGAACCTTTGACTGTCTCTTGCTTGCCGCACCACACCGCTGTGAACCACTAAGGGAGTTAACCCTGAAGTCCCCAACCACTTCAGCCTAGGCGTTAGAAGGAGCTCTACTGTGTTTCCCCCACGAAGTTTGGAGGTTCATCAGGAAAGATTAACAATAGTATACAGACTTCATAATCTGCACTCTTTTGGTTGAATGCAGTATTTAGTTCCACTTTGGCTTTATGTTGTTTAGTTATTCAAGTACGTATTTTGTTAATGGAGACTGAGAATCCTTTTAGTTTTTGGTTGTTTTGTTTATTTAGTTTATCAGTTCCAGTGTTATGTGTTCTTTTGAAAATAAAGTGTATCTATATATGGCACGAAATTGCATGCAATATTAGTAATTTCTATTAAATGAGTGTCAAAAGGTCTTTAAACAATATCGCAATAATTTTTTAGACAATCGCTCAACAAAATTTGTTATTGTGACAGGCTTACATATAATCAGTGATGGCAATACATACATAATTAAACATCGTATGTAGCTGCAAATTTCAATTGCCCATAATTTTGGAACCATAAAACATTTCACAGTTTCCTTCGTACCACCAAGTACAAACACAATATCGATCATGTCTAGCTAGTTTTTGTCAATGTCTACCACTTGGTGGCGCTGTAAAATTGCAAAATTTGCTACGCAAAAACCGCTGATCGGATTTCCGCCAAACTTTGTACTAACTTGTATTTTGAGTATGGTCATGATTGGTTGAAGTATGGTTGGGTTATTAACAAAAACTTGAAAAGTACTACATTTGACCTCCAAACTTTTAAAAAAATCTAAAAAAAAAAAATTACATGTTCATCCAAATGGGCTCAAATTTTCAGGATGCTTTCTCTGAATTGTTCTGAATATTTCATCCACTCTGTGTATGGACCTATCTTCATATGCTTCACTTTGTTTTTTCTTTCTCCATCCTAACTAAACTGCTCATACTAGTGGAACACATCAGCCTCAGTCATCCTTCAAAGTTTAGTAAGAATCTGAGCTTCTTTGTTTGAATAACAGTGAATCAAACTTTCACTCTAAGTGCTCGTAATGTTTAATGTTTTTTTTTTCCATTCATATTTCAACAAATCAACATAAAAATATATTATAAAGGAGAAGCAAGTTTCATTAGTTAGTGTAATTTTCAGATTCTGACCACATTGTGTAGTGATCCTAATTGGCCACATGATGGTGCCAAACCCACCTTATCTGGGCCAGCCACAGGCCCAGTCAACGTCCCAGTCAGGGTGCTTCATTTGTGTATTTTACGTTTGTCAACTTTTAATGGCTTAATCCAGATATACTTTATTGTGACTGACCAGGACACATTCACAATTTAGATTTTTTTATAATTTATCTTAAAATAATGCAGTCCTGTGCCCTCAATGCTAAATCAAATGTCAGCGAATCCCCTTTCTGTTTGACTATGAACATGAGTGCATTAAACAGTATAGTTCAGTGAGTAATGCAATGGACTCTGAATCAGGTTTGATTCTGGGTTGAGCCATGTATTTCACTTCATTTCCTTGCGGGATCAATAAATTCATTTTGAATTTGTTTTCTCAGCCAACATGAGTAAGCACAGTGAAATAGCTCGCTGAGTAATGTGATGGACTCTGAGGCTGCAGGTTTAATTCCGGGTATGGAAAACATATTAATACGCATGTCAAGTGATGTCTACATGGATGGGGCGGTGCATGGGAAGGACCTGCTGGATTGGGTGAAGAACCCATTGTAACTGCTTGCAGTTCTAGTTTGATATTGTAATAGAACACTCGCATTTGCTATCGAGGGGTGAAGTAAATCCCAAAGATCTACATTTGCAGTTATCTGGTCCAATTAATAGAATGCCTCCTCTTCTTTATCTGTTGAGATAATTTAGTAATATATCAGGATGCAAAGTTAATCTATATTTTTCTCACCTCCTCCTCCAGTTTAACCACTTTTGCCTGGGCATTGTTCAGCGCTTGGTCTCTGATCTCAATGTGTCTCCTTTGGTCATCTGCAGTTGAGCGCAGTGCATTCAGCTCCATCTCCAGCTTTTCCTTCTCCCGCAGAATTTCTTTATCTTAATGGACAATAGAATATAAACACATTTATGGTCGCTGAATATATAAAGCACCCCTTCATTTTGTGTATTTTAAATGCATGTAGACTGAATTCTGCCGATTCATTGGCTTCATGGCTCTTGCCTGTAGTCAGCTTAATTTAGTTCCAACAAATCTAATGATCAATAAAAGCTGATTCAGCTACAACACCCCTAAAGAACTTTCTCTAGTAAAAGGAATATTGAAAGGCACTTCTAAAATCAAAAATACATTTATTTACAAGTTGGAGCGGTCATGGCCTTCAAATTTTAATACACAATATCTCAGTTCAGAGTTGTTTCAAAAATGTTCTAAGCTAATATACACAATTGGATTGCCGAGTCACGTGTGCGTGTGTGTGTGTGTATGTGTGTGCGTGCGTGTGTGCCTGTCACTCACTCTGAGCAACCAGCTGGGAGATGGTTTTCCGATTGTCTTCAGAGCTGTCACACTCTTTAGAGGCGAGCTGTTTATTAGCAGTCTCCATGCGCTCTTTAAAATATCATAAGACAAATGCATCATGACATGCATAAACAAATAATATTTTAAAAATAATTTAAAAATCTGTCATGTTAACACTTTGTTAAGTTGTCACAAGTCTTATTAAAGAGTGGGGATCCAATGGCTTGGATAAGATAATTTTTTGTTAACCTTTATGAGAGATAAAAACTGTGGCTTTATTTCAGTCTGAAGACACATAGATCATCACCCTTTCAGTGAATTACAATGCTTTATTTCTTAAATATATATATTTATTTAAATGTACATGCCTTTGGAATGAAACACATAAAATAATGTTATGACATAAACTTATTTCTGTTTATTTTTTGATATGTTAAAATAATATAATTCGATTTCTTGGTACCCATAAAGAGACGACTAACACTTGCATTATAGACGACTAACACTTGCATTATAGCTATGCTTTAAGCTAAATATAAAATCATATTATGACAGGAGCATTCAAGGTTTTCATTCAGCCTATCTAAAGTAAACACATTTTATGCACTAATACAGAGCATATAAAGCAAATGCAAGAGCTGATTGAGAAGTTCAGAAACGTAATGATAGATATGTTAAAAGTAAAGGCTACAAGTTCATCTAAAAGTTGATTAATGTTCCTGTGACAGTAATTTTCAATATTTTTCAAATGTATAAAGTTAATTCAACTGTGGTAAAGGTTCCCGAAGAGCAAATGCAACCCTAAATTGCAAAAGAAAACTATCCAAAACTATGTAAGATTTACTTCAGCATCACCAGCAATGATGTCATCTGAATGATTTTCCTGGAAGAGTAAGTTATTTCTCTACCATTTGCAGCATGCACACAAACATAACTCACAACCAGTTATTTCAGAAACTCCTGGTCTTTTGGAATTTTCATACACATCCATTTATCAGGTTTACAATGAATTATTCAGAGAACAGAAAATATACAATGAGTTTGTAACTATGCAGAACACCCAATTCAGTTCCTCAAAGCTGAATAACAAAAGAACAGAAAACAGTTACCCTCTCTGACAAATCTCAATTTCAGCTGAAACATTTAAATGCTAGGGTGAAAATTTGAAGTAGAAAACATGGAAGCATGGATTGATGCTACCTTGCAACAACTGTTTAAGTTGCTCATGGTTCAATGGTGTGAGATATTTGCTTGATATAATTTGGAACTCGTGTCTGGTGAGCAATGATTAAATATAGTCTACCTGCTTTACCAGGGAATGACAACAAGTTACCTGTACTCCAATGTCCAATTATCAGGTCTCAATCCAACACAGCACTTTTGGGAAGTGATGTAACAGGAAATTTTAATTATGGATGTGCACCTGACATAATGACCTTATATCTTTGAAGCACCCATAGTGATGTACGGTCATTATAGACCAAAAACTCAGGAATATATCATCGTTGTTTAAACTATGTCATGAAGAATTAAGACAGTTATAAAGAAAAAGAAGCAGGTCTAACTAGGTACCACCAAGGCGTACCTCACTAAGTGGCCGGTGGGTATTCTGTAGACCAGTGGTTCCCAAACTTTTTCTCCTAGGCCCCCCCAGTGTTTTCCCCCGGATGGCTTACAAATAGCTGTCTGGTTGAACGATGTGTGTGAGCGAAGGGGGTGAGGGGTGGATTCTTAGAGACTCCCTGTTATACTCAGCTCCGGCTCCAGATGAACAAGGGGGGGAATCAACTCTTTGGGGGGCAAAATGAATCGTAGCTGAACATAGACAACAACATCAGTAGCCTACAGGCTACTTGTTAACAAGCTTAAGGTGCTGTATTGATATTAGCTAGTCATCTTTTAGCTAACTTTACCTGCATCCAACAGCATGACTCAACAGTCTGTTAGTTTGGGGGAAAAACTGTGAAAAGTTCTTTGCGTTTTGCTGGTTTGCTGCCGTGATTCTAACACACCTGCGTAGTTCTGTACAGCAGCAGCAGGTCTCCTTCACTGCCGCACAGGTCTAAACCCAGCGCGAGCGTCATAGCGCTCATGTTGTGCTATGACATTGCTGTGATGTTTAAAGGCGGCTCGGAAAAACAGGTTACAACATGTTAACAACGGATTAAACAGTTTTAACTGCTGATAAAAGTGACAGAGGACACAAATATGGGAAGTGTGGAAGCCTCTATTGTATCAAATTGACATAGGAATAACAGAGAGTTGGCCATTTTAAGGTAAAAACCCAGCGCATACAGCGTTTATGTTTTGTTTTGTTTTGTTCATCCAGACGGCTTCCCGACCCCCCCTGCAATGGCACAGCACCCCCTCTAGGGGGCGCGCCCCATAGTTTGGGAACCTCTGCTGTAGACAATGGCTGAGTAACTTCAAGGTAATGTTAGACCATTTCCTAGTTATTTAACAAGAGACATGATTGCTGTGATGTTGAAAAATTAGTTACTGATGTTAAGAGCAGCCACCCAGATTTTAGAGATTTTAGAGCTCATGGATGATGAATGAAAAAAAAGGGGGGAAGAATAGATTATTAGAAAACTTCAGTTAACTCAGTGTTTCTCAATTCCGGTCCTCACGCCCCCCTGATCTGCATGTTTTAGGTGTTTCCCTTCTGCGACACACCTGGATTGAATCTGTGGGTGATTAACAGGCTTCTGCAGTACCTGATAGTCATGCAATCAGTTGAATCAGCTGTTCTAGAACAGAGGCACATCTAAAACATGCAGAGCAATTCCAGCCTGAGGACTGGAATTGAGAAGCACTAGTTAACTCAAGAAATTCCAAAGCTAACAAATGAACAATAAGCTCACGTATAACATATCCATGTTTTGTTCAATAAATGTTCTTTATGTGAATATTTACCTGTCTCCAGTTATGCTTCATATTGTCTGATAATTAGATCTACATTATTTTTGACAGAATTATCATATCATTTAAAATTCACATTGAACTACTGTCTAGCTTGCAAAAGCATCTTTACAAAATAGTAAATAATTAATCCTTTTCTTAGTTCTCACCTCGCAGGTCTCTGTTGAAGTCATGCAGTCGGTGCACTTGTAGCTCCAACTTGCTCCTCATAGTTTTCTCCAATGCTTCTCTCTTAGAGGAAGACTTGGCAAGGTTTTCATAGGCCTCTGACACTAGCTGTATCTCTGTTTCCAACTACCCAAAAACAAAGCATACATTAAGCGACTGATTCATTGATGTATACCCACTTAGTATCAATTATTAGAGCTGGTCATGGCCAGACACAAGTTATTTTTTAACATAGTCCCCTTACCACCTCTAAGCTACTTTTGCAACTCAATAGTATGATGTAGTGATAAAAGATAGGTTGCACTAGAGGTGTCCAAGTCCAGTCCTCAAGAGCTACCATCCTGCAACTTTTAGATCTCTGCTCCAACATACGCTCACCAGCAGTCATTAAGCTCTGCAGAGGCCTGGTAACAAGCGCTTCATTTAATTCAAGTGTGTTGGAGAAGGGGTATACATAACTTGCCTTCAATACATTGGAGAAACTCCAATGACTACATTTCTACACTTAAACATTTTTCTAAAGTGGATTTTCAATCAAAGCAGGAAATGATGCTAAAGGATAACCAACACCGGAGCTGAAAGGTTTGCTTCGAGAAAGAAGGGTACCGCTCTTCTCAAATGGAGTGGTATACAAGAAAAGACAGATTTTGTGGATGTCCTGCTAGAAACAGCCATTACTGCTTTCCTTGCCATCTTTTCTCAATTTGTGTCAAGGATAGACTTGGCTTTGGATGAACTGATAGTTTTGTGCAGAATGACTGGCGCACAGACTTCATTTATAAGTAAGACGGCAATAACATTTTTTGTTTAGTTTATTAATGAAATGTTCATTTTGTGAGGTACAGTTTGTATGTGTAAAGAATACAGAGAAGAAACATAACCCACAAACTGCTGTGTTAGATTAACTAATATCAGCAGTAGTTATAATCACCACAGCAATCACTTATTAATAATCGCAAAATAAACATTAAAACTATACCACTGCAACAGACTGAATGTATTGTTCCTTGTGTGGGAAACATTTGAGTGTTTTTTGGTGTTGAATCCTGAAACATAAAGGATGGCAACAAGTCTGTGTGCTTGGGAGATACAGAGAGCGAGAAAGAAGTGGTTTTGAGTTGTACTTTGGTTTTTCCCTTTGCTGTGCAGCATAGCACTAAATTAATAATACCTAAATTTCCAAGTTTCGTTGAGTTAAGGGAATTATTCTACTGCAGCAGCGCGGCTATGGATGGCATGTAAAGGAACTGTGTTTTTGCTGAAATTTCCATGTGTAAACAATAACATACCGGGGGCTATATTTGTAAATCTGATTATGATTAAGTCATTGCCTCACCAGCTATGAACCTCACCGCATGTCACTGCTACATATATATTTAAAAAAATTCCCTTCTCACCCTCCGCGGGTGGTCTCTTTCATCCTCTGAGCTCGGGTCCTCTACCAGAGGCCTGGTAGCTTCAGGTTCTCCTCCAGTATCTTGGCTGTGCCTAGAACTGCACATTTCTGGACTGAAATGTCTGATGTTGTTCCTGGGATCTGTTTGAGCCACTGCTCCAGTTTGGGGGTGACTGCCCCGAGGGCCCCGATGACCACAGGCACCACTGTGGTCTTCACCTTCCAGGCCTTTTCCAGTTCCTCTCTGAGGCCCTGGTATTTCTCCAGTTTCTCCTGCTCCTTTTTCGTGATGTTGTGGTCACTTGGTATTGCTACATCCACCACAACGGCTTTCCTCTGTTCTTTATCCACCACCACAATGTCCGGTTGGTTCTCCATTACCATCTTGTCTGTCTGGATCTGGAAGTCCCACAGGATCTTAGCTCGGTCATTCTCCACCACCTTTGGGGGTGTTCCCCACTTTGATCTTGGGGCTTCCAGTCATATTCTGCACAGATGTTCCTGTACACTATGCCCACCACTTGGTTATGTCGTTCCATGTACGCTTTCCCTGCCAGCATCTTGCACCCTGCTGTTATGTGCTGGACTGTCTCAGGGGCCTCCTTGCACAACCTACACTTTGGGTCTTGTCTGGTGTGGTAGATCTGAGCCTCTATTGCTCTGGTGTTTAGGGCCTGTTCTTGGTCGGCCAGGATGAGGGCCTCTGTGCTGTCCTTGAATCCAGCTTTTTCCAGCCATTGGTAGGATTTCCTGATATCAGCCACTTCAGTTATTTGTCGGTGGTACATCCCATGTAGGGGCTGATGGTGCCTCCAGCACCTCGTCCTCTGTTCCCCATTGTCTGAGACATTCGCTGAGCACATTGTCTGTTGAGGCTTTGTCCTTGATGTATTTATGGATCTTGGATGTTTCATCCTGGACAGTTGCTCTCACACTCACTAGTCCTCTGCCTCCTTCCTTACGGCTCGTGTACAGTCTCAGGGTGCTGGATTTGGGGTGGAACCCTCCATGCATGGTTGGTAGCTTCCGAGTCTTAACATCCGTGGCCTTCATCTCTTCCATTGGCCAGCTAATTATTCCGGCAGGGTATCTGATTACTGGTAAGGCATAGCTGTTTATTGCACGGATCTTGTTCTTGTCATTGAGCTGGCTTCTCAGGACTTGCCTTATTCGTTGGAGGTATTTGGCTGTGGCTCCTTTCCTTGTGACCTCATCGAGGTTGCCATTTGCTTCTGTTATTCCCAGGTACTTGTAACTGTGCTCTATGTCTGCTATTGTTCCTTCTGGGAGTGAGACCCCTTCTGTGTGGAAGACCTTCCCTCTTTATGTAACCGTCCGACCACACTTCTCTAGTCCGAATGACATCCCAATGTCAGTGCTGTAGATCCTGGTGGTGTGGATCAGTGAGTCGATGTCTCGCTCGCTCTTGGCGTACAGCTTGATGTCATCCATGTAGAGGAGGTGACTGATTGTGGCCCCATTCTTGAGTAGGTATCCGTAGCCAGTCTTGTTGATGATTTGGCTGAGGGGGTTCAGGCCTATGCAGAACAGCAGTGGGGACAGAGCATCTCCTTGGTATATACCACATTTGATGGACACTTGTGCAAGTGGTTTGCAGTTGGCTTCAAGGGTGGTTTTCCACAGCCCCATCGAGTTTGCAATGAAGGCTCTTAGAGTCCTATTGATGTTGTACATCTCTAAGCATTCAATGATCCAAGTATGTGGCATTGAGTCATAGGCTTTCTTGTAATCAATCCAAGAGGTGCACAGGTTGGTGTGTCGGATTTTGCAGTCTCAGGCGACTGTGTGGTCTACAAGGAGTTGGTGTTTGGCTCCTCTGCTATTTATGCCTATGCCCTTCTGTGCTGTGCTCATGTATTTATCCATGTGCCCGCTTATCTTAGCTGCTATGGTGCCTGACATGAGCTTCCATGTTGTAGAGAGACAGGTTATTGGCCGATAGTTGGATGGGATTGAACCCTTTGAGGGATCCTTCTGGATCAGGATTGTGTGCCCTTCAGTTAACCATTCAGGGTGAGTCCCATTTTGTAGCAGTTGGTTCAGTTGAGCTGCCAGTCTCTCATGGAGGGCAGTGAGTTTCTTCAGCCAATAGGCATGGATCATGTCAGGTCCTGATGCTGTCCAGTTTTCCATACCCAAGACTCTTTCTTGGACATCTGCCACAGTGATGGTTACCGGGGCTTGTTCAGGGAGGTTGCTGTAGTCCTCTCGTAGAGAGGTTAGCCACTGTGCATTGCTGTTGTGGGATGCCTCCCTTTCCCATATGCCTTTCCAGAGCCACGATTCTACACACACACACACATAAAAAAAAAAAATAAAAATTCCCCTCTCACCCTCCGTGGGTGGTCTCTTTCATCCTCTGAGCTCGGGTCCTCTACCAGAGGCCTGGGAGCTTGAGGGTTCTGCGCAGTATCTTGGCTGTGCCTAGAACTGCACATTTCTGGACTGAGATGTCTGATGTTGTTCCTGGGATCTGTTTGAGCCACTGCTCCAGTTTGGGGGTGACTGCCCCGAGGGCCCCGATGACCACAGGCACCACTGTGGTCTTCACCTTCCAGGCCTTCTCCAGTTCCTCTCTGAGGCCCTGGTATTTCTCCAGTTTCTCATGCTCCTTTTTCCTGATGTTGTGGTCACTTGGTATTGCTACATCCACCACAACGGCTTTCCTCTGTTCTTTATCCACCACCACAATGTCCGGTTGGTTCGACATTACCATCTTGTCTGTCTGGATCTGGAAGTCCCACAGGATCTTAGCTCGGTCATTCTCCACCACCTTTGGGGGTGTTCCCCATTTTGACCTCGGGGCTTCCAGTCCATATTCTGCACAGATGTTCCTGTACACTATGCCCGCCACTTGGTTATGTCGTTCCATGTACGCTTTCCCTGCCAGCATCTTGCACCCTGCTGTTATGTGCTGGACTGTCTCAGAGGCCTCCTTGCACAACCTACACCTTGGGTCTTGTCTGGTGTGGTAGATCTGAGCTTCTATTGCTCTGGTGTTTAGGGCCTGTTCCTGGGCGGCCAGGATGAGGGCCTCCGTGCTGTCCTTGAGTCCAGCTTTCTCCAGCCATTGGTAGGATTTCCTGATATCAGCCACTTCAGTTATTTGTCGGTGGTACATCCCATGTAGGGGCTTGTCTTCCCATGATGGTTCCTCCAGCACCTCGTCCTCTGTTCCCCATTGCCTGAGACATTCGCTGAGCACATCGTCCGTTGAGGCTTTGTCCTTGATGTATTTATGGATCTTAGATGTTTCATCCTGGACAGTGGCTCTCACACTCACTAGTCCTCTGCCTCCTTCCTTACGGCTCGTGTACAGTCTCAGGGTGCTGGATTTGGGGTGGAACCCTCCATGCATGGTTAGTAGCTTCCGAGTCTTAACATCCGTGGCCTTCATCTCTTCCATTGGCCAGCTAATTATTCCGGCAGGGTATCTGATTACTGGTAAGGCATAGCTGTTTATTGCACGGATCTTGTTCTTGCCATTGAGCTGGCTTCTCAGGACTTGCCTTATTCGTTGGAGGTATTTGGCTGTGGCTCCTTTCCTTGTGACCTCATCGAGGTTGCCATTTGCTTGTGGTATTCCCAGGTACTTGTAGCTGTGCTCTATGTCTGCTATCGTTCCCTCTGGGAGTGAGACCCCTTCTGTGCGGACGACCTTCCCTCTCTTTGTAACCATCCGGCCACACTTCTCTAGTCCGAATGACATCCCAATGTCAGTGCTGTAGATCCTGGTGGTGTGGATCAGTGAGTCGATGTCTCGCTCGCTCTTGGCGTACAGCTTGATGTCATCCATGTAGAGGAGGTGACTGATTGTGGCCCCATTCTTAAGTCGGTATCCGTAGCCAGTCTTGTTGATGATTTGGCTGAGGGGGTTCAGGCCTATGCAGAACAGCAGTGGGGACAGAGCATCTCCTTGGTATATGCCACATTTGATGGACACTTGTGCAAGCGGTTTGCAGTTGGCTTCAAGGGTGGTTTTCCACAGCCCCATCGAGTTTGCAATGAAGGCTCTTAGAGTCCTATTGATGTTGTACATCTCTAAGCATTCAATGATCCAGGTGTGTGGCATTGAGTCATAGGCTTTCTTGTAATCAATCCAAGCGGTGCACAGGTTGGTGTGTCGGGTTTTGCAGTCTCGCAAAATGCCGATGCTCATTGATGCTCATGTATTTATCCATGTGTCCGCTTATCTTAGCCGCTATGATGCCTGACATGAGCTTCCATGTTGTAGAGAGACAGGTTATTGGCCGATAGTTGGATGGGACTGAACCCTTTGAGGGATCCTTCTGGATCAGGATTGTGCGCCCTTCAGTTAACCATTCAGGGTGAGTCCCATTCTGTAGCAGCTGGTTCAGTTGAGCTGCCAGTCGCTCATGGAGGGCAGTGAGTTTCTTTAGCCAGTAGGCATGGATCATGTCAGGCCCTGGTGCTGTCCAGTTTTTCATACCCGAGACTCTTTCTTGGACATCTGCCACAGTGATGGTTACCGGGGCTTGTTCAGGGAGGTTGCTGTGGTCCTCTCGTAGAGAGGTTAGCCACTGTGCCTTGCTGTTGTGGGACGCCTCCCTTTCCCATATGCCTTTCCAGTATCTGGCTGTACTTCTTGGGTACTGATGATGGATATTGGGTCTTATGGTTGCTCTTATAGCCGAGCATTTCAAGGATCACTGATGCTGAGTTGTATATCAGCTCATTGGTTTCTGTTATGGTGTTGGTAGGGATTGTTCTCAATGCTGCATTCACTCAGCCGTTGTAATTGGCGTCAGGGTTGCCTGGTGTTCATTCGGGTCTCAGGTCAGTTGCTGTCTCGTTCAGCTTTGATAGTTCGTTCATTACTGGGGCTGCATACCCAGTCTCGGGGTGGGGAGTAGTTAACTCCCCCCTGACCTTACCTTTGGGCTCCTCCCTTATGCCGTAGCATTTGTGTTGTACCTCGTCAATCTCAAGTTGTGATAGCAGTTGCCGTTTGCGGATGTTGGAGCACTGAGCTACTAGTTGTTTGGCAGTCATTGTAGACTGTGGGTGTCGAAGTAACCATTCCACCCTCAGTCTTTGCATGTAACCCCTCTGACTAGGGTTACTTGAGTAGTAGCATTCCAACAGATCCATGTTTTCGTCTCTCGCCCATTTCCGTCTTGTTCCAGTAGCCCATTTTTCATCAAGGTGCTCTGGTTCCCCAGCACCTGACGCAGACCTTGTTTGGCCGGGCGACGTCTGAGCCGGCATGTCATGCTTATCAGTGTCTCTCATTGTATGAGGTAGGCTATATAGCTCCAAGGGTCTTGCCTAGGGACCCACACTGCATAGCTCAATTGCACTGTTGTAACTTGCCCCAACCTGGATTCGAACCCCGGTCTCCCAGGTGGTAGACTGGTGTCTTACCCACTGAGCTATACAGTCAGCTACATATATATATATATATATATATATATATATATATATATATATATATATATATATATATATATATATATATATATATATATATATATATATATATATATATATATATATATATATATATATATATATATATAGTGCCATGCAAAAGCATTTATTCGGCCCCCTTGAACTTTTCAACCTTTAACTGCTTTTCAGGCTTCAAACATAAAGATCTAAACAACTTAGCAAATAAAAAAACTGCACAGTGAGGCGTGCAATGTTATTCAGCCCCTTTACTTTCAGTGCAGCACTCCAGAAGTTCAGTGAGGATTTCTGAATGATCCAATGTTGTCCTAAATGACTGATGATGATAAATAGAATCCACCTGTGTGTAATCAAGTCCCTGTATAAATGCACCTGTTCTGTGATCATCTCAGGGTTGTGTTTAAAGCCCAGAGAGAATCATGAAGACCAAGGAACACACCAGGCAGGTCCAAGATGCTGTTGTGGAGAAGTTTAAAGCCGGATTTTGCTAAATCTGCGTTAGCACTAGAATAACATACCAGTCTTGTCGTACTTTCATACTATTACTGTATGTTGGTCAGTGCAACAGAGGGAGCTACATTACGCCTCTTTCAATTGAAACTGCCTGCAGATAAATTCAGAAATACTGCAGTTCATTTTGATATTACTAACTGTTCCAATAGGTTCTTCTGAAAGCAATGTGTCTGCAGCAGCCATTGTGTCTGCAGCAGCCATTTGTTATTCTGAACAAATGGTTTCATTCAGAATAAGTGAAGCCATTTGGTTTGTGATGTCCACACTTCCAGCACTGTTATAGTTTATCTAAACTATAAATATAGTTTAGAGGGGAAAAAACATTATTTAAAATAGCATTTATAAATCATCTATAGACTCTTGCCTGGTAGTGATATCCTACAAAAAATTCAAAAACATGGTGAAGCAGAGGGAGTAAAAACCAATGACTAAATGTGTTAGACCTTCTGATGAAAATCTTACCTTGTGTAACCTGGTGACCTTCTCACGACAAGCCTCCATCTCCTGTCTTAGAATTCTGTTCTCCTCAGTCATCACATCCACCATCTGCTGGGCATGGGCCATCACTGCAAAAGGCTCTCCCTGTAGCTGTATGAAGGACTGCTGCTGGGGAACATGTCCTGCCTGCATAGACAACTGGGTATGGGAAGGACCCTGGAGTTGCTGCTGTTGTTGACATTGATTGTGTTGCTGATGATGATGCAACCTTGGAGTGGAGCCATAAGAGTCAGAAAGAAAGGCATGACCCCTCTGCGTTGTCTGATGAACAGGTCCTGGGGGGAAAGGCTCTGCCACTTGATGGGAGCCTGAACCATGTGGAACACGGGGTCCCATAATTGGGTATGGCTCTCCTTGGCTTGGAGGTGACTGGTGAGGAATTGATGGATGAGAGGAGTGAGAGGCAGCAGAGAGCATGCTGCTCAGAGTAGAGGATTGTGCACGAGACAAGGATCCAACAGAGGTCACAGAGGAGCTGGGACTGTGCTGGTTGAGGGGCCTCTGGTAGTGAACTGAGACCTCCTTAGTGGATCTGAGGAGAGATCAGTTGTGAGGTTATAATGCTGCCTGCCTTCAGTTTTGCACAGAATACAAAAAATATTTGTATGTGGACAAAAAGACCATTTCAAGTTTACAAATACACAGTCATGACAAAAAAGTTAACTTAAAGGTCAGAAACAACCAGTCAGAGCTAGGAGGGTGCTTGCACTATCAATCACTCTTGTGTACAGTCTGCTCACATACTTCCCTTGCTCTCTGCTATGCTAAAGCTTCTTCCTGGCAGTAGAGCCTGTTGTGAATGCTCAGACTACTTAGCCTGGCCACTAACGAGGGCAGATAAAAGGTTTTCCTGTAACAGTAAATGGTTTCTCTGCTATTAGTACATTGAGCAGCACATACAGGAGGTTGATTGATGACGCTTGACTGAAGATCTTCCTGCATTTCTGTAGATTGCAATAGTAGCTCAGGGAGGAGGTAGAGGAGCTTGATTTTTTTTCCACAGATTATCTGTCTCATACCATATGACACAATGACATTTCATATATAAAAAACATTTTTTTTTACATAAAAAAAAAAAATGAATTGATCGTTGAAGAAGAGCTCTTCAACGATCGAGGGCGCTGTAACTGGAGTTTTCTCTTCCAATACAACCCCAGGAACAGAACGTTTGTTAACGAAGTGAGGGATGCCAGCTGAGGAAACCGGAGCTCAGCTGATCCAAAAGAGAAAGATCACCATGCAAAACGGGGAGGAAGTTCCGAAGGACATCCTCACGCAGATCATCAAGACTGCAGCCACAGGTGGGAATGAAAAGATGGATGATAACCTTAAAAAGTGCACTAATTAAGGGCCCGCTTACAACAGTCTCTTACACTTACAGTCTCTTGAAACCAGGTCTCTTGAGTGTAATTTTTTGGGAGGTGTGAAGTTCTCTGCAGTTGCGAAAATACACATTTGCAGAATGTAGGGATGCAGGATTTGTTCTGTGCAAGCAGAAAACAGTCTACACAGGAAGGAAACAGTAAAAAAAAAAAAGAAAAAGGAAAAAAAATGGGGATAGCTTTGCACAGTGTGTGCTACATGAGTTCAGAGAGCAGAGAACTTATGTAGCCTACAAGAGAGAAATATGTGTTATGGAGACGCATTTTGCATTAGATGCAAATATTGAACAGATCTATGAAGCATGACAACTACAGTGAATTCAAGGTGTCATGGTGGCCTTATCTAGGCTGGCCATTGCCTTCCTACACAATTCTGTTCGATTCTAAATTCCCTTCAGTGCTCTGTCTGGCCTTTCTCCCATTGAAGTGAATAGCTCAGGCAGAATTTCAACCAGGTCAATTAGCAATGAACAAAAGGAGAAGTTGTGAATGATGCAGTTGATTTTCTGTACTGTTTTAGAATTGTAGTCTGCCTATGGTTTTAGCAATAGCAACAGAAGAAGTGAACGAAGCCATTTGGTGATGTCCACACTTCCAAAAATTGAATTAATATTAACAGTCGCCTTGTTCAGTTTGGCACTTCTCTCTTCACAGTGGGCGCGGGATTATTGTTTACAGAACAGATCATTTTTGGTGAGCTTCATATCGTCAAACAGACACATTACATACATCACGAGTAAAGGTTAAAGATTGAGTAGCATTTAGAACTTCAATAGAGTCCGTGCCTCCAGCGAGCAATTATTTCTCTTTAGCCAAGGGTCCAGATCCTCTGTACGATTTGTGTACAAAAAAGCAAAGCAGAAGAAATCTCTAAAAGGAAGTGAAGATGCATTTCACAACATTGTTTGCAAATAATGGTATGAGAAATTTGGTTTATTTTATATATGAAACATGATACTCCATTTGCCATGGCTACTCTTGCATCATAATTGCCTAAAAAAAAGGAACGTCAGAGCAGTTTCTGAGAAGCAGGTTCTTGACACACTAAAAATAAAATTCACTCGCAGAGAGGTTTCTGGTATCAAAAAAGGGTGTAACTTTGCTTATAGAAATATTCTCTGGGTTTACTTCATTTGAATTCAAAATATAAATATTATTTTGCAGTAGAAATACTGTTTCACTCCTTCAATTCAAACAATCAAACTTACAACTCAGTTGTTTTTTCTCCTTAATCACAGCAGGAGGATGACCTGACAACAATATAACTAAACAATAGCTCTTCTACATCTGTAACCATTAGCATAATTTTGGATCATTAATAACATTTATCATTTAGCAAATATTTAATTTGTCAAATGCTTAGACTCCAAAACCAACAACAAAAATGTATATAAAAAAACAAGGGACTTTGTGCATTGCAACCATACCTGCCCTTACTGTCACAACACAGATACATTTCATGTCTCAACTTGTCCTGCCAAATGAATAAAATAGTTTGGAATTCATTACTGTTAGACTCTGCTTCAAGGTAGATGGCGATGACTACTGTGAAACCAGCCCAACAGGATCTGTCCTCGTCATTTCTGAGACACTATTGAGAAACCATGTTTAACTGACTTATCTCAGATCAAATCCTATTGGAATCAAGCTATGGCTTTCACTGGAACCACATTTTATTCTCTATTGTCAACTGTATAGCAATAATTTGTTAACTGGGCGTATGCACACAGTGGCAGTTAAATGAGACTGTAAACTTAAAATCAGTAAATGGCCCTGAAAATTGTGATAACTTTAACCTGTATAAATACAAAAACAAGTTCTAACTGATCAGAGCATTATTCTTTGTGAAGCTTGAGTTTTCTGTAATTCAAAATTTTCAGCAGGGTTGTCAGATTTTGTCAATGTAAAAATATGCTATACACACTGTAATAAAATGTTGGGGATTTTCAACTAGCGAAAAATGCTTTGCACGCTTTCACTATAAAGCTCCCCTTTTATTTCAGTGTTCACCCAAAATGTCCTGCCTCCCTACCAGGATTGTTTTCTAGATTTTAATGTGTTTTTTGACTGATATGGCTCTGATTTCTTCAGCGGAAAGGCATTTTTTTATGTGCCATGTATATGTGTGTGTGTTCACTATTCATTACCTGAAAGATCCATATTCAGGAGGGGGCTGATATCGAACAGTTGGAACCTCTCTGGAGTGATTCCTTACTCTTGGCTCCTGATAAAAGTGGCCTCCAGATTCTGGATGACTGCCAGGAGAACATATTCCTTTAAAAGGATAGTCTGGTGGTGGGCCTCGATGCTGTGGCTTGTAGTAGTCTCCGGGCTGGCATGATGGGGGTAGCTGTGGGGAAAGTGGGGTGCTGCTTATAGGAGCATGGGCTTTCACACCACTGGTGGCTAAAGAAAGTTGCATAAGTCGTTCACTGAGAGACCGGACGTGTCCTTGCTTTAAATCTTTTAGTCCATCATCTTGGTGCACCTTCCCAGTACCACTGACACGCTGTAGTGTTGGGCGACCCTCAGTGCGAACTTTGGTGCTGGTCAGGCCAGTAACGTAGAAAGCAGCACCTAATGAGGCAGGCAGTGAAGGCTGCTGGGCCTGGCCATTCTGCTGCTGCTGCTGCTGCTGCTGCTGCTGCTGAGCCTGAGGAGGAGAACCATGGCCGCGGAAGTACTGTGACTGTACTTTGGCTTCCTCGTATGTAGGGAGATCTTCTAGGTTAGGGCATTGTCCTTGGGTGATGCCACCAACTCCACTGCCCCCGCCACTGGATGCTTCTCCACAAGAGCCCACACATCCCCCACCCCCACTGCCCCCACCATGCCCACCAACTCTGATGACACCAACCTTCTCCAGGCCACTGTCCGTCTGAAGCTCCTGTCCCTGGGGCTCTTGTCTTGCAATGTGAGCGCTTACAGAATGATCATCAGAGGGGCTTACCTGTCCATGTACTGAATAGCCACCTCCACCTCCACCTCCTGTTGCTACTCCAACCCCCCCTCCTCCAGACTGTTGCTGTTGTTGCAGCACATAGTTTCGATTCATCTGCTCCTGAAGGAGACGCTGAAGGACTGTACTGCCACCACCTGATACATTGCTATTTGATGGCTCTTCAGTTCCGGCCCTCATCTCCATCTCACGTTGGCAACGAACCTCATGGAAGGACAAACTACGCCCCCTGTCTGTATTCCAAGAGAAAAGTACAAAGGGGAAAATGTGTAAAAGAAAGGTAACTGGAGAAGAGATATGAGGGGCTATCACAAAAACTATTGAAAAATACTGGTGTTTTTAACATTCAAAAACTATCAAAAGTGTGATTTACTCAATAAAATATCAGTAAATTCATTAAAAAAATGTAAAACACCTACAGAAAACAGAGGGATACATTTACATCACAAAAAATCAATTTGAACATTTTTATGTGATTTTTGTCTTGCTTAACCTGGTCATTGAACTAGCTCTTCATACCTTTGACTGTGTGAGTAGGTACCAAGTTCTGCTAGAAAATGAAATCACCATCTTCATAAAGCTTGTCAGCAGAATCAAGTGTCTTAAAACTTCCTGTTAGATGGCTACGGAAGCGCATTGCTATCATGCAGTAAAAAAAAATTTTCGATCGCTATCTCGTTATAACGAGTTACGTATCTCGTTTTAACGACTTACGTATCTCGTTATAACGAGTTACGTATCTCGTTTTAACGACTTACGTATCTCGTTTTAACGAGTTACGTATCTCGTTATAACGAGTTACGTATCTCGTTTTAACGACTTACGTATCTCGTTTTAACGAGTTATGTATCTCGTTATAACGAGTTACGTATCTCGTTTTAACGACTTACGTATCTCGTTATAACGACTTACGTAACTCGTTAAAACGAGATAATTTTAGGTCCAGGAAGTGGCGGTATTATGCTAGGCTAGTACAGTGACTAACATGAATTGGTCAGGTTTCCCTTCATGTTTGGTCTACAACATGTAGAGATACGGATGCTGCTTTGCACTGTGGTTAAAACCATTAACAGCATGCCTACTCTGACAAGATCCTAAACAGAACGGGACTGCACAGAAGGAGACGTCAGTCCGGTCCTTTAGCTGTAGCGGCGTTCCTGACTGGATCGAAGCTGAAGTTGGCTTTCGATTGTAGCTTCTGATTCGGGAAATGGCTAAAGGGAGATTATAACGGAGGCTCAGACGTATTTGATGAACATTTTCTGGTCAGATTTTTTATTAGAACAGTACACTTGCTGAACAACGGCAACGGCTGTTCGTAACCAAGCAACCGAAATCAACAGAAGGCTAGGTAGTGGCAAAAGACAAAACTAGATCCTGTTAAGCATTCTTCAAAATAAAAGACTTCCTCTCTCCAAAATAAATCATACACAAAGCTTTGAATTTAATTATTTTTCACGTCACCTTTTGGAATTGTGTACAATCAAGTTAAATTCGGTGAATAATAATTATCATGTAAATTATACTTAACATATGACTTGACATATGACTGTAAATAAGTAACTGGAAATTATATTTAACATATAAATGTTAAGAAATCATTTGTTATGCTTTAAAAATGAACATACATCGACACTTCAAATCTGGAGTAGATTATTCTAATCTACGCTAATGGCAGAATATTTCAAACCTAGTTTGTGATTTGTGAAATCTTTATCTGAATTGAAACCTCAGTAATGAGAGATTTAAAAATATTTTTGCATCTGGAGTGCATTAGAAATAAACTCCTATCACATTTACAATATTTGTTATTATTTTAACCTTCTGTTTTCTTTCACTTTTTTGTCCTAGAGCACCTGCCTTTTTGTGTGGCTTACAAGGATCCATCAGCTGGGATAATAATGCCAACAACTTTTCAGATTCCGATTTATAGTGATGCAACGTAGCATCAGAGATGAATAATCTATTCCAGGTCGGAAGTGTCTAAGTATGTTAGCTTTAAAAGTTTAATAGTTAAAGATGCTACCCATCTCCTTAATTGGTCACATCAATATTATAAAAATTACAATATTGCCAAAATTCTTATATGTTTTCCAATCAGTTTCAATTTCCTCACTCCCCTTCTTTTTAAGGAGCTAAATATAACTTTTTCCAACTTCACTTAAATGGTAAACGCCCGAGAATGAAACTGTCTGTCTTATATCAGCCATATGACAGAGGGTGTTAACAATTATCAAACCTATTATGTTATTTCAACCCAGATCAGGGCAGCAATGTTTTACTTTACTGCCAGACAGCCCCCAGCATGGGTTACTATTGTGTCCCACTTGATCTCTATTGCTATAGACTTGTACATGTACTCATCAGGCAGGAAAAGGTTAATTAAGCAAACAAAATACCCATTTCTGAAAAATACAATGATGATCTGGCTAAAAACACTTGATTATTTGGGAGAAATGCAACAACTATCCGATATAATGTTCATCCATGTAGAGCAGGATTTAAACTGCTAAGGATATAACTAAAGTGTCTGATCTTTTTTCAGGGAAGGTATTTATGTAACTTGAAGAAATTAAAAACAAACATGATATTCCTACAAAATATTTCTATAACTATCTTCAAGTTCAGAGTTTTATTTTATCAAAGCAACACAATAATCTTTATCTACCCTCTTTGTCTTCATTAGAAGACATTATTGTAAGTCACCTATATGGTAAAGGAGAGGTGTCTCTTCTTTGCTCCTTGTTTGTCGACAAATATTAAAAATCTTTGACCAATATTTGACAAATATTATAATTTATTTATTTTATTTTATTTTTTTATTTTATCAGGTAAACCCCGTTGAGATACACATCTTATCTTATTTTCAAGAGGGACCTGGGTAGAAGTCTGCAACACACAGCAACCTGGTTACAAAATAAAATTAATGCATATGCAGAAGTGTAAAACAGTAGAAAAGCATTTAAAAACAGTGACACTGTTTAATAGAATCTCGTCTGTTTTTAAGAATCGCTCGAAATAAGTCCAGTGAAACCAGCTTTGACATCTTTATTTCAGACTGGAGCTGATTCCAGGCTGTAGGAGCCATCACACTAAAGCTTGCTTCCCTTTTTCAGTTTGGAAACGTGGAACATGCAAAAGAAAAATATTGTAAAAACGTAAAGAATGGGAATTAACAGATCTATGTTAAAGAAAGTTTAAGTATGCTGGAGCCAAGCCGAGTAGAGATTTATGAATCAGGATCATTAGGTGATTGTTTCTCAAGACGCTTAAAGGAGGCCATTCAGCTTTTGCTGATTTATGATTTATTTTGGAGAGAGGAAGTCTTTTATTTTGAAGAATGCTTAACAGGATCTAGTTTTGTCTTTTGCCACTACCTAGCCTTCTGTTGATTTCGGTTGCTTGGTTACGAACAGCCGTTGCCGTTGTTCAGCAAGTGTACTGTTCTAATAAAAAATCTGACCAGAAAATGTTCATCAAATACGTCTGAGCCTCCGTTATAATCTCCCTTTAGCCATTTCCCGAATCAGAAGCTACAATCGAAAGCCAACTTCAGCTTCGATCCAGTCAGGAACGCCGCCACAGCTAGAGGACCGGACTGACGTCTCCTTCTGTGCAGTCCCGTTCTGTTTAGGATCTTGTCAGAGTACGCATGCTGTTAATGGTTTTAACCACAGTGCAAAGCAGCATCCGTATATCTACATGTTGTAGACCAAACATGAAGGGAAACCTGACCAATTCATGTTAGTCACTGTACTAGCCTAGCATAATACCGCCACTTCCTGGACCTAAAATTATCTCGTTTTAACGAGTTACGTATCTCGTTATAACGAGATACGTAACTCGTTAAAACGAGATACGTAAGTCGTTAAAACGAGATACGTAAGTCGTTATAACGAGATACGTAACTCGTTATAACGAGATACGTAACTCGTTAAAACGAGATACGTAAGTCGTTAAAACGAGATACGTAACTCGTTATAACGAGATACGTAACTCGTTAAAACGAGATACGTAAGTCGTTAAAACGAGATACGTAAGTCGTTATAACGAGATACGTAACTCGTTAAAACGAGATACGTAACTCGTTATAACGAGATACGTAACTCATTAAAACGAGATACGTAAGTCGTTAAAACGAGATACGTAACTCGTTGTAACGATATACGTAAGTCGTTAAAACGAGATACGTAACTCGTTAAAACGAGATACGTAACTCGTTATAACGAGATAGCGATCGAAAAAATTTTTTTACTGCATGATAGCAATGCGCTTCCGTAGATGGCTGTGTTGACTATGGACTTTAGAATGAACAGTGGACCAACACCAGCAGATCACAAGGCAGCCCAAATCATCACTGACAGTGAAACTTTACACTGGACTTCAACAGCATGTGCCTCTCCAGTCCTCCTCTAAACTCTGAGACACTGACTTCAAAATGCAATGCAAACAACTTTCAAGACTTTTTTCTTCCAACTACTTCTTTTTATTGAAAACCTTTGCTTATGTCAACATTTGATATGAGCAGTGGTTTTAAACTGTAAATGAAGCAAATAAATTAATAAATAAAACAAATGAAATAAATAAATGCATCTGAGAAAAGGACTTCGGAACTCTCAGCAATAGTCTAGTTTTTCATTTTCTCCTAGGCACAGAGAAGACACTTGTCATCTTGAGAAACATAGATATCTCTTGAAAAGGTAATAATTAATAATTTGACCATATGAATATGCTAAACAAAGGTGTGTCCACTAAATAACATTGCAGGTGTCTCCAAACTCAGTCTGCCTAAGGAGTGTCTAATTGTCAAAGTGCTTTTTGGCTACATGGCATGTACTACATGAACACAAGCACGAGAAGTGAAGGAGAGTTGCCCCAAGATATCAGAAAAAAAATGATAGGTAAGCATGTTAAAGGTGAAGACTATATTTATCCAAATAATATAACATCTATAAGCTTGATGCTCCTCTGATATATTGTTCAGAAATTTCAAGTCCACAGAACTGTAGCCAACCACGCAGGCTATATAGCTCTTGGAGGATAACTGATGACAAATTGAAGAGAAGGAAAATACAAATGGTAACCAAAGAGCCCAGAATAACCTCCAAAGAGAGGAGATTTTGAGGAGCAATTCTTTGAAACCACAAGGAAGTACATACTGAAATATTAACCACCCCCCCACCACCCCCTGCTCAGTTCCTGGCCTTCCATTCTTTTTTTTTTTTGTCAATTATCATTTCCTCTGTCTTCAAACTGGTGAACTCATAATAGTTGTTCCGCTGCTGTAAATCACATATGGCAAAAATTCCATAATGTATACTGGTCATTGGTTAAGAAGCTAGATGTCCAGAGTCAGGGTGGGGGGTAAGGAAAAAATGTGGACAGCCGAAACAGTTAACTGGAGCCTTATTGCTGCAGTATGTAACTTTTTTTTTTTTTACATATTTGTTGAAACTGTCAATGTTGCTCTTTACTACCACTAAACCTTTTCCTTATCAGCAGATCTTGTGAATGGTGGGCTGGTTAGTATGGTCACTGATGATGGCAGGTAAAGTTTTCCTGTAATGGTAAGTTGTTTCTTTGCCATTAGCACATTTAGCAGTGAGTATGTAACGTTGAGTGGCAGCACAAAGACCCTCCTCCTGGCTCTGATTGGTTGTTTTTGGTTAGGAGCGGTGCTTTTCTTCAGACAGTAATAGTAGCGCAGAAGATTTATCTTTTCACAGATTATCTGTCTCATAACATGCTCTCACGACATGGAGATAGTTTTAACAACAACAAAAACAAACAAACATGTTTTTATAAAAGCTACATACTGCACCTTTAAGAGAATTGTAAAGCATAGCCTCTTAAAAATTGGTAGAAACTCATTAAGCATAGGCTTCAGTTGGACTAAGTGCTTCAAAGACCTCAACACACAAACATATCCAGAAAATGGACTTCAACTACCACATTCCTTTAGTTTAAACAATTCATGAACCACATCAAAAGTGTTTTCCATGAAAACACTTTTGATGTGTTGCAAAAATAAAGGATTGTTCATCAGTGATTCAAATTCATCTTTTTAGATCAAGGTAAAATTTGCACTTCATTGGAAATCTTGGCTCAAGAGCCTGGAGGAAGAGTGTAGAGGAACAGAATCCACATTGTTTGAGTTCTAGGGTGATGTTTCCACAGTCAGTGATCATTTGGAAAGTGATGTTATCTGCTGCTGTTGGTTCAACTTTGTTCAATTCCTTAGTCAGTGCAGCCATTTATTAGAAAATTGGAATGCCCTTCACATCTTTATGGAAATCCTGATTTTATTTTCCAGCTGCAGTTGGCACCTGTCCACATTTTTAAAGTACCTATATCTGCTTCAAAAGGCAATTAACCAGCAAACTGGATTTAACTAAACTTCTCAGATAATCTTTGTATCTTCAGGAAGAAAAGGAGAAAACAACACAAGTAAGCTAAAGGTCTCTATTAAAGCAACTTTAATTTCTTTATCACATCATTAGATCCACAAGTGAAAATCCTTTATTACAAAAAATTATTTGTAATATATTATTTTACATAGTAAATTCATGCGTTGAACAATTATATTTATTGCATATGAATGCAATAAATATAATTGCATTCATATTTATTGGAATAACCCAACTTTTAAAAATATTCCAATTTATCAACAAGAAAGACCTATTTGACCTGATTTTGAAGAAAACAAAACAAAACAAATAAAGTGAAGAAAAAAGAAAGTGGACAGAGAAACAAAGAGACCATATGTTTCACCTTTGACCTCAATAAGATCCCCAAAAGATTTGTTGATTTGATGGCACAGCAGAACAAAAAAGAGGTAGACAAAGTAAGGTGTCACTGCTTTTATAGAACCTCTTACCCACAAATGAGTATTTTACCACCACAAACGTCAGTTCAAATAAATTTAATTAAAAAGTAGTACCTGAAGCAGTTTTCTGATAGAAAAATGTAAACTTGAGGGAGATTAGTTGACTCAAGAGATGATACCTTCCACTAAAAGTATTGTAACTACCTGAACAGAGCACAGTAGATTGGAGAACTTGAAGTTGTCTCTGAAAGGAAGATGTGTTTTGGTTGTCGATTAGCAGAAGCAGAAAGCTTTTAATTAATTACATAATCTAATCTAGTTCCCTCTTCATAACATCTTTGTAAAAAAACAAAGGAACAATTTAATATCTTGGTAGTAAAAAAAAAAGTATGTGCAACTTAGTCCAACTCTTTTCACATATGCATTGAACTTTCCAGAGATTCTTAGTGTTCAAAACAATAATTGCATTCAGGTGCAGTTTAATTCCAAAGTAGGAGAGTGGATTCATTTTGAAAAACTGCTCCTACATTAGATTACATATTTTAGGAACCTAGCAAATTTTCTCGTCAGTTGGATTTTTCCAGTTTGAATACAGTAAAGTAGAATATCTGCATAAAATAAATTAATGTAAATATAAACATAAACATAGTGTTTATCAAAACAATAGGTTAAAAGCAACTGCTAGTGCATTTATTGTCGATTATATTGCACAAAATAGTCTTGAAAGAAATTATGTAACCCTATTCTTCAATAAGAAATATTGATGTTTAATTTTTGTATCTATGGAAGTTACAAAAAAATTACATTTCAAGTCACTAAACTCTTCTTCAAAAGGATGGTAATATGAACTTTCACTGCCCAGAATGTTTAAGCTTCACAATTTTCATGGAGTTCGTGGTGGATTCACTGTCATGTTGCAGAGTTCTGCTTTAGCGTAATTATTTTGTTAATAACTTTAAACTTACCCAAGCACTGGTATGAGGTTTAAACTAAGTAAATCATCTTTATAAAGCTGAGAAAAATGTTCTTATCATACATTTCTTTACTTTAAGAATTGAGATGAGAGGGCGGCTTAAATTTATTCCATACCAGCAATTGTGCTTACAACTTTTCACATAAAATGTAAAAAAAAAAAAAAAAAAAGTCTTTAGTTTTTGTTGCTGAAATTGAAATGAAAAACCTGTATATCCAAAACTGTTATAATAGCACACGTGATTGTATTAGTCACATTATTTCGGAAAAAAAAAAAAAATCATGGTCTTATTTTTTTTAACAAGAGCAAGTAATACTTTTAATATGCACTGTAAAAAACAAATATCTACCCAAAATGGCTGAAATTACAAGAAAACATACTGTAATAAAAAATTTCATTTTCAGTCTTATTTCATTTTTGATGGAACTGATGATACTTTTTCTCATTTATTTACGGATTATATCTGCTTTGTTTTGTATTTCTGCAAGATGTGTTTGTCCATTAAATAAGTTTGCAGATAATGTTTAGATGTTTCTACAGCTGTGATAGCAGAAGAGACCTGAAGACATCTTGGGTAAAATGCTTGATCTGGTAATTGTCTTAAAGGACTGACATGTGTGGAATGTAGTTTGTACCCTGGTTTGACCTGAACCCATGACTAACTGACAAAGAAGAATTAGAAGTTTCTCCTGAAATCCTTATCAGCTCTCTTTCCTGCCATAAAATCATCCCCTCCAAGAGGTGAGGGATACTTCATGAGGTCGGGGTCAGGATTGTGTTTGTGGTCCATCTGACAATAGAGATAAGATCAGACTTTGGGTGGGTCCTTTCCTTGCTGTGACTCTATATCGATGTGATGTGTGTTGTTCAGGGTTCTTCTTCTGACTGTGCTAAGGAGATGGGTCTTCGAACGCTTTTGCCTTCAAATAAAGAAACTCAAAGACAAAGATTAATCTTTCTCTTATTTTTGAAACAGCTTCTCATTCTTTGATAATGAAATTTCCATAAAACACATTTTTGTGCACATATCCTCCCACCAACAAAAAACTTGATCAGAATAAGGTTAAGTAGCATTGTTAATGTATAGTCTTTATCCTCATATTCTCAGACCCTACACCATCAATTTGATTAGTTTAAATTGACCAGTGTTGAATTTAAATTGCAAAATAACAATAACAACAATATTGTAGTACAGAACCAATGCCTGGAAAGTCTAATTTGTAATTCCGGATTAGCTTTAAATGAAACTCATCAAATTCTGCAGCATTCTATTATGTTATGCCTAATACGCTCTTTTTTATCTGAACCTGAATTTTTCCAATATTTTTGAATGAATGGCTTCTATCAAATTCATGTGTGAACTAGAGGTAAAAGTATTTTGGATCTGTCAAATGTAAGGATGATGTTGGGGTGTCTCATGGCACAGTGGTTAGAGTAGATGCCTTTATACAGAAGCTACAGACCTCAACGCAGCTGTACTTGTTTGACTCCTATCCTCAGCTCTTTTGCCGCATGTCTTCCCCCTTCCCATCTCTCTGTCAACTTCCTGTCAAATCACTGTCAAATAAAGGGCACTAGTACCAAAAATGTTCTTAAAAAAGATAAAGTGACTAAGTCTTTTCAGAATATGAAAAAGCAAACAGCTCACACTTACAAAGTTACAACCTACACCATTTGAACATTTCCAAAGCTGAGTCAAAGAAATTAGAAATATTCACCTGAAGACATAAACATGCATTTTTACTTCAACATTCAACAATGTTGAAGAAACCAACCCAGATGTATTTTAAATTTCACAACATTTCAGTGGTCAGAAGAAGTATTGGGTAAAACAACCCAGTTAAGGAGAATTGAAAGAATTGACAATAATAATAATGGCTTCTACTGACAAAGCTGAATGTCTAACACTTTACACCCATTTTACAAAGAGGAAAAGATTATTACATGTTGAGCTTCCCGTTATCCTTGTCACTCTCAAGGATGAAGATGCTTTTTTCCGAAACATCTGTAGGTAAATGAGACAAAAAGGAAAAATGCCTGTTTTAAAAGGATTTTCAATCATTTTCTTTAAGAGGAGTGTCCGGTGACTGGGTCATTTTTTCATAACATTCAGCTTTCAGACATTTGCTGGGGTCAGGAGGGTGAGGGAAATCAAACTGCCCTGATTTTTATGAACACATAAGAAAAACACAAGTTTGTATTTCTAACCACATTAGGACTTTGTATGGACTTTCATTTATTTATTTAGTTAGTCCATTTGTGGTGAAACCTAAGCAGTTACATTAAATTTGTTACCAGTATATTTTTAATGTCATCCATTCTCAAACCATTCCTGTAACCCTAACCACTATTTTTAAAAATGGGGAGCCACAATGTTGCAACCAGGCTCCAGATAAACATGTAAGACTTCAAAAGGTATTACATACCAGGAATGGTAACATATGAGGGGCCGTTTAGGACAAAAACTATGTTTTGTCTCACACACTACTAAAGACTCATACACTCACAAAATATTAAAATTGCACATATACATTTATTAAAATGTCACACACATACAATTTTCTCTCTCTCATACACAAAATACTAAAATTTCACATATTTACTATTAAAATATCACACGCGCATACAATATTTTTTCTCTCTCGCACACACACAAGACTAAACTTGCACATATACACTACTACAATATCACACACACACATACACACAAAGCATACAGACAAACTATTCTGAATGATAGGTCAAGAACTAATACTAGGCTGAAAGAATGAATGAATGAATGAATGGGACTGAGACTTGTATTTTTCTGTGTGAAAGACTAATTTTTTGTACGTGTGAAAGGGACTTTTTTTTTTTTTGAATGCGTGAGAGTTGTCACGGAAGAGGCGGGGCATAATTTGGAGATCAGATCGCGCATGCGTTGTTACCACAGTGAAGTTAGCTTCAAATTGGATATTGACGCTCCCCGGTGTAAGCGGCTCAAGGTTGATCCGATTTATGAACGCTAATTTCGGCCAGCCGTTCTCTACCGCTCCCTCCTCAAGCACTGATGTTTATGTCTATGCCGAGAAGGACCTCGCTGCATAGACATAATATAAGAGTAGACCCCGCGTTGGCTGCTCTGGCGCAGGAAATACGGCGGCCATCTTGGAGCGGTCGTCCCTCCTACTTTGCTCAACCAAAACAGCAGAAGATGCCTCAGCACTGAGGGATATTGTTGTTCGGATCTATGGACTATTGATCTGAGGGCTCCACAGACAACTTTTCATAAGTAAGATGGACATATTATTGTGTAAATATTGTGATTAGAATATTACTTTACTGTATTTATGTCCACTGACGAGATACCAGCTAATATTAGCTACAGTGCTTGGTGTAATACGGGTTCAGCCCCGCTATGAAGGCTAACTGAGATTCTGTACATCTAAAAAAAAAAAATTATTCTCTAACATTGACTTAGATTATCTGACACAAGAACCTACATTAGAAATGTGACAGTGTAACGTATATTATAAAACTTATATTACTTGTTGTAACATTCATCAGCAAAGTTTACACAGGTGGTAAAGACTATTATTTATATGTAATTCTTTCACTCTGTCAAAAGTAAGAAACATCCCATATCTTTCGTTTTTGTTTTGAAGGTTTCCTAAAGATACGATGTGAGGAAGAAGAGGGAGAAATCTATAAAGAGAGATGGATTCACTGCAGCACGGATGAATCTCGCGGTCTCCCGTTTTAATTTTCTTTTGAAATCTGTGATACAGCTTCATCTTTAGGAAGGAGTTTCTCTCTCAGGATGTATTTGTACTTCTCTCTTTTATTTACTTCAGCACAGTTCACAGTTTCTAACAATTTCCGTTGCTTTCTGTGTACTTCTAAATCTGCTCCTTTTTCGCATCTTTTCGGGCCTACTACTGCCTCTAGTGCCGTGGGGATGGTAACACAACTAATATAAATACATTACTAAATCAGAATACCAAAGTCGTTATTATTTATTATTAATTCTGGCATAATTGGAACAGCAAAAGATAAAGTCCCTCACAAGACACCATACCTTTTAATTTTCTTAAGGAAGTAGAGCTAATTAAATGACATAAACAATACCTGAAAGTGGTTCCAGTTTCACTGGTTGGCCAACCTGTTGAAACTATGGCAAATTTTAAATACCTTGGATCATTCCTGGACAGTCAGCTCAATTTTGCTGACAACACTAACTACATAAGAAACGACACTCTATCTTTTAAGAAGACCCAGTGATCTTGGGGTTACCCAACAAGTGCAACTCATGCAAAACCTCTAGTTGGTTAGAGGTAACATTAGCTAACATTGTTAATATTTTAACAATGAGTTAAAATGTTAAAACTTAAAAATTTAACTTAAGTTTTAACTCATCTCAAGTATTAACTGTTGACTGCTTTAGCTTTTCATCTCCTCGGCTGGTTTGGTCACATGACCAACAGACACATGAGTCTGTTGGTCACTAACAGACAATCTTTTAAGAATACTTTGAATGGCAGGAAAAATAGTAAGTAAATAGTGGTGAAACCAAAAACAACTCTGTTTCAACTGTTTGCTGAAAGAACATGGAAGACGGCATAAAATATTTCAGCAGAGAGCAGCCGTCCTCTTTTTTTTTCATCAGTTTGAGCTCATGAAGGCATTGCTGTGTTCCTCTGGTAACTATAGAACATCTATTAGAAGCCATTCATTGACAGTGCAATAAATATTCTTAGCCAAACTAGATGACATAACATTTACCTATAGTAAAACATCAAGTGTTTTACTTGATGCACAAATTGTTGATATTGTGATTCTATTCATGAGTTTTATTTTATTGTCTTAGAGTCAAAGAAAGATTTCCACCTTGGAAGACTAAATAGTTTAATCATATTTTTCCTATATATAGGACTCTACCAACAAAACAAAAATGCGGATTATTGCTTGTATCTGTTTAACAACCATGGTTATTTGTCTGTGAACCTAATTAATTTGTTCGTTATTGACTTTTGCTCAATTAAATTTCTTATGTACACATTGTATATAGTATTTTTATTGTTGTTGATAATGTTGTTTGTCATGTCTTATTTCTTTTGTTCCTCCTATAATTGATGTAGATGTATATTATTTATAATGTATAAATGTATTGTTTATGTCACCTAATTAGCTCTACATCCTGAAAAAAAATATGGTATTTTAGAAGATAATTTATCTTTCACGTTGCCAGTAATGGCGAAATTAATAGTAAATAATAAAGATTTGGTGGTATTCTCGTTTAGTGACATAATTATATTAGTTGTACTACCACCCCCACGCCACTAGAGGCAGTAGCAGGCCTGAAAAGATGCGACTAAGAAGTAGATTTAGGAGTACACAGAAAGCTACGGAATTTGTTAAAAGCTGTGAGCTGCGCTGAAGTAATTAAAAAAAGAGAAGTTTAAATACATTCTGAGAGTGAAACTCCTTCCTACAGATGAAGCTATATCACAGATTTCAAAAGAAAATTAAAACGGGAGAACGCGGATAATATAGGAAATGGCGTCCCTTTCACTTCTGGAGAGCAATGATCCCATTTCCAAATAAGGTAAAGAGACTTGACAGTGGTCTGTTCCCGCCCCTTTCTGTTTGCTGCAGCGAGGTGTGGAGTACCTCACTGGATTGGAGCGGTGAGCACATGCTACGCATGCTAACCACAGATAGCTCATGTTGCATGTGCTGAGCGGCGTATTTAGCGGCTGCTCAAGAAGGACTTTTTTTCCCCCACCTGCAACCCCTGTCTCTCCTCCTCTCTTTCTACTCCTGGTTATGGAGACGAATACCCAGCTATGGCCAGTAATTTTTGGGATCAATTACCTTTTCATTCTACAAGTAGTCATACCAGGACTCACTACAGCCACATTTCATGGGGGACAGAAAAGAGGATTTTTCAAAATGGTGCAGACATTTTAAAGTGACTGTTGCTGCTGATCCTGATACCACTGAGGGTAGTTTGGTGAAACTGCTACCTACATAACGACTTGCTTTGTCCCAAAGGTCAGAGTGCACCAGGGAAATCCGAGGTTTATCAAGTGTTAATTCCATTTGCGCTTATTATAGAAACAATGCATGTTCTTCACGGTAATCCTTGTTCTGGTCATTACAGTGCTGAGCGTACATTTAAGAAAGCATTGACAGTGTGTTATTGGCCAGGAATGAGATCTGATATTAACAACTTCTGTAATCTCTGTAAGACGTGAAGCTTTTCGAAAAGCTGTACCAAAGCACAGAACCCCTTTGCAATCTATTCAGACTGACAGACCATTTCAGTTGGTCTGTACGGACATTACTGAACTTCCGGTTACCTCTCTTGGTAATAGATATGTACTTGTGGTACAGGACCATTTTACCAAGTATGTAAACTCCTATGCTATGTCTGACCAAAAGGCTGCCACAGTAGGACAGTTACTCTGTGAACGGTATATCCCTGAACATGGTGTTCCTGAGAAACTGTTGTCAGATCAGGGACGACAATATGAGTGTGAAATTACTCACACCATCTGTCAGAGACTACAGATGACAAAGAAAAGAACCTCTCCATATCGCCCAAGAGGGAATGGTATGGTTGAGCGGTTTAATCAGACTTTGAAAGAGCAGTTGGTCCGACTCATTCAGGACTATGGAGGTGAATGGGACCACTACCTCCCTGCTGTGGTACTTTCTTTCAACTCTACTCCTCACTCGAGAACTGGGTACTCACCATATCATGGACGAGAACCCCGACTACCTGCTAATGTCCATATTTCATCGCCAAAGGTTTCTGATTGCCCTATGGTTCAAAACTGGCTACACGGATGGACGCTGCTTTTGAGACTGTTCTTCTCCATCGTGAAGGACAAAGACAAAAACGAGAGTACTATTACAACAAAGACACAAGGTTTAGGCCCTATGCTTGTGGTGATCTGGTATGGATAGATGACCCCACCACACAAAGACAAAAGCTTTCCCCAAACTGGACTGGACCATATAAGGTTGTATCTGTGGATGACAAGGGGCCCCTGTACAAGCTGGTGGGTGTGAAATATCCACAGGCTGTGATCATAGTCATTCACTATGATTGTTTAAAACCTTACCGTAGCTCCACACACTGATGTCACTCAGCCTGTATTCTCACCAAACAGGGACACACTGCCGAGGTACACCGCTTTGTCTGGTTCATTGCCCTGGCTCTTTGGCCAAACAACTGCAGCCCAGGCATCGGAAACTGCTAGGTCGTTGCCATCTTCACTAAGGATTCCAACTGGACTAGATTCCCATCAGCCTGCACAACCACCCCCCAGCTTGCCATCCTCTGGGGTGCAGTACACCCAGGTGTGGGTGTACTGTTTTCGGAAGCCACGACGACTGCTGTTATGAGAAAAGAAAATGATCTAGAGTTGTTTTTCATATTAGACGTTGTAAAACTGGTTCATTTAAAAACAAACATGTTGACAGTTGTTCTTTATGGGGTCTTATTGTGAGTTTGTATCCTTTGTTTTGCAACCCCCAGATGGTATGAGTTACTGATGATACAGTCTGGACAGATTGTGCTTTGATGAAATTATTATTCTTTTAATAATAAAATGTCCTCATTTCATTTTGAAATGAGGACATTTCATTTAAAGAGGGGGAAGTATATAAGATAATTTTCCTTTTCAATTAATATGGTTTTATGCAAAATCAGTAGGGATGTGCCGATCAGGTTTTTTCCTGCCGATACCGATCACCCATGAGGGCCGATACCGATCACCGATACCGATCACATAATTATTATTATTTATTTATTTTTTTTATCATGAACCCTACCGGTTACATTATGTGGAAAAAGGAACCATGAATTCACCTTAATTTAGACAAAAACTTGTTTTTATAACTTTTTTCAAGAAGAAAACTAAACCAAACAGGCATTGTGCAAATTGTACTGCTATTGATAATACTATCTTTAACAGACTGAAAACATATGAAGGCTCTGAAGAGGCTAAATAATACAAAGCCAAAGTAAAACCTCTCAACATTGCCAAAAAAAAGTTCAAGTATAAAACTTAACATTCAAAGGCAAAAACAGGTTCCATTACAATAAACAATCCAGAGTTACTGAATGAAAACTTCCTGATAGCATGGCGGCTAGCTGATTACTGCTAGCTCTGATTGGCTGTTTCTGACTGAGCGGAGTAATTATGCAGAACAGGGAGGAGATCGATTATTTTTTTAGAGATTATCTGTCTCATGTTAGGACAGCTAAAGTTTTAATACGTATGTATTTTTATTTTTTTTTAAGTTAGATGCTGCAGCTTTAAACAGGTTCGGTGTGAGAGTCACTACCAGGTGGAGCAGAAGCGAAGCTCCGTCTGTGAAATATTACTACCTGTAGCGTAGCAGCGGTTCAACAACGAGAGCAGAACCAGCGTCTTACATCGCAGCTCGAAGACTTAAATAATTTTGCCGGTTATTTTTTTAGCTTTCTGACCATCATGCTAATCCGGGTGAGTGTTTGTAGCTGTGCGCTGCTTTACCTGCTATCTGATCCTCCGTATGTCTTTTTTACTGCAGTGAGCCTCGATGTAGCCAAACTCCGTCAAGTATGGCATTGTTTTTGTGTCGTATTAGCTTCGTTGTGTTGATGCATTTTGACTGCTTCAATTTTCCGCCGCAACACGCAAACTTCCCCATTGACTCAGTGCGTTATAGTTCCACATTGCTTAGGATTTGTTGTTGCGCGTTTGCGCAGAGTGAAGGAAAGAGGAGACCAGCTGCACAGGCAGGCTGGAAATGAGATGATCGGTATCGGCAACAAGAGCCAATGATTGCCGATCACCGATCATGCACTTTTTCACGAAAATTGGCCCGATTATGATCGGTGACCGATCGATCGGCACACCTCTAAAAATCAGTTATAAAAAATCAGGTTTTTTTTTTATAAGGGCCCGAAACGGGTTCTGGGCACCTCCAAGCCCAGGCCCCCATCTGGCCCGGCTTGGGGGGCAGCAGCCCCCCCAGCAGCTCCGCGCCTGCCCACCACCGTGTTGTTGCGTGATGGATGGTTGTAACTGAAACTGCAATTTCGTTGTCTTTGTGACAATGACAATAAAATTTTTCTGATTCTGATTTTTCTGATTCTTAGTGTTACATGCCTTGTAAATATTGTAATACTTCTTTAGAAAACTGCACGGAATAGTCCTTTAAAAAGCTAATGAATAACACTGGATGCTGACCGAAGCTGTTAGGCAACAAGCAGAACAACACCTCTTTCTGGACACTGCGTGGAAATAACTAGATTTTTCTTATTTTAATTTTTTTTATTTACCGTAAACTTCCGAAGATTAAAACACAAAATGAAGCTTCTACAGATATGACGGATTTATAAGGAACGTAACATCGATGTGTGCATGCGCATTATCATAAAGTATTCTGGATTTACGGATATGACAGACAGTCGGCGTTAGCTCCGCTCCCCCAACCAGCGCTCGGAGGTTCACTTAGGCTCTAAGTAAGTGAGCGCTTGAGGACGGCTGGCCGAAATTAGCGTTCATAAATCGGATCAACCTTGAGCTAAACGCCGCTTACACCGTGGAGCGTCAATATCCAATTTGAAGCTAACTTCACTGTGGTATCAACGCATGCGCGATCTGATCTCCAAATTATGCCCCGCCTCTTCCGTGACAACTCTCACGCATTCAAAAAAATAGTCTTTCATACAGACAAATACAGGTCTCATCCCCATTCATTCATTCCATTCAGCTTAGTGTTATTTCACACACACATACATTTTCGACCTATCATTCAGATCAGTGTCTGTATGTTTTGTGTGTGTGTGTGTGTGTGTGTGTGTGATATTTTAGTAGTGTATATGTGCAACTTCAGTATTTTGTGCGTGTGTGAGAGAGAAAAATTGTATGTGTGTGTGACATTTTAATAGTATATATGTGCAATTTTAATATTTTGTGTGTGTATGAGTTTTTAGTAGTGTGTGAGACAAAACAGTTTTTGTCCTAAACCGCCCCTCATAGTAACAGGCAGGCAATATAAACAAAATGGCCCAAACACTTTATCACTTTATCTAGTCCAGAAGACTTCAAAGTTCTTTACACTACAATCAGTCGCTCACTCTTTTATGCACACCTGATGGTACACTGCTGGTGTTAGGCTGTGTGTTAGTCACGTCTGCTCTAAGGCACACTGACAGAACTGTCAGTGTACAATCAGCGCCACTGGGCCCTCTGATCACCACCAGCAAGAAAATATAGACACACAGTATACAAACATGTTTGAATTTCAAAGTACATTAAAGTATTGAACTGTAGTTCAAACTTCACATTCATTTTAGTAGCTCAAATTATGTCTTAATACACAACATTACCTTAAATCTAAAAAGGTAAACCACCAAATTAGTACCAGCCTTTGGTTCCCTTGTGCCCTATCAGTCTTCTGAAGGTTAAGTATTTATGCCACAAAAGGCCTAAATAGGCCACGAAGCCAAATACATCCATCACACACACAGACATATACTCGGGCCTGCTACTAGATCTTTTTAAGAGCCTATTTATCTCTGTTACTTTCCTGTAAAACTCATCAAACATAAAAGTATCCTACCTTTGCTGGTTGGAGTGCTGATCTGTGTAAAGGAAAGAATCCACTAAATTTCACTTGGTCTCTCCAAAATCAGGGAACTATCAGCTTTGAGCTCATGTAAGGCAATTGTTTTTCCATGTGCTGCTCACACAGTTTTCCCACACAAAAACAGGTGGGGCAGGGTGGTAGACAGGTGAGTCTGGCAACGGTTCAGTTGTGACTACACCTCTATACTTCTGCATAAAACTCTGGCAGAACTGAAAGTGCTCTTTCGTGGCTTCAAACTTATCACATGAGAACTTGTTAAATATTTTTTCCTGGCCTTATAATAATGGGACGTTATAGTTTAACACAAAGTATTTTGCTGAGTTGATTTAAATTCCCACTCTATGAAAAACCTTGGGTGAAAACCATCTGCCAACACAACACACAAGATTTAATAAGACAGTCAACAGTCCATATGTACACATAAAAATAAGCAATTTTCATTTTGGAAAAATTATGTTAAACACTGAAAAAAATCTCTTCATCAACCAGCTCAAAATCCAAGATGTCTGCAGATCATACAAAACGTGCTACGTTAAAGAACTATTTACTACTGACTTTGACAGCATTTCAATAAATCTGTCACAAAACTTGTAACAGACATTTACACATTTAATAAGGACATTTAAATGAAAAAAAATGCTGGGAGGCAATTTGTTATCAACCTATTATTCTAATTGCAGTAAGCCTGATTGCTGCACAAACAATTACTAATTTCTGCAGGTTCTCTGATTTGCAGGTGAATAATAGAGACATTGGGTGTGACAGTTCTCTCTTTGAAACCAAGTTGAAGAGAATAAGTTGGACAAATACAAGGGAAAATGGAACACACCACAAATATGCTAAGTGTATAAAAAATATTGTCATATTTATACATTTAGGCCTAATTTTAAATGTTTCTCTGAATTGAGATATTGAAGGTTAGATTAGTTCTCAACTATGTTTGCCTTTATAATGAAACAAATATTTTCTTTGCTTAAACTTTGGTTAGCTATTTACTTACAGAACAAGCTAAAGATTGTAATCTGACTTTTAAAAAAAAGCATCGGTACAACTTTCACCTCCTATGTACCAAAGGACGCACAGTGGAGTAGCGTGGAACTCACACCAAGAAACAAGCAGTTTCCTCCAAGAAACCTCAGAGCCTAAGGAAGTAGGGCGGGGACGGGGTGCTTAGTTTGGCTTTTTAGAAAATAGTGGATCAACACTTCAGCTTTTCCAGGCTTGAAAGTTTTAGACAAAACATAAATAAGTTCAATCGCAGCAGCTTCGTCTCTGTGTGTGTGTGTGTGTGTGTGTGTGTGTGTGGGGGGGGGGGTAGAGGGGTAAATGACTCGCGAGAAGTCAACCATGTTTATAGCCTAGAACTGGAGGTTTTTATCTGGTTCTTTTTTATGTTCGTTTGCTTGTCTGTTTGTTTTGATGCCTACAAAGTAAGTAGCCTAACGCTTTCAGGAAATCGTTGGCATACCAACGGAAGCAGCACGTTATTTAAGCAGTGCACTAGGTCTGTGGACAGTTTGAATTTACCTTTTTGTAAAGCTGCTTCCGTCTTCTTTCCTTGAAGCTACACGAACATCTTTTTTCTAGTTCTTCCCCTCGACTCAGCATTAATCCTGTGTCCCCGTTTACAGGGTCACTGCTTCGTGACCAAATAGTTCGTCCTCGCTGAAAACTGTACTTGGAAAGTTGAAGAAAAAAAGTGGAGCAATAGGCGGCAGGAAGCCGTCCCAGACTGTTCTGCACAACAGGAGAAATTTCCAGCCTCCCCCCTCCTCAAAGACCTCCTACGTCTTTAAAATACTTTTTTTAATCTCTCTTTATTTGTGCTCGGAAATCCCTCATCTCATCTTGCAGTTTCCCATGCGTTTTATGTTCAAATCAACTTAATTCTTAATTCCTACATGCTATTCTAAACGATCACATTACACACTTCACCAATAGAAAAGAAAAACTTGAATGTTGAATGAAATCATAGTTTTTAAAGAAAAACTGTTATTAAATATTTGCCACACTCTGGCAGGCTTCGGAAGTTGTTTCGTTTTTCTAAGAACATAATAGTCTACAAGAGTCCATCTGCTCATTACGTGGCAAAGCTCTGAACTTAGAACAGAAAGAAGGAACTAAAACTGAAGAAAGGAAAAAATGACAAAGACCCTTTGTAAAATGATCTGTTGCTGCTTTCAAATGCCGTCGGACAGAGGAAAGTCGCTGCGTGCGCATGTCAAGTAAAATGTGGTTGCTGATATTGAGTTCCTGATAACCTTTAATAATCAGTTTCGTTCAGCTGGTTATAGCTGATACATGATATGCATGAAATATATCACATTCCCATTTGTGTGACCAAATAGAACGTCCTTAATGCAAACAGTTTTAATCAATATGAGATGTAACATTTTCATTTTGAAATTAGGTAAACTGGGCAGGACAGTGTCTTTACTCTATTTCTGACTCAATTATTGCATGAAAACGTTTTGTGTCTTTATTCATTTTTTAATGAAGTACTCTGCAAATTAGCTTAATTTTCTATTCAAGATTTGATGCTTTACATTTCCAGACTGACAATAATGAAAATCCTTTGTGAAAATCATACAGTAAAATAACTCAGTAATCTTCCTTTTAAGTCTAAAAGCTGGAAAGAAGGACATCAGATAAAATTCCTCAGCAGTAGGTGAATCATAGGAACTCTCCAGTTCTATCACAGCTTCATGCATGTGGGGAGAGTATAAAAATGAAGATATTACAATGAACTACATCCTGCAAAAGAATATACTGCTTGAGAACTATCCTACTCACATTAAATATCAACAGATTAAAGCATACATCTTACTGAAAATGGCATAGTTTCCATTATATTTTGCAGTGTTTTTAGAACACAATTCAATTAATATCTTGATTTTATTTTTCTCAACAATTTCAATAAATTCTCAATTCAGCTCATTTTGGTGAATTAACATTTTTACATCCAAAGAAAAGCTAAAAGCCTTACGTTATCAAGACATGGTCAGAGACATGCTATATTGCATAAGATGCCTGTATGAAAGGCTGATGATGCATTTAAATGCTGTCTACATGTATATGAACTACAAATGGAGAACAGAATAGAAACAATAAACATATTGATTTTGAAAAAAATAAATATTTAAATTGTATTCCATAATTTAAGAGAAAGGCGTTTTAAATTAAATTAGGATTAGAACATGCCTTTTATTTTTGGTTAACACATTAAAATAATAAAAAAAATCAACTCATTGATCATTTTTGGCTTATATAGTTCTCCCTCATTTCCATTAGCATGTGGACTTTGCAGCCACAGTAAACCTCTCAGGTCTTCAGATCCTATGTACCCTGTGCTCCCAGGACCAAGACTAAACAAAGCGAGGCAGGATTTAGTTTTTATACTCTATGCCTATTGAATAAACTTCTGTAAAAACAAAGATGTGCAGAAAAAGTTGCTTCCTTTTACTTAGAACTATAAACCTTTTTGTTTCTAGCAGTTTTGATCAAAGAATTTCACTGATTAACAGTTTGCTTATTTAAAGCGTGAGGTTCAAGACTAGATGCGAGTTTCATATATTCAAAATTAAATTTTGGTCTAAATTCACAGTACCAGCTCCATTATCGTTTCCAGTAGTAATAGCTCCATTAGCGCTGCTTGTCTTTGGCGTTTCTCCCAGAGCCTGTAGCGCTGTGTCCGGTTCAGCAACATCTGTGCTGTTTGGAGTTCAGCGGTGGTAGCAGCGACACCGGACTTTACCACCGACACCAGACCTCCATGGGTCCAGTCGGATCAGTGATGTCCGGTACCACAGGCAGCATAGATCCTTGTTAGCATCTCATTGAGCCGGACACTCAAAGAACATTTAGTTTTAGCTTGTTAAGGTAAAGATCATCTGTATAACCTTTGTTAGTTCTGCTGGTATAAATGACTCAAAGTGTTGTGGAGAAATGCCCAGGATCCAGATTAGGTCCTTCGGAAGTTGTGTTCCACTCCAGCTCTCCCACTGCGCTCTCCTTTCTTTCATGTGGGAAATTACAGATTTGCCTGAATTTTTATTTTTTATCCCAACCGATAGTGACACAGTGTGGCATTATCTAAAATTACACCAGTCAAATGCAATATGATAAACAACTACTCGGGGAAAAGTTAGCCTTCCTGTGTTTATTCTGTAGACTCCAGTACAGAATAGACCATTGTGTGTCATCAATCCATCAGTGAAAAAATTGTGACCTCCATGGGTGAAAAATATAAAAGATGTACATTTTTTAAGTAATTATGAGTTTTTGCATATCACAGACTGCAATTTTTTAGGTAATAGGAAAATTGCAACATATTTAGGCCAACATCTTCAACTAGTCGTGGATCCTTTTAAACACTAAGCATGAGAGGAAAGAGGCTTTGGTTAGAATACTGCCATCAATGACAATAAAACAACTACTTTAATTCAACTTTTAATATGCATATAGATCATAAACCATTATAATTAATAGTTCATGTAGAGGTTACTGCTCTCTGATTCACTCCAGCTGAAACTTTTCACTTCTCCGTGGCTTCCGTTTCACTTGGCAGTGTAGATTCTTGTTAAACTGGATTCCGTGTGACTAACTTCTTTAAAGCTGGAAATAAAAAAAACAGGAAAGTGGGTGAGGCAATTCAAGATATTTATAATTATTTCAATGATTAAAATTTCTGGGCGGCAATGGTGCAGGGATAAAGTGCTGTTGAGGACTGAGTTCCAGACTGTTGACCTTTGCTACATGTTTTCCTCCTCTCTCACAACCCGCTTTCCTGTCTGACCACTGTCAATCAAATAAAGGGACTATCAATCAAATAAAAATAAAAATTGTTTAGGGAAAAAAAAACCTAAAATAAATAAAATAAATAATTCAGTTTCAGCATCAAATAGATTTAGGTCTGGTGAGTGTAAACTGCAGATTTAAAATCACATGAAAGGAACTACATTTATAGGTGTGTGTGTGTGTGTGTATGGTTGTTTCTCCTGTCTGTCTCTGTGTTGCCCTGAGGCAGACTGGCGACCTGTCCAGGGTGACCCATCCATCCATTTTCTAACACCCTTGTCCCTAGTGGGGTCGGGAGGGTTGCTGCTGCCTCTCCAGCTAACGTTCTGGACAAGGGTGTTAGAAAATGGATGGATGGATGGATGGATGGATGGATGGATGGATGGATGGATGGAGAGCTACATTTATCCTTTTATAATTAGAAATTAAAACATTTATCTACAAAATTACAAAAACATGGAAGAAACGTATAAAACAACGTGAAGCTTAGCAGGGTACATCTATTGCATACAGTATCCTACAGGCCCCCTTCAGATTTATTTTGTTTTTGCCTTTTCATCCTACACTTAAATGTTCCAGATCAACAAACACATTTTAAGATTAAAAAATATGAGTAAATACAAAATGCAGTTTTCAACTGACTTCATCTAAGAGAGGAAAGCTACCCAATTCTACCTGGCCTGCAGCCTGAAGTAGACTCTACCCTCACTAGGGCTGTTTTCACACAGGAGTTGGTGGGCACAGCTCACTACTTTTAAACTAGTTATTGTCTATATATTGTACCAAGAGCAAAGAGCATCATCAGAAGCTGGTGGTTTGAGCAGGGGAGTCCTGCAAAAGAAAAGAAAAGCAAAACCAAACCAAACAAAGTCGGGGTGGGCAGGCAAGTCGGAGAAGCGCCAGTCTGGAGAGCAGAGCTGGATGAAGAAGACAACTTAGCTCCAAGCCAGCTTCAGCTCCTCCCACCCAGTTCCTTCTCTCTCCTCTCCCTCTCTTGACGCACCAGAGCAGGCTGCTTATATAGCCAAGATGCGCTGGGCCCTAGCAGATCCTGGTCCCGCCCCTTCTGGCAGCTTTGGGACAAACCGCAATTAGTAAATGACGGATGCCTCCACGTAGAGAGGAGGGGGACGTCACACTAAGTTTAGTGAAAAGGATATTGAAATTTTTTTATTTTTTTTAAAGAGAGTTGCAGCGCCAAGGGGCTGACCTGATTTGGGCCACACAATTTTGCGTCAGTGTGTTTTAGTTGGTCATGCTCAAAAAGCTTCATTTATACACTGTTTAAGTGATGGTCAGGATCATTCCCAGGTTAAAGCTGCAATACTTAAGGCATATGAATTGGTCCCTGAGGTGCATAGACAGAAGTCGAGGAACTGAAAAATAGGTGGCAAAACTTATTTGGAGTTTCCAAGAGATTTGGGAGATTAATTATAATTGGTGGTGCACTTCTGCTCAGATCAAAACACTTGATGACCTCTGTAATTTAATGGTTCAAGAACAATTTAAGAATTTTGTTTCTGAACATATTGCAGTGTATATTAATGAACAAAAGATGACCCCCCAATCTTGGAAAAGTCTAGAATTGTCCCCCCAAAAAAAATCATTGAAGAAACGTTTGCATTTAAATAATATCAATATGAAAAGGCAAAAGAAACAAAGAACAAACTAAATCTGCCATTTATTTCGGAGCACAATAAGAATTAATTTTTAGGTCCCCCCTACCATTGTTAGAACAATGGTTCAGTCCAACTTGAAGGAAGAGCAACAACAGCGCTGAACGGCACATGCTAGTCAGAGCTGCTGAAGTGAGAAGCTAGCTGTTAGCTGTTAGCTGTTGCTCTGCAGCACAAACATAAAACCTTCCAGTAAGTAAATACTTAAAGCAAAAGACATGTAACACCTTTTACTTACATTCACTGCTCAATAAGAAGAAACACATTAACAATAAAAATCAGACTGTAGTTTATTTTATTACTTTGGCTGAATCATAAGCTGCCTCATTAGCAAAACTGCTACACTGCTTTCATAGACTTAAGTTTTTTTGTTAAAAGTAGCAAACATCTAATTCGTATTTAACTCTTTAAGTTTTAGTTAATTAGAAGAGTTTGAAATGGGAGGGAGGGGCTGAGGAGTGGCCGACAGCTCTATGTTTGAGCCGAGAACAGAGAAAAAAACAGAAAGCTGCCTTTATTTCTCACTGTCTTCAATGTAGAGCCTTTAAAACCACAAAATAAAATCTGAATATTTTTCTATATAAACTCTGGTACTTTTAGTCTTATGTTTAAATTATATTTCCTAGATATTCATTTCTATCTGTTTATTTACCCAGGACATGACAAAATTAAAAAAGGCTTAAAGATAAAGCAACTTAACAAGTTATAATTTAAATAGGCCATAACTTGTATTAGGAGCCATTTCAATAAATCAATGTTTATGAAGAATTTTATTAAGAGCAGTTACTCATTGAAGCTTTTTTATTTAGAACCTTAAAATTTTGTAAAGGTGTAGCAGAGATTAGATCAGTGAGACTGAACAAAACTCGAATAGAAGCAACATTTGAGCTTTAGTTTTATTTCTCAATAGGATGCTTACTGAGAAAAACATGTTTGATGTGTATTACTAGTCATTTTTGGTCCTGCAGCTTAAATGTGGTTTAAAAATCCTTTAAACCATATTTTACGTTACATTTCACTGCAACTTTACCGACCCCCCCCCAAAATTGGTCTTAAGAAATTTTCTCGTTTATGGTCCCCCCCAATAATGAGATGGGATCTACACCCTCGGTAGGGGATGAGCGATAAAGATACCAATTGGATGAGTGCTTTAAATTGGTGTTGAACGCATTCTGGAGTTTTTTTTCAGACTTCAGTAACTGGAAAAAATATGTAATTATTGTCAGAAAAGGTCAATGGAAGAAAGACTGTGCTGTGATGAAATCAAGAAACAAAAATGTATCTCAATTTAAACCAGCAGCACTTGCTCTGCATAATTTTTTTAAAATGTTCCAGACAAAATCACTTAGGTGCCATTAGAAGAAGTACTTGATTTGAGTTCAAGCCATTTCTTATGGGAGGACAAGTGTCTTTAGTAGGGAGTGACGTCAACGTGCCAGTTACAATCTTGAGAGATCCAGGTGCATATGATTCATTCGTCCTGGCATCAGTTTTACCCTTTTCAGATGATTCCGTATCTGTATCATCTATACCTATGTTGGGTAGGGGTATATCTGTGTTTTGTGTTACAGTGCATAAGTTTGACGAGTTGTTTGAGGGAGAAGTAAAGATAGGTGTTCAACCTGCTCTTCCTCTAGATGGTGTCTCAGTGATTTTTGGGAAACAATATAGCTGGAAGAAAATTCTGGCCTAATCAACCAGAGGGTCCAGTTGTTGTTTCGGTACCTTTGATCAGCAGTGGCCCAGACAAAAATGAAGAATCACACCCTTAAGTTTTTCCAAGCATGTGCTGTGACACAGTTAATGAATACATCCAGTGCTACAAATCTTAAAGACTTGGAAAAAGAGACACAGATGTCCTCTTTTTGCTTGTCTAATGTCCATGTGTGTATTTCACAGTCTGATCTGCTGCAGGAGCAAAGATCTGACCCTACATTGCAGGACTTGTATCAGTCTGCTTTATCAGATGAGGAGATACAGAACCATGTTGAAAACAAGGCATTGTTAAGAAAGTGGGTGCCATGTGGTGACAGTATTATTGAGGAGCCAGTTAATCAGGTTGTTGTCCCTTTGAAATTGCATGATTTGGATTTGCATCTGAACCACCACAAAATGTTTTGCATTATGTTAATAATGCAAAACAATAATGGGTTTAGGCAGAGACTCTACTGCTACACAGATGGCTAAAGGGAAATTATCATCTTCCCAGGAAAAGATGAAGCGTCTGTCAAGCAAAATTCTCTGGGCCATATGCAGTTGTGAAACAGCTGTCGGGACAAAATTATCTTATTGCTAGTCCAGAACAGCGGGAGAAACTGCAAGCAATTAATGTTAACCACTTAAAACCATATCATGTTCATGCTCAAACTGTATTGGTGGATGAAGTTCACCCTGTGTGTATTAATAAATCAGTGACATCTGCTGGGAACGAATGGAATGGAGACGGGTTGCTTGCTTACAGATTCAGCAATGTTAACTGGTTGATTCAAGAACTCTGAAGTACTGGAATACTTGCCTGCAACTCTGACATCAGTCCAGTTATTTACCATTTCGGGAAAAAACAATATTAAAAATCAAGCGTGCTAAATCTAACAATTTTTACACTAACCAATTATCCTGGGGAATTTATGACGTAACAAGCTATATTATTTGCATAATAAATGGTTGCTTAACTTCACATTATGCTCCAAAATTAACCAGAATCTTGTGTCTAGCTTTTGTTAGAAATCTTACTTCAGCTGTGATTGAAGTAATGGTTGAATCCAGGAACATGGCTGACTCCTGCTCTGACTCTGCCAGTGACTCAACCTGAGGAATAGAATAATACAACCAAATGTTATGAGTAATAAGTACACAGAATATTTTTGATTGTTATTTTGCTAATTTATTTATTTTAATCATGCATGAATGTTTGCAGTTCACATCATGCTAAATGTAAAATCTATGATTTTGGTTCTATTAAAGTTACTGTTTCACAAACATTTACTGTTTTTGATTATAAAAGATATAAATGTTGCTTTTTTCAACAACACGAGAGTTAATTAGAATTCAACAAAAGTCTCTGCATGTAGACACCTTTTCATAAAGTTGCAAAAACATGTAAGGAATTGCAAATTACAGAACAATTAAAGTTTCCTCTAAAATATAAAGTTTTCAAGTACAAACTTTCTTGTCAAGAATAAAAATTAAAACAAAAAAAAACAATCCTTTTTGTTGCTGTGAATGTGTTACAAATACATTGTCATTCCCACATTGAAAATATACCTTCAAGCTGCAGTATGCAACTTTTACAAAAATATGTGTTGTATATATTTGTTGAAAATGTCACTATTTCCTGACAGCATAGTATGGAACAGCTAATCTGTGGGGAAAAAAAATCAAGCTCCTTCACTTACTCCCAGTGCTACTGTTACAATCTGCAGAAATGCACTTCTCCCAGTAAAAATAGCCAATCAGAGTAAGGAAAATCATGTTTTTTGCATATTTGTTAAAACTATTGCTATGTCCTGACAGTATGAGACAGATTATCTGTGAAAAATTAAGATCGTCTGCCTTCTGCCAGTGCTATCTAGAGAAATACATTGCTCAGTCAGCAGCAACCAATCAGAGCCAAGAAGGTCTGTGCTGTCAATCAATCTCATGTACACACTGCTCACACACTCCCCTTTACTCTCTTCTATGCTACAGCTGGTTCACCACAACGGAGCCCACCATAAATGGGCACCCAATTTTTTAGTTAGCATGGCCACTGATCACGGTGAATAAAAGCCTTTCCATGAAACGGTATGTTGTTTCTCCACCATTAGCACATTGAGCAGCGTGCACACAAGCATGACTGACAGCTAGGGATGCTCCGATCAGGTGTTTTGCTGCCAATTCCAATTCCGATCACCCATGAGGGCCGATCACCTGGATTAGTTGTTAATTTTTCACTTTTGGTATAAATGCTGCTATGTGGTCTGGCAAAATGGAAAAATTATCTGCCAATAAATTCACCTAAATTAGACATAAAACATGCAAAGTACTTGCAGGTACAATACAGCAGCTACTTAACAGTAAGGTTCTCAGTATTCTAAATTATACATTAGTTAACTAAATCTCACAACACTGCCTATATCAATGTCAAGTAAAAGAGGAAAACATTCATTCAAAGTCAAATCCAGGTTGCATCAAAATAAACAAGCCTGACTTACAAAACTTCCTGACAGCCTGGCTAGCTGTTCTGTACTGGTTCTGATTGGTTGTTTCTGACCGAGGGAGGAGGCAGAGGAGATCCATTTTTTTCCAGAGATTATCTGTCTTATGTTAGGACATAGCGAATGTAAAATATGTTTTTTCTTTGTTTGAGTTACCTGCTGCAGCTTTAAGCAACTGTTCAGTATGAGAGTTCACTGCCGTGTGGAGCAAAAATGGCGCTACATCTGTAAAATATCAGATACATAGCAGAGAGAGCAGAACCAGCGTCTTACACCGCTAGCTCTTGACTTAAATTATTTTTTGGGTTATTTGTTTAGCTTTCTGACTGTATCGCTCATCTGGGTGAGTGTTGGTAGTTGTGCGCTGCTTTACCTGCTTCTGGCCGCCCCAGATGTCTTTTTTTTCTGCATTGAGCCTCAATGTAGCCAAACTCAGTTAAGTGTTTGTTTTTTAAATGTCACATTAGATTTGTTGTGTTTATGCATTTTGACATGCTTCACCCTGAGGTAATTTTCTGCCCCAACACGCAAACTTTCCCCTTCACTCTCACAGCGTTATAGGTCCTCATCACTTCGCTTAGGATTTGCTGCTGAGCACATGCGCAGTGTGAAGGAAAGAGGAGATAACTTGCACACGCAGGCTGAGAAGTGAGATACAGGTGATCGGCAACAAGTTGTTTGCCGATCACCTCTAATCAGTTGTTTCTGACTGAGCGGTGTATTTGTCAAAACAGAACTGGGACCACTGGGAGAAGGCAGAGGAACTACATTTTTTCCACAAATTATCTATCTCATATAATGCTGTTAAGTTACATACTGTTTTATCATTTATTTAAGAAACAATTTATTTTCAAAAATACTTGAATGCACTTAAATACTACACCACAAATTAAGAAACTTGTGAAATATTTTGTCTGCAGTTGCTCAGAGTGAAAATGGCAAAATTTGAGTTTTAGGTATTTGTTCTATGAACATTAACCTTTTCACTATTACGTGGTAAGACAGACGGGTCGGTAATAGGAACTGCTCAAGTCTGCAGTTTGAGCAGTTCCTCGAACTGCAGACTCACAAATGCTGCTTTTCAGCTCACAACACACAAGACTGAACATTCTCAGTTCAAATTCAATTCATATTTTAAAATATGTTATTTATCAAAAGGTGGAATTAAATGTTGTGACTCATTATGGTTCTTTAGTTTTTGTACAATCTGATGGCTGTAGGCAGGAAGGATCTCCTGTAGCGGTCTGCATAAAAGCAAAATTGAAGAAGCTTCTGACTGAAGACACTGTTTTTCTATGACAGTCTCATTGATGCTCCGGTTTGTCAATTTTCTTGATTTTCATGTAAAATCCCTCTCTGATAGTTCCATGTGTTCCTAATAGAGCATTTCACTCTCAGACAGCAAGCTTACTAGTGGTTCCTAGATTTTCTAAAAGTATAACGGGACACAGATCCTTGAGCCAACAGGCTCCTCTTCTCTGGAACCAGCACCCAATTTTAGTCAGTGAGGCAGACACCTGGTAATCTCTTAAAACCAGGCTTAAAACTTTCCTTTTGATAGGGCTTATAATTAAAACCTTAATCTAAAAGGTTTTAATTAACTTGACTCCCTACTCCCCCAGTCAAGGGGGGAGTAGAGAGAGGAAGAGTGCTTCATTTAATTACCCTTTGGGATTATTACAATTTTTTGTGAATTTGAATCCAATATGTGGGGTCGGGGAGAATTACAGCTATCTCAGTAGTCATGCTGCAATAGGATTAGGCTTCTGGACAAACTGACCACTTTTCCTCAATTTCTTCTTCTACTACTCTATAATTTGAACTATTTGCTGCTATTTCAGCTGTTAACTTTATGCTTTCTCTCAATTTTTGTTTCTCTCCATAGAAGCTACACCTGGTCTGGAATTCTGTTGATGCCTTCCTGGAGGGGAGCATCAGCTGAGATAATGCTGCCAACAATCAAATGTTCTTCCTCTACTGCTATTAACTTTTTACTTTTCATTAACAGAGAAAATATTCCTATATCATGTCTTCTGTTTTTTGTGTCTCTTCTCTGTCTTCTTTATTGTGTCATGTGCTACATGACACAATAAAATGTAAAATATGATCGAAATTGCTTCTCAAAATAATCTGAAATATATATAAGAAACCACCACTGTTGCACCATTAAACATAGCAATTGAGGTAATGCCCTGACGGTAAATAACGCTCAACTACGAACACTGACCAAGGAGCAACAAGCAAGAAGTAACCAAGCAGAAGGCGCTCACCGTGACTGTTTTCACTCTCTATCCCAGTACATGAAGCCAGGCAGTCTGACACCATGAACAAAAACAATCAAAGAGCAATGTGCATGCTCTGCGTGCTCTTTCGTTCTTGTGTTTTAGTTATTTGTTAATTTAAATATCAACGTACATAATTAAATAAAATAATGATGCAGTGTAAACAGAGCATTACAAGAACAAAGAACGGGTGTTCTGTCAGGTCAGATCGTCATACGCTTAGCACGAACTCACGGTGTTCTGTCAGATCAGCATACGTTGTCAGATAGTCGTACGCTTAGCTCAGATATGCATACGCTGTCATTACCATATGATTTTATTTAATCAGCAACATAGAATCATGACGTAGATCATTATTAACAGTTATTAACAGTTGTATGGCATCCAGCTGCAGCCAGACCTGCTTTAAACACACTTTGAAACCATGACAACGCATGTATATCTATCTAGTTATCATATTATGTCATATTATAAACAATTTAATGACTTATTTTCGTCATAACTTGTTGCGTATACTGACAACTCCACTGACGGTCGGACTTCTTAATGCGCATGCATGGTACTCACTGCATGTATGCTATCCTGACAGCGTACGGCTATCTGATAGAACACCGGCAATATCTGTCAGACACGTCATTACCATAAGATTTCATTTAATCAGCAACATAAAATCAAGACGTAGATCGTCATACACTTTGTTATTAACAGTTGTATGGCATCCTGACTTAGCGGTTAGGTGAGTTTTACACGGGCGTGTGTTGTAGCTGACTCCAGCAGGAGCCAGACCCTGCTTTAAATACACTTTGAAACCATGACAACGCATGTATATCTATATAGCTATCATTGAAAACAATTTAATGACTTATTTTCGTCATAACTTGCTGCGTATGGTGAACTGACAACTCCTCTGACGGTCGGACTTCTTAATGCGCATGCGCAGGCATGGTACTCACTGCATGTTTGCTATTCTGACAGTTTATGGCTATCTGATAGAACAACGGCTCTCAGTGAGTGACACTCCAGTCCTATCTAATAAGTAAAGAGCCGTGAAGAATCGACTGTTTCTGAATGTCACCTCACTATATTGCAGACTTTTGGACATAGCGTTGTCCCATATATGCGATAAGTCAGTCTACACCTCCGCAAAATAATTCAGCGCAGTGAGTGACAACATTTTTCATCACAATGCTTATGTGTCTCTGTACAGCTAGCTTTGCTAACATCACATTAATGGAGCTTACCTTCTTTGAGCTACTTTTCTAAGTGACGAAAAAGGTTAGACGTTGTCCCCACCGTCTGTGAAAGCGAAGCGATGTTGAGTTAGCTGTGGCCATCGGATTTCTTACTATTTATGCAGCGCTATTATATTACTGACGATTAGACAAACATTTTCTGCCGCTGAGAGAAAACCACTGCGCATGTCCTGGAGCGCCGCGCGAGAGTGAAAGGTGGGAGGGGAGGGAAAGGGGGGAGTAACAGAAACACGTAGTCGCTTGGATTTTAATCGGTGCGTTTTGCATCCACTGAAAACAAAGATGTTAACAAATAAACTGGACAGTATGCTGTACGTTTAGTGGTATTTTTACAGTTGCGGTCTCGACTGGTCTTGAAATAAAATGCCGAGTCCTCAGCGCCTGAGACCGACACAAGACCGAGACCAAATGCGGTCGAGTCTGAGATGAGACCGAGATCATCAAAAAATGGTCTTAAGACCGGTCTCGAGACCAAGACCAACTTCGAGTACCACAACACTGGTCATGAGTTTTTAGGGTTTTCTCCACAAAAGAGCTGTTGGAAGGCTCCTTTTGTCTTTTTCTTGTTAGAACCTTTTACATTTTGCGTTTGCTACACTAGGTTGAGGAGCACAGAGAGATGAGTATGGCAAGTAACATTCCAATAAATTATTTTTACCTGTATTGTTTTAATAATGTTTGAAAAAAATTGTTTTTATGATAAAAAATATATATATATAATAAAAATGTTTGATTAAAAAATCTATTAGATTTATTATTTTTGCATATTTTTTTCTCCTCATCTGCCCTCCACTTTCTGAGTCCCATTTGTGGCCCTGAAGGGGCTGCAGCCTCCAATTTGAAAATCGCATACTAAGTCAAATTGGTTTTCTGCTAGTTTTTTCTCTCTTGTGCTCGGTGAAGGCGGACGCTTTTTTCCTCTGCTCCCTCCCTGCCCTGGTTGCTCTGTTTTTGTCCTGTCTTTTTCTGTATTTTTGGAGCCTTTCTTTGCACATCATCCAAATCTACAAATTATGGATCTGGTCAACTGATCTCTCAATGCAATTAATCAAATTTTCTCGATGAGAAGACTGGACACGAGAGCCCTTTTGTCCTGCGGGGACAAACCCGGCGGGATTCACCCTGGATTTATTCATGACAACAGGATTTCTGCTGTTTGGAGCTTGTGGACTCCTGGCTTATCAACAAATTTGTGACGGACTTGGGTGAACTAGCGAACACTCAGACTGTTGGTGTGGATGGAGATGCAAGTTGGATGTGAGTCTTGCTGAGACTCACAGCCCAGCTGAGAACTCCAAAACTCACTAACGGAATGGAATCGATCTGAAATTGAAACCAAATTGATAGATTTGGTTCAGTGGAACGGCCAAACTAATTTGGATAATTGGGAACTGAGATGTACCAGAGAGACTTTAGGGAAAATAGAAATTTATAATCTACCCGACCTAAGAAATTCTGTATCTGAATTGACTTTCCCGTGTTGCCTTCTAAGGGCTGCATATTTCCAATCACCTTGAAGATATTTAAACATAACACTCCTTCCCACCTCAACCCCTCCTGTTATCCAAACAGCTGTGCAGCTGAGCGCTCCCAAGGACATGCCTTGATAACAACATCTTATCAGACTTCTGCCGGGAGGCTGAGCAACATGGTTTCATGGCCCTGTGATGTAACCACCTTCAATCATGTCTTTGTTTTGCCCTTCGTTTTGTCTGAATGTTGCCATGTGTCCTGTTTTCTTTTATTTTGTTAAAAACTGTGGAATACTCACTTCTAACCCAGAAAAGGAATAAAAAACACTTAGTTTTTTATTATTACTTAGAAACTGTGGAGTACTTATTACTTTTACAAATTTAGAGCACACTTAGAAAGTCCAGAGAATACTTACTTATACTTATATAGCATCCCAGAACAGGGATTAGAACTTGGAACCCAGAAAAACTACCTTAGCAATTACTTTTTAGACTCCTATTCTTCCAACCCAGAAAAGGAATTAGACCAGAAGATACTTACTTACACTTATCTACCAACCCTGAATATGAGTGTCTAGTTTATTTACTTTGGATCAACATTAGATTATTTTTCTTCTTTTGCTCTTTCCTTTGGTTTGTTATTTTGTTTGTATTTCCTTTTAATTCCTGTAAAGCACTTTGTATTGCCTTGTTGCTGAAAATGTCCTGTATAAATAAAATTACCTTTACTTTTAGTTTGAATACACAATGGATCTTAATATGAGGGATGACATACAATGATGTTTGAATACTGGGTATTATGCTAGTGTTGTTACCTCCAAATGAGAAGCTTGCTGGCAATGTTTGATCAGCTCCATGGCTGTGCCGAGTCTGTTTCTGATTAACTCCATGGACCCTTTCTGAGCATCTGTGATCTGGCTGACCTGACACCTGAGAAGAGAGTGTTTGGCCTTGATAGACTTCAAATTTTCCAGGATCCCAGTCACATTTTCCTGCACAGAAAATCATTAGCCCAACTTTAATTTTAAAGTGTTAATCTCTACTTTACTATATTGCAGTGAGTGACTATTTCAAAGCATTCACTGTTTTCCATCATTCAGATTGTTATGAAACAGATAATCTGTGAATAGATTTATCTCCTCCACCTCCTCCCTGAGTTACTATTGCCGCCTGAAGAAATGTACCACTCTCAACCAAAAACAACCAATCAGAGCCCAGAGGAGGATCTTGGCGATGTCAGCCAAACTCATGTACTCATTGCTAAATGTGGTAATGGTAGAGAAACAACTTCCCCGTTACAGGAAAACCGTTTATCTGCCGTCATTGGTAGCCAATGGCATCAGTGATGGAATGCTCACGCTATGCTAGCTGATAGCCTGGCTCATATCAGCTGTACCAGGCTAGCATAGCCTGAGAATTCACAAGAAGCTATGCTAGCGCTAGTGTAACAGAGAGTAGAGGGGAAAGAGGATGAGCAGCGTCACACAAGATTGTGATTGATAGTGCTAAGGTCCTGGTTCTGATAGCTAGTTTCAAGGTAGCACTGGGAGAAGGCAGAGGAGCTTAATTTTTTTCACAGATTATCTGTCTCTTACCATACTTACACAACATAGTGACTATTTTAACAAATATGTAAAAAAAAAAAAAATTATAAAAGTCATGTACTACAGCTGTAACATATTGTAATTACTATGGGGCAATGGCCTAAGTTATAAACCAGACAGAGGGTAGTGCCAGTGGCCTCATGTAATTTTTGAATAGGAGGAAAAATATGATCAGCTGAACCTTTAAATTACCTGCTTCAAATTGTCGTACAATTTGCAGTTTTGTTTACATTACAGAGGATGTTCAAAAACCTCAATTAATACTGTTGTCTATGTTCCTGTTTTCCAACAAATCTGACAATAACTGAGGAAAATGCATTTAGAACCAGCTTAAGCACATACATATTGTCTTATAAAAAACAGAAATATTGGGAGAAAGACAGCTTTCTGTGAGTTATCACCTTAGCAAAGCTTCCTCTCTCTGAAGCACCGTTGATAAAATCCAGCTTCAGCCGCCTTTCAATGTACTCCAGGTCTGCCTCTGACTTCAAGAACTGAAATGATACGAATACAAAAAAAGGTTTTTCTCTCAAAAGATAAAAGGCACCAAAGTGGAGCTGTGGAGTCTTCTTGACGATGACCAATTTATTATTCAAGCATGTACCTTTCAGGGTTTCCCCACAAAAACTTCCTAAGCCCGGTGGTCGGGGCACCGTGGCGGTCCACTAAGGTTTTGTATTAAAAGATGTTAAATTGACATGAAAGGTAAAATATTACTGGATAATTATGTTACTGGAAGACATTGCAGACAATACTTAAACCCACAAATACAATTAAAATAAATATCAATTATTTGCACTTCTGTTAATCCAAATTTAGTTATTCAATAATTCAATAATTAAATTATCTAAAAATATGATGCAATGCTTATCACATTTAGAACCGACCCAAGGCATAAATGAACTGAGATTATTAATGCAGTTAAATTTGATTCAATGGTTTCAGCATAGATAAATTAAAAGATTATAAATTCTTTAACATTTAAAATTTAAGATTTTAAAGGAGCTGGCAAGTTTTACAAGTTTTGTAAAAGTTCAAAGTACAATCTTCATAGTTAGATTGTTTTGTTACCATAGCAACAATCCGATTCTCTCAGTTTAATCTTTGAGTTTTAGCTGTTCATTAATGCATCTTGGTAAACTACAATTAGAATTGATTGCTCGGTCAATTCAACTAGCGCCTCTCTCCCAGATTTCACTAAATCCATGTTGAAATGCTGTTAGTGGTGCTGATGTCTGGAGCAAGAGGGGCCCCTAAATCAAATTCTAGCCTCATTCACAGGCACAAATCTTGGGGGTTTCGGGGGGGTCCGGACCCCCCCAATCTTGGAAGTCTAGAATCCTCCACGGGCTGAACCCCCAGTCCATAGCACACTGGCTAACCGGTGTGAGGACAACTTCCTGAAGGACTGGTCCCCACCAACTTTGGCCTGACGAGACAGTCCCCACCAATATTTCCTGCTCCTTTCTTCTTCTTTATGTGCCTGCATCCATGTGCGGACAGTAACTCGGCAGCAGCTGCACACTGTATTCAAAGCATTAACAATTAGTAAATTATTTTTAAAATTCCTTTGTAAAACATAAATGCCAAGTCCGCTCAGTGATCTAGTGGATTGCACATCACGTGACTTACTGTGCTGTTGCTTTGCAGTGAGTCAGGAATATCGGTGGTCGAGAAAATTACACAATCAAGCAAAGAATCTGAAAAAGGGACGCAAAGTTTTCATATTAATTGAAAATGCAAGATAACAAGGTCAAAAGGGAATCACTTAACAGGTCTGTAAAAAAGCTTTAATTAAAAAATGTATATATTAAAGTGGAGAGGAGGTGGGAGTCACGTGATGCACCCACTGCAGACGTGTGTCGGTGAGCTCCAGGTAGACCTCAGCAGTGATGGCTTTATACTGATGACTACATTGCTCCAAATACTGAATTAATTCCTGAAACAGTGGACAAATACTTACTATTCAAACCTGACTAATTGGTGCTGAAACCTAGCCGTTTTAGAAAGTTTTTCGTCGACTCGAGGGAGAGTCCTCTCACGTGGAGAAGATGGCGACTGAGCAAGATAAAACCAACATTGAAATCCCTGATGAAGGCTATCCGTGAATCGAAAGAAGAGCTCACTGGGCATATTAATCAAAAAACAGATAGTATCCAACAGTCGCTAACAAAAATAAAACTGTCATTATCAACACTGGCTGAACAGGTGCAGGAAATGGAGACCAGAATTGGAGCTAACGAAGACAGCCTCGCTGATGCACAAGCACGTATACTAAAAATGGAGAGGGATGTAACTTTCCTGAAGGACAAAACCAACCAGGTTTTCCTCCTGCTCTGGAAAACCGGAGCAGGAGGTCAAATGTCAAAATCATAAACATCCCAGAAAAGTCAGAAGGTACCGACATGGTTGGTTATGTGGAACGAGTAATCCCGCGGCTTCTTGGGGAGGAACACTTCCCAACCCCGGTTACTATCAAGAAGGCACACCGCCTGGGGAGACCGTCGGAGCGGACCAGACCTATCCTCGTGAAATGTCTGAACTTCAGGGACAAAGACAAAGTACTTCATTTGGCCAGGGGCAAAGGAACAGTGCAGTTGGATAATAAGACTAATTAAAGCTCTGCGGAGCCTCAAGCGGCCCTCGCAGCTCAGCGCCGCTCAGGCCTATAGCCACCGCGGATGTTCCAGCACCGCCTCCCGCCAGCCACCGCCGACGCTCGCGCGCCGTCCTCCATGCGATCCGCTTTGATGCCTTCGGCAGCGTTCCCTGGCGATGCCCCCAAAATCTGGAGCAGATTGGGCCATGTGGCAAGGAGATACAGCTGTTTGATTAACCTAGGGGGCGCAGTGGAGTCAAATTGCAATTAAACTCTATTGGGCTCCTTAGAGGTTCACAAGTGTCACTCATAAAAAGTCTGGTGTAGATCGGATGATGTGTGTGTGAATAAGAGACGATCGTATGCATATGGCGAGGGACAGCCATTTGGCCACGCCTCTACGGGTAAGTAGGCATTGACAGAGTTCATCTTCATGTCATTTTATGTCAGTCTGCCAGGATTAAACCCATATGAATTAGAGAGTAAAAGTAAGACATACAGTAGAAAAAACAGGTGACTTCCTGTCGGAAGTGGGCGGGGCTAAGGCGATGTCCTCAATCGACCACCTAACTGTGATGAGGGCTGGTCTATAATGAGACATAGAAAGTCTGATGCAGCTGTGACCTTCTATGTGCATGTTATCTCACTTTAATGATTTATGGCGAATAGTCAAAGTTTGGGACTTAGCCACGCCCACATGCTTTGACATACAAAAATTCCTGTGATAACTTTGGACCTTTAATGTCTCAACTCTCTGCTGACTGAGTTTGAAGTCTGTATCTCGAAAGCTGTAGGAGGAGATAGATCAGATACCACGTCTATGAAAAAGAGGAAATGGCAGATTTTGATCCAAAATGGCCGACTTCCTGTTGGGAAGAGACTTTTTTGTAGGTCCTGACATTATACACATGTGTACCAAGTTTCATACATCTAGGTTAAAGCATGGCTTGGGGCTGATTATTTAAAAAATTCTAGGGGGTGCTGTAGAGAAATTAGGCCACGCCCATCAACGACTATTATGGATTCTGTTCGGGGATGAATAAGGATGCATCCTAGTGAGTTTGGTGCAGCTGGGCTGAAACATGTGGAATCTAGAGCCAAACGTATGGCGGCGGCGTTACCTCTACTTCGCCGCGCTGCCACGGCCACGCCCTCTACTGAAAACTCTTGGCGCTTTAAAGCAAGTGAGACCAACATGTTATCTGTCATCCAACACAGAATCATCTTGATTAGGTCGAGAGAGCCAGAGATGGAGCTTTACAAGTCAAAAAAAGGCACTTCCTGTTCTGAGGGGGCGGGGCTTAGATGACGTCAGACTATGACGACATAGGATCGTCAGGCATCCCACCAGGATCAGTCATGTCATGTTTGGTGCAGCTGGGCTCCAAATTGTGGAATCTAGAGCCAAATGTATGAACATGGCGTTATAGGTCACTTCGCCACGCCGCCACGCCCACCTGCTCCATCAAAACCAAACAGGGTTGGAATCCACGACACACTAACATGTTTTCTGTCTGTGGACACAGTTTCATGTTGATTAGGTCAAAGGGGTCAGATAGCGACCGTTCACAGTAAAACATGACACTTCCTGTTCTCAGGGGGCGTGGCCTAAGTGATGTCATTTGACCATTGGGTATTGTAGGGGACCCGATGATGATCAATCACTGAAAGTTTGGTGCCGCTGTGAGTTTTTGTGTAAAAGTTATAACCGTTTTGTTTTTCATGGCGACTAGGTGAACTTTGACCCCAGGTAACTCCACTTAGAAAAAAAAAAAAACGCCAAACTGTGATAACTTTGGATCGGCCATGCCTTATGAACGATCTGACCGAGTTTGAAGCTGATCGATCGAAATCCCTAGGACAAGTTCGATCAAATGTGAACCCTGTAAAAGGCCAAAATCGGGTCAGAATCGGAACTTCAATCCAAAATTGCGGACATTCTGTGATACTTGCACTATGACATTAATTGTAAATTCAGAGTGTCTTGGGGAGCTCTACAAGTGTACCAAATTTCAAGTCTCTACGATAAAGTAAGTGAATAGGAAAGGGTCTTTTGAAAGTTGCTAGGTGGCGCCCTTGAGCCGTTTCTGTTGCGATTTTTCCGTGGACCTTAAAATACGTAAATTTTACACGGGCTCTATGCCCCCGCCAAGTTTGGTGAGTTTTTGAATATGATAAAGCCTCCAAAAAGCCAATTCATTTGGCACAAGAACTATAATAATAAACAGCACAATTTCAAGAGGCCTTCGCAGCGCTTAGCTGCTCGGGCCTAATAAAACTGTTAACGGTAAAATGAGGTTACACAAGATAATCCATAATTACTAGATATCGCTGAAATGCTAAACCATATGAGGCACATATGTGTTTGATTATAATACGTGTACACTAGGTAGATTTTGTTAAGTAGAGCTAATATAGCTTTTGAGTATTTTTCCGTTTTTTCTTTTTCTCGTTGGAGCAATCATATTATTCTTTATCAGAAAAATTGTTCTCTGATGAGGATACCATAAATGTTTAGAAGAAGTGGGTTAGAGTTTAACCCACAATTTGTTGTTGTTTTTTTTTTTTTTTTTTTTGTTTACTCGGGACTACTGGAGCCCCGGCGCTCCCGTTGCGGGAGAACCGGGGCTCCAGTCGTCCCCAAAGGGTTAAGTGTGGGTTTTCTTCTTTATTTTTCTTGGAGTTTGTGGGACACTCTCTCCATGAGGTTCAATTTGTGATTAATCAAGCCTGTAAACTTTTAGCAAGGGTCAGAGATCTCTTTTTTTTGCTCCAAATTATATATCTCGTGTTATCACTTAGTCAGAATATTTTCTCACAATATCTAAAATGAATAAGACAGGACTACTAAACTGTATATCGTTGAATGTTAGAGGGATTAAAAACCCCATTAAAAGGAAGAAAGTTCTAACATACTTTAAGAAAAACACAGACATCGCCTTTATTCAAGAGACCCATCTCACAGATGTAGAACATTTAAAGTTACGCAGAGATTGGGTTGGTCAAGTATTTTATTTTTATTTTTCATCTAAAGCCAGAGATGTAGCCTTGCTTATCAATAAAAACCTCAGATTTCGGTTAAATTATATGGAAAATGACAGAGCTGGCAGATTAATTCTGATAGATTGTGTACTAAATACAGAGTAATACTTGTAACTTTATATGGCCCAAACTTAGACAACCCAGAATTTTTTAAAGATTTAACTCTAAAACTAGCAGCGGTTGAAGCTCCATGTATATTGTGTGGCGATTATAACCTGGTTCTAAATCCACCCATGGATCACTCCTCTCCTAAATTCGCTGCACCATCTAGATCTGCGGTAGCTCTCGCTCAGGGAATGAGGGAATTGGGATTGGGGGAAGCATGGCGTTTACATAACCCAACCAGCAAAGACTACTCGTTCTATTCCAATATCCACAACTCATATTCAAGAATTGATATGTTATTGACCTCATTCCCACTTGTGTCACAAATCAAAGCCTGTTCTTACTCAGCAGCCACAATTTCAGACCATAACGCTCAAGGCTTACATGAGGGGGCAAATTATTTCATATAAAAACAAACAAAAAAGGAAACAAATTTCTCAACTAGAAAAAGATATAAGGACTTTGGAAATTAACCATTCAAGAACAAAACAACCAGAATTACTGAACATTTTAAAGCAAAAACTGATTTCATATGACAACCTGTGTAGGTAAAGTAAAGCTGAAGCAGCAATGGCAAGGACAAAATATCACTACTATGAATTTGACAATAAAACAAGCAAATTACTGGTGTGGCAGATAAAAAAGGAAGATAATGAAAAATTTATTCAGAGTATTAAAACAGATGTTGGTAGACATTTAGAAAATACAAAAGACAAATTTGGAATTTAAAAATATTATCAAACATTATATAAATCTGAGCTTGACAAAGGTAAAATAGACATAAATACATTTTTGAAACAATTACATTTACCTAAGATTAACACAACTGACAAAGACATACTGGATAGTGAGATAAGTGAAGAGGAGGTCCGTCTTGCTATAAAATCATTACAAAATAATAAAGCCCCAGGGCCAGATGGTTTCCCAATTGAATACTTCAAAACCTTTTTAAGCAAATTATTTATCCCTATTACAAATATGATCAAAGAGGCATTCCAAAGGACAGAACTTCCTCAATCCTTAGAACTTGCAACAATAACATTACTCCCCAAACCTGGAAAGGATAGACAAAAGTGCGGTAACTATAGGCCCCTCAGCCTTCTCAACGCCGATTACAAGATCTTGTCTAAAATAATAGCATCTCGACTGGAGAGAATAATACCAAAAATTATTCATTCAAACCAAACAGGTTTTGTTAAGAACCGACAGGAAGCAGACAATATTAGGAGGTTGTTTCATGTTATTGATAATACTAAAAGGAAGAGGTACCCCCTGGTAATACTTTCTATGGATGCTGAGAAGGCATTTGACAGAATTGAACCTGATTTTCTATTTGAGGCTCTGAGAGCTATGAATTTTGGTGAAACTTTTATTAGATATGCAAGAACATTCTTTAATAGCCCCAGATCACAGATTTTGACTAATGGTGTTCTGTCGGACCCCTTCTCGCTCTCCCGAGGCTGTAGACAGGGCTGCCCAAGTTCTCCTAGCCTATTTTCTATTGCTATAGAACCATTGGCAATTACTATCCGTTCTGACTTATCTATTGCAGGTGTGAGGGTAGGAACAGATGAACATAAACTTGCGCTATATGCGGACGATTTATTAGTATTTATTTCTCAGCCATCTAAATCTTTTCCATCTTTGCCGACATGCTTTGGGTTATACAGCTCAGTTTATGGCTACAAAATCAATTATTCCAAGAGTGAAGCGTTTCCACTTAATATGATAAAGCAGGAGACACAATTGCTACCTGGTTCATTTAAATGATGCCCGGATGGTTTTGCATACCTTGGCATTAATATTAGTTCCTCGTATGATCAGATTTACCAAACGAATTACACGTCATTAATTAATAAAACTAAAGCAGAACTGGAACGATTGATTGATCTCCCACTATCTTTGATTGGCAGAGTTAAAACAATTAAAATGTCTATATTACCTACATTTATTTACTTATTTCAATGTGTCCCCTTAAAAGTTCCAATGATATTTTTTAAAGATTTGGATAAAGCAATATCTGTAATTTTATGTCAAAAGGAGGTCACAAGAGTTAAGCTTCTCACTTTACAGGCTCCTTATGCTAAAGGCGGATTAAATCTTCCAAATTTCAGAATGTATTACTTGGCCTCCCAGTTCCGTATTCTATGGATGTGGATTCATTCAAATGGTAATGATGTGAGGTGGGAACAACAAGAACTAAAATCCGCATCATTAGCAATTACCCCCTTCCTGAATTCTAAAAAGCAACTCTCTAAAATCACATCAAATCCTTTAATTTTAGCTACCTATAATGCATGGCTTCAGTTACATGCCCTCTTAAATCTAAACAGAATTGTTGGTTAACACACCACTTAAAGGTAACCCTAACATTCCTCAACCTATAGCAGATGGTCTATTATAAACGTGGGTCAGAAAAGGCATTAGCTCAGTTGGCGATCTTTATACCAACAATGTCTTTGCCAGCTGTAGTCAATTATCTGAGTTTTATGACTTACATAGGCACAATTATTTCAAATATTTGCAGATCAGACACTGGATTAAGAGCCAAGCAGAGATATTTCCAAATAAACCAAAGGAAACTCTCCTTGAAACATGTTTATTAGATGCAAATGTACCACCACAAAAGGACTTATTTCTTGTGTTTACAAAATTGTTCTTGATTACTCACCAGCTTGAGAACAAAAAAAAAATCTAAATGGGAGTCAGACTTAAACTGCAAATACGATGACAAAAACTGGAGCAGATTACTAAATTCATCTCAAACAATATTAATATCAACAAAAAACAGACAAATTCAATTTAATATTTTACACCACATATATTATACCCCATACAGGTTGAATAAACTGAATGCCAACATCACTGACAAATGTCAAAGGTGTAAAATGTGTGTAGGGGATCTTCTTCATATGCTTTGGAGTTGTATACACTTGCAAACCTACTGGAATAATGTAACTCGGATAACATCAGCAGTTTGTGAGCTTTCTTTAGATACTGCCCCAGGATTTGGATACTTGGAGATGTTATGTCCTTGAAATTATATCCTTGCAAGAAACACTTTGTTTTGTTAGCATCATCTGCAGCAAAAAAGTCTATACTTAAAAATTGGAAATCTGTGGAACCTCCAAACCAGAAACATTGGATCAACAAACTGTTATACTGTACTCCTGAAAATGTTTTCACTCGATATGGGGGACATTGGCTAAGTTCAACCGGATTTGGACTCCCTTTCTGGACCTTCTAACCAGATTAGATCTGAGAGACTGATTTGTATTGATCTTTACTGTCTTATTTCAATTCTTATCTTTTTATTTTAATTCAATATTTTTGTTGAATTTCTTTTCTCTTGACTCTGGCCTTTCAAAAATATGTGATGTGTTAAATATATTACTGTATCTGTTATTACATGGAGAGAGTGGGTGGGGTGGGTGGGTTTTATTTTTGAAGTGTTTTCACACACACACACACACAAAAAGAAGGTAGTATTGTACACTTGATGTAGATTTTGTATGGCTGAACCTTCTGAATAAATATATCTGTACAGTAAAGTGGAGAGTAGGTTAGCTATGCTAGCTTAACTTTTATCAACATGGACCCTTGCTGTGCAGTTTGGAGTACTGTATTTCAGTTCAGTTAACACAAAATAAGGTGAACTTCACACATTTTCTGACAGACAATCAGGAGTGTAGGTGTTTAAGTTAGCTAATCAACCACTGCAAGGCATCACTTTGGTGTTTTTACGTACTTTTTTGTGTGGGAAATGTTTTGTGTTCTTTTAAGTGTTAATTCCAGATGCACTTGAACGTATTCTTTGCTCTGCGCTCCCGGGGCCAAGTACACCTCGCTGCAGCAAACAGAAAGGGGCGGGAACGGACCACTGTTGTGAGTGAAACTCCTTCCTTAAGATGAAGCTATATCACAGATTTCAAAAGAAAATTAAAACGGGAGACCGCGGATAATATAGGAAATAGCGCCTCCTTCACTTCACTTCACATGGCAACGTGTCTACACTTGACATGAGGCTGACAGACTGGGAAAAATAATACAATCACCCGTTTTTCTATATTTTTCCCAAAACTAATTGGATTGAACATGGCAATATTCAGATTAATCATCAAATAGGATGAAATATTTCATAAAGCATATATGAGCCAAAGTTTGTTAAATTTTAAACCATGGCTCCTACAGCAACAATTACGTAAAATTAAATTATTGGTCAATATAACAGAGAAATTTGTTTTGTTCTTTCTTGTGTCTTTACAGAACTGACAGAATCCAAACTATTGATTTATATGCAGAGAAAATATATATTTATTTTACATGTCCAGTTTTCAACTACATCTCAGCTCCACATTTTATGGAGTCCAGTAAGATGGAGTTAGATTTGTTTCACAATTATTCAATCAAAAAAAAGAAAAGAAAAGAAAAACATGTCAAACAAAAAAAAAAATCTTAACTTTTTAATCATAAAAGTATTTTTTTACGAAAAAAAATTTTTTAAAGATTTTTTTTTCTTTTTTTGATTGAAGTCACTAATTTTTTGATTGAAGCTTTTTTTTTGGTTGAGTCTCTTTTTTTTTTTTTGGTTGAACTTGTTTTCTTGCTTATAAAACTTTATTTGCTTTGGCGAAGCTTACATGAACATTCTACATGAACATTATACACGAACAATGTTCCACATTCCACAATCGGAACATTCTGTTCCGATTGGTTAGCGCCGACTAAAGCGGATGACTCCCTGAGATCTCAGAATTCTGTCCCGAACTGCAGGACTTCGGTGACGGGACACAGAATGTGATGGTAAGTAATCTTCACAAAATTACACCGTTTAGCAGCTACTAAAGTGTCCACCCTGTTTCAAAGAAGAAATCTTACACAACTTATGACGACAGTCACATATTTTGTCTGCCGCGATCCCCGGTAGCATATTGTGCTAGCTAATGTTAGCACTAGGTAAAGTTTATAAACCAGGCTTGTGTAATATTCGCCTGTCTTTATGTTGAGTTCGTTAACCAGCGCACCTCTGTCGAGTGGCATTAAGCGTGGAAAATATCAAATTTTCCCTTTAATCCAAGCACCTGCACCTGGCTGACCACTACAGTGATCGTCAGTCCACAGTCAGCTGGAACATCACAACATTGACTAACTTTTTATTTACAATTAGGATCTGAAAACCGGAGGACATCATCTGAACTACACCCCCAAGGGTTCTCTAACTGCTTTTAAAACCATGCTCTGTCGTCTTTTAAAGCTTTCGCCTTACCTCTGTCTCTTCCTACCTACCACAGTCCAGTCGCCAAAGTCCATGCCACCATAATCATTTACCTGAGTTGTCATCCCGGTTGGTGGGTTTATGCACCACCAAATCCAAAACGATATAGATCAAAAGGTTCACATTTTCAAAGATTTCCCGCGTTCTGCAACTTCCGCCCCATAAGGCTTTTTAATAAGTTTATCTAAATGAGAAAGAAATGCTTGTTGAAACCCCGAAAGGAAGTGAAAGCTCAGAAAATAGTAAAGAAAAGAATGAAACTATTTTACACAGTACCATACTCTCAAGCTTGTCAACTGTCTGCTCCATGATGCTGCTGCTGCTGCTGCTGCTTCTTCTTCTTCTTCTTCTTCTTCTTCTTCTTCTTCTTCTTGGCGGTTGGCAAGCAACTTACTGATGTGCATTACCGCCATCTACTGGAATGGATTGTGGATATTCTCCCACAAAAATTTTTTAAAGTAAAATAAAATAAAAAAATAAATACAACTTATATCCTTTCTATCAATTTCGTTTACTTAAGATAACTTATTAATTAACAAAAATAATCATAAGTAGAAATGTCCAAAATATCTTGTATGTTTAACTATAATTTATTTTCTTGTAATCGACATACTAATTCCCTCCTCTCAACAGAATATTTAGAACAGAGCAACAAAACATGTTTTACTGTCTTTTCTTGAAGACAAAAATCACAATTTCCTGTTGTATGTTTTCCCATTTTAAATAATGTACTATTTAACCCTGTATGAACGTAATCTGGATATAATGGTTTCCTCTTTTCTATTTCATCCTGTTCTCCTCATCCCATCGCACCAACTTTTCTTTGAATACTTTAAAGCTACCTACCAGTTCTATCTTCCATAATCAAATACAGACCTTATTAAACCAGTATATATTACTTTCAATGCTTTTCTCTCAGCACCATAGGCACAAATCCCGGGTGGTTCGGGGGGGTCTTAACCCCCCCAATCTTGGAAAAGTCTAGAAGTCAGATACTTTCTTCCTCGTAAAAAATACGAGAAATTTTAAATCCCCATTTAATAGACCAGTCTTCTATATTATTAATTGCTTCTTGTATCTTTTTAACAATAAAATTTTAATTTTGACCCCTCTTCCAGATTACTCCATCATCAGCAAATAAAGAAAAGCCCATTCCACTCTCCAAATTGTCAAACATCATTAGTCATTATAGAAAAAAAACAAAGGACTCACTATACTTCCCTGAGGTATACCGTTTTCAACAAAAAAAATTGACAAATGTTGTCCTATTCTTACTTGTATTGATCTATTTTGTAAAAAAAAATATTTTGTCCAATAAAACATTTATCGGTTAATTCCCATTTTTCTCAATTTAATTAAAAAAACCTTTCCACATCATATCATAGGCTTTCTCTATATGAAAGAAAACAGCCACCACACTCTCCTTATTAACTTGCCCTTTTCTGATTTCATGTTCTAAACATAGAATAGGATCCACAGTGTTTCTCCAAATTTTGATAAATATCCCCTCTTCTCAACAAAGTAACTCAATCTTTCATTTATCATTCTCTCCATTGTTTTACATGTATGTGATGTTAAAGCAAAAGGTCTATAACTTGCTGGATTTGACCGTTCTTCACCTGGCTTTAAGATTGGAACCATGATTGCTTCTTTCTATGCCAAAGGTAAAAAACCCACTTCCCATATCTTAATTGAATTCCAATAAAAATTTTTAGATGAATTATTAAGCTTACTAGCCATAATATAAGAAATATGATCTTTTCTTGTATATTAATTTTTAGATTTCTTTAAAGCACTGTTTAATTAAAATAAAAAAAAGGACCATTTAATAAGTCATTATATCTTACATTTTCTTCTAATAAATTAACATTTTCATTAATTGTACAAACTCTTCTGTTTTTCTTCTGTGCTTAAATTATTACAACTGTGAACTTTAACAAATTTTTGAACAAACATGTTTGCTTTCTCCTCCTCAGTCAGCAATAACATTTCCATCTTTCAGAACTGGATATCCATATTCACTTCTGATTCCATTCATTTGTTTCATCATTCCCCAAGTTTTTTAAATTTTTGTTTCCCTACCTACCGAATTACAAAAGTTTCCCCAATAAACATTTTTTGCATTTCTCACAGTTATTTTAACAAGAGCTTGTAACCTTTTATATTCAATAAAATTCTGAAAATTCTGATTCTGATTTATAGCTTATGAATGCTAATAGCACCAGACCAAGATAATAATTGCCTTTGTATATTATGAATTGTTATAAAGACCTGGTCCTTACATGATAAATTATAGCAATGTAATAATTCACTTAAGTCATGCTTTTCAGAAACACAAAGTGATTTTTTAACTTATCATACAAAGCTGAATATGCAAAAATATGCATCCATCTCCAAAATACGCATTGATGTGCATTTCTTTAATTTTAGCGGGAGCTGACCTTTACTGTTTTATTGTCAATCGGTGATGTTTCGTCTCTGCTCTGCGGTGATTGTGAGTCTTTGACATAATCAGTAATGGCCACTGAAAAAAATATATATAAATGCAGAAAACTGGTGGATGATAATTCATACGTTGTTTATGTAATATATTCAGGTTCTTGTCTAATACTTTACATGAAGGAGCGATCCAGATATCGATGTTGACGCTTCAGTTATTTTTCATGGTAACATTATAATAGAACCTAATGTGCACATGCCCTGGTGGGGATTAGTATAGCCCCACTAACTAGAACCAGCATCAATACATAATATGAATATATTACAGTTTATATGAATATATTAGTTTATATTTTACAGTATTTGAAGAAAAACTTTCAACACTATAAACTAGGAGGTAAAGACTAGTTTATAGTCTTTACCTCCTTTTATTACTAGACTGCACCAGCACTGTTATTCTGAAGTGCAGCAGGTTGATCTGTCTTTTATTTGAAAGCCATGTTTAAACAGCAAGCATTGATGATGTAATGTTCACTGGATTATCTCAGTCTCAAAACTGGATTTGTTTATGTATATGAATTTGAGACAATCAGTACTTCAGATTTTTTCTGAAAAAAAATCAGAAAAAATCTGATTTTTTTAAATCTTTACATTTTTGTACATTTTTATGGATTAATCAGTACAATTTTTCTCTTGGATAGTGTCACCAGATGTGCTGTGTGACCCGATGAAGGTGAAGCTCAGATTGAAGCTCCCAGCCGCTTCCAAAACCTGCAGGACTTTCACCAGGACTTGGAGACGGCTCTGAGCTCCAGATGTTCTGGTTTGGAACGTCGCATGTTGTGTAGGGTCACATGTCATCATCTTCCAGTAGGTCTCTCTTCTGAAATAAAATCACTTAAAAATTCATTACTTCTGAAGCTCATTGATTCTCAGGCATAACCTACATCTGCTGAGTCAGGAGAATGACTTCCTGTTTTTAATATGCTAAGTTTCTGATACGGGTGCTGGTTCTGTAGCTTTTATTTAATTCCTCATCCTAAACTCCAGACCTCAGGAACCGGCGTCCTGCGACTTGTAGATGTGTCCTTGGTCCAACACACTGACTAATAGCTGAATCATTTCCTCAGTGCAGTCGGGTTCTCCATGGTAGCGGCCTCATTACTTGACGCAGGTATGTTGAAGGAGTAGTGATGGGCTACCTGAATCCAGGCTTCGAGGCTTGTACCGAGTAAAAAGGGGGCGTGGCCGATGAAGCCCCGCTTCATATCGTCTTGCTGAAAACCACGTGACTGGCAACAAACGAGGCCTCGCATTGCATGGGTCACGTGACTGCTTCATTTTGCGTGTCGGTTTTCAAAGTAAAAGCGCGATGAGCCTTGCTGTGTCATGGGTTGTTGTCCATTTGGTCACGCATCAGAGGAGGATATTTGTCTTCAGTGGCCAAATAAAATGAATGTTGACCAACATATTTGATGTATATTGATGGCACTCATCAAAATGTTTGTTACTGGTTTTCTCAATTGTAGATTATGTTGTTTTTTTATTAACTATATTTTTGTGATTTTATGATGTAAATCTCTTTGAACTGCATTGTTGCTGAAACCTGCTACACAAATAAACTTGATTGTCTGAAATGGAGCCAGCAAGAGGAAAATCTGACATCTGAGAATACTTTGAGATTATCCTCACAATAAAATTCTTCTTAGATAACAATAATTAACCCTCCACCTCCCAATTTCTCACCTTCTGCAAAGTTTCATTATTATTTGTAGTCTGATTGGCAAAGATATATCAGTCTTGCACAGCAGAAACAGATTTAATCCTGTTGCAGAACTAAAATTCAACATGTAGCCAAATATGAGGGATCAGAGCCAATTAGAAATCCAAGAAAAAGTGAATGCCCCAACAGACACTGCACTCCCAAGACACTAAAACGTCAAATGTCTTCATTGTCAAATCCATCTATGACATAAAAGAAAAACAACACAACCACTAACGTTCAACATAAACCAGGATTAGATTGGCGACTAATCATTTTAATAATTAAAACATATGACAATTAAATATGGTTTCATGATTATCCTGTTACTAAACATGAGTTTGATGAAAACTTTGTGACAATATTGCATTTAGTAATTTTTGGAAGTATGATCCACCTGGGTGACAAGACTGTTACAGTTTCACCAGCAGATGTCACTATAGAGCAATGAACGAAGCATCGAGTAACGAACCTTTTTGCAAAGCAAAGGGCTGGAAAGGTTTATTGCTTCATGAGGCTTCATTTGCCCATCACTATGAAGGAGAGACTCATCTAAAAGCTGCAGGACACCACCCCTCAAAGCCTGGATTTGAGGATCATTGCAGGGGTGGGCAATCGTGGTCCTCCAGGGCCGGTGTCCTGCAGCTCTTAATGTCTCCCTGGTCCAACACACTTGAATCCAACAGCTGAATCACTTCCCAAGTGCAGTCAGGTTCTCCAGAGTCCTGCTAACGACGTCATTATTTGACTCAGGTGTGTTGAAGTTGAGACACATCTAAAAGTTGCAGGAGACCCTCCAGGCCTGGAGCTGCCCAGCCCTAGCTGGTAGTTTACTTTTGTGAAGTCATCAGCTGCAACAAGCTTGAATTGCATAAAGCTAATCTCTGTCCTACTCAAAGTCACTGGTATAGTTTGGATAGAGCTGTGGCCTGAAAAAGAAGGTTGATTCTGTTCTGGGACGACTGTAGAGCTTCTGGAGATAATGGTGCGAAGAAGGATTCTTCATAAAATCCAGAGAGTTATGGACAACCCTGAGCATCCTCTTCATGAGACTGAGAAAACAGTGTGTCTTCAGATTCGCTGTAATACAGACTGCACCAGAGATCTTTCCTGCCAACAGCCACCACCATCTACAATAACTCTTTGAAGAATCTGAATTAATGACATTACAAAATAATTTAATTTCCCTTTCTGATAAAGTATTTTTGAATTTTAAAGCATTACCGCAACCTTTTTACAGTACTTTCTTGTGAATATTACAATGATCACCGGCTTTGTGATCCCAGTCTAATAAGATGTCTGCATAGTGTATTGCTAAATTAGCCAGGTTTACTAAAAATGTACAATTATTGGTGCCTTGAAAAGCATGAAAGTTGGTACAGTTGTAAAAGCAGGCACTGTGTCTGATTACCCTGGCTGATGAAGCCATTTGTTTAAAATTAATGTTTAAAATACAGGAATGAATTTAAAGCAGTACATCATTTCTTTATTAATGTTCAAAACAAACAACACGTAGGAAAACCTCAAGTTAAAAATTCTGAAAGGTCTGGGAATCCTTTAAAATGGACATGGATGATCCATGGAGGACAAGTTATACTAAATAAATGTCCAGAAGTATCGAGAGACTTGGTGGATCAGGTTCTTTCACAGGATATAGAAGTCGTTCTCACAGTCTGAAGGATTTCATGTCTCAGAGATTCCTAAAGGACACAAAGAAATAAATATTTCCTTTTAATCACTTGCTTATAGTTGATTTTTTAAAATTATATTCAGGGATGTACAGACTGATGAACTACCAATCAAAACTTTTTATATTATATTTCCAATGGAGGCGAAGGACGGAGAGAGCGCAGGGTGTAGCATATTTTGGCAGATAGCATGTTCAGCCTGGTAGGATAAATAAAATAAAAACATCACTTTGTGTTTCTGAAAAGCATGACTTAAGTGAATTATTACAGTGCTATAATTTATAATTTAAGGACCAGGCCACCCGTCCCGTAAATCGCCCCGTATTTGGCTGTTAAATGTTGGGTCCTGTAACGTAATGCGATTTGTTCCGTATTTCTATAAATGTCCGATAGACACGCCCATAGACATAATATAAGGATAGACCCGCTCTCGCCTATTGTCGCTGACGAGATTTAGGGCGGCCATCTTGGAGCGGTACACCACTCCACTCAGCGTTATGTGTTTAGCAGCACAATGACGTGTCAACGGATTTAATCTATCATAACACACTTTTTTGTTACTGGAAACCATATTCAAACATCTATCAAAGCAACATTTATAAACAATTGTATTTTTTAAGTATGTTTTTAATACATAGTTCATCATATTTAAATATGCTTAGTGGCTATAACAATAGAATAGGAACGTAATATTCTGATATCGATGTATGAAGAGCATATTACAAAGCACACAGCCGTTCATAATTTATTTAATAAATTATTTAGTAATATCAATATATATATTCATATAACTATACAAACACAAATACATAAATAATGATTAATACTGAATAATATATTGGATACATGTTTATATGTGTGTATATATATATATATATATATATATATATACATACACACATGTATGTATATATAGATGGACGAAGTGAGGCTGATTGAGTCACTGCATCAGGCAGGTATTTTGCCTGTATTAAGTCTTGAAATTTAGAACAGAATTGTTTGTAGATTTTGTTCAGTAAATATGACCTAAAGTCTTAAAAACTTTAAACATGGTATTGTACACATTTCTTTTTGAGTGTTTTTAATGTTGATATGGATGTACAAAGTAAAGTCTATAAAAATACATAACAAAATAAGCACAACTTGATTTTAATATAACTAATTGGAAATGTTTTTTTAACTCAAAAAGCTATTATTTTAATATTATCTTTTTTGTGTCATGGATTTTGTCAATCAAGACTGTATTTGCAAAATGCTATAATAAAATTGCTTTCAAATGCAGTACTTTTATTTTTAAACACAGCAACTTTAAGTTATTGATGAAGAGCATGATAAAAATACATTGTAATGTTCAGATCAACTGACTGTATTAGAACAATACATTTTAATAAACCTATGTCACAAATGCCATACATCTGAAATGGAACGCAGTCATCGTACGGCAGACTGATTAAGAGAAGAAAGGAACACTATCAGCACGTTGTGGGAGGTAATAAGGTTTTCAATAAGATGACAACCGTATTTGTCTGTAGCCAAATAAGATCAAGGTCAACAATACACTCGGAAATGTTACTTCAAAATGTAGTGAAACTGTTCGTTTGATACAGAAAGAGTCATGATGGGATTTATAAAGACTTTTTGCCTCACAAGCTGGTCGTCATTGTAGGCTGGTCGTCATTGTAGGCTGGTCAAATTTGCCCTGTGTGTTGTCTTTAAGGCATGACGCAAGGTTAAACTGTGTAACAGATTCGTTTCCTACATACTTGTAGAACTGTGTGAAGCTATTATGTGTTTTATTCAGTGTGATCAGTATTTACACATAAAAAAAGTTTTATGGAGAAGTATGTTGAATAGCATGTTTACCTGTCTAAGGTTAATTATTTAAGTTAAAGTTTGCAGCTTATTTTGTGTATGAAAGGAAACCCAGATTGAAGTCCTTCAACATTACAGTTTAGTAAATTAATATTGAATCAGTTTGACTGTACTGTAATTTAAACTACATTAGTAATGTAAACTAGAAAATTCCTGCAGAAATTTTAAGTTGCCTGCCACCTGTGCTCATCCCTTTAAACCGAGCGTTTCAAATTTGTCATGAAAAATAGATATAAGCAGGTCTGACATACTTAAACCAACGCTAGCACACAGTAGCTGTGAATATTGTCAAGTATATTATGATATATGTGTCACCATTGAAAAGCGAGACCGACGACTATAAGCTTCGCACATGTGGTTCTCACTCATGGTTCAAAATAAAAAACATGAAGAAAGTTGGTAATAGTTAATTTCTAAAAACAATTTCAATTTTCATAGTAAAGATTTTAATTTACACTCAAAAATTCAGACAAATAATTTTATATAAGCAAAACATGAAAAGTCACAGGAAATATGTATTCTTCCCACAATGCATTGTGAGATCTGATTCAGCGCTGTGAGATTACTCACTGCCTCTGTCTAGGACCCGTTGCTATGGTAATTAATTATCTGCACCTGGGCTGGCTCTCTCCCTGGTTTCTATACTTGTGAGACACCCAGCGTCGGTCTCAGGGCCCTGACAAAAAACCATAAGCCCTAGGAAAATTTGGAAAACATTTTACGGGAGCAGGCATGTGTATCTATGTCATGACCAACCTTGAGATCAATAGGCCGCTATTTGTGCCTGTGAGGGGGAGTTAAACAGAGTTTTGGAGTCAGACCTCCACTGTGCTGTGTGTGTGTTTCAGAGAGAAATCTTAGTGATGCTGTGAGTTCCTCAGACTCAAGTTTTTTCGTTTTTCTCAATTTATGTCGTCATTTTTACACAGAATCCCAATAAAAATAATAGCTCCAATCCCGGGATCAAGCCGCACGTTTTGATACCATTTTTGTGGGTGGGCACGCAGCGGTACGAGCCGCATTAACGGTAGTGGAAGAAGATGTTATAACTAGAAAATTCTTGCAGAAATTTTAAGGGGCCTGCCAACTGTGCCCATCACTTTAAACCCAGCGTTTCAAATTTGCCGTGAAAAATAGATATATGCAGGTCTGACATACTTATCCCACCACTACAACACAGTAACTGTAAATATTGTCAGGTGTATTATGACAAAATGAGCCAATTTCAATTTTCAATTTTCAATAGTATTTATTAGTTCTTCACAAAGAAATAAACACTTTACCTTTTTTTGTAACAAAAATTACAATATCCCTTTAACATACATCACTTCTTTCTAAAAAAGTGAGTAAGACTTGTACTTACACAAAAAAAAACAACAAAAACAATCTTTGATGACATTTCTAATCACCTGCTGAGGGGGGAAGGGGGGAAAGGGACTTGCAACAAAAACTCCTTAATTAACAATATTATGTAAATTTTCCGGCACTTTCCATATGCTAATATCCTCATTACTTTTTTTTTCCAAATTTCATTTTCCACATGTAGTCCTTCACTAAAGAACCCACAATCTTTATCACATTATTTTCACCTATCTCATATTGCTTAGATATATAAATGTTTCTAGCCTTCCATATTGCTTCTTTAATACAATTTACCACTATCCACCACATCAATTCACTTTTCCCACTTTCTTCTTTTAAAAATCCATAAACAATTTTGTCATAGGTTATCTCTTCTTGTTTTAATTCCCACAACCATGGTTTCAATAATTCCCATGTTCTTTTAGCAATGGGGCAAATCCAAAATAAATGTTTTATTGTCTCGTTGTCACCACATCTAATTCTAGGACATGTTGGACTTGTTGTACAATTTCTTTTATTCAAAAAGTTCCTTGTAGTTAAACATTGATTGGCGATTTGCCAGGCAAAATCTTTCTGTTTGTCAAATGTTTATTTACATTTCTCCATATTTTCCTAATACTTTCCTCATTAAATTTTTCTATAAGTGTTAATTGTTCATGTCTAGACAATTTTCTTTCTATATTCTGTCTTTTCACTATTTCCGGTGTTAATTCCTCAATACCTCCTTTAAGTTCTTGTACTACTGAATTGAACATTGCCGGGTAAAAGTCCGAAAAGGGTGAAAGTAATGTAACCCTCTTTCCCCATGTTTTTAATACTCGACCCCCTAGCCAGAATTTAACGTAAGGTGCCCAAATGGGCTCGGGTTGTATATTTAGGCAAACCTTCAGAATAGGTGTAATGAACATTGCTCTGAATTTTATTCCTAGATTTGGTACGTTCCTACCTCCTTCATTCACCGGTCTATACATAATTTCTCTCCTCAATTTTTCATGTTTGCTCCCCCACAGAAAATGAAACATTGTTTTCCGTAATGTAATCATTACCTTGTGGGGCAGTGGGAAAGTTGATGCCAAATGAGCTAATGTTGAAACTATTTCCGTTTTTAATACTAATACCTTGCCTGTTAACGTTAGGTCTCTTTCTCTCCATTGCAATAATTTCCCTTGTATTTTTGACCATTTTGTCTCCCAGTTTTTTACTCCCATATTTTCTCCTATCTGGACTCCTAAGATTTTTATCTCGTCATTTTGTTCTACTAATCCCCAATTGGCCTTTCTGTCGTTCCAATTCCTATACATTATCTCACTTTTAGATTTATTTATTTTCAATCCTGAAACTATAGTGAATCTATCACATACTTTCAAACTTTCTTTTATAGCCGCATTATCTACTAGAAGAAGAGTCAGATCATCCATATACATCGTTAATTTAATATCTCTACCATAATACCCAGGGGGAATTATTCCTTTAATCAACTTGTTTTGTCTTATTGCACTTGCTAATGGTTCCATGGTCATAATGAAAAGTAAGGGGGACAGTGGACAGCCTTGTCTCAACCCCACCTTTACCCTAAAAGGAGGGGTGATCTCCCTGTTCACCATCACCACACTGTAGCAATCATTATACAAAACCTTTATCCATTTTATGAAAACCTCGCCAAAGTTAAAGTCTGAAAAGACTGAGAGGATGGGACAACAGGATGAGAAACAGGAACTAAATCAAGCACTATCACAGTATCTTCCTCCTCCTCAGCTATGGTCTCTGTCTGTTCAAAGATCAGGTTCTCAGCTCTTTACTTCTCTTCATCTGGCTTGCAACAGCAATAAATAACAGACAGGAGAAAAGAAATTTGCCTGTACTGACGCAAGTTCATTTTTAATTCAAGTAAATTATCTAGCTGCAATCAGTGTATTCAGACAGGGTTAAAAACTTTAAAGATCATCACAGCCTAGGGCAGGGGTGTCAAACTCAATTTCACCGAGGGCCACTTCAGCATATTGGCCACCCTCAAAGGGCCACATTGACGGTACAAATCAGGAGTGCCCAGCTGCAGTCCTTCAGACTGCAACTTTTAGATGCATCCCTGCTAAAACACACCCCAGGCAAAAGGTTGACTTCCCTCATTAGCAGCAACTCAGTTCTGTAGAGCCTTATAATGAGTAAATGATCCAGGTGTGTTAGAGAAGGAACGCATCTTGCAGATGGTAGCTCTGGAAAACTAGACTTGGGCACCCCTAGCATAAAATGTATGAAAATACAATGTTAAAAATAAATTGAACACCTCATATTGTTAAATAACTCTTTGGAGCTTCTGGTTAGGAAGCGCATTCGAAACCTTTGTTTGAAATGGCGCGTTAAATTCAAGTCTCCATTACAGACCAGACAAAACTAAAGAGAATGCAACTTTGTGTTAATCCATTTGAGGAGCCGGCAGTTTATCTTGAGGAAATAAATGACGATGCAAAAGTTAATTAGATTGTAACATAGCAGTGTGCTGCTCAACCACTGCGGAGGCAGTTACGTTACGCCACTGCGAAGAATTAAAAACCGCTGGGAGAAACTCATCCAGCGGATTTAACAAATGGAGCCTTCTGGGTTCACGTTACCCAGGAGAGCGGCGCTCTGGAGGAGCCGCAGACGTGACATCTGTCCGTTTCGGAGAAGCGAAAAAAAAAAAAAAAATCCTTAAAGCGCACACCGGACCCCGCAGGGTAAAACACTCAGAGTTCAGTTGATCTGTTTGGATCAGACAGATCCAACTGACTGATGAATTAGCGCAGATTTTTCTGCAGATGGGAACCAGGAGGAAGTGCGTTCAGACCCCAGCAGGTGAAGTGATGCTAATTTAAGTGAAGTCGCTTAATTTAATTTATTAAAAGTTATTGGGGCCTCAGTCAGTGGTTTTTTTGTCACTACGGAGAAAAATGTAGATGCATTTATCTGCTTAATTTGTGATGAGATCAGGATTCACGGTGAATATTCACTAAACCGCATAAAATGCGGCTAAATAGCGATGTTAATATGATTATAATTTCACGGATAAAAATAGTACAGGGCCAATTTTTTTTTTTTTTTTTTTATGTTGTCGGTCAAGATAACGGATAACAAAAAAAGTCTAGCGCGACCTGCCGCCCTGACACCAACTCACACATCTTCATTCACAGTCTTACTTGTAGATCGATTTTTCTTTTCTTGGACGTTTTGATGTTAGCTTGTCGAAGTCTCAGTTTTATTCGCTGGTAAAATCAATAAGCAGCTTAAGGTGACTCTGCTGCTCTCTAGTGGCGAGAAGCCGTAATGTTGGCTGGTAACAATCGGAATGCATTATGGGAGATGTAGTTTGTCATCAATTCGTGCTCAAAACCTATTTTAAGTCAATCATGGACCTATAAAACGCTGGGGGGGCCACATAAAATGACATGGCGGGCCACATGTGGCCCGCGGGCCTTGAGTTTGACACATGTGGCCTAGGGGCACTGATATTTTTAGCAACCCTCCAATATTACAAAGTGGCTACAACAAGTATGACTATAAACATTATTATGTGACTCTATGATGGCTAATTAAACGTATTAAGCACAGGTACAGTGTACAGGTACAATTAGCCTCCAAGAGGCTAATTTAGCTAGCTTCCACCGTATATTTTCCGGCAAAAAAAATGTTACAAACGTGTCTTCAACCATTCGCATCACAGTCCTACTGCCATTAAGTCCTAAAACTACCATCAGTAATTTTATAACGTAACACTTTGGAGTTATTTTTGGTTTTAGAGTACAAAAACATTTTGACAGATGCAGATTTCTACTCACCAGAGTGTAAGTGTCGCATAGGATGACGTCAGCTTATTCTTCTTCTTGGGTTTTTGTGGGATCCGTCCTTATTTTTATTTCAATCAAACATATTAAAAGGTTTACAGAACAGTTCGCATGCAAACACAAACGAAAACACATCTTAATTTTTCTTAAATTTATTTGGTGTAAATCATTGATATCATACTCAAAAATAGTTTTTTTTGTGTGTTTTTTTTAAGGCTTTTAAATCAAGCTAACAAGCACAACAAAACTCCTCCGGTTTTATATTTTACTGAGTTTTTAAATACCGAATTAAAGTATTGTGACCGATACGTCTGACATGTATTTGTAGTAAATATTCTTAATATCCTGTTCAAACTAACCCATAAATTGTAAATAAAGGTTTTTAAAAAAAATAGAATAGACACGTCATCTTATTCGTTCCTAAGTCGTCAGTATCGGACACTTAGGGAACCGTACAGCATTCAATGAGAGAACCCTTCGCGTCACATATTGACGCCAATGGGGTACCCTCGGCGTCAACATGTGACGCCGAGGGTACCTGCCCAAGCGTCAATATGTGACGAGTTGGGAGTGAGAATGTGTTGTCATATCATATGCTTTTTCAATATCGAAAAATACTGCCACTACACTTTCTTTGTTTACTTGAGCTCTTCTAACTTCATGCTCAAGACATAACGTTGAGTCATTAGTGCTCCTCCCTTTACGAAAACCACTTTGATAATTAGAAATATATCCCTTTTTATTTAAGTAATACACTAATCTATTATTAATCATTTTTTCCATTATTTTACATAAGTTCGAAGTTAATGCTATTGGCCTATAACTTTCTGGTTTTGAATGATCTTTTCCTGGTTTAGCTATCGGTACAATAATAGATTCCTTCCATAACTCTGGTAATTTAACCTCCTCCCATATTTTATTAAATAATTGTAATATTATAGCTTTTCACTTATCACCGAGTTGACTTATCATTCTATACCAAATTTTATCTTTACCTGTATTTTTGGTCTTTCTAAGCACACAATTTAATTCCACTTTGGTAAAATCAACATTCAAAAAATGATTTATTTCTTCATCACTCTATTAAATTTTTATACTTAAGAACAATATTTTATCTCCCTTTTCTTCCCTCTTCGCTAATGTTATTTGTGCTATGTATCTTACTAAATAATCTTGCCAATACCTCAGCTTTATCCTCATCTCTAATTATATTAACATTCTCTACTTTTAATACAGGATAATCAAACTCTCTTTTAATACCATTCATTTTTTAAATTACTTTCCATATCTTCTCAATTTTTGTATCTCTCCCTATTGTACTACAAAAATTTCTCCAAGTCTCTTAGCTTTCTTTATAATCCTCCTTACTACAGCTTGCTTCCTTTTATAATCATTTAAGTTTATATAAATTGGGTTATGTTTTAATACCTTCAAGGCTTTATTTCTTAATTTAATTGCTTCCTTACACTCACTTGTCCACCATGGCACCTTTTTCTTATTACTCCCTGACTTTTTAATAGAATTTTCTGCTGCTTCCGTTATTTTTGAAATATTTGCATTTACTTCATTTATTTCCATACTAAAATCTACCTTTTCTAAATACACTTCACTCAAATATCTAAACTTACTCCAATCTGCCTTATTAAAGTTCAATCTCTCCCCACTCTTTTTATCTGGTCTGCTGTTCTTCGTACTTTTTTATTGGCTGTTGGCAAAAAGTGTTAAGGAAGCATTACCGCCGCCTACTGGTATGGAGTGTAGTTCATGAGAATTTCTCTTTTTACTTCACAATTGAAAAACAAACATTTTGTTTTCCACATAAAATTCAAATTAAATATGCTTGTTTATAGTTCTAATGTGAGAAAATATGGAAAATCCCAATGGGTATGAATACTTTTGCAAGACACTGTAAGTTGAAGGACACTTAATAAAACACTCCCAGATGCAAAGTCTGAGTTTAAAGAGAGAGAGAGAAAAAAGATTATACAAAGAAAAAGCAGTTACAGCAACAATTCCAAAGATCTGAATTTCTATTCCAGCAACCACAACCTTCAAAATCTCCTTTTTCCATCTGTGTTCTAAGTTTTTGTATGAGCAGGTACACATGATTAACATGGGAGATTAGATAGAAAATTTTAATATGAACAAAAATAGGGTTTCAGGAAGGAGGTGGTGTCAATGCTCCACTCTGTTGCAGTCATATATGGACTTTTTTTCTTACTTCTTCTTGTAATATTTCCCACACACTTGTGGGAAGCTCCTCGGTCAAAGAGTCACCTATTGGTATAACCTTGACCAGTGCCAGGCAACTCCCTCTTTGCACCTTCTGCTTGCTATGAACTCAAGCAGCTGCATCCAAATAATCTGAAGGACAAGTTCTGCCTCCAGGTTAGAGTATCTTTCCATATCAGACAGAGAGATGACATCTTCAGTTTCTTTGTGCTGAATAAACTTATAGTGATTTGGGCTTCCACATTTAGGCTTCATAACAGAAATCAAGATTTCAGCACACAAAACAAACATGCACTAAAACTATTTATTTGTATCATCTCAATACTGTGGAAGCCCTTTTCTGTCACTTTGATGGGAAAAAAAGTTTTATTTCATAATTATGATGTGGTTTCTTATTATTATGACTTGGTTATTCTAATGAGATACTGTCTAATAATTATGATGTGGCATTTCACTGATATTGTCTATTGATTATGACTTAGCTATCTCATAGTGGGCCATTGGGATACTGAGGGATGGGTGAGACAAGTTCAGCTTGGTAGACAGAAGTGAGTCTTACTAATACAACAGAGTAATAATGAGTGGTTTTACAAATGTTGAAATCTTGCAAATTTTGAAAGAATCCCATAATGTCAAATTAAGCCTCCAGACATTAGTTAGAAATAAGACTGGAAAAGCGTCTTATTTCTAACTATGCATGATGATGCACATGCATAGTGTTATGAGAAAGCTAAGCCATAATAATGAGATAGTAACTTTAATATGACCTAGGTATGTCACAATTATGAGATAAAAGTTCTTTTTGTCCACCAGATTGGCAGAAATGAGCTTCTATACAATAAACAAACAGTTTCACAAACAGATCCTGACTTTACAATTTACAGTGATCATTTATGTTGAATTTAACATTTTTAAATGCACATTTAATTGCAAACAAGACAAGGGATATTTTGTCATTTTAAAGTAATTCTGCAGTTAAGTTTCTCAAAACAGTATAATCTATTGCTGTACAAATATTTGGATTGATAACCAAAAGTTTTTATATTGCTGAGTATAGATTTGACATGACCACAACATGTTAGTGTAGCTGTCACAGTGTGACAGTTACTAAATAACTTCACTGACAGAGGGTTCACGATGCATCACAGGAAGTTCCAGTTTCTCACACTTTGTTACTCTCAGGGTTAGATGCTGAGCTATCTCATTGGGATCTGTGTAGAATGCTGCAGGAATATTCTGTTCAATAGAAAAATATCAAGTAAATGCACAATACAATACGAACTCTTAAAATGTCATTAAAAAGTTATGATTCACATAGAAAGAAAGGGAAAATTACATAATTCTATACAAGAATTTCACTATCAAGAAAATAATCAGATATAAATAATCTTGATAACTTTGAATAAGTCTGCTCGTTAAGTGTCATCCCTTTTCTTTTAAATGGTCAGAATGTGTACTTTCAGCAGTTCAATAAATTCCAGTTATGCAACCTAATTACATAACTGGTCAGGTTTAATTATGAAAATGTGCACTGAAAAAGATTAGGTGAAACAGCATACATTTACATAAACTGAGAAATGTAATTTCACAGTTTTGTGGTGTAAATCAGATATAGTGGACAATAATTCCAATCTCCTGGTAGTTTGGGGAGGTGCTCAGGCACCTCTGCAATTTTAATTTCACCCTAGCAAAATGGCTTTACAGTTCAAACAAGAAGGCAGCCCCTCTGACCAGTTTGACAAAGCGAGGAAAATCACTACACCAGCAGAACTTCCAGGGGTGCCAAGTCCAGTCCTTGAAAACTATTGTCCTGTAACTCTTAAGGTAGCTCTTGTGGACTCTTGTGATCATACAAGAGGCAAATACGACCCAAACCAGATTTTTGCCCATATGTGAGCCATATTTTTTCATAGATTTTTTATATCTGCCTTGAAAAATCTAACTTTTTCAAGGCAGTCTGAAAAGGCTAATTCAGATCTTTTCACTCCAACAAAATCAGATTTGTGCTACTTCCATGTGTTACTAAATCAGGTATGTATATGATAGTTTTCAAAGTGTCTGCAGTCAGAACAGTCATGCTGCATTTTAGTAGTCCTTTACATTATTGATGTGAAGATGTGTATTAATTCTGTACCAGAAGAAGTCGGATGCTGTAAACCTGGAAGTAAACAATGGCTGAATCAAGTAGTGTTGACACTCTAGGAGGTGCTAATCAATGGATGGAAGTTCAATGTAAACTTCAAAATCAATCCATAGTCGGTGGCATGTATTATGTGGCTCAACAGAATCATTTAAAAATAAGCATTAAGGAAGCAGGCCTGGAGAAAAATTGTGGTGCCTCCAGAAAAGATTGAAAATAATTTGACCTTAGAGAAATGTTAAACTGAGACGTGTCCACTTAGTAGCATTACAGGTGTCTTCAAGCTTGTGGTCAGTTTGTCTAATAAAAGGGTGACAAGCATAAAAAGCCTTTCAAAGACAAAGTTGCAAAAGATGCAGAAAATAAGCGAGCTTGTGGCTGCTATTAAAAGAGCGCAGTCATTTTGGAACACATGGTCAGCCAGGTTAACATGCTAAAAGCAGACAAACTACTTTCAACATGGATGCTATGCAGAGACCTTAGGAGCTTCCCTCACATGCAAGCAGAACATTATTCTGACGTTCAGTAAATAAAACGAAATTGTCATCCTCATTGACTTTAGAAAGGAAAAGTTTATTTTGATTTAACATCCGACTGTGTAGAAGAATGCATATGTGTCTTCTTATGTAAGCTTCTGGTTTCAACTATATTTTTCTTTTAGAGCACATACTGATATGGATGACATTGTGTTAAAGTCAGTCTCACTTTTCATCTGGACAGAAATACAATCTCGAGCAGCACCCGGAATGGAAGTTTTGAAGCCTACTATCATAGGTAAAGCCTCCCAAAGTCAGAAGACACGCCTTGAACTTGACAGGGCTTTTTGGTTTAAGTGAGTCTACTTTTTGTCACATGAAAATCATCAAGTACAAGTAGAGATACACACTGACTGATGATCACCTTGTGAGCTGCCTTGCAACCACTTCATACTTCCCAGCCTGTGAGAACCTGGCTTCTTTCTCCCAGTGTGAGAAATCCCACTGAAGTAGACATAAACAATTACTTTAAAATAGCTTAATTTTTTTAAATCCCATAACTGGATCTGTTTGTTGTGGATGTGTTTGCATAAATGTATTTGTGCGTTTGTGATGCTGAGAACAGACTAGTGGATCTAAACAAACTTGCAACTTCAAAAGTAGGTCTTGGTTCAAAAAAGGTTGGGCACCCCCGCTGTAAGGCATATAACAGTTTGTAAGGGTCTGCTCATAATCTAATGTCAATTCATTCCTATATGCTATATCACAATATGATCCAAGTACCCACCTTAAGTTCTGTTATTGTATTTTCTCTGGTACTGAACTCTCGCAGCATGTAATCTTTTCCATCCTGAAATTTAAACAGTAAAAATTAATTTTCACTTAGTATGTCCAATGAACATTTGGACATATTTAGTATACTGGTTTTACTGCAAATATGACAAAAATTCCAATTACTCCTTATGAGTTGCATTAAGGTGATTCCATTTCTATCCCACAGCTGGTTCTAATGCAATATCCTATAATGAGTTACAGTGGGTCTCAAGGGTATGGGGAGAATTCAACTAAAAAATGCGTTATCAGTTCAGAAGAGGAATGAAATGTTGTTGCAACTCAAGATAAAGAAGTTACTTCAAAGACATGTTTTAGAAATAAAAGTAATAACTAGAAAAATTTGCATTTCCTGTGAAAATGCAGTGTGAATGCTGAAAGCTGAATGATTTTGGTGAAAATTACAGAAACATTTAGAGTCAACTTCAGAAGTGTTGCAGATATGAAAGTAGTAGGCAAAAGCAGCAGAATAAAGCAAAATCATGCAAACGTATATAGATAAAACTGCTGAAAAGGAGTAAAAACTTTCAATCAATGCAAGAATCCCACCCAAAGAATATTAGAAATTAGTGTAGAACAGTGCTTAACTGTAAGGGCACTGCAGTTTATGAGGTAAAATTAGTTAAAAAGGTAAAGCTAACTGAAATACTATTGTTAATATCTAGCCTAGCACTAGCATGTTGACCTACAGTAACATATGCATTGTGGAAAAGAAACAAAACAGTGCATATTGTTATGTGTGTTGTGTATAAGCACTACATGACATTACATTCTGTCAGGAAGAACTTTATTTGGCGTGGTACATCAACTTACCTCATAATAAACTCGAGTATCATTTATTCTAATCAAGACGCCGTCCACACGCAGGAAGAAACGCTGCAATAAGAAGAAACTGGATGGCATCACTCTCTGTGTATTGGAAAAAAAGGAAGAACGTTGCACATTTATTAAACGTCAGTAAATGTCCAACTGAAGCAATATGCATTTGAAATCTACAGTAAAATTTTAGCTTTCCATCAGAACTACAAAACATCAAGCCCCTTAACTTTTTCTACATTTTGTACATTATTTTACATCTCAAGAAATTTGATTATTATGAAAAGGATCTATATATTTTTGTCACCGAGTGTGTGTGACAAAAATATATAGTGAAATATTTTAAGCTTTTGTCTCTTGTAAATTTGTTGGTTATGGCTTATAAAAAAATTAAACCTCAAAATTCAGCGTCTCACAACTAGAATTTTACATAAAGTAAAAACAGGATATTTTCAACAAAAATGTCAAGGTTCTGATAAGCATGTTTATTTCTACCTACTAAATCCTTTATAGGGCCTTCTTCTATAAAGGATTCTATGGCATGGCATTGACGCAATTAGTCTGCAGCATAACTGAGGTGAAATGAACGCCCAGGTTAATGGCCTGCATTGTTGAGTTTGGTCTCTCTAATCTTCCTTTGTCAAATTCAGGTCAAGCCGGTTTGCTGGCAAATAAAGTACAGTAACACCATGATAATTTAACCAGTTTTTAGTACCCTTTGGTAAGCTCTACTGGAAACTTAAATCAGCAGAAGGAATCATAGAGCGATGTAAAATGACCTGGTAGATGGCTTTATTGATTGTGGACTTCAGGAAACAACCAGATGATATGGCACCCACAGTTACAAACCTGCTCAGCTATCCTCTGTGCTCCTGGTCAGTAACCCAACGAACTCATTATCCAAACACCATCTGGTTCATATCATCAGCAGAGTTGGCTCCTGTCACTTTCACCTGATCCTGCTCATCTCTTCTAGGCGAAAGTCTCGTCCCTTTAAATGCACTGGTTTCCCGGTCCTCTGGTCATCCCTGCTGCAACCTCTACATTTGCATATTTTATTTTGTAAATAAACCTTTAAAAAGTCTCTTTGCCTGAGTTTATCTGCATGTGGGTCAGAAGCATCACTAAAACCATGAAGAACACTCTCGACCATTTGACCCAGCAGATGATCTCAAGGAAACTTTAGCCAAACAACACTCCCTAATTCAATCTCATGATGCAGTTCTCCGATCTCTCAGCAAGCAGTAGGAGGTTACAAATCAGCATTTGGATTACCTGATCTCACTGTTCCAGTGGAGTGAGGCTGAGCACTCATCTCCTCCAGAAGATGGCGCAAGCACTCCATCAGTAGCTCAAAAGATAAGTTCTACTCACGAATTCAGAGCTCTGAATACAAATAAATTATCTGGGGACAGTGGCGATCACAAGGGCTTTTAACTTCAGTGCTCTTTAGTCTTATACTGTTCGCTCCAATCATTTCCCCATGACGATTCTAAAATCTCCTTTATTCTGGGTCTCCTTACAGGTGTTACGTCGATCCGCGTTTCCCCATCAGATACGGGTTTCCCTGCGTCTCCTCGCCGCTCCGCAGCGCCCAGGCGGCAAAATACGCGTGTGCTTGTTATGAGTGTGTAACAAGCACACAATTGTTCAGCGCTCTTATCTAGAGAACTACGGACACAGTGAAAGCTCAAACGTGTAAGTAATTATTTATTCTCTCTTAGCATAAATAATTTCTGAATACCAGAAGGAATAGTTTTTTTCAGTGCTTTATACATTATTTCCAATATTTTTATATGTACAATGTCTTTAAACTTTAAAGTATTACTTTGAATAAAAAGTTTTAGTTGGTTCACAATAACCCACTTTATTAATAAGCCGTATAGCTTTTTTTTTTGCAACTTAGCTAATATATCAATGGTTGTTTTACTTGCATAACCAAAGAGGAACATATAATATACAAGCCTTTAACATTTATTAAATCTTTTATTTTAAACAATATTCCAATAGTTTTTACTAGAGGTGTGCCGATCGATCGGTCACCGATCATAATCGGGCCGATTTTCGTGAAAAAGTGCATGATCGGTGATCGGCGATCATTGGCTCTTGTTGCCGATACCGATCACATGCTTCTCATTTCCAGCCTGCCTGTGCAGCTGGTCTCCTCTTTCCTTCACTCTGCGCAAACGCGCAACAACAAATCCTAAGCAATGTGGAACTATAACGCACTGAGTCAATGGGGAAGTTTGCATGTTGTGGGGAAAATTGAAGCAGTCAAAATGCATCAACACAACGAAGCTAATACGACATAAAAACAATGCCATACTTGACGGAGTTTGGCTACATCGAGGCTCACTGCAGTAAAAAAGACATACGGAGGATCAGATAGCAGGTAAAGCAGCGCACAGCTACAAACACTCACCTGGATTAGCATGACGGTCAGAAAGCTAAACAAATAACCCGCAAAATTATTTAAGTCTTCGAGCTGCGATGTAAGACGCTGGTTCTGCTCTCGTTGTTGAACCGCTGCTACGCTACAGGTAGTAATATTTCACAGACGGAGCTTCGCTTCTGCTCCACCTGGTAGTGACTCTCACACCGAACCTGTTTAAAGCTGCAGCATCTAACTTAAAAAAATACATTTTACATACGTATTAAAACTTTCGCTGTCCTAACATGAGACAGATAATCTCTGAAAAAATAATCCATCTCCTCCCTGTTCTGCATAATTACTCCGCTCAATCAGAAACAGCCAATCAGAGCTAGCAGTAATCAGCTAGCCGCCATGCTAACAGGAAGTTTTCATTCAGTAACTCTGGATTGTTTATTGTAATGGAACCTGTTTTTGCCTTTGAATGTTAAGTTTTATACTTGAACTTCTTGGCAATGTTGAGAGGTTTTATTTTGGCTCTTTTCATTATTTAACCTCTTCAGAGCCTTCATATGTTTTCAGTCTGTTAAAGATAGTATTATCAATAGCAGTACAATTTGCACAAAGCCTGTTTTGTTTAGTTTTCTTCTTGGAAAAAGTTATTAAAAACAAGTGTTTGTCTAAATTAAGGTGAATTCATGGTTCCTTTTTCCACATAATGTAACCGGTAGTGTTTATGATAAAAAATAAATAAATAATAATTATGTGATCGGTATCGGTGATCAGTATCGGTGTATCGGCCCTCATGGGTGATCGGTATCGGTATTGGCAGGAAAAAACCTGATCGGCACATCTCTAGTTTTTACAACTTTATTAACTTTATTTCCAATATATTAAATATGCGGCTTCCAACTGAGTTTATAATCCCTAAAAATTTTGTCTCATATACTCTTTCAATTTCAATTCCATTTATGCATAACTTTACATTATTATACATCTGATTACCAGAATTTAGTTTTTCCTTTGTTTAATGATAACTTATTGTAATCAAACCATGTTTTCAACTCAGCTAATTCTTTTTCTACTTTTTTTTATTATTTTTATTTCATATTTTTTCCAGAAAAAAAGAAATTTGTATCATCAGCAAACATTATAAACTTCAAAATACTGGATACTGCAAAAATATCATTTAAATAAAGTATAAATAATTTAGGTCCTAGTATTGAGCCTTGAGGAAAACCACATTTTACAATTTCAATTTGTGACCTTGTGTTATTAATTTGTACATATTGCAATCTATTACTCAAGTAACTCTTTAACCACTGATATGTAACCCACCGTAGGCCATACAGTTCATATTTTCCTAATAGTTGTACATGGTCAATAGTATCAAATGCCTTACACAAGTCAATAAACATACCTACTGTATTAAGTTTCTGGTCAACTGCTGCAGCAACGTCTTCCACAAATTCCACCACAGCTAAAGTTGTGGACCAGTTATTTCTTAAGCCATACTGGTGCTCATTTAATATATTATTTTTGTTAAGTAAGGAGTCTAGTGGTTTTATGAATATTTTTTCCAAAATGTTTGTGGTAGTAATGATATTGGCCTGTAATTTGTTAATATTTGCTTGTCACCATTTTTATGGACTGGAAAAACCTTTGCCATCTTCATTTTGTCAGGAAAGGTTCCAGCTAAAAATGATCTGTTACAAATACAGGTGAGAGATTTAATAATACTATAAACTACCTCTTTCACGATAGCCATATCAATATCATTACAATCTTTTGATTTCTTTTTTTTTTTTAATTACGTCTATTACCTCACTTTTACTCACCATTTCCAAGAAAATTGTGTTAATATTAAATGTATAACTGCGTTTTCCATCTCTAACCGTTGGCAATTCATTTACTAAATTAGGACCAATGTAATGGATAGTGAACCATTTAAATTAAGTTGCCTAAATTATTCAAATATGTAGACTATTTATTGTAAATTATTTAAAGGATGTTGCAGATTGTTTAATAATGTCTGTTTTGATTTACCACTGTTGGTGGTTTGTATTTTGTTTTGTTTAATTGTATTTGCACTTTGTAAAGTTTTTTTTTTGTTATGTACCTCACGGGCTGCTGTAGCTAAATGAGGGCAGGCCCTATAGAAGCTGGCAAATCATTGTACCAATGAATGACTTGAACAAACTGTCAGAGATGTGCTTGGCACTGTTAACACTTAGTGTTCCCCGGTGAAAGCAGCGAGGTACGTTTTATTTTGTTGTTTGTGTTGTAAGTTTATGTTTATATTCTAATATTTGTATCTGTTTAGTTTTCACGGTGACTATGGTGACTGTCTGATGATCCACATCAAAGAAAATAACATTTAAAATCACCCGTCGAGACCGCGCAGATTAATTCAAGTGCTGAGGAGCTGCTACAACCAATATTAAGAAAATACTTATTAAAGACTTCAACAATATCCTTTTTTCTTCCCACTGTGGTGTTATATTTAATACATATTGGGAAATCTCTGTCTTTATTATTTTTCATAATACTAAGTATTAATTACATTCCAAGTACCCTTAATATAATTGCTGTATTTTTGCTGTAGTGCAGGGGTCCCCAAACTTTTTCCTGCGAGGGCCACATAGCTGTTCCTTTCTCTGGTCAGGGGCCGGTGTTAGTTTTTGGAGAAAGAAACCTTAGAAAATTCTTGTCGGGGGGGGCGACGACGACGACGACGAAGAAACATTCGCGCTTTTACATAGATTTTTACCCAGAATGCAAATGGAAAAAACCGTGAGTGAAACGGTGACTGGGACTGACTAGTATATATTCCATTGAGGGAAAGTTAGTTTCACATCTGCTCAAGCCCCCTGGTGGTTGAAGAAAAATCCACATATACAGGTGCTGGTCATAAAATTAGAATATTGTGATAAAGTTCATTATTTTCCATAATGTCATGATAAAAATTAAATTGTCATATATTTTAGATTCATTGCACACCAACTGAAATATTTCAGGTCTTTTATTGTTTTAATTTTGATGATTTTGGCAAACAGCTCATGAAAACCCAAAATCCCTGTCTCAAAAAATTAGAATATTATGAAAAGGTTCTCTGAACGAGCAATAAAAATAATCATCTGAATCAACAAAGTAACTCTAAACACCTGAAAAAGATTCCTGAGGCCTTTAAAAACTCCCAGCCTGGTTCATTACTCAAAACCGCAATCATGGGTCAGATTGCTGACCTGACTGCTGTCCAGAAGGCCATCACTGACATCCTCAAGCAAGAGGGTGAGAAACAGAAAGAAATTTCTGAACGAATCGGCTGTTTGCAGAGTGTTATATCAAGGCACCTCAGTGGGAAGTCAGTAGGAAGGAAAAAGTGTGGCAGAAAACGCTGCACAACGAGAAGAGGTGACCGGACCCTGAGGAAGATTGTGGAGAAGGGCCGATTCCAGACCTTGGGGGAAGCAGTGGACTGAGTCTGGAGTAGAAACATCCAGAGCCACTGTGCACAGGCGTGTGCAGGAAATGGGCTACAGGTGCCGCATTCCCCAGGTCAAAGGTCAAGCCACTTTTGAACCAGAAACAGCGGCAGAAGCGCCTGACCTGGGCTACAGAGAAGCAGCACTTTGGACCACTGTTGTTCAGTGGTCCAAAGTACTTTTTTCGGATGAAAGCAAACTTTGCATGTCATTCGGAAATCAAAGTGCCAGACTCTGGAGGAAGACTGGGGAGAAGGAAATGCCAAAATGCCAGAAGTCCAGTGTCAAGTACCCACAGTCAGTGATGGTCTGGGTGCCATGTCAGCTGCTGGTGTTGGTCCACTGGGTTTTATCAAGGGCAGGATCAATGCAGCAGCTATCAGAAGATTTTGGAGCACTTCATGCTTCCATCTGCTGAAAAGTTTTATGGAGATGAAAATTTAATTTGGTCTGGAATCGGCCCTTCTCCACAATCTTCCTCAGGGTCCGGTCACCTCTTCTCGTTGTGCAGCGTTTTCTGCCACACTTTTTCCTTCCTACTGACTTCCCACTGAGGTGCCTTGATATAACACTCTGCAAACAGCCGATTCGTTCAGAAATTTCTTTCTGTTTCTCACCCTCTTGCTTGAGGATGTCAGTGATGGCCTTCTGGACAGCAGTCAGGTCAGCAATCTGACCCATGATTGCGGTTTTGAGTAATGAACCAGGTTGGGAGTTTTTAAAGGCCTCAGGAATCTTTTTCAGGTGTTGAGAGTTACTTTGTTGATTCAGATGATTATTTTTATTGCTCGTTCAGAGAACCTTTTCATAATATTCTAATTTTTTGAGACAGGGATTTTGGGTTTTCATGAGCTGTTTGCCAAAATCATCAAAATTAAAACAATAAAAGACCTGAAATATTTCAGTTGGTGTGCAATGAATCTAAAATATATGACAATTTAATTTTTATCATGACATTATGGAAAATAATGAACTTTATCACAATATTCTAATTTTATGACCAGCACCTGTAAACCGGAAAATACAATGTATGAAACAAAACACTGAATGCTCTCTGGTATGAGGAGGCGGGCCGGATCCGGCATTGTTCTGGGGGCCGGACCAAATGACGTGGCGGGCCGGATCCGGCCCATGGGCCGTAGTTTGGGGACCCCTGCTGTAGTGTATCATAATATCATTAGGGCTGAAACGATTCCTCAAATGATTCGAGTACCTCGATTACTAAAATTCCTCGAGGAAAATTTACCTGCCTCGAAGCTTCGTTAATTTATGTTTTATTAGTTAGCGCACCGTGTTCCGGCCGGGACTTCATTTGCGTTGCGCGGAGCTCTCACTTCCGCCTCTGAGTTGTTGACAAAAGCTAAGTCTCAGCGGCATAAAGTCCAATCTTCAAGATTGGCCCGTGGGGATTTTATTGATTGATGATAATGCCCGACTTTTTATCGTTTTTGGGGAACCAATAAGCATCCTTAAAATGACTGGGGAATGCCTGGAGTACGGCAGCATTTCTCCTCCGGGGCTGCTGGTTGAAAGCGAACGGCGGGAAGAGCGCTGAGGTTAGCGGATAGCCTGAACAGGGCGGGCGGCTGAGTAGCTGATGCTTACCGTGTAAATGTAGCTTTACCGACGAACCGCACAATAAATTTCATATCCCGGTCTGAAGAAACGGGTGGCGGAGCGCATCGTACATGGCTGGTAGATGAGTTTCTGAGTGTGACCAGTGAAGGTGTCGTAAATATCCCGTATTGCTTCCCCCCGTGTTCGTCCCCCGGTCTAACGGTTCGTCAGTCCGCTGGTCTATTTCCTCCCCTCCATCTTACGTTCGTTCATTCGCCCTCTCCTCCCACTCCAGGCGGCATTTCCCGTATTTTCAAACCCAAAGCGTGACAGGTTAGGTGGCAAGGTGAGTTTAATTAATCTATTAAACTCACTGAAGATGAATACATAAACTAAAAGCTGGATTGTAGACATTTTATAAGCATATTTGTGAGCCTGCCTCTTTGTTATTAAATTCAATATAATTTCAGATTTTTCTATAACTTTTCTTCTGGTTAACTTAGAAAGTGAGCTATTATTGTTACAGGTTAGTTTTCTAAACTACAAAAAAGCAACTGTTAGGGATGCTCAAATATGAAAAATTGGACTGACATTGATATCTGATAGTAACACCGGTATTATGCCAGATTTACCAATATTTCATTTTATAATTTTATTTAATCCGATTACTCTATTAATCGTAAGAATAATCGATAGATTACTCGATTACTAAAATATTCGTTTACAACAGCCCTAAATATAATAATAATTTTGTTTTTGCTTTCTCAGCTCTCATGTTAACTTATTTTTATATGTTTTATATTTTTCTTCTCCCCCCCCCCCCCCCCCGAGTTGGGCACCTAATGAAATCCATATATAGCTTGTTTTTCTTTTTACATGCTTTCTCCAAACTCTGTCATTCAGGGAGTCAATCTATTTTTTGATGTTGGTTTATATTATTTAAGGGGACAATAATGATTATAAATTCTTACAAATATTTCCAAAAATGTATTATATAACTCATTAACATCAATACAAACATTTTGCCAATCATAGTTTAATAATCCTACTTTGATTTCTTCCACACCTTCAGGTGATTTTACTCTAAATTAGTAATTTGCTTTGTCATATGTAAATAAAACTGATTATTACTAATATGCAACATAGTAAACACTGGCAAATGATCAGTTATATCTGTGGCCAACAATCCACTTTTCGTTTTCACATTGAATTTATTTATAAAGATATTATCAATCAATGACGCACTGTCTTTGGTTATTCATGTAGGTCTTAAGATTAAGGGATAGAAACCTAAACCAAAAACTGTATTTATAAATTCTGCTGTTTTAGTATGCTCATTATATTTCAACAAATCAATGTTAAAATTGCCACAAATAAAAGTAAACTTTTCTTTGTGCCTTTTATACTAATACTAATATTTTCTTACTAAACTCATCTATGGATGAGCCAGGAGTTCGATAAACACAACTAACATATGCCCAGGTCTATTACCCTCAATTTTAACAGACATACATTCCATCAAATTATCAACTGAATATCTCATTTTAGGAATGACCGAACATCTCAATCCAGACCTAACGAACAGTGCAACACCACCTCCCTTTTTGTTTAATGTATTCTGACTAAACGTTTGATATCCATCCAGCCTCGGCCTGGAACAATGGCTTGTTTTCTACATGCACTGAATGAGTCTATTAAAGACAAATTGGCTCCTTTGGACGAGCCTATGACTTTAAATGAGTTGATAACACTTACTACTTGCCTAGATAATCGCTTCAGAGAGAGAAGAGGTCAGAGAAATTACAGGCTCACGGTTAAAACCATTTCAGTTCCCATTCAGAAAGCACATCCGCAAGTCTGGTCATTACATCGCATCCTGTCCTGTTCGCACAAACAATTTTCCCATTCTGACTGACGGACCAAAAGAGTCCGTCAGTCCATCAGAGCCTCATCCCGTTTGTAGCTTCCGGCCATTCTACATTTAAATAATTATTCTGTTCCTCTCTCAGTACTTCTCAACTCAGGCTGCAAACAAAATCTTATTGATAAATCATTTTTTGAGCAAGATTGAAACAGCCAGACTTCCCCTTTAAATGGTGAAGCTCTGCCTAAGATAACTCATGAACCCAAGCCACTCCAACTTACGGTGTCAGGTAATCACCAGGATACTATTTCTTTTTTTGTTTTTCCTACATTCCAGTCCACTGTTTTTTAGGTTCTAGTTGGCTTCAAAATCATAATCCACACATCAACTGGTCCAATAATTGTTTAGAGTCTTGGTCCACTAATTGCCTGTCTTCCTGTCTACAGTCCGGTGTTGCTCCTTGTCCTGCAGCTGCAGAAGATTCTGAGTTCATCGATCTGTCTCTAATCCCTGAGGAATATCACGACTTCCAGCAGGTATTTAGTAAACACAAAGCACTATTCCTACCACCTCATCGTCCATATGATACTAGGGGTGATGAGGATGAGTTGGTTGGCAAAGGGGCTTCTACCCCTTTGCCAACCAAAGGCAAAGGGGTAGCCATCTCTACAAAATGTTGTAGCCATCTCTACAACATTTCCGAACTGGAGTGTCAAGCCATGGAGAAGTACATCAGTGAATCCCTAGCAGCAGGTATCAAAAGACACTCGTCGTCACCATAAAGGTCAGGGTTTTTCTTTGTGGGTAAGAAGGATGGACTACAGGGGATTAAACCACATTTCTGAAAAAACAGATATCCACTTCCACTTATTTCATCTGCTTTTGAACCCGTACAAGAAGCCACAATCTTTTCTAAGCTAAATCTCCGCAATGCTTACCATCTGATCCGTATCTGCAAAGGAGATGAATGGAAAACGGCTTTCAAAATGCCTGTTGGACATTTCAAATATCTTATGCTGTTTAGTCTCTCTAATTCTGCTTCAGTCTTCCAGGTCCTCATCGATTTTTTTGAACATTTTTGTTTTCATCTATTTGGATGACATCCTGATTTACTCCTGGAAAATTGAGGACCACCGCAGACACATCCATCTCATTCTCCAACACCTTTTAGAGAACCGTCTCTGTTAAAAGGCTGAGAAATTTCATAAAACATCAATCTCCTTTCTTGGCTACATTCTTGAGAGCGGGCAGGTTCGACCGGATCCTGGAAGGATAAAGGCGGTCATGGAGTGACCAGTTCCAAAGTCACGTAAGCAATTGCAAAGATTTCTAGGATTCTCCAATTTTTACAGACGCTTTATCAGAAATTACAGCCAAACCTCTGCACCGTTAACTGCACCAACCTCTACCAAGATCACTTTCACATAGACCCAGGAAGCTCATCATGTTTTTCTCCAAGTTTAATTTCCATTTCATATCGCCCAGGTTCTAAGAACACCAAACCCTCCCGACGGTGCTCAAGAAACCCCAGCTTTCATTTTACCCCCCCAGCTGTACAGTTGGTGCGGTCACCTGGGAGATAAAGGACATTGTAAATCAAGCCTTACAGAATGAACCTGACCCAAGTAACGGTCCTTCCAATAGGACTTATGTTCCCACCTCCGTCCGTTCTCGTCTTTTTCACTGGTTAAATTCCACCAAGTTTTCTGCCCACCCAGGTATTAGCAGAACCATTTCACTTATCTCTTCTGGTGACTGTCCTTACATAAAGACATTAAGGAGTTTGTCCTTGCCTTTCAAGTCTGTGCTCATAATAAACCTTCTCTTCGACCACCTGCAGATCTGCTCCACCCCAGCGTCCCCAGCGTCCTTGGTTCCACATCGCCATAGATTTTATTACCGGACTCCCCACTTCCCAAGGTATGACCACAATTCTAACCATAATCAACCGTTTCTCAAAGGCATATCACCTCATCTCCCTCAGGAGACTCCCTTCAGCTTTCCAAACCGCTCAACTACTCGGCAAGCATGTTTTCCAGCTGCATGGCATCCCCATGGAAATCCTGTCAGACCACAATTCATCTTCTAAGTATGGAAACTATTTTTTCTTGCCCTAAATGCTAAGGTCTCTCTTATCTGGTCATCACCCCCAGTCCAATGGTCACACAGAATTTATGAACCAGGAGTTCAAATCTATCCTCCACTGTCTTTCATAATCCAATCTGGAGTAAGTTTCTTTCCTGAATAGAATAAGCTCACAATTCTGATATCTCCACAGCCACAGGCCACTTTCCTTCTGAGATCTCCTTAGGTTGGCTGCCTCCCCTCTTCCTTGAAGACGAGAAGGACATTTCCGTTACCTCAGTCAGCCACCATATCCAACAGTATAGACCCGTCTGGTCAAACACCCTTTCAGCCCGTGGGCGCACTGCAATCTGGAACCGTCGCTTCGCCAATCGCAGACTCATACCAGCACCTAAATATGCACCAGGACAGAAAGTATGGCTCTCTTCTAGAGATATTCCATTAAAATCCATCTCGGAGAAGCTGGCTCCATGCTTTATTGGTCCATATGTCAATAAGGTTAGTCATCAGCCCCACAGCGGTCCGTCTCTGGCTCTGTCCAAATCGCCGTGTCCACCCTACGTTCCACGTCTCCCAAATCAAGCCCATCGTTACCAGTATTCTGTACTCCCCACAAATATAGAAAAAACATTGCAATGCTGATATCTACTTCTTTGAGGTATATTGAAATATATTTAGAGTCAAAGAGTTCAAAGAGCAAAATAATTCAAACCATATTGTATATGGTTTGAATTCACAAGCCCTGATCAGATTTCAGGGCTTGTGAACCTAGTCAGTTAGAGCTTATCATTATTATTCCTGATTTTAAATTATATAATTCTAGTATAAAAATGTATAACTTAATAGTTAATAATAAGAGACACACTTACAATTTTGACACTAATCATTGAGACACCGTGGTCATGAAGCTCATCTTCAAACAGCAAAACCTCTTCAAAGAACATGATGTGCTCTCGAGCTTTCAGCTTCTCTATGTCAATGCGCTCCTCTGTATTAGTCACCTATATAAAGCCAGAGAAGTTACACAAAATGAGTTACACATACTCTGTACTAAAAACATCTGCAGAGAAACCTTACCTTTACAAATAGATAAGGTCAACGACAGAGAAAAGATAAAGAAAGAAAGAGAGAAAGAAAGAGAGAAAAACCAACCTTTATCTGGAGTTCTTCTCCTAGAAGCGTTCCTCTGTAATCTGTGGTGAACGTCCAGTCGAAAGGCTTCAGTACTTCTTGGGCGTGTTCAGACTCGGCTCTGAAATGACATCATGTTGACAAGGTTACATACAACATTTATCTATAATATATGGTGGCCAGCAGATGCAAACATGCAACAAATGGTGAAACAAGCTGCGAAGTGGTGTATGACATAAACTCCTAAACAAAAAAAAAAAGCAAATGCTAACACAAAATGCTGCAACCACAAACACATGCCGTGGGGGGCGTATGGAGCCTCTGACTTAACAGAATTGCAAATAATTGATATTCATTTTAATTGTATTTTTGTATTTATTTTTAAGACTAGTTGTGGGTTTAGATAGCATTTTAACACAGACTACAGATATATAAATGTTGTGTTTGGGAACTTCCGGGAACACCATCATGGCTGCAGCTTAAAAGGTGAGCTCCTCGACCCAGATCTTTGTAAGCCCGATTAATTTGATAATTTTTCAACGAAAAGTCCGAAAGATATTTAAAAAGGGGCATTTACTATGACTAGAGGGAAATATGGCAGAAAGTCTCAAAAACCCGAGTTAGACGACAGAGAGGTCGATGGTAACGAAACGTTAGCTTTGAAGCTAACTGACTCAGCTAAAGAAGCAACAGAGGACCCAGAACTGAACATAAAGACTCAAACCGCAGAGGTCTGTTCCGACTAACATGGCAAATTTGGAAACGATTCTCCAGGAACTGAGAGACTTCCGTAAAGAAAACTGACGCTCTAAAAGGAATTAAGGAGGAGATTAAAGTAGCCAACAGCCGTATTGATAAAGCAGAGAGCCGGATAGAAGAAGAGGGGAGCGTTTGCAGCACATTGAGGAAGCTACAATGGAGCTACAGAAACGGTTCAAAACACGGCTTGTGGATCAGAAGGGACGTTCAAGGAGGGAGAATGTACGGATTCATGGACTCAAGGAGGGAGCAGAGGATGGCGCCAGTTTGATGACGGAATTTATTGAGAAACTTCTGAGAGAGAAACTGGAGCTGCCGCCGTCTTTTCCCTTCCAGATAGAGAGAGCCCATCGGGCTCTGCCGCCGCGTCCCTCCCCGGAATCACCACCGAGATCGATAGTGGTACAGTTTATGAGCTTCAGGGTGAAAGAAGAGATCATAAAGAAGGCATGGCAGAAGAAAGGATTCATGTACGAGGGGAAGAAAGTTTTTCTGGACCATGACTATGCCCCGGAAGTGCTGGAGAAACGAAAGGAATACACAAAGGCGAAAAGAGTCCTGCGGGAGAAGAAAATACGGTTCCAGACGCCATTCCCGGTGAGACTGCGTGTTTTCTACGAGGGAGAGACGCGGATCTACAACACGGCTGAGGACCAAAGACATGGCGGAGCGAGGGCTGCAGGTAGCGGCGACCAGACCGGCGGAGAACAACTTGGACAAGATCAGACGCCTAACTTGGAAGACCATCGGGGCCAAGAAAGGAGGACAGACACCGAGAGAGACAATAGAAAGATACAAACAACGATTGCAATGTTTTAGGAGAAGTCAGGATGAGATTTAAGGACCACTGCCCTTTAAAATGAGGTATTTAAGATCTTTAGATTGTTTTGGATGGGTCTATTCAAGTCTGAAGGGAAAACCCGGGCTTAGGGAATGATGACTCGGGTCAAGCTAACAGAATTGTTTTTTTTAATTTCCTTATCATTTTCTGAGGGAGTTTTTTTTTTCATTAGAGTCGGGGTATCCTCCCCCTTTTTTGTGGACATTGGAGCAGTGGTGTAAACATGAACAAAGCTAGCTGCAGCAGAAAGGGCCCACTCCCTCTGGCAGGGAGAGGACTTCCCTTTGGGCAGGTTTTCCATGAGGCTTACAAAGGGTCAAAGTGCAGACCCCACTCTTGGAAGTTCTTTGGTTAGTCACTAGTTCATCAGTGAACGTTCTAAAACTGTTCAGTTGTGTGTTCATTACTTTGTTTATCTGTAGCCTAAGGGTCCTTCAAGGTGGAGAGAAGGTGGAAAATAAGGAGTCACAAGGAGTAAATGAAAACACAGAAAAAGGTATTAAAGTTGGCCTCTTTTAATGTGAAAGGGATGCTCAACCCAGTTAAAACGTCTAAAGTATTAGGAAAATTGAGAAGGGTGGGAGTGGCACTGCTGCAGGAGACGCACCTGACAGAGAAGGAACATGAGAAACTAAAGAGAAATGGTTTTAGTCAAGTATTGTACTCCTCTTATAGATCAGGCTGTAGGAGAGGAGTTGCAATCCTTATATCAGGAAGATCAATATTTGAAAAGCTTTCAGAAACAATAGAAAAAGAAGGGAGATACGTGCTGACTAAGGGGAGATTAGAAGGAGAACTGGTTACTATCCTGAACATGCATGCCCCCCCAGGCTCTGACTGGTCATTTTATAGAAAGGTGTTTGATTTAATGACAGCTGAGGGAGAAGGCATTCTGATATGTGGAGGAGATTTAAACCTCAGATTGAACCCACAACTTGATTGTTCGAACGGCGGGAAGCAAAAATCTATAATTAGCAAAAAATTTAAAGAATTAAAGGCAGAGCTGGGAATAATGGATGTCTGGAGGGAGCTAAATCCATCAGGCAGAAACTACACATATTTTTCACTGCCTCAGTTTATTCAAGAATCGACTATTTCTTTATGTATAATAAGGATAGATACAGAGTGGAAAATTGTGACATTGGAGTAAGGGATGTATCAGATCATAGTCCAGTATATATCACCCTGGAATTGTCAAAGGGAACAAAAACAACAATGTGGAGATTAAATGCAGGCTTATTACAGGGGAATATGAAGGAAGAACTTGCGAAAGAAATTGATATATATGTAAAGGAGAATAATAATGGGGCGGTATCCCCAGCTACGCTGTGGAATGCATGCAAAGCAGTAATTCGAGGAAGGCTAATTGCCAAATCAGCATACTTAAAAAGGAAAAAACAGGGTAAACTTAGACAATTACAATTGGAATTAAAAGAATTAGAAAAGCAACACAAAAACTTCTCTCTAGATGAAAAAAATCTCAAGAAATTAAAAGAATACAAACAGAGAAACTGCATTTTGGAAGATGAGATTAAAAAAAATACCTTCTGTACACAAAACAAAGGTATTATGAAGGAGGAGGTAAATCAGCTAAATTGCTAGCTTATAGAATGAAAAAGCAAGTGGTAAATAATATTTTCAAAATCAGGGACTCCCCTAATTTGATCAAATATAAGACAGAAGAGATTCAAAATTGTTTTGAAAACTATTATAAAAAATTATACTCTCAAGCAGAATAATGATAATCAAATACAGGCATTATTGGAATCTTTGAACTTACCAAGAATAACAGAAGACCAAAATCGTATATTAACAAAGGAGATTACAGAAGAAGAAATAGACTCAGAAATTTCAAGATTGAAAACCAACAAGGCTCCGGGGTTGGATGGTTACTCGTCTGAATTTTATAAATTGCTAAGAAAATCATTGATCCCCTTGTTAAAAAATATGTTCAATTGGGTCTTAAAAGAGGGAGAGACACCAAGGTCCTGGAGGGAAGCTTTTATTGCGGTTATTCCAAAGGAAGGAAAAGATCAATTAGATTGTGCCAACTATAGACCAGTTAGCGTCCTAAATTTAGACTATAGACTATTTACAGCAGTCTACCGGACATAATTGATTTGGACCAAACAGGATTTATAATGAAAAGACAATGGATAATATTAGGTGCACATTGCTGGTAATGCAAAAGATTATTAAAACAAGAACAGAAGCGGTAATATTGGGATTGGACGCAGAAAAAGCTTTTGACTCTGTCAGGTGGAAGTTCCTATATAAGGTGGTAGAACAATTCGGTTTTAACAAAACATTTATCAAAACTATTCAATCATTATAATGCCAACCCACAGATAGGATCAAAATTAATGGGAGCCTTTCAGATACATTTAGGTTACATCGAGGATGCCGCAAAGGCTGCTCCATTAGCCCACTGTTATTTGTGATATATTTAGAACCTTTAAGCCAATGGATAAAACAAAATGGAAATATAAAGGGTATACGAATGGAAGGAGGGGAACAAAAGATAGCATTATTTGCAGATGATGTTTTGATTTACCTAACTCAACCAGGCAAGTCACTTCCAGCACTAATCAATATAATGGATGAATATGGGCTGATGTCAGGCTACAAATTAAACACAACAAAGACCCAAGTTCTCTCTTTCAACTATTCACCAGATCAATTCATTAAAAATACATTTAGTTGGGATTGGCAGTCAAAATCTCTGAAATACCTCGGAGTGTTTCTGTCCCATGACTTATCTGAACTAAAATCTTTAAACTGTAGCCCCTTGGTGTCGAAAATAAAGTCAGATATGGGAAGGTGGCGTTTAATCCCCTTTACAAGCTTAGCGTCAAGAGTAGAAATGATTAAAACAAATGTGTTACCAAGGTTACTGTATTTATTTACATCTCTCCCAGTTGAGGTGACGGAATAAAGACTTTGCAGAATGGGATAAAATCATATCGAGATTCATTTGGCAAGAAAGAAAACCACGGGTCAGATTCAGAACTTTGACAGCCTTACCCCTGTCTGAAGAGCTACTATTTTGCAGCATAGTTGAGTACTCTACTGAACATAAGCAATCCATTATACACTGCAAAATGGAAAGATATAGAATGTGCTATGTCACCCACGATACCTCTACAAGCCATAATGAATGATAAATTGAGAAAACACCTTAGAGAGGAGTCGAATCCATGGCTAGGATCATCTCTTGACATATGGAGTGAAATTATTTTAAAATATGGGTTGACAGAGCAGAGTAGAGTACTAAGGTGGATAGCGCATGACTAGATTTTAAACCTAATGTAACAGACAAAACATTTGGTAAATGGGAAAAGGGTCCAAAGATATTCTGGGAGATGGTTAAGAAAAATACTATACAAAGCTTTGAAGAAATAAAGAATACATATGAATAACAAGGATCTCTACAGGTACTTACAATTGAGGCACTATACGGAGGAACTACTAAGAAGGATAAATTTAATTGAGTTTGAATCTGGTATAATTAAGATGTTTATTTCAGCAAATGAATCAAACTAGGGGAAGAAAATAATTTCAAAACTGTATACAGGATTGGAAAATTTGAAGAAAAGTAATACAACATACATAAAAGCAAGATGGGAAAAAGATGCTAATTGAGGGTTTTCACAGGAGAACTGGGAGGAGATATGTGGGCAACAGTGGAAAACATCTTGTTCCCTTTCCTGGAGAGAGTTTGGCTGGAAGTATATATTGTAAGATATTTCAGTACACCAGCACAAAGAAAATACCAAGATACGAGATGGTGGAGGCAGTGCGGAAAAGAGAGAGCGGGTCACTTTCATACGTTTTGGGATTGTGCCCTCATGGTACCCTATTGAAAGGATGTAAAGAATTGTATGGATAAGGTACTGGGGGTGAATATTCCACTTACATTTGATGTTCTGTACATGGGAAGAGGGATGGAAAGGTTTACAAGAGCAGGCAATAGATATATGTATAGGATTATGTAGGTAGCAAGCAAAAAAGCCATTACTAGGAAACGGCTGAAGGCAGAAGCTCCTAAAAGGGAAGATTGGGTTGACGTATATTTATATTATGGAAAGGCTGACTTTTTCCATCAGATTAGAATCTGGAAAATTTAAGAATTATTGGAAAAATTGGCAGGGTTTTATTTCACCATGGAGATCATTCTTTATTGATTAATAGTGTGGTTACATGAACCCTTACAGAGCTACAGACTGTAAGTTTGCTTAAAGTTCATCTCCAATGAGAAGAGAGTTAAAATTGTGATGACTCGGAAGAGAGGAGCAGAGGGAAAAAAATAATTTTGGATGATCTTTTTGTTTGTTCTGTATTGTTTTTTTTCCCTTCTTTTCTTTTTTTGTTAATCAACAAGTGAATAGATAGATTGGTAATTATCTAGACTAGTAAAGTTGCTATGTCTAAGGCAGGTACAGATTATATGTGCAATTTTTCTTGAATATGTATGGAACATTTGGAAAAAGAAAATAGTGTAAAGTCTGTATGTACACTTGTATGGAAAAATTGTCAATAAAAATGTGCAAATTAAAATAAATAAATGTAGTGTTTATCTATTGAGATGATCAATCCTGCTAAATTTGATTTAATTGTTTCAGCATAAATAAATTAAAATATTTTGAATAGTTTGACATTTAAATGTAAAATTTAAAGGAGCTGGCAAGTTTACTTTGTAAAAGTTCAAAGAACAATATTCATAGTTAGATTGTTTTGTTGCCATAGCTACAGTCTGATGCCATGAGGTTAATCTTTGAGTTTGAGCTCTGTTTGTTCACAAATAGAAATTAATAAACTGCAATTATAATTTATTGTTTTTTTAGGTTGGCCAATTGAACTACTCCCCTTCTCCCAGATTTCACTAACAAATTTATTTGCTTTCCAAATAAACGTATAAAAGAGGATATAAGAGGACATTCTAAAGCAGTTGTATTTATTAGCTCTTGTTAGCTCATGTAAAACTAAGGAAATATTTTATGAAATTTAACAAATGAAGGAATGAATGTATGATTGTAGCTCATGTAGATTTAGCTTAAGGTTGCTACAGTGTTAACCCAAGCAGAGCTTTAGAGTTGGACTTAGCAGGGCTTAAATTCAAGTTTAAGTTAAAAGTTTTATTCTCATGTGCACAGTAAAAACATGTTTCCTTGTACAAAGAAAAAGTTTGAATGCCAGCCAATAAAGTAGAAACGTAGTTCAGATTAGTTTGTTTTGGTTTGATTGGTTGATCCCAAAACACCATAAACCAAGATTTTAGAAGGGAGTATTTCACTTGGTACTTAAGAAGCTGGATATGCAGTATAAGATGTTGCTTTTACCATAAATCAATGACATGATTATGTTCAGTGTATGTTGGCATGTTTGTGTGCCTTACCTGCTCTCCTGCCATTCTTGAGCACAGGCTACCTTCACAGTGTCTTCCATGTTGTTGACTTTCTTGAGAGCATCAATAGCATTAAATTCAATGCCGTAGTGGTCTGTGTGTTGGATCCGCAGAACATTATCCCCATACAACATCTCTGGGAGTGAAGGCATGTTCAGTTCATCTGCTAATCTGGTCAGGCAAAGAATAAAAATAACATTTCTCATTCCTAATAAATTTTTATGTAGCCACAGCTTTGATGGGCACACAGCAATAAGCAGGTGAAGGAAAGAAATATTCATTAGAAAATAAGAGAATGAGTGTGTCTGTGTGTATATACATGGCTATGTTAACCATCTAGAACAGGGGTGTCAAACTCCAGTCCTCGAGGGCCACTGTCCTGCAGTTTTTAGATGTGTCACGGGTACAAAACACTGGAATGAAATGGCTTCATTATCTCCTCCTTGTGTAGATATGTTTTCCAGAGCCTTGCTAATGACTTAATTAGGTCTATTCTATTCAGGTGTGGTGCAGCAGAGAGAGTCATGAAGCCTGATGCAGTCATTATACCCCAGCTGCTTTTAATAATTTTTGGCAGCATTTTGGGCTTCCATTAGAAACAAGAAAAAGGAAACCTTCTGAACCATGTCAGCACTGTGCTTAAATCACCCACTCCTGGCAAAACATGGTTTCCCACAGTGTATTAGGAGTCAAATGGCTTTCCCCACCATTGGTCTGAGATATTGTGGCACCTGCTTGTTCACCCCTGAATTTGTGGATGTGTGGATCACACACACCACCATTCAACCAATTAGCCTGGCCTCTCTGTTGACATAATTTGTCCTTAGCACAGTCCTTAGTCGGTCACTCAGGACCAGAACAAGATCAGTTTATTTCCTTCAGCCATTAGACTGATGAACAATAGTTAAATGACTGGCATAACACAGCCGCTCTATCCACACAGCTACATAAAATGTTAAATAGTTTTAGAGAAAGAAAGCAAAACTGCAACAATGGCACAGTTAATCATCTAAGTTGCATCATTATCACAGCTGTTTGTGTGCCCAGCAACAAGTAGGTAGATAGATAGGAAGGAAGAGAGGGAGTGAGAGACAATTTATATAGGAGACATCTTCAAGTTCTCAGTATCAAAAAGGAAATTTTCATAAAATAATTAATACATTTCTGGAAGTGTGTTTCATAACTATATCATCTCAGTTTTTTATCCATAACTAAATTTGCGGACAGGTTTGATTATTATGATTAGATTGTTTTGTGTGTAGGTGACTAGGGGTCTTGCCAACACCTGGAGTACATTTTCTGTCAATAGCCCTGTTAGGTGTATTCAAATTGAGAAAAATGTTGATATATTAAATATTTATTTTACCAGGGCATGTGGTGCCATCTTCAAAGGAAAAGCAAAAAAGAGTGACCTATGTTATCACAGTGTAATAAGTGTGAAAAAATTCCATTAAAGTTTAGAGACACATACCGTTCAATGTCTTTAGATTTCATGATGTGGTTTTTTGCTGCTGTCACCTTCCATGATCCAAAAGTGAAATCCTGCTTACTGCTCTTGAAGCCATGCAACATCATTGCTAAAAGGGACACCAACAACAAGACAATTAGTTGATTTAAAATGTTTTAGTAGCAGAAAACAAAACTGTTTTGGTGCGCTATCCACTAAAGAAAATTTATTTTGCTTTGTGCATTTGTCCAGGACAGCATCAGGAAGGGATGGGGCACCCAAAAACTAGAAAATAAAATATCTTTTATCTGTCAGTTGTCTCCTAATCAAGTTTGCTACTACCTGCATGAATATGTAGAGGAGTAAGTTTCCCTTAGTTAACGGTGAGTACTGGGAGACTACCACCCGCTTTCTGCAAAAAATAAAAATAAAAAAATCAGATAACTGCTTGCATTTTCATTAGTTGGAGTGCGGCAAGAGGGGCTTGCACAACTTCGTGCATATTTATATTTCAAACTTACAAAGTTAGTGGCTAATTGTGATTAAACAATTAATCGCTAACGCCAGACTGTGATTAATCTGATAAAATTTTTTAATTGATTGATAACACTAGTTCAAACACACGTTTTATTGTTCTGATGTTGGTTTCAACCCGCTGAGCCTGATGGGCTTTCTGAAGGTCAGAAAGTTGCAGTAAACATTACGATTTGCCACTTCAAATACTTTACAAATTAGTTTAATATGCGTTTTATTGGAAATGCAGCCACAAAAAGGGGGTCATTTTGTGTCTTTTGTGCCGGTCCCAAGCCCGGAAAAATGCAGAAGGTTGTGTCAAGAAGGGCATCCAGCGTAAAACATCTGTCAAATCTGACATGTGAGTCAAGAATATGGCCTCCAGTATACCGGATCGGTTGAGACCCGGGTTAACAATGACCGCCATTGGTGCTGGTGACCAACAAGGTATCAGTGGAAATTGGAGTACTGTTGTTCAGCAAAGAAGAAGGGGAGGAAGACATGTTCGTAGGCAAAGAGAGAAGAGAAAAGGTAAGAGTGTAGAACTGAGAGTAGCAACTTTGAATGTTGGGACTATGAGAGGGAAAGCTAGAGAGCTGGCTGACGATGCAGAGGAGAAAGATAGACATATTGTGTGTCCAGGAGACCAGGTGGAAAGAAAATAACTGAAGAGGCTGATATCAGGAAATCCTACCAATGGCTGGAAAAAGCTGGACTCAAGGACAGCACAGAGGCCCTCATCCTGGCCGCCCAGGAACAGGACCTAAACACCAGAGCAATAGAGGCTCAGATCTACCACACCAGACAAGACCCAAGGTGTAGGTTGTGCAAGGAGGCCTCTGAGACAGTCCAGCACATAACAGCAGGGTGCAAGATGCTGGCAGGGAAAGCGTACATGGAACGACATAACCAAGTGGCGGGCATAGTGTACAGAAACATCTGTGCAGAATATGGACTGGAAGCCCCGAGGTCAAAGTGGGGAACACCCCCAAAGGTGGTGGAGAATGACCGAGCTAAGATCCTGTGGGACTTCCAGATCCAGACAGACAAGATGGTAATGGCGAACCAACCGGACATTGTGGTGGTGGATAAAGAACAGAGGAAAGCCGTTATGGTGGAAACATCAGGAAAAAGGAGCATGAGAAACTGGAGAAATACCAGGGCCTCAGAGAGGAACTGGAGAAGGCCTGGAAGGTGAAGACCACAGTGGTGCCTGTGGTCATCGGGGCCCTCGGGGCAGTCACCCCCCAACTGGAGCAGTGGCTCAAACAGATCCCAGGAACAACATCAGACATCTCAGTCCAGAAATCTGCAGTTCTAGGCACAGCCAAGATACTGGAGGAGAACCCTCAAGCTCCCAGGCCTCTGGTAGAGGACCTGAGCTCAGAGGATGAAAGAGACCACCCGCGGAGGGTGAGAAGGGAATTTATATATACTTTTATATATACTTTTATTTATTTTTTGTCATAGTACCCCCAAGAATTTAAAACTACTTTCACCCCTGGGAGCGAGGACATTTCATGACTGGATTAGTTGCACAGTTCCACGGTGGAATCCATGGAGGTCTGAGAGCAACCCATCTTTCACAAATGTTTGTGAAAACAGTCTGCATGCCTGGGTGACTCATTTTATACACCTGTGACCACAGAAGTGATTGAACCACCTGATTCCGATCATTTGGATGGGCGAGCAAATACTTTTGGCAATAGTGTATATGGGTCATTGACGTATAAGGATTTCCACCAAGCTAAATTAAAAATGTTAAGAATATTTATATCCATTGCAATTACTAGAACATTTGAAATGTTGTGCATACAGAAATCATAATTTCACATTAAAATTAAGACCTTTCCAGGGGTTTTTCATCAATATGATTTGGCTGTGGTCTTAAAAAATGTCATGTGATGCGACCGTGATTTATCTAAAAATAAGGTATTTTCCATGATGTACTAAACATTTGTTTTATAAGTTTCCATTTATTTAAGGTGTTCAGAAACAAAGTTTTTAAATTTATTTTTATTTTTCTGGCAATTATGACAGTTTTCCCCCCAAAAAAACCTGTCAAATTCCATTTGTAATTGATTTGACCACTTTTTTACTTCACCATTTCATCAAAATGTGTTAAAAAAAAAAAAAAGCACCAGTCACTTAAGGATACTGTATTAGTGGTTAATATTTATGCTCCAGATACTAGATATCCTATTTTGAATTCAATAAATTTACTTTTTCAATCGGTCGCACCACATGATTTATGGTCGCACCACATGATATGTGCACAATGCATTCCATTATTCTTGACGTCTCCTGTTTTCTTACACTGCATTTATAAAATTACTGAGAAATAAAAATAAAAGATTCTAGTTATACTACAAGTCCTTCTCAAAAAATTAGCATACTGTGATCAAGTTCATTATTTTCCATAATGTAATGATAAAAATTAAACTGTCATATATTTTAGATTCATTGCAATTAACCTCATCATCTGAATCAACGAAGTAACTCTAAACACCTGCAAAAGATTCCTGAGGCATTTAAAAACTCCCAGCCTGGTTCATTACTCAAAACTAGTGATGGGCAAATGAAGCCTCATGAAGCAATGAAGCTTTCCAACCCTTTGCTTTGCAAAAAGGTTCATTACTCGATTCATCACTCACTAGTGACATCTGCTGGTGAAACTGTAACAGTCTTGTCACCCAGGTGGATCATACTTCCAAAAATGACTAAATGCAATATTGTCACAAAGTTTTCATCAAACTCATGTTTAGTAACAGGATAATCATGAAACCATATTTAATTGTCATATGTTTTAATTATTACAATTATTTGTAACCAATCTAATCCTGGTTTATGTTGAACGTTAGTGGTTGTGTTGGGTTTTCTTTTATATCATAGATGGATTTGACAATGAAGACATTTGACGTTTTAGTGTCTTGGGAGTGCAGTGTCTGTTGGGGCATTCACTTTTTCTTGGATTTCTAATTGGCTCTGATCCCTCATATTTGGCTACATGTTGAATTTTAGTTCTGCAACAGGATTAAATCTGTTTCTGCTGTGCAAGACTGATATATCTTTGCCAATCAGACTACAAATAATAATGAAACTTTGCAGAAGGTGAGAAATTGGGAGGTGGAGGGTTAATTATTGTTATCTAAGAAGAATTTTATTGTGAGGATAATCTCAAAGTATTCTCAGATGTCAGATTTTCCTCTTGCTGGCTCCATTTCAGACAATCAAGTTTATTTGTGTAGCAGGTTTCAGCAACAATGCAGTTCAAAGAGATTTACATCATAAAATCACAAAAATATAGTTATTAAAAAAACAACATAATCTACAATTGAGAAAACCAGTAACAAACATTTTGATGAGTGCCATCAATACACATCAAATATGTTGGTTGGTCAATGTTCATTTTATATCAGATATTATCAGAAATGGACTACAGGTGCCGCATTCCCCAGGTCAAGCCACTTTTGAACCAGAAACAGTGGCAGAACCGACTGACCTGGGCTACAGAGAAGCAGCACTTTTTTCATCCGAAAAGTGGTCAGTGGTCCAAAGTACTTTTTTCGGATGAAAGCAAATTTTACATGTCATTCGGAAATCAAGGTACCAGAGTCTGGAGGAAGACTGGGGAGAAGGAAATGCCAAAATGCCAGAAGTCCAATGTAATGTACCCACAGTCAGTGATGGTCTGTGGAGCCATGTCAGCTGCTGGTGTTGGTCCACTGTGTTTTATCAAGGGCAGGGTCAATGCAGCAGCTATCAGGAGATTTTGGAGCACTTCATGCTTCCATCTGCTGAAAAGCTTTATGGAGATGAAGATTTCATTTTTCAGTACAACCTGGAACCTGCTCACAGAGCCAAAACCACTGGTACATGGTTTACTGACCACGGTATTACTGTGCTCAATTGGCCTGCCAACTCTTGACCTGAACCCCATAGAGCAGGGGTGCCCAAGTCCAGTCCTCAAGAGCTACCATCCAGCAACTTTCAGATGCATCCCTGCTTCAACACACCTGAATCAAATGAATGGCTCGTTATCAGGCCTCTGTAGAGCTGATCCCAGTCTGTTGGAGTAAGGATACTTCTAAAACTTGCAGGAAGGTAGCTCTCAAGGACTGGACTTGAGCACCTCTGCCATAGAGAATCTGTGGGATATTGTGAAGAGAAAGTTGAGAGACGCAAGACCCAAAACTCTGGATGCGCTTAAGACCACTATCGAAGCATCCTGGGCTCCATAACACCTCAGCAGTGCCACAGGCTGATTGCCTCCATGCCACACTGCATTGAAGGCTGCAAAAGGATTCCTGACCAAGTATTGAGTGTATAACTGAACATAATTATTTGAAGGTTGACGTTTTTGGTATTAAAACACTTTTATTGGTCGGATGAAATATGTTAATTGTTTTAGATAGGAACTTTGGGTTTTCATGAGCCAAAATCATCAGTATTAAAACAATAAAATACCTGAAATATTTCAGTTGGTGTCCAATGAATCTAAAATATGACAGTTCAATTTTTATCATTACATTATGAAAAATAATTTACTTTATCACAATATGCTAATTTTTTGAGAAGGACCTGTACACACTCTCGCGTCGTGACGCGGGGCTGTCATCGTTCCAGAATGCCATTTCTATAGTTTCTTCGCACCACATTGTAACTGAAGCTACCTTAAAACGTATTGTGGTGAAGCTCGCAAGTAAATAGCACATGATGATGGTGAAGTGGATTCTGGCAACCCATTACAAAAACTGTCGGGAAACAGTTTTGGTTTAACAATCAAAAGCCACAATATTTTCAAGCGATTCAGTCAGCATCACTTACTGTAATCAAATAAATACAGAAAGTAAAAAGAGATACACCTAAAGCGGGCAAGAATATAGTTAAAGGTTACCTAATATCCTTTTTAGGAGGAGCGATTTGGATCTTTATCTTTTCCCTTTCTTCTTCTTCTTCTTGATAGGGTTAGGGTCTTCTTCTTTTGTGTTTTATTGGCGGATGGCAACCAACTTAAGGTGTATTTACCGCCACCTACGGGACTGGAGTGAAGTCATCAATGATACTCAGATGGAATTTAGTAATACGCACCTCAATGAAGATGATGTTCATTAAAGAAATAAAAAAATAAAATACAAATAAAAAAATACGCACCTCAATGGTGTGCATGAGTATGCAAATTCACACACTCTGTCTCTCTCTTTCTCTCACACACACACACACACACACACGCACACACACATATGCAAATGCATGTACATGTGGGGGAAAATGTAAGTTTGTTTCTGATAATTTCTATGGGTTTAATTTCCCAGTGCGTCTCCTCAGCAGGGTGGAGCAGCAAAGGGAGACAGATGCTCCAGGTACTGCTGAAAAGCTCCTGGAGCATATCATGTCAATTAGGAGGGGTAATGCTCTGAGTATTTATATTAATTTTATATTAAGTTAAATTTATGCTTTGACTGACCGTAGATTAGCTTAGTTGTAATGATTTGCATGCTTGTAAATATTTATTGGTACCATTTATTGTTTTTGTATTAGGTTTGTGTAAATAATGTTTTAATTACCCCTTTACTTGGTACGAGTGGTGAAATTGCTCCAGGTAGAAAAGCCAGCTTCTTTGTCTCTGTGTTTGCGGTGTGGGTGCAAATGTAATATGCATTGTATTATACCTCCTTTTTAAACTCTTAGCCTCCGCCGATCAAAGTGACAAGGTTCAATTTTCATTTGATTATTACTTACTAATTAACAGAAAATATACTTAGATTTCTTAGTTTTCACATGAAACAAAATAAGTCATCACATCTCAAGTTTATGAAGTGAGGTGGCTTCTAACACATAGTGATGATAAATTAAATATCTGGTTTGTAAAGGAGCAGAAAGCATCAAAGTTTTATTGTAAATATCTGAGCAAAGCAGTTTTCAAATCCAAGAGAATAACTGTAATCACCATGCTGTTACATAAATAAAAACTCTAATAGATGACTTCAGAAATTAAAGGGAAAAAAAACCCTGTGTAGTTCAGCTTTTGGAAGCTTTTAGTCTGCTAAACCGATACTTCAAATCGAGATCCTGCTGAAAAAACAGAAACAAAACAGAGCACTTTCATGCACTACAAAAACTCAATCTTACCAAGTATTTTAGACTAGTTTCTAGTGCAAGTATCTTAATACACTTAAAATGAGGCAAAACTAACTTACCAGGAACTTTTCTACAAAACACAGGAGCTTATTTTGAGTCAATAATTCCTTTATACTTAGACAGTAATATTTGCACTGGTATTGTAAATCCAGTAGCCCGTATTTCACAATCAATGGGCAGTGGGCCATTACGTAGCAACTTGGAACTCGGTAAGATTTTGTGTTTTTGTAGTGTGGACAAGATACTATAAAACATCTGGATAATGAAAACCATTCCAATCAAACACAGAGAAAGTGAGAAATACAATGATAAACAAAAGTGGGTCAAATACTTAATTATATAAGGTAATACTTCATAAATAAATGAAAGTATGTTTGCCACTTGAATCTCTGAAATTTCTGACTTTGTTTACTCATACTCATGAACATATTGATTTTATCAGCGTCTTGATCCCAGTCTGAGAATCGGCAGAACACAGATGAACGATTGTTGCTCGTGTTTATACTCCACATGCCAGTCTCAATGTTTGTGGCCATTGTGGATTTCGTGTTTGGACTCCTAAGACATCACCTGATGGCAGGAAGTCCATTGTTGTCTGACAGGAGAGGTTCTCCTGGATGAAAGAGGAGAAACGTGTCTGATCCTGCAGAGATGGTTCATTCTTATGTAAATGACACTTTTTTTCCCAGTAAGGAATTCTTTCCAAATGATCCAGCAGTGACAGTTGCATGGTTCAAAATTAATGCATTTTCATAATAACGATTTCTATTTAAAGCAAACATTGATACACATTACTGCAGCTCCCACGAAAAAATGTTAAAAAAATACCAGAGGTGGGTGGAGTAGCCAAAATATTACTACTTTTAAGATAGCACTACTTAAGTAAAAGTAAAAAGTAGCTGTCTAATAAAATACTCAACTTAGAGTAAAATAGTATTTGGTAAAAAGGCCACTCAGTAACTGATTAAAACAATAAACACTTAATATTTAAAAAAATGCGTCAGACATCCCAAAATATAATTACAGTAAATTCTGGACTGTCAGCCAGTACTTTTTTCCCCACAATTTGAAAACTGCGGCCTATATTAAGGTGCGGCTAATGCATACTTTTTTTTTTCATGCCGCCAAAAACATTTTGACTCATAACAGTAGACCAATCAAATTGATGAGTTGTTCGCAGAGGTCCAATGACACTGTGCTATAAATCAAGAACACATTCACAATTCAATGACTGGTATTGTAAATCCAGTAGCACCTGCAGCTGTATGGCTATATACGCACTGTGCGTACCTTGAGATTATCCTCGAAGTAAAAAAAATAAATACCGTATTTTCCGCACTATAAGGCGCACCGGATTATAAGGCGCACCTTCAATGAATGGCCTATTTTAGGACTTTTTTCATACATTAGGCGCACCGCATTATAAGGCGCATAGAATAGACGCTTCATACTCTATTATTACACATCCACATTAATAAAGAAATGGTCCCCGAGTACTTTATATAGTAGGCTGGCCCAGTCGTTGTTTCACTCACGGTGTTGGTGTTGCGATATTATGCCCAACTGCTTTCTGGGTAACACAGACCAACCGACAAGCTGCCGCTGCAGTCTCTGTCTCTCTTCCCCTGCCCCTCCCCCCCTTTAAATGTATTATCAAACTTTATTAACAAACCAGTGTTCTGACAACTATCCCAGCATGCACCGCGCACTACTTCTTCTACGGGGGAAAAAGAAGTTGGCGGCTGCTTAAGCAGCCTACTGCATGTCTGTGTAAACATGACGTCTTTCATTTCGATCTGAGTTAATTAGCGTAGCATTTCTGCCGGATTTTCACAACATATCAGCCACGGCAATGGACAGGGGAACCAACAAGTTCATGTCATCTTTTTTGGACAACATCAAGGTGTTTGAGCCACTGGATGCCTCCAACATTGAGCGCGTCACAGCTAAAAGCTACCGATAGATGAGGAAAACAGCAGATCCTCACACCCTCAGCATAAATATAGCTGTGGACAAGATCACTGATGCCTATTGTTCTTGCAAGGCTGGGTAAGTCGGCATTCATGGTTTTGATGGTCCACAATGTACATTAGCATATGTTTACTACTGTAGCTTGTGTTTGTGAGACGGTCACGCACGTGGTAGCTGCACTGTGACCTAAAATGGGCATTAGCCAATGAAACGCGGCCCCTGTGGTAAGGTCCGTTGCTGGACCTGTTGTGGCTCAATATTGGTCCATATATAAGGCGCACCGGATTATAAGGCGCACTGTCGGCTTTTGAGGAAATTGAAGGTTTTTAGGTGCGCCTTATAGTGCGGAAAATACGGTAATTTTTTTTTTCATTATCTAACCATCTTCTACTATGAATCAATCGATCAATCAAAATGTATTTGTATAGCACATTTCAGCAGCAAGGCATTTCAAAGTGCTTTACATCATAAACAAAAACACAAAGTCATGCAACAATCAAAAACATTCCATTAAGTCAAATGCCTCATAAAATTCGTAATTTCAAATACAACTCTAAACAGGTGGGTTTTTAGTCAAGATTTAAAGGCACTCAGTGTTTCATCTGTTTTACAGTTTTCTGGAAGTTTGTTCCAGATTTGTGGTGCATAGAAGCTGGATGCTGCTTCTCCTCATTTGGTTCTGGGGATGCAGAGCAGAACCAGAACCTGAGGAGTCTAGAAGGTTGATACAAAAGCAGCAGGTCTTTAATGTATTATTCAGTGATTTATAAACTAACAACAGTATTTTAAAGTCTATTCTCTGAGCTACAGGGAGCCAGTGTAGGGACTTTAAAACTGGTGTTATGTGCTCTAACTTCCTGGTTTTAGTGAGAATGCAAGCAGCAGCGTTCTGGATCAGCTGCAGCTGGAGGATTGATTTATTAGTCAGACCTGTAAAGACACTGTTGCAGTAACGAATGCGGCTGAAGATAAACGCATGGATGAGTTTCTCTAGATCTCGCTGAGACATTAGTCCTCTAATACTGGAGATGTTCGTCAGTTGATAGAAGGCCGACTTTGTAACTGCTTTTATATGGCTCTGAAAGTTCAGGTCAGAGTCAATCACTATTCCCAGATTTCAGGCCTGATCGCTAGGTTTTAGTTGCAATAACTGAAGCTGTGCATTGACTCTAGATCGTTCTTCTTTAGGTCCAAAAATAACTTCAGTCTTGTTTCTGTTCAGCTGGAGAAACATCTGGAGAAAGGCGCACACATTTATCTGTTCTAAGCATCTGTTCAGTGATTGGATGGGTTCAGAGTCACCTGGTTACATCGTAATGTAGAGCTGGGTATCATCTGCATAGTTATGGTAGCTGATCTCATTTCCTGCTATAACCTGAGCTAGTGGGAGCATATAAATATTGAATAAGAGGGGTCCTAGTATTGAACCTTGGGGTACCCCATATGTGACCTTTGACCTCTTTGATGAGAAGTTTCCAATTGAAACAAAGAAATCCCTGTTCTTTATGTAAGATTCAAACCAGTTGAGCACTGGACCGGAGAGTCCGACCCAACTCTCCAGTCGATTCAGTAAAATGTCATGGTCTTTCATTAGAGCCCTCATTGATAACTGTATGTTAAAGCACTGAGGAGTTACAGTCATTAGAAGTTTGTATTTCAGATGTTGTCCAAGGGTGCCATTTGGAGACTCCAGATGGATGTACAACATCTGTACATCCTGATAATAAATAAACATGCCCAAAATGACATTTCTTTTTGTGCTACTTTGATTAATCTTGAAATCCACAAGCAGGACACTTTACTCAACAGATTTATTGTATTTTCCAGTTCATACATTCAACACTCTATGTGTATTTACAAGAAATAAAAATGAAAAATTTGGATGAAGCAAAATTTTTCCAAATGTTTTTGTGTTACAAACGTAATAGCTACAAACTACTTACAGTTAGAGTATTTTTGACTGCAAAAATAGAAAATTTAGCTTGTCATCTTCATAAAGAGACCAAGCTTTTGGATGTTCAAATTGTCAGCTGATTTAATTTGGGTATACCTTTTCAGCCGTTTTTGGTGATTTTGGTACCGCCAGTTAAGGAGTTAAAATGTCCAGTCAAGTGTTTCTATGTTTGATTTTAATGTTAGATGGTATTTACATTCTGAGGCAGAAAATCTGGTTTATAGTTGGCATTAAAATGTATAAAGCTAAGCTAAGCTAATATAAACTAAGACAAAGAATAAAAACCAAGTTTGAGTCAAGATACTGGTTGACTGAAGCATAACTGAGCATGCTGATCATGCTCAGTTTTGCTTCTTTTATTCATAAGGTCTGATGAATAAAATCAGCTAATCACACAACAAGCCTATCTCAGATTTTAAATTTAGAGAAGAAGTATTTTTGGACCAGAGCATCTGGAGAACAGCATTCGTCTTTCATTACGAAAGTGAACCTTATAGTGGAGCAGGACATGTACCTCCTAACCTATAAAACAGGTTTTCTAAGAAGTCTTCTTTTATCTACACAGTATTGCACAAATTAGAAATATACCATCTCAGCATGGTGGAGAAAAACCATCCATATTTCTGTTATCTCAACTCTGGACGATTGTAATTCTTTAAACGGTGCAGCACAAGATCTGATAAAAATTAAACGTTAAGGTCAATTTATATTAAAATTTATATTTTTATTAGTTCACTGCAGGGTTATAATAGTTTTGGGGCTTGTAATTATCGTTTAGTCCGATTTCATTGTAAATATTTGTCTAATTTAGTTTAAAAACAAAACAAAAATAGTTTTTATAGTGTGTTTGATAGTTTTCATGAGATATTAGTTAAATTTTGCTTCGTTCCGGCTTAGTTTTTATTAGTTATATAAGTAGTTTTATTTTTTTCATAAGTTGGTTAATTCTTAGATGGAGAATTCAAATAGTTTTTTTTTTCTTTACTTTTGAGCGGTCAAAAGAAGGCCACAAATTCTTATTACCAAGAAATAGATGGTTTCATTACTTTTTTCTAAATCATTTTACATCTCCAGCCCAGAGTAATCTGTCTAAACTTGTAACTGATGAAAACAGAAGTTTTGATGTGTGATTTTTCATGTTTTTCATGGATGATGTGAGTCACCTGTACAGGGAGAAGTGTGGTTGTCATATCGGGACTTGCTGCTCTGCAGAGCCTCGTCCTCGGTGTCGCTGTCACTGCTGGTTGCTGCTACCAACACAGATGACGACTGATCTACAAACAACACATTTTGACATTTTAATTAAAAAAATTGAAAATGTAAATTTTTTTTTACCCTCTCAGCCAAAACCAACTGCTGAGTTACAGAAAGTCTGTCTTTTAATATTGGCATTGCCCCTTTGGGAAATAACCCATCAATGCTAAATAAACATGTAATTTCACATTAAGAATTAGCCCTGTCACTTTAATAAATTTTGTTGGACAATATGTTGTCCCAGAAGCTATTGCAATAAACGAGGGCAAAGGGGCGGGGCTTGTTCAAAATTTCAGGCTAAGCCCGTGGTTTAAAAAAAGTTACATAGTGCAGCTTTAAATATTCAAAATAAATAAATAAAACAACCAAAGCAACATATAAAAATGGATGCTGAAGTCTCTGTAAATAAAACTGTCCTTCAAAATTAGGGCTAGTTGAAACCAATGCAACGAACTGAAGACTTCTGTCATCCAGAAAAAGAGAAAAGACAAGACCAATAAATCATGTAAATGGAAATAGTCAAGCTTGTTTTAATTAATTATGTTATTACAACAAGCTTATTAAAGATTTTTGTTAATTTCACTCACAAGTAGGACTTGCTCGATAACATTTTGCTAGACAATAAATTGTCTAGCTATTGCGATAAACGATAATATTTTTGAGACCATTTTAAAGTAACATAACGGAAATTGCATAATACTGCAAGTACAATGTCTCAAATATGAATAAAATTTAATTTCTAATGAATATTTAACAGTGGACATTTTGAATATCTAAAAAAAAAATAAACAAAACAACTGAAATGACAAATAAAATTAATAATGTCCTCTCTTCAAAAAAACTGTCCTTCAAATAAGGGTCTAGCTGACACCAATGTGCCAGACTATTTTTTTTTTTTTTTTTTTTTAAAGATTTTTTTGGCTCTAGTGGCCTTTATTTGACAGGAAGGTGGGTAATGAGAGAAGGGGGAAGACATGCAGCAAGGGTTGCCAAGGCCGGAAATCGAACCTGCAACAGCTGCATTGAGGACTAAGGCCTCCATATGTGGGTTGTGCTTAACCCCTGCGACCCCAATGTGCCAGACTAAAACCCTTTGTCATCCAGCATTTGGTACAAAGTCAGAACAGAAAAATTAAACAATCATGCAAATGGAAATTAAATGGAATGACAACAAGTTGTTGCTAGGCAATCAAAGAGTGAGAGTCGCCAGGAAACCAAAGAGTGAGAGTTGCTAGGAAACCAAAATGATCTAGTCGATGCCACCAGTCCTGCTTCGCAGGCTGTCAGAGGTTGAGTGGTTAAAATCTTTCCTCTCCCTACATCTTCCAGAGTGCTGTGCTGTTCTGGATCAGAGTTCAGTGCAGTGTTGTGGTCAAGACCACCTAACCCGAGACCAAGACAAGACCAAGACCAGAGCGTATCGTGACCGAGACAAGACCAAGACCGAGGGAAGTCGAGACCGAGTCAAGACCAAGACCAGCGCCCCACGCTACATGATACTATAAAATGTGATCATTAATAATTTTGCTTCCATCTTGTGCTACAATCCGCGGTGGTCTCGTGCCATCCTTAAAAAGATAACGCTCTGGGCGTTTGTCCATGTTGCTCATGTCAGAAACCACCACTGTCTGCACCATTAAACATAGCAATTGAGGCAATGCCCTGATAGTAAATAACGCTCAACTATGAACACTGACCAAGTAGCAACAAGCAAGAAGTAACCAATCACAAGACGCTCACCGTGACTGTTCTCACCCTCTCTCCCACTACATGAAGCCAGATAGTCTGACACCATTGCAGACTACCATTACAGCTGCCACTTTGACCGAAAACAATCAAAGAGCAATGTGCATGCTCTGTGTGCTCTTTCGTTCTTGTGTTTTATGTATTTGTTAATTAAAAAATATCAATGTACATAATTAAATAAAATAATGATAGCTGCTGCAGTGTACGCAGGGGATTACAAGAACAAAGAAGAATGTTCTGTCAGGTCAGCATATGCTGTCAGATTGTCATACGCTTAGCACAAACTCATGGCTATATCTGTCAGACACGTCTTTACTATATAATTTTATTTAATTAGCAACATAGAATCATGACGTAGATCATTATACACTTTATTAACAGTTGTATGGCATCTTGACTTAGCGGTTAAGTAGGTTAATGAGTTTTACACGGGCGTGTGTTGTAGCTGACTCCCAGCTGCAGCCAGACCCTGCTTTAAATACAATTTGAAAAAACAATGCATGTATATCTATATAGTTATCATGGAAAACAATTTAATGACTTATTTTCATCATAACTTGTTGTGTATGGTGAACTGACAACTCCTCTGACTGTCGGACTTCTTAATGCGCAGGCATGGTACTCACTGCATGTATGCTATTCTGACAACGTATGGTAATCTAATGGGCTCTTTGCACCTACGGTGTTGACGTTACATCTCCAGGAGCTAATGCGGCTCACTTGTTTCCGCTTTGAGTTACCATGACTGGTAGAAAAGACTAAGTCGTATTTCAGATGCAAAAAACGCAATACTATGAACGTTGTTGTCTTCCTAATATAATGAGCTTTTAAGTTTTCATTAATTTCCAAGCGATCCTGAATTAAGAAGATGGTGGCTTGTAAATATTTGTCACTACCAGTTAAAGCTAACGCTGCACAACACAAAGTTTGCAGCCTTCACTTCACTCCGGATCAGCCTAAAAATACCAGGGATACGGATGGTAAATAAAGGAGCCTCCCTGAGTTATTTCCATGGAATCACTTCTGTATTCAGCCTGAAAAAGCGAGTATATGGGAACGAGAGAGCAGACCAGAGCCAGACAGCCAAGCAACTGATCCGCCTGTACATACTGCTGTAAACACCGTCCTATCTGAGCTCTTCACAAGAAACATGCAAAGGTAATAAAATGAAATAACACAGAGACATGAAGCAACAAGGTCATATTTTTCTAAAAGCAGCAACTTTGAACCTGAACAGCTGAACCAGATCTCTGACACCAGAGCTGTGCTACTGTTAAGCTATGAGGCTTGTTGTGCTTCGTCGTGCTTCGGAAGTAAAAAGCCCGAACCGTAACCGGACCCCTTTAGTCTGACACTAACGACAATAAACACACAGTAAAAACATTGTCCATTAGAATGTTTAGATACTTAAATAGCACATTTTTACAAGAACAATGTCCGAGAATATTGCCTACTAGCATAAGCTGAGGTTAATGTTAGCCACAAAGTTTAAGTAAAACTCACCTTCGTGTCAGTAAATGTGTAACGAGGCATACATCTTAAAACTTTTCTCCAGCTGACTTGTTGGGGCTTCAGATCGATGTACAAACCTTGGCCAAGCCCTGAAAGCACCTATTGAAAAAGGCCATTTTCAATAGATCGGAAACAATCGAGCCGCTTTTCCCCAAACGCGGAAGCTGAGGTGCTAAGAGTCCATAGAACGACTCTCAGTGACACTCCAGTCCTATCTAATAAGTAAAGAGACTAGCAGATGAATCGTACTGTTCCTGAATGTCACATCACTATATTGCAGACTTTTGGACACAGCGTTGTCCCATATATGTGACAAGTCAGTCAACATCTCCACACAATAATTCAGCGCAGTGAGTGACAACTTTTTTCATCACAATGCTTATGTGTCTCTGTACAGCTAGCTTTGCTGTACAGCGACACGTGATGTTAGCTCCATTAACATCACGTTAATGGAGCTTACCTTTCTTTGAGCTACTTTTCTAAGTGACGAAAAAAGTAAGACGTTGTCCCCACCGTCTGTGAAAGCGAAGCGATGTTGAGTTAGCTGTGGCCATCGGATTTCTTATGATTTATGCAGCGCTATTATATTACTGACGATTAAACATCTTATGCCGCTGAGAGGAAACCACTGCACCTGTCTCAGAGCGCCGCGTGCGAGTAAAAGGTGGGGAGAGGGAGGGGAGAGAAACAGAAACACGTATTTGGCAAGTCACGTTATTGCTTGGATTTTAATCGGTGCGTTTTGCATCCACTGAAAACAAAGATGTTAACAAATAAACTAGATAGTGTGCTGTATGCTTAGTTATATTTTAACAGTTGCGGTCTTGACTGGTCTTGAAATAAAATGCCGAGTCCTCAGCGTCCGAGACCGAGACCAAATGCGGTCGAGTCCGAGACGAGACCATCAATAAATGGTCTCGAGACCGGTATCGAGACCAAGACCGTTCTCGAGTACTACAACACTGGTTCAGTGAATATTCCATATATATTGAACACTGAATATTCTATCAGACAATTTACTTATTCATACTATGTGTCAATATATATCAAGAACGATATATATTGTTCTTGATTTATTGTCCAGCCCTATACAAAAGGCTTATTAAAGATTTTTGTTCATTTCACTCCCAACATTTCCAAGTATATTTAGCAAAACAGCTCTAAACCGCTGACCAGCTGTATTTAGCAGCTAATGCTACATAGATCTGCTGAACCCACCCTCACTTGTCTGCGCTGGTGCAGAAATTCCCTCCAGTAGGGACTGATGGGAGTTTCTCGAGCTTTCCGGCTCACACTCCAACATAGTGGCCCTGCAGCAGAAGGAAATGAAAGAATTATTTGATGATTTAGAGAGGCGATGTTGTTTACTGCAGCAGGAGGAGAGTGTGACTGGCACCCCAGAGTCCTGCCGCTGCAGGCCTTGCTGGCAGTTATGTAGCTCGGTCCTCCCAGGGAGAAGATCTCGTCTCTTGACCCCGACGCGCCGTACAGCTGTTTCTCTGCTGAGCACTTTTGCTTGGTGCTGGTGGAGGCATGATCCGACAAGGAGGAGCTCAGAGACACAAGGGATCCACTGGTGGCTTCAGACTGGAGCTCTCCTGGAACAGATCAGGACGGAAATCCAGTTCCAGTTTATTTTTTAAAATACACAACATGATGAACAAATCAAAGGTTTGGCAACATCAATAAGCAATTAAAATGTAGCGGGAGTAAATTAAGCTAAACAAGTCCAGCATTCAGAAAAAGAAAGCATGCTTTGCTCTGTTAGAGGAGGTCTGAAGTCAGATTTAAAGGTAACCTATTATTCATTCTTGAACAGTTTAAGATGGGTCTATGGGTGATACAGGTTCATTACATGTTTTGCACATAATTCTCAGATTAGATGTTAGTCTGCTGAGATCTGCTATTTTGAGCTGTTTTCCAAACACTTTTACATGAAAATGGATGCTAACAGATGCACTTATACACACATCTTTGAAAAGCATTAGAAGAGCCTCCAGCACAAGCAAAAAGAATGCTGCAAGTGGCTTCTTAATGGTAAGTGAACAACAAAACACATTTCCAGCAGCCATTTTCCAGCACATGCAGCGGTAAAACAAGCTGATCAAAGATGCGGGAGCTCTGCTTGGGCTGCTAAGTAACAATGTACTGCCCATAAAATGTGACTCATTATTCTGACAGCTCATTTACAAAAGTTAAATTGTTTAACTTTTGAAACTAAGCAAATTACATTTTTTTCCTAGAAAATTTCTGAGTTTAATCTAAAAAATTTTAGGTGGAAATTTACTCCCTTTTCTTCTATGTACAATGTCCCTGATATGCCATTGTATGATTGAATTGTCCTGTCGAGACTAAATTTAACAGCTGAGATAAACATACTACAGGCAAACTTACTTAAAAAAAAAAAAAAAAAAAAAAACAGTTTAAGACATTTTAAGACTTCCATTTTAAATACCTTAACTTAAGACTTTTTAAGGATGTATGTAGGGCTGAAACGATTCCTCGAATGATTCGAGTACCTCGATTACTAAAATTCCTCGAGGAAAATTTACCTGCCTCGAAGCTTCGTTAATTTATGTTTTATTAGTTAGCGCACCGTGTTCCGGCCGGGACTTCATTTGCGTTGCGCGGAGCTCTCACTTCCGCCTCTGAGTTGTTGACAAAAGCTAAGTCTCAGCGGCATAAAGTCCAATCTTCAAGATTGGCCCGTGGGGATTTTATTGATTGATGATAATGCCCGACTTTTTATCGTTTTTGGGGAACCAATAAGCATCCTTAAAATGACTGGGGAATGCCTGGAGTACGGCAGCATTTCTCCTCCGGGGCTGCTGGTTGAAAGCGAACAGCGGGAAGAGCGCTGAGGTGAGCGGATAGCCTGAACAGGGCGGGCGGCTGAGTAGCTGATGCTTACCGTGTAAATGTAGCTTTACCGACGAACCGCACAATAAATTTCATATCCCGGTCTGAAGAAACGGGTGGCGGAGCGCATCGTACATGGCTGGTAGATGAGTTTCTGAGTGTGACCAGTGAAGGTGTCGTAAATATCCCGTATTGCTTCCCCCCGTGTTCGTCCCCCGGTCTAACGGTTCGTCAGTCCGCTGGTCTATTTCCTCCCCTCCACCCCATGTTCGTTCATTCGCCCTCTCCTCCCACTCCAGGCGGCATTTCCCGTATTTTCAAACCCAAAGCGTGACAGGTTAGGTGGCAAGGTGAGTTTAATTAATCTATTAAACTCACTGAAGATGAATACATAAACTAAAAGCTGGATTGTAGACATTTTTTATAAGCATATTTCTGAGCCTGCCTCTTTGTTATTAAATTCAATATAATTTCAGATTTTTCTATAACTTTTCTTCTGGTTAACTTAGAAAGTGAGCTATTATTGTTACAGGTTAGTTTTCTAAACTACAAAAAAGCAACTGTTAGGGATGCTCAAATATGAAAAATTGGACTGATTGATATCTGATAGTAACACCGGTATTATGCCAGATTTACCAATATTTCATTTTATAATTTTTTTTTATCCGATTACACGATTAATCGTAAGAATAATCGATAGATTACTCGATTACTAAAATATTCGTTTACGACAGCCCTAGATGTATGGACACCTTGTACACGTATTGAATATCTACAGAAATATTAAGGTTTCTTAATATCTTGTAATCACAAGATTATTGTCACAATAATCTATAAATCAATTAACTGCATGATACATTAAAACAAACTCAATAATTTCCATTGGTATGATTTATCATTTATCTTGTTTTTCTCTCTTTCTAACAATATCTGGATGATAAAAGAGTTCGGTCTTCGGCCCTTTGTTTGAAGGACAATTTTGTTTACAAATACTTCAAAATTAATTTTATTTGTTGTTTTGTTTATCTTGGATATTTAAAATGTTTTCCAGGTCCAGTGTTAAATGTTCATTAGAATGTAAAGTTTACCGATCCTTTACAATGTGTTCTTGCATTATTATTTTTCCATTACATTACTTAAAAATGGTCTCAAAACAATATTATCATTTATTGCAATAACTTCTGGAACAATTTATTGTCCAGCAAAATCTGTTATTGTGACAAGCATAAAGATTTCCAATATTTGTTGTTTAGTTATTTAAAATATTGAACTAAAATAAGAAGGAAAGTCTGATTTGGATTAATTATTTAATAAATATTGAGAGACGGCATGAAACTTTTGTTAAGTTTCGTGCTTTTCAAGAGACAGTTGTGTTTTTATTTATTGTGGACAAATTTGTTGTTTCTATTTTTGGTGTAAATAATTCTCATAAAAAAGAAAAAATAACTAATAACTGAATCCATCTAAATAAATCTGACAATTTAGCAAATCTGAAGTTGAAACCTACGGAGCCCCCTAGGGGATATTGACATTTTTTTTTTCTTTTGCATTATCTTGCAAACGGTTTTGTGTTCTCTCGCAATACTGTACTGATTAGTTCATGCGTCATAATTGAATACTACAAACCTTTCTTACAGTGGCCATCATACTTTCTGCTATTATATAAGGCTTTTGTGAGGTTTTTCCATGTATCTTACCATCTCGTTGTGAAATATCAGAAGTTTTTTTTTTTAATCTTTTTCTTTAGGAAAGAAATGCACCACAAACCTAAGATATAAACCAGAAGATTTCCGTACGTAGGAAAGAAGAAAAAATACATCCAAACTTTCTGGACTATTTCTGGGTTATTATCGCGGGGTAATGCGTCTTCTGCTAGTTTTGATTGTGTCTCTTTTGTATTGGTAGTCTCAATGGTTTAAAGGGATGTTTTCATGTGCAGTTCCGTTGCAACCTTACTCAAACGGACTCAATCAATTTTCAATCAGTTTTTTGCACCAAAGAGTTAAGAATAAACACTGAGGTTCTTTAAATGTGCATACATTTGAAATTTTAAATTGACATTTGTGACTGTATACAAAGCAGACCAGCAAATATTGCAGTAAGCATATTGTGAGGGAACACAAAAGCTAAATTTTTCCCCATGTCCCCTGGAGGGCTCCATAGAAACCAATAAAAATCAATGTTTGTAAAAGAAAAAATATGTACACACAATGCTGTGCAGAAAGTAAGAATGTAAAGAGACAAGCACTGCATTGTGCCAAAACAACGAAAGTTTAAAACAGTTGAGCCACTCAAGAATCAGCGACTATTTTCAGTCATACTCCAACAGCACAGAGAACAGAGTGGATGGTTTTAGAGCTACACTGAAGAAATACTTATAAGTCAAGTAGAACAATAAGTCACATAGAACCAGGCTTTAAAAACAAGATGTTCTCCATAATGCCTCAGAACATTGTGGAGAATAATTTAAAGCTAAACAGCAGTTTATCTGAATTAAGAAATGTTTAAACTCTCACTGCACTGGCTGCTGTTGTAAGAATGAAGTACAGTTGCAGCTTTTCTCTGCTGCCCCTAATTCTAATTATCCAATAAACTTTATTGGGTTTGAAAAGAACTTGAAAAAGCTGTACTAACCCTCTCCACCTCCTGTCCCATCTGTAGGATGCAGGCTGAGCTCTGCAGCGGACTCTGCTCCTCTGAGGTCGTCCTTCAAGTCTTCGGAACTCCTCCTTTTCACAAGCAGAGACTCTCCGCTGCTGTCCAGAACGGGAGACAGAGACTTCCTGGCTGCAGACAGAAAAACACGCTGGAACAATCTAGGGATAATGTCACGTTTTAATACAATACAATACCAGCTTTATCATGATTTAATTATACAAACAGGTTTGATTTCATGATCCATTAATTAAGGTCAAAACACAAGAGTTTCTTCTCTTCTTTTGCTATAGTATTTCTAGGGCTGAAACGGATTAATCATGATTAGTAACTATTAACTGATTATTTAAATAATTGTCAACATTTGGTAATCAATAAATTGTTAGCTAGAGTATACAGACTCAAAAAAGGCAATTACCTCATAAAACGGTACAAAAAATATACAGATTTTGCATTTAAGATAAAAAAAATTGTAAACATGTTCTGCCTAGAACACAAAAGGCAAAGGTTTAGCTTCACTTGGTTCAAGTGCTGTAAAAAAAGATCTATTAAGCACATTCTGCTGTCTACATATGAAGTGGTTAAATTAAAAAATTATCGACAGATCAGCCCAACACCGTATTGATGTTAAGTCCAGCAGAAAGGCTTAAGCTTTCATATACTGATGTTAGAAATATCTTCTAGCTGCAGATGCATTATTTGCTACAAATGATAATATGTAAACTAAAGGAGTGCTGTGTTGTTGCTTTTTTAGGGAATAAAATGATTATTTTCTTATTTAAAAATGAATTTATTTGATTATTTGTATTTAGTGCATTTCTAATTTTGTACAAAAAAGGCTTAGTGGTTAAATGAAAAATCTGCAGAATGTAACAACTTTATAACATGTGAAGATAACAAATGGATGAATAGGTAGGTGGATGCTCTACAGACAGACAACTGAATGAAGGATTGTTGCTTTGGACATTTGTCTAATACGAGTCAAATATTCCTGCTCCAGGTCTAAAGAATGCTTTTTTGCAACACTTTATAGTAAAGATGATTCCGGATGTTTGGAGGAGCAGCAGGGAACGATAACTGCTTACATAAGTGTAAAACAAGATGTAGTTCGTGATGACAACAGCTCTCAAAGAGCTGCATTAATATTTACTTCCAGCCTTAAACTCTGCCTCTGCATCAGTGCATTTTGCTGGTAAACTGTTTTCCTACTTTAAACAAACAAAAGCAGATGATTAGTTTTTTTTTTGACAGAGTCCTTACTGGGTCGGCAGGCCTTGGACCGGGTCGCAGCTGCTTGCCCCACCTGCTCCAGAGCGTCGCCCTTGTGGCAAGCTGGCAGCTCTGGACTGGCAGAATGAGCCAAAGCCTCCTCCATGCCGAAGCCACCAGATGGGCCGGGTCTTGGCTCCCCAGACTCACGCGTTTCCAGAACTTGACTCTTGACGTCGGCCATCTTGCTGCGGACCTCCGCCATCTGCGCCTTGAGGCGGATCAAGACTCCTGAGTCCGGAGCTGATCGCCGCACCACCTGCGGTCGCCGCTCCCGCTCTTTTCTGGAGTGAGCGTGGGCTGCAGAAAACCAGAACAAAAACAAAAAGGAATCCAATGTACAGAATATTCCACAACCACATGGTATTCCGTGAGATGTAGGGAGAGGAAAGGCTTTAGCCGCTTAACCTCTTGTGGTTGGTGACATCGACTAACTCACTTGCTCTTTGGTTACCTAGTAACAACCTGCTGGGTTACCAGCAGTTTCAAGTTCCCCACAACTTTGGCTACCTAATAACAACCTGTTGAGTAACTTGCACAGCAGCAGTTTAGGTTTTACTACCCTACCTCATAACTGCTTAAAAATAGATATATAGTTTGACAGTATTTTAGATATTGAAAACAAAAAAAATCAATAATTATCAATATCGACCGATATGAAACTCTTTTATCATCCAGCCCTAATGAGGTTGTAGTTTTGCTCAGAAGTTGTGAAAATTCATGGTCTGCTTATTTCCATATTTTATCTCAGGGATTTATTTAGGATCATTAAAAGAATTGTTGGTTACATATTGTAACCCCAGATTCTATGAGTATAGGCGCAGCCCTTTAAGGCTATCACTAGTGGGTTAACGGCGAAGCACGATGTAGTCTATGCCTCACTGGGTCCATCCAGACTACCACCATGAAGCATCTGCTTGCATATAACAAAAACAGTCTCAGCCTAGAGTGTGTAATTACGCACTCCTGGCCTCCCATACAGCAGAAGACCAGAGAGGAGAATAGTCTCTGGTCAGAAAGGTTGAGACAAACAGACCTGCTGCTGTGAACAGGAACAACAAACGTTACGAACTGTAACAATGTAACGATGAACAGAACAGGTAACTTATTATGCAGCACTTTGGACAACCATGTTGTTCACAAATGCTTTGAAAATAAACATGACAAAAAATAATTATTCTGTCAGAACTCTGAGGACAGAAAGGGTCATAGAGAACGTGGAAACATCACACAGGTAAAACCGAATAAATGAGCACGGAGATGACCAGGAAGCTGCCGTGCAAATGTCCTCCACAGACATTCCTCCACGCAGAGCTGCGGAGGATGAAATCCCTCTGGTGGAGTGAGCTCTCAAGATTCTCTGGAGGATCCAATCCAGAAGAAGTGTAAGCCTGCGAGATGGCCTTACACAACCAGTGAGAAAGACGCTGGGCAGACAGAGGACTGAGTTATCTCTGTAATGTATGAACAGACACTGAGAGCAATGCAGTGCAGACGTGAGCGCCACATAACAAGAGAGCGCGCGCACAGGGCAGAGAAGATGAGAAGCAGCTTCTGTCTCAGATTTATGAGGAGAGGGATAAGAACCCTCAAAAGATATCTCCCTTGATCTCAACGAGCTTGTGATGCTTTGAGGAGTAAAAGCAGGGTGAGCTGCCGTCGGCTCGTATTAGAAGGAGCAACACAGAGAGCGGGAAAATCGCTCACTCTCTTTGCAGACATAAGGGCCAACAGCATTGGAGTTTTAAAAGACATGAACTTAAGAGGAGCCTGGGCTAAAGGCTCAAATGGAGCTTCAACCAGAGCGTGCAGGGCCAGGGTCAAATCCCATGGAGGAGCAAGTGGGCGCGACACCTGTCTGCTTCTGAGCACACCTCTCAGAAACCGCTTCATCAGCTGGTGGTTGAAAACCGTTCTGTCACCAAAACCCTCATGGCGGAAATAGCTGCAGTATACGTTTTAATGGTGCAGAAAGCTAAGTTTCTGTCCATCAGCTGCTGGAGAAATGACAGCACTCAGCCTAAAGGACATGAAATGGGATCCATGCTCTCTCCCGTCCACCAGCGTTGAAAGGCTGACCACTTCGAAGCATATAACGCTGTGGTAGAAGCGGCTTGTGCGTCCTGAATGGTGCGCACCACATTCTGAGGGAGACCGAGCCTCTCTAGGTGCTCCCATTCAGCCGCCAGACCCAGAGACGCTGCCCTATTTCTGAGTGGCTCCTGATCTCTGCCCCAGCCTGGGAGAGCGCATCCTCTCTCCATGGCAGCTTCATCACCTGCATCCAACAGCTTTACTCAACTCAGTCAGTTAGTTGGGGGAAAAACTGTGCAAATTTCTTTGCGTTATGCTGGTTTGTTGCCATGAGGGCGGGCAATGTCCCTCAATACTGCTGGGCCTGCGGTGGGGATGTACACCAGTTTGATCGGGAGCAGGTTTACATGCGCCCAGCACAGCAGCTGTCTGGCGATGTTTAACAGCAGAGCAGAGCGCATGCCTCCCTGGCGATTTACGTAGTCTGCCACCACTCTGTTGACCATGTGGATGAGAACTCCTTCAGCAGAGGAGAAAAGTGCTGAGTCACCTTCAGCACCATGAGGATCTCCAGCACGTTTATATGAAGAGTCATGTCGTCTGGCCACTGTGCTCCAACCACCTGAGACAGACACGTTCCTCCCCATCCCAACAGGGGTGCGTCTGTGAACACTGATAGGTGTGACATGGGTCTGCTGAGGGGAACTCCCTCTGCCAGAATGCTGGGGCTCCCCCAGTGAATGGGATTGGCTCCCACTGAAGGAGGAACAGAGATCACGTGCCTCTTCTTGCGCACAGGATCTATGCACAGGTGAGCGAACCATCTCTGAAGGCGTCTCATGTGTAACAAACCCAGTGGAATCACCACGTGAAATGTTGACATCATCCCCAGCAGCCGCGTGACTGACAGAGCTGCCACTACGTTGCGAGGCCTAACAAGGCAGAGCTGCACTGACAGAGCCTCGATTCTCGGCTATGCTAATGGGGCTCTTATCATAACTGAGTTCAGCTCCACTCCCAGATAAATGATCATCTGGGACGAAAAAGCCAAACTCTTTTCCCAGTTGATGGAAAATCCCAGACTCAGCAGATGTGATGTGTTCCTCTCTGGACCGAGCCAGTAAAAGCAGGTCGTCCAGATAGAAGAGGACTCTCATCCCTGCCATGTGCAGTGGCTGCAGCGCTGCTTCCACACATTTGGAAAACGTGCGCGGCACGAGAGAATAATCGAAGGGCAGACAGTTGCACTGATACTGGGCCCCTGGAAGGAGAAACGCAGATACTTCCGGTGTTTCAGTAATGATGGAGACGTGGAAGTATGCGTCTTTAAAATCTATGGAGGTGAACCGGTCGTCCTGGTGAACATTTTCCAGCACCTGTCTGATTGTCAGCATGTGGAATGACCTCTTCACAATCGAAATGTTGAACAGGGACAAATAGAGAATTTCCAACAGGAGGTCTCACTCCTCCTGTTTTTGGGGACCAGAAAATAGCGGGAATAAAACTCAACATTTTCTTCTACCTGGGGAACTGTGGAGATAGCACCTTTCGCCACCAGTTCTTGCAGCTCTGACATGAGAGCGGCATTCCTCACCGGCGGTGGGAGAAGCCTCTCCACAATCCCCTTGAAAGGCGGAGGCCTGCCTCCAAACTGCAGCATGTAACCCCTGCTGATTAGCCGATCCATCCACCTGTCCAGGGGACATGCGCGCCGCCACTCTGTATGATGTTCTGAAAGTGGGCGTGCATTCATATGAGGTGCTGTGGTTCGCATGAACTCCAGCCAAGTCAGAGCCCCTACCGCCGTCCCCTGCCTCAGAGATTCTCCGGGGGACTCATGGGGTCAGAAAGGGCTGGTTGTTAGCCTCCATGCCGCATGACGCGGCCGCGTTCATTTCAGGCCAAGGGCGAACCTGCGTGCTTCCTGAAGGGGAGTCAGGGTGCTTAAGACGCCATTTCGGCGCGGACCACTGCTGTCATCTGACAAACAGTCACCACTCACAAAGTGAGATGAGTGTGAAGCTGCAGCCGGAAATACAGTAGGCTTTGACTGTTCACAAAACGCGCTCTCAGATTCAGACTGCTCAGAAGAGGCAGACTTATCCACTGAGACAGAAAAATTCTGTGTAGAAACCGCGGAGCTGCGGTGCCTCCTAAACAGCTGTTTAGAGGCCGCCGGCTCGCTGTGTGTGGGGAATGTGTGGGAGGAAGCTGCTGTGAGATCAGCTGATCTGACAGAGCTGGAACCTGCAGGGATTTTGCTCACAGCGATATGTTTGTGTTTTATTTCAAAACATTTCACATTATCACACACATTCCTCTCAGCTAGCCATTTCCTAGCTTGCCTTCACCGTGGTCCCTGCGGCTGGCCGGTCCGGATGGTTCGGGCTGACGTCCTCTGGGAAGACGCTGGGTCACTGGCTGTCGCACCGGGAAGAACTGCAGAGAGGTGGAGGAGGATGGCGGAGCGGAACTGGAAGAGGCTGCAGCAACTGTGGAGGGCACTGGAGGGCCCGGTCAGAGAAACTGGTAATCAGCTGATCGCACAGATTTGCGCATAGAAGGGGTGCAGGACACTGGACTAATCCTGACGTCCTGGCCCCAAACACGTCAGCAAGGCCTGAATCCAGAGGGGTAACAGAGGGAAAACTCCGCTCAATTAACCCTTCCACCCTGATAGGCACATAAGTAGAGACAGGTGCCCTCAGCTTCACAGGCTCATCCGCTGCCTCAGTTATGTAAGCCATTATGACTGGGAACTGAGGCCAGATGGGGTCCCGTCGGCGACTCAGGGCGGAGCTAAACTGTCCCGCCAGGTCATTTGAACGTGGTGGAGGAGGTTGGGGGACGGGAAGCCCCTTAGCACTAGCCGGCCCCTCAATCAAGCTAGGTAGCGCGAGGAGGAGCGAGTCCACAGCTCGAAGCGGGGTTGAGTTGGACATACGGAGCCCGGGCTTGACTGAGTATCCGCTTAGCCGCCTCTCTTCCACCGCAGTGCTTCTCAGCTGGGAAGCAACATCCGAACCGCAGCTGGTCCTGCTGTCGTCCTTGTCGCCGTCAGTGGGATTATCCGATAAACGCTCAGCATAGCTAGCATCTCTCACGAGCAATGACCGGACTCTGTGGGCCCGGCGCCCCGCCTAGCGCCAGCCTAGAAAAGGCTAGCTCCGGCTCCTCTCTTCCAGCGGGAGGAGAATACAGGAGCGGCAAGAGGGCTGAGGCGTCAGGGTGACGTCGGCGTGCTGGGGACCCAGGCATCCCTCGAAGATCTGGTGCCCATCAAAGGACATAATGTACCCCGTCTGACAAGACGGGCAAAACGGACATTCGCTCTTAAAACAGTGCTATCTTACGCTGAAGAGGGAACCATTTGTCCAGTTTGACCGTTATTTATACAGACTGGGTTGGGGCCCACCCAGTAGGTGGGCGTGGACTAAGCTTTTTTCAGTGCTGCGCTGCACACGAGGGATAAACCCACTAGGATAGCCTTAAAGGGCGAAGCCTATACAAAATAGAACAATATTATATTTAGTACAAATACAACAAATGTATCTTTAAGACGGAAAAGACTTTAAAATATTTTTCTTTATTTAAAAGAAATTAGAAAATAAATATGATAAAGTGATATGGCATTGAATAAGTTGATGTTTTGTTGAGTAGTTTTTATTTATTTTTTGTGTATTTGAAATAGAGGTGGGGGATATGAGGAAAATCTAATATCCTGATATATTTTTGCTATATCATAATACATGATATATATCACTACATTCTTAAATGACCTCCAATGTTATTTTAAACTAGACTCCTTGCAGCATATCACCCACGCAAATTCTCACTCCCATTTCCCTGGTAGACTTAAATGTAATCTCATATAAAAAGGGATGCAGTGTTTTGAACTGTCTACACTATGACTAGATAACAAGGTGAGAAATAAGTTTTAATTATGAAAAAAAAATAGGGAGGCAGAGGGGAAGTAGGTCAGTTATGTTTGACTTTGACAAACGTAACATATCGATGTGTTGTGGAATAAGGTGTATTTTGGTTCAGTTTAAAAATAAAAAAGGCGACCTACACACAAACTGACAGAGCATCAGTAAAGCAGGTGTTTAAATTAGCTAATCAACAATCACTGTGTTAGCGTGGCTAATAGCAGCAGCGGCTAATCTACCACAGTGATCACTTATTAATAAAAGAAAAATACACATCAAGCTTAAAAACCAAAAACTGTAACGAACTGAATGCTCTGTTCTATGTGTGGGTAATGGTTGAGTGCTTTCTCTACAAATCATACCTACATCTCTAGGTTTCACTTTAACGGACTAGTTCTAGCGCGGCTATGAACGGCATGTAGAAGAATAGTCTGATTAGGTGGTGAACTAGATTGGTAGTACAACTTTTGTGGTAATAGTTTTATAACATGTTTCGCAAATTACCTCATTTTGTTCGACATCCTCCATATAAGATCCAAACCACTGCCAAATTATTAATCCAGCGCTGTTTTTCTTCGGAACTAAACGAGTTAATATGATTCCTCTTCAGTTACCGTCTCATTCAGCCGCTCGCCTAAAACTCTCGCTGTCACCAAGTTTGTTTTCTCGCGCAGCGTGATTGGTAGAACATTTTCAGGTTGGGAGGTGGGAGAGACTAGTGATGCATTCATACTGTGTCGGATAAACCAGTGTTTTTCAACCACTGTGCCGCGGCACACTAGTGTACCGTGAGTAATCTCAGGTGTGCCGTGGAAATTATCCAATTTCACCTACCGTATTTTCCGGACTATAAGCTGCTACTTTTTTCCTACACTTTGAACATGCGGCTTTTCTGTGGATTTTTCTTCAACCACCAGGGGGCTCTTTAGCAAGAAGTGAATTATTGGAAGTCAAAATTGGAAATCAAAGAAGAACGCGCTAATTTTCATTTAGAACAACCACATGCTAGCAGCAGGCACGACGGAGAAATGTTTTCAAACTCATATGATGCAGCTTCTAAGTTGAAGAGCATCAATCCAAAAAATCGGTCCAAAAAATTTGAAGGTGCAGTTTATAGTATGGTGCACTCATAGTCCGGAAAATATGGTAATTGGTCTTAAAAGATTTTTTGAAAATTAATTATCTGCAAATAATGCCATGTTTGAGTGTCTTTGCTGTAGTAGTGACTAGCGGCGTAATCATGTAATTTTATTATCACTAGATGGCAGTAGGTACAGAGCATTTTACATTAAATCAAGAGAATGAATGTTACTACATTCATGCATCACACACGACAGTGTTGTGGCACTGTTCAGGTGTTCTGGTGTATTTTTGAATTGGACATGTTAAGTGCAATTTAAATAAGAAATGTAAAATATGATAAAAAAAATTTTTTGTGTTTATTTGATTCCTATTCAAGACACTTTGATAAAAATGACTATATGTAATATAGGCGGCTACAGAGTATCTTTGTTTACATTTTTGGTTGGTGGTGTGCCTCGTGATTTTTTAAATTAAAACAGTGTACCTTGGCTCAAAAAAGGTTGAAAAACACTGGGATAAACCGTACTCGCAGTGAATTTGACGGCGAAAGTTTATTATTTAAGCAACAATTTATACTCGATAGTTGCGATATAGCCATTTTAACTATCGCAAATAGAAAATATCGCGAATTACATCCCCCAGCCCTAATTTGAAATATATTTGTGTTCTGAGCTGAATAGTTAATTTTCTTATGTGTATAAGGGGCAGATATTAGAACATATTAGCGATCATACATTCATTTTTGCATGTTTATGTCAATAGAAATTTATTACTCTTTATTTCAGAAAATATATCTAAAAAAACATTCTATGCTGGAAATGTAGCATTTATTAACATTTTTTTAAAAAAAGTTTGGATTTCTTTAACTTAGTTAATATTCCTGCCATTAAATCATTAGACTGATCACAGAAGCCATCCATGCTGTTTTTCTGTTTTCAGAGTACAGAAATCATGTCTGGCTTTTATTATGTGATGTCATAATGTAACAGCTCAACAGCTTTCCCTGCAAAAACATAAGTAACTTTTCAACAAGATAAAGATATGTTGTCTTAAATCAATAATTCCTTTATACTGATTAAATAGGCACTAGAGTTCTTATTTCAACCTTATTGATTACCCTCCTCCCCCACCTTACCCACCACCATCCAGTGCTTCTTGTCATTTGTTGTTATATTATTGTAAATGTATTTTACTTCAAGTATGTCTCATTGTTTGAATTTGTATTGTCCTGTCAGTTAATACTTGTGATGTTATTACTAAAATCAAAATAAAGTATTCTTAAAAAAAAAAAACTACAGTTCCACTGGCAGATTATTTCACTTTAATTTACTAAAGTAGAAGATTTTAATCAATATTAAGGAATTAACTTAAAACAAACTTCCATATATTTTTCAAGATTTACTTGTAAGTTGCCTTATTTCAAGGTTACTAAGATATTTGCATTAGAACTCTAGACTAAAATACTCGGTAAAATGTCGTGTTTTCATGTAACAGGACAACAAATTAGTTTTTTTCTTTGTCAATTATATCTCATGATTTTAAAATAAATCTGTCCTTGAGTATAAAGATTTTAAGTACTAAAAGACATTGTAAAAACATTAAAAGAAATAAAAATCTGCATAACTGTCAAATGTGACTAACTGTCAGGCTTAAATCTGAGCTACAAAGTCACATTTTATTTAACAGAAACTCTGAGTATCAATCTCTTTCACAATAATTTATATTTTGTGTCCTGACCTTGGCTGTGGAGCAGAGACACTGGAGGTCGAGGCTGGAGGCCCCACAGAGATTCCACGCTGCTGCGCTCCTTCAGGTCCAGTAGTTGGATCAGGATGACTGGATCGATTTCCAGAAGGCTGCTGCTGCCTGGCCCAACAGCACCCCCAATGGGAGCAGCAGAAGCTGCGGCCCCGCTGCTACTACGACCTGCAGTCGCGCCTCGATGCGATGAGAGCATGCTGGAGCTGAATCCACCTGCCAATGAGAAAGTATGATAGAGCCCCAGGTTCACATGGCTCTGATTTCTAAGAAGAAACATGTGAGCTTCATGGTTTACTATGTACCAAGTATCAAAAATCTTCCCAGTCATTTTACCAGATATATTTCTACACTGGAAATATATCTTATGTATACTGATTGGTAAGAGACTGGTTGGTTGGTTGGTTGGTTGGTTAGTTAGACAGAGTGAGTGGTTGGCTGTTTTGTTAGACTGGTACAACGTTTAGATAAAAGGATGGGGGAAATTATGGAGCTCCAAATATTTTAAAATGTCCAAAGCTGGAATCAAATCCACAACTGTTGGACTGAGTTGAAGTGGGTTAGGGTTAGTTAGTTGTGAGAGGCAGACAGAAGCATGGAGTATAAGAAACTGGCAATGCAAATTTTAAATATGCCCTACGTTTTATTGAAAGAAATGAGGACACAATGAAGTCAAATCTTATTGCAAGGAAAATGAAAAACAACTGCACACATGATTTCTAGAAGTAAAGAAAATTATTAATTAAAAAGCAGGTCTGCCAGTAAATATTGATGGTGTAAATGGAGCAGAGGAAATTACTCAAATGTGGTAGCAGCATTATTATGAACTATTAAACTGTGTTAAAATCTCCCCATATATGTTGGAAAGTATCAGTCATGATGAAGTAATAGTTTCAGTTCAAGAAATTTATAATGCAGTCATAAGCCTAAAGAACAATAAGGCCTGTGGTATGGATGAAGTGTCTGCATTTTCAAGAAGAAAACCATTTCCTTTGCTTGCTTTGTGTTTTACTAGGTTTTTAGTCCATTGCATTTTGCCTGATTCACTTTTAGCTGTTATACTTCATACATCATATGTCTTCTTTTCAAAAAAAGCTATTTTAAACTTTTGCTATGATTAGCACTAATCGATATCCTATGGAAATTTTAAAATCCAGCTTTACAGGGTTTCTACAAGAAAACTTGCTAAGCCTGGTGCTCTAGGCACCGAGGCAGTCCACTGACAACACTTAAACCCACAACCATAGAATCTTAAAAACAACAAATTAAAACTAGAACATTTCTGAAGAAATTTAAACAAGGCCTGGAACCCAGCATTCTGATGCTAAAAATTAGCATCAGTGCTAAGCTTAGCTAAAATATAGTCCATAGCATGTGGAGAATAAAAAGCATGTTGACTAACATGAACTTAGCCTTGCTCCGCATTTGGTATTGAAATGCCATTTCAAATGGTATTGAAATGCCTGTGCACTAACCTGTGAGAAAGAAATAGGTAAACATATTTATTTTATGGAAAGGGCTATTGAGGCTTTTATATTGAAATTTTCAGTAAGCTTCATTTTAAAGGGCCACACTAATCCCATGTGTAACAGTAATTGGGTTAAGTTAGTTATATAATGCAAAAAACAGCAATTACCTACTGTGAAAAATGTGAAGGCTTTTATTTTGTAGGGTATGTGTTGGTCTTATTTTGACAGTCCAAAGTCTTCTTTTAGGACCAAGTAGCCAAGGTAGCATCTCTGTAGTTATAAATGACAACTAAGACCTCCTGTGTAGTGACAATGTGTTCTGCCAGCTCAGCCCTTCGTGTAGTAACAGAGTTCAGTCATCACTGTAATTTACATACACACGCACGCACAAGCGCACGCATGCGCACACACATATATGGTTTCCCCAGAAAACTTGGTAAGCCCAATGGAGCTCCAGAGGAGCTCCTGTCATAAATGGCCACTGCATAAAAAGTAATCATTTCTCTCAGCATGAACTCTGAATACACTGGATGTGAGGAGGTCTATTTTTAAGGCTATCTGCACAGTCAAACAGATTTTGACTGTGCTTTTTTATGAGACCCTAGAGGACATGAGCAGACAATAAGGACAGATGCTACCAAACAACAGGATTAATAGCTGTGGGAATGGCACGTGGAATCAATCATGTAAAGTAGCAGCTGTTTGAATCATACCTGTGGCTCCAGCCAGGTCTTCAGAAAGCTCTCCTTCTTCTGCCTCCAGGTTTCCCATGAAGTCTACATCATTTTCCCCTGACCTGAGCAAAAGGGATAGGAAACCAACTTCAGCTTAGTTTATGGCCCTTTAAAGGTGATCTATTAAGCTTCCTTGACCAGGTTGGGATAGTTTTATGGCCAACACAAAATGTAATGTTATTTTCCCTGAAGGAGAGAAAAAGGTACAACACAGAGTATGGGATATCATGCCCCCATGTGGCCTAACTGAAAACACCTTTAGTCACGCCTTTATGCAAATGATGTGCGATGACGGGTGTCAGGCTCCACCTGCATATAAATACACCACCATCACAGTCATTATTCAGTTCGATGGCCGCTCTTCACTGAGCCAAGCTGAACAGCGGGGCAGAAAAAGGTTTTGTACCTCATTCCTCTTCTTCAGGGAACAGTAGTTATATGCATAACATTACATTCTCTTTCAGTCGATTCACTCGGTACAACACATAGAGTATAGGACATATATACACACCCCGCGGCGTGGACAGAGCCTTGCCTCTAGTTGGATTGGCAAAACACACAAACAGCTGATCACACAGTCACACATCTTAAGTGCAATTGATGTAAAGTCGCAGTGCATGTACTGGGCACAGAAAATGCAACCTTCCTTGCTCTTCAGAAGCAAAAGGAGGCGGATAAAAACTAGAAAGCTCAATAGTCATTGTGCTGTAAAGTGACCTTTAAACCAGCTGAAAACTGAACACAAGAGGGATGCACTGAAAGTGCATGAAGGTCCCCAACCCGCTTTGTAGTCTCCAAGGCAAGAAGCAGAGCTGTCTTGTATGATATAAATTTTATATCAACCAACTCAAGGGGCTCAAGTGGAGAGCTACGAAGAGCATCCAAGATCAGTCAGATACTTTATCTTGGTCTCAGTCTATGGACCCCTTTTAAGAAATGCACCGCCAGGGGATGAGCACCTGGTGTTCCTCCATCAACGCCAACATGACAAGCAGAGATGGAAGCCAAGTAAACTTTAATTGTGGAGAAAGACAGACCTTTATCCAGCAGCTCCAAAATCCACAATGGAGTGCTGGAAGGGGGAAATGTTTTTGCTGTGACACCACTGTTCAAAAACCCACCATTTATAGGCCTATAAACCCCAAGTGGAAGTTGCTCTGGAACTCTGAATGGTTGCAACCACATCTAAAGGGAGGCCTGTAGCCAACAAGCTGAACCTCTCAGCAGGTAGGCATGCACAATTCTGTGTGTGGATTAAATACTTGCCCCCCTGCCTGGGAGAAGAGATCCCGGCTGGCGGGGAGTTTCCAAGGCTTCAGTATCAGCAAGCTGATTATCTCTGCATACCATGACTTTGCTGGCCAGCGAGGGGCCACCAGAATCAAGGACAGGCCCCATCTGCATACTCTCTCCAGCACTGGCAGAATCATTTCCACCGGGGGAAATGCATACACTAGCAATTTGGACCATGGGTGAGCGAGGGCATCCACTCCCAGTGGAGCACTGTGATCCGTTATGGAAAAGAATAGGGGACAGTGGGTGTTGGCTTTGGTGGTAAAGAGATCCACTGAAGCTTTACCGAACCGCTGCCAAATCTGCACAACCACACATAGATGCAGGCTCCACTCCCTCACCAGTGGGCCCCCCCTGGACAGCAGATCCACCCCCAATTTCAGACACCAGGGGACATGAGTTGCTTTGACAGACAGAAAGTGAACGCTGTACCACTGCAATAGTTGGCGAGACAATTTCAGCAAGGGAAGTGAATGAGTGCCCCCTTGTCTATGTTGAGGACAAGGGGGCACGGTGGTGTTGTCTGTCCTCATCAGAACATGGTGGTTCATCAGAACCTTGCAAAAATGCTTTAGAACTAGCTGGACCGCCTGCAACTCCAGGTAATTTATGTGGAGCTTGGATTGGGTTAATGTCCAGATCCCCCTCACCTCTACACCATCACATATTGCCCCCCACGCCTTCAGGGAGAGAGGCATCTGTAGACAACACTTTGCGAAAGGACACCCTGCCAATTGGAGACCCACGGTACAGCAGACCGGCCTCCCTCCACGGGCGAAGGGCTGACATGCAAGCGGCAGTTATCGTCAGTCTCCTGTGCAGGTGCCGTGACGTGCACAGCCGGTGAGAGCGTGTCCAGTGCTGCATCGGACGCAATTTCAAAGGTCCAAGCAGCACCACTGCGATCATGGAGGCCATCGTTTCCATCTGCTATAAGACAGTCTGGAAGCGTAGTTTGCACCCCAACTGAAACTGAGTAAGGCACCAATGAAACGCGGTCACACGGCGCTCTGAAAGATGAGCTTGAGCTGACAGGGAGCATATTTCCAGCCCCAGAAATGAGAAATGTTGACTCGGGTTTAGTTAACTTTTCTGAAAGTTTACTGAAAATCCCAGGGTTTGAATGTGGGTCAGCACCTCCGGCAGCTGTTCTGCCGCTTGCTCTCTGGAACTGGCTATTAAAGCGTAGTTGTCCAAATAAGCTAGAATGCAAATTCCCTTTTCTCTGAGAGGGGCTAGCGCTGCTTCCACAATTTTCATAAATTGTACCTGGTCTAACCCTTCGGGCGACAGACCGAAGGGTGAGACCAGGTACTCGTATGCTATTCCCTCGAAAGCAAATCTCTGAAAACGCCTGTGTAAATAACCCCAGGTTAAGCTCCTTATTTGTTGTATTCCATTTCAGCGCTTGTTACCTTTATTTTGTTAGTTGATTTCCGGTTTTTGAATTTAATGCTTTTATTTTGATGAGAGAACTTCCACTGCTAATAAATCTAGCAGATTTATTAGGAGGCAGCCCTCTGCTGAGTCCTTATGGAAAACTGAGAGCGGCGGAGATACCAGCGGCTTATAGCCTGGTGTGGCTTATATATGTACATTTCCAGTTTTTTTCAAAAGATTTGTAGCTGCGGCTTATAGTATGGTGCGGCTCATAGTATGGTGCGAAGTATCGTATTTTCCGGACTATAGTTACTTTAGTAACTATAGTTACTATAACTATCCTAGTTACTATTTTTTAACTAGGATATTTCTAATATTCATCAATTGGAATTGTGATTTTTGCTTTATTGTAATTAAATACGCTATAGTTTTCGTAAGAGCTTTTGCACAATCACAAACACAAAAAGACAGTATAACCGTAACGTTTTAAAACTGAAAACAACGTTAACTACTAACAACATCAACTAATCAGTTGATGATGTTAGTAGTTAACGTTGTTTTCAGTTTTAACACACTTTTTTTTTTTTACGGTTATACTGTCTTTTCAATAAACTTCAATAAAGTTCAGCGCTTCAATAAACCTGGCTGTTCATTAGTAAAGCCCTACTGTTGTGTATTGGAAAGCTTTGACCAATGGCGTTATCGAACCTCGCTTGTGTAGCACTTCTGGCTCCGCCTTACACTGGATGTGTGTTGGAAGTTCCAAGAATTAGGGGTTGACCTCCTGGAAATTAAATCTGCTCCATCAGAAGAACTATTAGTCAAGTTTTTGGTTCCTTATCTGTCCAAACAAAGATTTTTCCCAGTCCTGGCTGACTTTCTCGCACGCAAGCAGGAAAGGACGTCTGCCAGAAGTTTCTTGCACAACAACTTAACCTTTCCTTCTTTGGTGATTGCTTATTCCACATCTCTCCAATCTGAATTCCTTTCTGACTTCTAGGTCAGATTGACCCAGTACATTTGACACAGTACATTTCTTTTCAGTCAAAACATATCTTAATGTGAATCAACCAACAACGTGACTTTTAACTATTAATATAATTATATTCCTCTACAGGATGAAGATCAAGGATCTTTTGAAAAACAGGTAATAACATTCTTCAGTAAAAAGGGCGTCATTGTTGTTAATTCTTCAAGTACTTCAATGACTCATGTCTATGCTTTTATTTTGAAGTGGTTCCTATTATTGGAAGGAGGTTTGTTCCGTTTATTTCTTCTTCTTGATGTTCAGTTGATCTGTTTGCTGTTTACTGTTGAGACTGGTGCCGCAGTCATTGACGATGTAAGTTGTGCTGTTAGTCATGTCATGAATGGGTGGATGTTAGTTGTCACTTCTGACAGCGCTTCTTGGTCGCAAGTGCGTTTCTATAGTTTTTGAATGTCTGTTTTCCTCTCAATTTGGTTGGGATTTAGTGTTGAAACTATCTTTGTATTTGGCTGTTGGTCTTGAGATT